>NC_092807.1:162169155-162782489 GCF_040954645.1 Diabrotica undecimpunctata | reverse complement strand
AACCTAACCTAACCTAACCTAACCTAACCTAACCTAACCTAACCTAACCTAACCTAACCTAACCTAACCTAACCTAACCTAACCTAACCTAACCTAACCTAACCTAACCTAACCTAACCTAACCTAACCTAACCTAACCTAACCTAACCTAACCTAACCTAACCTAACCTAACCTAACCTAACCTAACCTAACCTAACCTAACCTAACCTAACCTAACCTAACCTAACCTAACCTAACCTAACCTAACCTAACCTAACCTAACCTAACCTAACCTAACCTAACCTAACCTAACCTAACCTAACCTAACCTAACCTAACCTAACCTAACCTAACCTAACCTAACCTAACCTAACCTAACCTAACCTAACCTAACCTAACCTAACCTAACCTAACCTAACCTAACCTAACCTAACCTAACCTAACCTAACCTAACCTAACCTAACCTAACCTAACCTAACCTAACCTAACCTAACCTAACCTAACCTAACCTAACCTAACCTAACCTAACCTAACCTAACCTAACCTAACCTAACCTAACCTAACCTAACCTAACCTAACCTAACCTAACCTAACCTAACCTAACCTAACCTAACCTAACCTAACCTAACCTAACCTAACCTAACCTAACCTAACCTAACCTAACCTAACCTAACCTAACCTAACCTAACCTAACCTAACCTAACCTAACCTAACCTAACCTAACCTAACCTAACCTAACCTAACCTAACCTAACCTAACCTAACCTAACCTAACCTAACCTAACCTAACCTAACCTAACCTAACCTAACCTAACCTAACCTAACCTAACCTAACCTAACCTAACCTAACCTAACCTAACCTAACCTAACCTAACCTAACCTAACCTAACCTAACCTAACCTAACCTAACCTAACCTAACCTAACCTAACCTAACCTAACCTAACCTAACCTAACCTAACCTAACCTAACCTAACCTAACCTAACCTAACCTAACCTAACCTAACCTAACCTAACCTAACCTAACCTAACCTAACCTAACCTAACCTAACCTAACCTAACCTAACCTAACCTAACCTAACCTAACCTAACCTAACCTAACCTAACCTAACCTAACCTAACCTAACCTAACCTAACCTAACCTAACCTAACCTAACCTAACCTAACCTAACCTAACCTAACCTAACCTAACCTAACCTAACCTAACCTAACCTAACCTAACCTAACCTAACCTAACCTAACCTAACCTAACCTAACCTAACCTAACCTAACCTAACCTAACCTAACCTAACCTAACCTAACCTAACCTAACCTAACCTAACCTAACCTAACCTAACCTAACCTAACCTAACCTAACCTAACCTAACCTAACCTAACCTAACCTAACCTAACCTAACCTAACCTAACCTAACCTAACCTAACCTAACCTAACCTAACCTAACCTAACCTAACCTAACCTAACCTAACCTAACCTAACCTAACCTAACCTAACCTAACCTAACCTAACCTAACCTAACCTAACCTAACCTAACCTAACCTAACCTAACCTAACCTAACCTAACCTAACCTAACCTAACCTAACCTAACCTAACCTAACCTAACCTAACCTAACCTAACCTAACCTAACCTAACCTAACCTAACCTAACCTAACCTAACCTAACCTAACCTAACCTAACCTAACCTAACCTAACCTAACCTAACCTAACCTAACCTAACCTAACCTAACCTAACCTAACCTAACCTAACCTAACCTAACCTAACCTAACCTAACCTAACCTAACCTAACCTAACCTAACCTAACCTAACCTAACCTAACCTAACCTAACCTAACCTAACCTAACCTAACCTAACCTAACCTAACCTAACCTAACCTAACCTAACCTAACCTAACCTAACCTAACCTAACCTAACCTAACCTAACCTAACCTAACCTAACCTAACCTAACCTAACCTAACCTAACCTAACCTAACCTAACCTAACCTAACCTAACCTAACCTAACCTAACCTAACCTAACCTAACCTAACCTAACCTAACCTAACCTAACCTAACCTAACCTAACCTAACCTAACCTAACCTAACCTAACCTAACCTAACCTAACCTAACCTAACCTAACCTAACCTAACCTAACCTAACCTAACCTAACCTAACCTAACCTAACCTAACCTAACCTAACCTAACCTAACCTAACCTAACCTAACCTAACCTAACCTAACCTAACCTAACCTAACCTAACCTAACCTAACCTAACCTAACCTAACCTAACCTAACCTAACCTAACCTAACCTAACCTAACCTAACCTAACCTAACCTAACCTAACCTAACCTAACCTAACCTAACCTAACCTAACCTAACCTAACCTAACCTAACCTAACCTAACCTAACCTAACCTAACCTAACCTAACCTAACCTAACCTAACCTAACCTAACCTAACCTAACCTAACCTAACCTAACCTAACCTAACCTAACCTAACCTAACCTAACCTAACCTAACCTAACCTAACCTAACCTAACCTAACCTAACCTAACCTAACCTAACCTAACCTAACCTAACCTAACCTAACCTAACCTAACCTAACCTAACCTAACCTAACCTAACCTAACCTAACCTAACCTAACCTAACCTAACCTAACCTAACCTAACCTAACCTAACCTAACCTAACCTAACCTAACCTAACCTAACCTAACCTAACCTAACCTAACCTAACCTAACCTAACCTAACCTAACCTAACCTAACCTAACCTAACCTAACCTAACCTAACCTAACCTAACCTAACCTAACCTAACCTAACCTAACCTAACCTAACCTAACCTAACCTAACCTAACCTAACCTAACCTAACCTAACCTAACCTAACCTAACCTAACCTAACCTAACCTAACCTAACCTAACCTAACCTAACCTAACCTAACCTAACCTAACCTAACCTAACCTAACCTAACCTAACCTAACCTAACCTAACCTAACCTAACCTAACCTAACCTAACCTAACCTAACCTAACCTAACCTAACCTAACCTAACCTAACCTAACCTAACCTAACCTAACCTAACCTAACCTAACCTAACCTAACCTAACCTAACCTAACCTAACCTAACCTAACCTAACCTAACCTAACCTAACCTAACCTAACCTAACCTAACCTAACCTAACCTAACCTAACCTAACCTAACCTAACCTAACCTAACCTAACCTAACCTAACCTAACCTAACCTAACCTAACCTAACCTAACCTAACCTAACCTAACCTAACCTAACCTAACCTAACCTAACCTAACCTAACCTAACCTAACCTAACCTAACCTAACCTAACCTAACCTAACCTAACCTAACCTAACCTAACCTTTTTTTTTTTTTTTTTTTTTTTTTTTTTTTTTTTTTGCTTGCTCAAAGTGGTGGAAAGACTTTATGTCCGAACTGCAGAGCTGAAGGCTCCGCAGAACAGTGCGGGACTCGAGCCACAGGGTCCAATGACAGGCTCGTTACCAGCTAAAACCACCACCCCATATTCTCCAGAGAACGCCAAATGGGACCACCCTGTTGGGACTTTTCTCTCTTTGGCACCTCCCAGACTTATGTCACCTCTATGCAGAAAATTACTCACTCTAACACACAGTCTGCAAGGTATCAATAAGGTGTACCCCTGACGGGTACATATCACTTGTCTTTACTATGGAGGGATCACTCGACGTTCTGGAAAAGACCACGCACGCTCGAAGTAATTCCTCCTTCAAACTCTCTGGGTATATGCCCAGATTTAACTGGGCAATACCCCTCTTAGGTTACATATACAACACGCACATATACAACATACATATACAACACACATACATATTCGTACAGCACAACATATATCTGTAGGTGTAAATATATAATATAAAGAAATAAAATGTATAAATAAATAAATAGAATAAAATTATTGTATAATATATTGGGTAAAAAAAATTAAAGTAAAAGGTAAAAGTAATAAAATAAGTAAATAAATAAATAAAAGAGATGTGTGTAAAGATAAAATGAATAAAAATTCCTAAAACTATGTGTATAAATAAAATAACAAAAGTAAACAAAATATAAGAACAAGATAAAACAGATACATATATATAACTTTTTCGCCGACGCTCATCCCCCCCCGGGGGGCAATCTCTCCTCTTCTTCTTTTTTCCGCAGAATCGCCCTGACGAAACCGTGAATGCTGTTCCATCGCCTCGAGTCCGAGAGCATAATGTCCACAAGACTGGTCACGGACTCGAGGCGATGACCCAGCTCCAGTTCCAGGCGATTACGTTCCCGCGTGAAACGGACGCAATCCAACAGCGTATGCGACACACTGTCCGAGCCATCCCCGTAAGGGCAGGCCTCAGAGGCTGCTCTCCCGAACCTGTGCAGGTAGCTGCGGAAGCAACCGTGTCCCGTAAGCACCTGCGTCAGATAATAATCTAGACGCCGGTGCTTACAGGTCAGCCACCTGCTAAGGTTCGGTATCAGGGACTTCGTCCACTGTGCAACATCCACCGTTGCATCCCACTCCCGCTGCCACATGAGCAACGTGTGGGCTCGCTCTTCGGCCTCGTCAGGGCGACTCCGATGTAGCCGCTCCCTCTCTAGTACCATCAGGTGCAGGGGAACACATCCCGTGATCGCCCACAGGGCCGCCGCAGACACAGTCCTATAGGCACATGCTACACGTAGCAGGCTAGTCCTATCCACGCGTATCAAGCACTCTCGGTAGGACGATGTTTCCATCGCCCTATACCAGACTGGGGCTGCATAGAGGACGGTCGAATGCACAACACCATGTAGTACCCTCCTCCTTTCGGGTTTAGGACCACCGATGTTGGGCATCAACCGGCTCAGCGCAGCCACTCTCTGAGCGGCCTTGTGTGCGACCACACGGACGTGCTCCCCCCACCGTCCGTTGGAGTGGATATTCACCCCCAAATACCTGACAGAGGCTTTGGGGACTACATCAACCCCGGCGCAGCGAAAGACCACTCCCGTCCTGTCCCTAGGGCCTCTGAGGACGATCGCCTCGGTCTTCCCCGTCGCAAGTTCCAGGTCATGGTCGCCCATCCAGTCGCTCACGACGTTTGAGGCCATATATCCCCTATGCAGGAGTTCGTCCTTGTCCCGGGCCGTGACCAACACAGCGAGGTCATCCGCGAATGCGAAAGGGGTACACCCCTCACCATATTCGCGGCGCATGACCCCGTCATATGCCAGATTCCACAGCGTCGGACCAAGGACAGACCCCTGGGGGACCCCGGCCGTAACGTCGGTTACAACTGGACCCTCGACCACGAGCTTTCGCTCCGACAGGTAGTCAGCGACGATATTCCTCAGATATTTTGGACAATTCCGTCCGCTCAAGGAGCTCATCACGTGGGACCACTTTATGCTGTTGAAGGCGTTCCTGACGTCGAAGAGAAGCAAAGCAGCCCACTTGCTGCCGCCACCCTCCAAGGCCCGAAACACCGCCAGCACACACTCAGTCGTACTTTTACCCGCGACGAAGCCATACTGGTCTGGGGACAACCCTCCAGACCTCTCTATCACCTCTTCGATTCTTGCTCTCAGCAATCTCTCGTACAACTTTCCGAGGCACGAAAGAAGGCAAATCGGCCGGTGTTTCCCCCCGGTTTTGGGAATCAACACCAGCTTTGAGATCTTCCAGGAAGCCGGAAAAATCTGGCGGACAAGCAATGCGTTCATGTGGCCCAAAAGCCAGTCAGGCTCCAATCTTTCCAGGTGTTTGACCGCCTCAGGCGGTATCGCATCTGGCCCGGGAGCCTTTCCGGCCTTAAGGGCCCCACTGGCAACAGCGAGTTCCTCAAGGGAGAAGGGAACAATCCGTCCCGCATCTTCGGCCTCCCACTCCACCCCATGCCAGCCGCCGGACGGAAACAGCTCTGTTACCAGAGCCATCTTGTCCGCGAGTGGCATAGTGTAGAGAGGGTAGGCATCGAAGTGCTTCATGACGATTTTGTACCCATCTCCATAGAGGTCGTCGTTTAGTTTGTCCTCCAGATCCCTCCAGCATCTCTTCTTCTCCCTTCGGATAAGATCCTTCATTGCCCTCTTTCGAGCTCGGTGTTCGGCAAGCAACTCCAGATACACTCGTTCGCTCTCTCTCACTCTTGCTCTGGTCATTCTGCGACGCAGGGCCAGGCATTCTTTCCTCATTCGGGCAATGCAGTCATTCCACCAATAAGGCACACGACGGTCAGCACCCAAGGTACTGTACCTGCTCTCTCTCAAGCCGGCTTTCACCACACGCTCGAGTCCCTCCACTGATGGTGGTAGGGCTCGAGCCATCGCTATTTCCCATTGCGTAACACCCTTATACACGCTCCAATCATACCTGCATCCCCCCCGCCGGGTAGACATATCCTTATCAGGAGTGCCGTCCACCGTGAAGGCGATGTACCTATGATTGGTGCCAGTGTACTCCGCTAAGACCGCCCAGTCACTTACGTGCCGAGCTACCTCGTGGGAGCCACAGGAGACGTCAATGTGCGTACCAGAACCGCCTCTCACAAACGTGGGCTCCTGGCCAGTATTTAATACTACCAGATCCAGGGCCCCCAGGCAGTCCATCCACATTTGCCCTCGGTCATCAGTGACCGGGGATCCCCACGCCGCCGATTTCGCGTTTAGGTCCCCTATCACTAACACCTCTCTCGGCCTCTCACCAATAATCACGCCGACTATCTCATCCAGCCTTCTTCCATATTCCTCTGTTGTTATATTCGGCGAGATATAGCAACAAAGGAGACTCAAGTTCTCAAACCTTATATTCACGAAACCCCAGTGGGATTCGATACCATGTACTCTCAATTGACGGTTCCGGATAAACACACCGACACCGCCCAGGCTATCAACGAACCAGCCTCGGCTCCTCACCAACGTGGGATTCGGCTCCGCCGCGACAAGGACGTCGTATTCACCTGTCGCAGCGAAGCCCACAGCGAGATCGTGTGCCAATCTCGCCGTGCCCACGTTGGTTTGGAGGACCCTCAGTCGGGGAAGACGTGTGGTCGCCATCTCGAACAGAGAGTCACGCTGGTCTCCGGGCCGCCCCAACGGACGTACCCCTAGCCTCATCCACCAGACGTCTAAACACTGGACACGCTCGACTGTCGCTCGAGTGGCCCCCCCGCATACACGTCACACAGAATTTTTCTTTTTCTTTGCAATCGTAGGAGACATGGCCATCTTTGCCGCATCTCCTACAACCCTTTCTCGCGTCCATCTTGCATTCGCTCTTTCGATGCCCAAATGCTTGGCATCTGTAGCACCGATCGAGCTGTACTTTCTCTCTAGCTCGGCAGGTAACAAAACCCACCCGGAGCTTGCCACACTCAATCAGCCGTGTGGCCACTCTCTCTTCAACTTCCACGGTGACGAAGCCGCCCCCACGTGAAAGCCGAAGCCCTCTTAATTCGCAGGCAACACTGTTACCTGCAAATTCATTTACGCTCTTCACCACGTCCTCCGGCGTGGTGATCTGATTCAGACCGGTCAGGAGAACCTCCCTCATCCGGCTGCCGCCCTTCGCGACGGCCGATTTGACCGCGCCAGAGCCGCCGGTGGAGATGGCTTTCCTGACCTTCTCAGCCATCTCTCTGCCGCCCTCTACTTCGAGGACGACTCCTTCCTCTCTCGTTCTCCTCACACGAGTGACCACACATTCAGTCTTGCCATTTAAGTCATTCGACAGCCCCTTAAGCAGATCGGCATATGACCTACCCTGCTCTTTGTGTATGAGGACAATCCCCTTTGTGGACCGGAGCGGTCCCTCCGTGGCCGTCTTCCCACTGTTGCCGTGGACAGTAACTGTCACGTCTTTGCCCAGGGCCGCACACTCCACCAGCTTCCTGGTGACCTCTGCACCAAGAACTGCCGGAGCATGCAGCCCCACGTTCTTGCGCCCATGTTTCTCCATGCGGCAGACAAGCATTGAAACAACTTTCAAAAACCTGACTGCCGCAGGTTCATCGCTTTCCGAGGGGATGAGCTTGTGGGCCCACCTCTCGGCGCACTCCCGTCTACCGTCCTCTTCGACGGCGTCGAACCTGGCGATGACAGACCCCACGGCTCCCCCTTCGCGAGCGGGAGCGGCGGCACCAGGCAGATCTGGGTATTTCTCCCTTAGCCTCGCCACCACCTCCGCGTCGGCAGCGTCCTTAGTAATAAGGACCGCTACGTCCCCGGGTGAATCATAGAGCCCGACATCGCTCCCCTTCGACACCGTGAAGAGCTCTTCGGGCCAGTCTTCGGAGATGAGGTCCATGACCTCCTCCGCCGTGCCGGTAACTGCTGCCAGCATTCGTTCGCGAATGCAGGCAGCCCTCTCTTTGGCCTCCCGTTCTGTGTCCAGGCCAACCTGGACGCCGACCGAGGGCCCACATTGCACTGCTGCCGTCTGTGTACTGACGGTGCAGCCTAGCACTTTCCTTGGGGGGAATGTCGACTCAGCGGCTGGCATAGCCTCCCTCTTCTTTTCCTCCTTCAAGGAGCGCTGAACACGGTCAGCGCTCCTTTCCAGCTCCCTGGAGATCATCTTGATCTCCTTTTTTGTGTTTGCGTTGGCTTGCACTAAACGTGCAAGCCGAGCAACCTTCTCCCTCATTGCCTTAACTTCCTCCTCTAAGGACCGAAGTCCCGCTTTCTTCTTCGGAGGCGAAGGTGTTGTTTCACCCCCCGAGCTCGTCGCCTTCTTTCTCTTTTTTGTACCAGCCACCTGCCACTCTTTATCGAGGGCAGTGGCCTCAGCTACCTCCAGAGTGGAGGTGTGGTCAAACGCAAGGGGCGCTCCTCCGAACGCTCCCTCTACAGCTGATTCTTTCCTGGGTGAATTCGGGGTCTTGGTAGACCTCGAAAACGCTGCCAGTTCCTCCGCCTGTTTCATCTCACTTACTACCTTTCCATTAGCATTTTTTTCCATTACTAATCCCACGAGTAGGGCCGAAACAACTAACGCCCCACGGCAGTGCGCCCTTACCGTGAGGGTGGCTAAGTTACCCCAGAAGGTTGCCTGACCGACTAGGGGCACCGTTCGAGACCATCTAACCCTCTGGCCTTTCACCCCTTGGCACGGTTCGCATAACACCATACGGTTGGGAATTTTTTATTGAGGTTTATTCCTCTACTATGCTAAGTCGCTCGCGCGCGCCCCACAGAGGGCCGGCTTTCGCAAAACCTCCAGGGGGCGCACCCGAGCGACCCAATACACGACTCTATCGCACAGTAGAGTCGGACGCAGTGACTACGACGAATTCCGCCCCCCGCAACCGCTGTGAGTTGCGTGGTGCGTAATCCCTCGAGTCCAATGATCAGCATGGCTGCCTCCCCCACACCGTCATATCCCTTTGATCCGCGGGCAACTATTCGGGGGTATATGACTCCCTTATTCATTGCCTATCCATAAGGTTTGGTCGGTCTCGCCACTCTTACAATCCCACAAGGGACATGAGTCGCGAGACAGGCCAACTCCTATGGAGACACCTTATCAGCCATCAGGACGCGCCGTGTCGGGTAGGATTTAACCCATCCTGGAAAGGCCGAAAGGTGGATTTGGGCTGAACCAAGTCCTGCCTCCACCGCACGAACTCTCCAGGGCACGGAACCTAACCTAACCTAACCTAACCTAACCTAACCTAACCTAACCTAACCTAACCTAACCTAACCTAACCTAACCTAACCTAACCTAACCTAACCTAACCTAACCTAACCTAACCTAACCTAACCTAACCTAACCTAACCTAACCTAACCTAACCTAACCTAACCTAACCTAACCTAACCTAACCTAACCTAACCTAACCTAACCTAACCTAACCTAACCTAACCTAACCTAACCTAACCTAACCTAACCTAACCTAACCTAACCTAACCTAACCTAACCTAACCTAACCTAACCTAACCTAACCTAACCTAACCTAACCTAACCTAACCTAACCTAACCTAACCTAACCTAACCTAACCTAACCTAACCTAACCTAACCTAACCTAACCTAACCTAACCTAACCTAACCTAACCTAACCTAACCTAACCTAACCTAACCTAACCTAACCTAACCTAACCTAACCTAACCTAACCTAACCTAACCTAACCTAACCTAACCTAACCTAACCTAACCTAACCTAACCTAACCTAACCTAACCTAACCTAACCTAACCTAACCTAACCTAACCTAACCTAACCTAACCTAACCTAACCTAACCTAACCTAACCTAACCTAACCTAACCTAACCTAACCTAACCTAACCTAACCTAACCTAACCTAACCTAACCTAACCTAACCTAACCTAACCTAACCTAACCTAACCTAACCTAACCTAACCTAACCTAACCTAACCTAACCTAACCTAACCTAACCTAACCTAACCTAACCTAACCTAACCTAACCTAACCTAACCTAACCTAACCTAACCTAACCTAACCTAACCTAACCTAACCTTTTTTTTTTTTTTTTTTTAACCTGCTTTAAATCACCCCCAGGTTTCGGCTGTCCTCCACCCCAGGGTGACACCTAAGACTAGTTTGAGCAAGAATGGGGGCAAGAATCATCCTGCCTCAATCCTAGCCATAGGCCGTGTCGCGTGGACTAAACACTGCAGGGACTTCACAGGCCACCTGGAACTGTCTGTGAAGATGTACGTCTGGTGACCTGCGCCGTCAACTCTCTCCCTTTCACTCAATACCTCCTAAAGTCTCCCCCTCTATCTTGTCCTTTCACTCAATCCTTGCCAACTAACGACGACTATGCAACCAACACCCTCTCCTCTCTCTCCTTAGCGGCGAGAACCGCGCGAACAAAACCGTCACCCGTTCTCCACCCTGTAACGCTCGTCATCATTTCATCTACCATTTCATTCACACTCAGTATCATTCTGCCAAATCCCGCATTCATCCTCACTCTTTCCGCTACCCATCTAGGACAATCGAATAGAGTATGCGTCACAGTGTCCACCTCACGGCAATATAAACACCGATCGTCAGCCGCTTTCCCGAACCTCTTTAGGTAGGTCCGGAAACATCCATGGCCTGTAAGCACCTGCGTAAGGAAGTATCCCCCACGCCGATGCCCACATTCCACCCACCGTCGGATATTCGGGATCAGCGACTTCGTCCACTGTGCCACATCCTCCACTCCTTCCCACTCTCTCTGCCACTTCTCAATAGTAGTGGCCCTTTCCTCACTCCTTATTCTGCCATCCACGTTTCCACGCACATACAACCTATATCTCTCACCCGCTAGCAAATGTGTGGGCACCATAGCAGTAATAACATAGAGAGCAGCAGTAGGCGCGGTGCGGTATGCGCATGCCGTACGGATCAAGCAAACCCGATCCGTTCGCATCAGAAGATTTCTGTAACACGAAACCTCTGCTGCTTTATACCACACAGGTGCCGCGTAGAGGACGATCGACTGAACAACCCCGGCTAGGACCCTTCTCCTTTCGGAACTAGGTCCGCCGATGTTGGGCATAATCCTCCCCAACGCAGCCGCTCTCTCCGCTGCCCTCCGTGTCACACCCCTGAGGTGCTCACCGAAGCCCCCATTCTCATGTAAAGTTATACCCAGGTACTTTACGCACCTGCTGGGTACAATCCTTACTCCCTCATATTCGAACCATACACCTTCTCTCTTCCTCGGCCCCTTCAGGATAATGGCCTGAGTCTTTTCTGTTGCCAGTACAAGACCCCGGTCATTCATCCAATCATACACACCTTCGCATGCGGCCGTTGCTCGATGACGGAGTTCGTCCAAGTCCCCCGCTACCACAAGCACTGCGAGATCGTCCGCGAACGCAAAGGGCTTACAGCCCTCAGGGTATTCGCGGCGTAAGATCCCGTCGTATGCTAGATTCCATAGCGTGGGACCCAGAACAGACCCCTGCGGAACACCAGCCGATACGTCTACAACCATTCCTTTATCCACATGCAGCTTTCTTTCATTAAAATAGTCCCCAATTACGTTCAGTAGGTAATCCGGACTACCCCTCTCCTCCAAAGATCCCAGAACCATTGCCGGCTCAAGCGTATTGAAGGCATTTCGGACGTCGAACAAGATGAGCGCCGCCCAACGAGCATCGCCCCTCTGCCCGAGAGCCCCAAACACCCCCACCACTGCATCCACAGTCGACCTATTCCGTCTAAACCCGTACTGGTGAGGCGAAAGCCCACCACTCTCCTCAATCAATCTCTCTACTCTCATTCTAATCAAACTCTCATACAGTTTACCCAGCGTTTGAAGGAGACAGACCGGCCGATATTTTTCGGCTGATGGTTCGCCTTTTGGGAGTAGAACTAGCTTCGCCATCTTCCAAGATGCCGGAAAGATCTGTCGACGGACGAGCGCGTTCATATGCCCCAAAAGCCACTCGGGCTCCATTCGACCGACGCGCTTCACCGCTTCCGCGGTTACACCGTCCAGTCCAGGAGCCCGACCGACCTTCAGGCCACCCAACGCGTCCTTCAGCTCGTCTATGGAGAAACACACATCAAGCTCCTTGGGAACTCCGAGGTATCTCCCCATCACATACCCCTTGCCAGCCGGAAATAATTCCCGAACAAGCCTCAGCTTTTTGTCAAGGGGCATGTCATAGGGAGAGTACGCCCGAAAGTGCCTCATGGCTATTTTGTATCCTTGTCCAAAGATATCGCCGTCTATCCGTTCGCATAGATCCATCCAGGATCTTCTTTTCTCCCTGCGTATCATGCGGGTCAGTTGTCTCCTGCAATCGATGTGCAACTCTTCCAAATTCCTAATCACATCTTCACGCCTTCTTCCCCTCCTCATTCGCTGTATCTGCCTTCGTAAACGCAGGCATCTATCACGCTCACTTTTTATCTCTTCCGTCCACCAGTACGGGGCCGGCCTAGTGTGACCCGTACTAGTCCCAAGAGGCCGGCTTCCTTTCATTGCTTCAGTCACAACTCGATCGAGATCTTCCACTTTATAAGTGTCCGACCCCCGATCTCTTTCTACACCCCATTCAACCAATTGCTCAAAAGCATCCCAGTTCATTTGCACATTTCCACCGGTATACACAGGGAAGTCAGACCCCGCGCCACCCACCTCGAAGTAGATGTAGCGGTGGTGCGTCCCCGCATAATCCAGTAGAACCATCCACTCTCTCACTCGCGTAGCCAGCCGCGTTGACGAGCAGGTAACGTCAATGTATGATTCTGAATTCCCACGCACAAATGTCGGCTCGAGACCTGTGTTGAGTACAACCAGGTCCAAAGCCGACACCCAATCCGTTAGCATTCTTCCTCGAGCGTCAGTGACTGGAGATCCCCACTCCGAAGATTTCGCGTTGAAATCCCCAAGCACCAAGAACTCTCCTCCCAAACGTCTGCCCTCATTCATTATCTCATCTAACCTTGCCTCGTACGCATCCATTGTTATATTTGGGGAAATATAGCAACAGATTACATTCATTCTTTCCATTCTTATGGTTACGTAACCATCATGCGCGTCAATGGCATAGATTCGCAACTTACGATTCCGAATATACACCGCGACGTCACCCGCTTCGTCCGCGTGCCAACCTTTCTCTCGGACCACCCTGAGATTTGGCTCCGACACGATGAGGACGTCGATATTCCTCCTCGTAGCGGTCTCCAGGGCGAGATCGTGAGCCAACCTCGCCCTACCCAAGTTAGTCTGAAGAAACCTCGCACTCTTGGTATTGGGTCCACACGCCATGTCAGCGTCTTGGTCCCTCTACCTTCTCCCTCTTTTCCTTAAGGAGACGCCTGAACACTTCACAGCGGGAGCTTCCCCCTCTGTGTCCATTCGCCCCACAGTCCACACACTTCTCACCCTCTTGTTTACAATCCTGGCGCTTGTGGCCTGTTAGACCACATCGCCGACACACATCTCCACTCTCTGCTACTTTGCACTCACGCAGGAGGTGACCATGCTGCTGACACCTAAAACAACGTTTTAGCTCCAGCCTTTCGCGCACGCTGCACGAGATCCAGCGAACCTTAACACTGCCTGCCCTGAGAAGTCTCAGTGCAACAGTCTCCTCGACCTCGACGGTGGCAGTTTTATTTCTGCCACCGGCAGGCCGAAGCGACTTTATGTCAAGGTCGACCTTTCTCCCGGCAACGCGTTCAACTGCATTCCTCACCTCGTTTTCAGTGGTTAGCTCATCCATTCCCATCAGGAAAATGGTACGGGTCCGAACTCCTCCCTTTGCAACCGTCTTCACGGCGGCAGGGACGCCGGCACGCACCACCTCCCTGACCCTTTCGGCCATCTTCATCCCACCATTAAGGGACAAGGCTAGACCTTCTTTGGTCTGCCTCACCCTTGTCACCCTGATGTCCTCACACTCTCCCACAGTGGTTCTGACATCCTTTAAAAGTTCGGCGTAAGTCCGATTCGGCCCCGATTTTATTATGACCACCGCGTCCTTTTTTTTGGGCAGCGGTGCCACAAAACCTTTCACACTCCGCTTACCGTGCACTATAAAGCGCACCCCACTCGCTCTGGCTACCAGCTCCAAGATCTTCCTGGACCGTTCAAGCCCCAAGAATCCTGGAGCTGCCAGCGATACACACTCTCTCCTCTCTTCCTTCATACATTCGGCCAGTGTTCGTGCCGCGTGCACGAACCTAGCCGCCCCACTCACCTCATTTCTGTCAGAGGGAACCACCTTGAAGATATACTTCTCAGTGGTATCCCTCCCAGGCACTCTGGTCGATAAGGCCATCCACCCGCACCTCACATCCTCCGTTCTCTCCTCCACCGGAAGAGACGCCAGTTCTGGGTAGGCACCAAAAACCTCACCCCCGGTGTCTCCCCCGTTCGCCACAAACACACAAAGGTCATTCGGCCTTCCAATCAAGCTTTCCTCGTTCACTTCAGTCCTTTCATAGATTGCCTCCGGCCAATCTTCGTTGGCGAGGTCTATGACCTCGTCAACTTCTATTACCCTCCCCATTCTTTCTTTTAAGGCTTCCACTCTCTCTGCTTCTTTTCTGGCAGCCTCCAACTCCTCCATGTCCTCACTCCCGACTTGTATGCCCACACTCAAACCTTTCGGCCTTGCCGGAGGAGCGCTCGCAGCCGCCAGACCCGAGCGCACCTCCGCCAACTCCCTTCGTACACTCTTTAGACATTCAGCCTGCTCGCTTACTCTCTTCCTCACTTTGCTTTCACACCTGACGGTCTGCGACGCGCAAGCTCTCGCCGCTTTCACACTCCTCTTTATATCCATCTGGGTGTTTGGATACAATATCGTCAGGCGGTGGATCTCCTCGATTCTCGTTCGGAGCTCCTCCACCCGGCGATGAAGCACCTCCACCTCACTTTCTCCGGTCTCAGTTTCGATCCTGTGCTTGGGGCTCCTTTTCTTCCTTTTTCCCCTCGCCTCCGTCCATTTCTCTTCCTCCGACAGCTCTTTTTCCGACTCCTCCTCATTCTGCCCCCTTTTCCTCTTATTTTGATCCAGGGACTCTTCTTCGGCCGAAGACGAATCCAGGATACTGTCCAGGACCGACCCCGTACTCACTTTCCGAGTCTTTTTTTTGTGATTCTCCTCCCCAGACGGACCTTGATGGCCGCTCTCACTTTCTTTGCTCCTTTGAGGGGAGCGTTTCATTTTCTCCGATTTTTTGAAGATTTTTTCTTCGGCATCTATCCTCGCCTTCCTTTCAGATTCATCTTTTCCCTCCGTATGTGCACTTGATGTGCTGTCCCCAGTTAAGTTAACTACAAATTCATTCTCCATATGTGATCCCACGAGTCGGGCTGAAGTATACTTACAGGGGGGGCAGTGCACCCTTACCCCACCCAGGCTAGATACTCCGGAAGGTCGCCTGGTATTCCGGAGGGATCGTTTGCGGTGCGCTAACCCTTGCACCTCGCATACCTTCGGCACGATGCCTTCCACCTTAGTAATGGGGATTTTTCGCCACTAGTGAGGTTTACTCCTCCATAGTTTATCACGGTTTTCGCCGGACGCAGTCTCGCTCTAAATACTTGGACCCATGCATCTCAAGATTTGGGCTGAAACCAGGTCCTGCCTCCTGCGACACACCGGTCCCCGTACTAGTCGCTCAAAACACCGATTAGCTGCCTCCCCTAATCTGTGCTACCACATGATCCGCGGTGCCTATTCGGTGGAAGACCATCTTATTCAGCAATCTTACCATCGAGTGTGCGAGGTGCGCCATGCTTTCCGACAATCCCGAAACTTCATGTCGCACCTCCCGTTCTCGATGGCTCACCCTATGAGCCATTGGGACGCGCCAGGTGGGTCGTGGTCCAACCTCCCGTCAGGCTGTTGCCCACAGAAGAAGGGTACTAGTCCCATCTCCCAGAAGCAACATTCCGCGGCTGGAACCTAACCTAACCTAACCTAACCTAACCTAACCTAACCTAACCTAACCTAACCTAACCTAACCTAACCTAACCTAACCTAACCTAACCTAACCTAACCTAACCTAACCTAACCTAACCTAACCTAACCTAACCTAACCTAACCTAACCTAACCTAACCTAACCTAACCTAACCTAACCTAACCTAACCTAACCTAACCTAACCTAACCTAACCTAACCTAACCTAACCTAACCTAACCTAACCTAACCTAACCTAACCTAACCTAACCTAACCTAACCTAACCTAACCTAACCTAACCTAACCTAACCTAACCTAACCTAACCTAACCTAACCTAACCTAACCTAACCTAACCTAACCTAACCTAACCTAACCTAACCTAACCTAACCTAACCTAACCTAACCTAACCTAACCTAACCTAACCTAACCTAACCTAACCTAACCTAACCTAACCTAACCTAACCTAACCTAACCTAACCTAACCTAACCTAACCTAACCTAACCTAACCTAACCTAACCTAACCTAACCTAACCTAACCTAACCTAACCTAACCTAACCTAACCTAACCTAACCTAACCTAACCTAACCTAACCTAACCTAACCTAACCTAACCTAACCTAACCTAACCTAACCTAACCTAACCTAACCTAACCTAACCTAACCTAACCTAACCTAACCTAACCTAACCTTTTTTTTTTTTTTTTTTTTTGCTTGCTCAAAGTGGTGGAAAGACTTTATGTCCGAACTGCAGAGCTGAAGGCTCCGCAGAACAGTGCGGGACTCGAGCCACAGGGTCCAATGACAGGCTCGTTACCAGCTAAAACCACCACCCCATATTCTCCAGAGAACGCCAAATGGGACCACCCTGTTGGGACTTTTCTCTCTTTGGCGCCTCCCAGACTTATGTCACCTCTATGCAGAAAATTACTCACTCTAACACACAGTCTGCAAGATATCAATAAGGTGTACCCCTGACGGGTACATATCACCTGTCTTTACTATGGAGGGATCACTCGACGTTCTGGAAAAGACCACGCACGCTCGAAGTAATTCCTCTTTCAAACTCTCTGGGTATATGCCCAGATTTAACTGGGCAATACCCCTCTTAGGTTACATATACAACACGCACATATACAACATACATATACAACACACATACATATTCGTACAGCACAACATATATCTGTAGGTGTAAATATATAATATAAAGAAATAAAATGTATAAATAAATAAATAGAATAAAATTATTGTATAATATATTGGGTAAAAAATTAAAGTAAAAGGTAAAAGTAATAAAATAAGTAAATAAATAAATAAAAGAGATGTGTGTAAAGATAAAATGAATAAAAATTCCTAAAACTATGTGTATAAATAAAATAACAAAAGTAAACAAAATATAAGAACAAGATAAAACAGATACATATATATAACTTTCGCCGACGCTCATCCCCCCCCGGGGAGCAATCTCTCCTCTTCTTCTTTTTTCCGCAGAATCGCCCTGACGAAACCGTGAATGCTGTTCCATCGCCTCGAGTCCGAGAGCATAATGTCCACAAGACTGGTCACGGACTCGAGGCGATGACCCAGCTCCAGTTCCAGGCGATTACGTTCCCGCGTGAAACGGACGCAATCCAACAGCGTATGCGACACACTGTCCGAGCCATCCCCGTAAGGGCAGGCCTCAGAGGCTGCTCTCCCGAACCTGTGCAGGTAGCTGCGGAAGCAACCGTGTCCCGTAAGCACCTGCGTCAGATAATAATCTAGACGCCGGTGCTTACAGGTCAGCCACCTGCTAAGGTTCGGTATCAGGGACTTCGTCCACTGTGCAACATCCACCGTTGCATCCCACTCCCGCTGCCACATGAGCAACGTGTGGGCTCGCTCTTCGGCCTCGTCAGGGCGACTCCGATGTAGCCGCTCCCTCTCTAGTACCATCAGGTGCAGGGGAACACATCCCGTGATCGCCCACAGGGCCGCCGCAGACACAGTCCTATAGGCACATGCTACACGTAGCAGGCTAGTCCTATCCACGCGTATCAAGCACTCTCGGTAGGACGATGTTTCCATCGCCCTATACCAGACTGGGGCTGCATAGAGGACGGTCGAATGCACAACACCATGTAGTACCCTCCTCCTTTCGGGTTTAGGACCACCGATGTTGGGCATCAACCGGCTCAGCGCAGCCACTCTCTGAGCGGCCTTGTGTGCGACCACACGGACGTGCTCCCCCCACCGTCCGTTGGAGTGGATATTCACCCCCAAATACCTGACAGAGGCTTTGGGGACCACATCAACCCCGGCGCAGCGAAAGACCACTCCCGTCCTGTCCCTAGGGCCTCTGAGGACGATCGCCTCGGTCTTCCCCGTCGCAAGTTCCAGGTCATGGTCGCCCATCCAGTCGCTCACGACGTTTGAGGCCATATATCCCCTATGCAGGAGTTCGTCCTTGTCCCGGGCCGTGACCAACACAGCGAGGTCATCCGCGAATGCGAAAGGGGTACACCCCTCACCATATTCGCGGCGCATGACCCCGTCATATGCCAGATTCCACAGCGTCGGACCAAGGACAGACCCCTGGGGGACCCCGGCCGTAACGTCGGTTACAACTGGACCCTCGACCACGAGCTTTCGCTCCGACAGGTAGTCAGCGACGATATTCCTCAGATATTTTGGACAATTCCGTCCGCTCAAGGAGCTCATCACGTGGGACCACTTTATGCTGTTGAAGGCGTTCCTGACGTCGAAGAGAAGCAAAGCAGCCCACTTGCTGCCGCTACCCTCCAAGGCCCGAAACACCGCCAGCACACACTCAGTCGTACTTTTACCCGCGACGAAGCCATACTGGTCTGGGGACAACCCTCCAGACCTCTCTATCACCTCTTCGATTCTTGCTCTCAGCAATCTCTCGTACAGCTTTCCGAGGCACGAAAGAAGGCAAATCGGCCGGTGTTTCCCCCCGGTTTTGGGAATCAACACCAGCTTTGAGAGCTTCCAGGAAGCCGGAAAAATCTGGCGGACAAGCAATGCGTTCATGTGGCCCAAAAGCCAGTCAGGCTCCAATCGTTCCAGGTGCTTGACCGCCTCAGGCGGTATCGCATCTGGCCCGGGAGCCTTTCCGGCCTTAAGGGCCCCACTGGCAACAGCGAGTTCCTCAAGGGAGAAGGGAACAATCCGTCCCGCATCTTCGGCCTCCCACTCCACCCCATGCCAGCCGCCGGACGGAAACAGCTCTGTTACCAGAGCCATCTTGTCCGCGAGTGGCATAGTGTAGAGAGGGTAGGCATCGAAGTGCTTCATGACGATTTTGTACCCATCTCCATAGAGGTCGTCGTTTAGTTTGTCCTCCAGATCCCTCCAGCATCTCTTCTTCTCCCTTCGGATAAGATCCTTCATTGCCCTCTTTCGAGCTCGGTGTTCGGCAAGCAACTCCAGATACACTCGTTCGCTCTCTCTCACTCTTGCTCTGGTCATTCTGCGACGCAGGGCCAGGCATTCTTTCCTCATTCGGGCAATGCAGTCATTCCACCAATAAGGCACACGACGGTCAGCACCCAAGGTACTGTACCTGCTCTCTCTCAAGCCGGCTTTCACCACACGCTCGAGTCCCTCCACTGATGGTGGTAGGGCTCGAGCCATCGCTATTTCCCATTGCGTAACACCCTTATACACGCTCCAATCATACCTGCATCCCCCCCGCCGGGTAGACATATCCTTATCAGGAGAGCCGTCCACCGTGAAGGCGATGTACCTATGATTGGTGCCAGTGTACTCCGCTAAGACCGCCCAGTCACTTACGTGCCGAGCTACCTCGTGGGAGCCACAGGAGACGTCAATGTGCGTACCAGAACCGCCTCTCACAAACGTGGGCTCCTGGCCAGTATTTAATACTACCAGATCCAGGGCCCCCAGGCAGTCCATCCACATTTGCCCTCGGTCATCAGTGACCGGGGATCCCCACGCCGCCGATTTCGCGTTTAGGTCCCCTATCACTAACACCTCTCTCGGCCTCTCACCAATAATCACGCCGACTATCTCATCCAGCCTTCTTCCATATTCCTCTGTTGTTATATTCGGCGAGATATAGCAACAAAGGAGACTCAAGTTCTCAAACCTTATATTCACGAAACCCCAGTGGGATTCGATACCATGTACTCTCAATTGACGGTTCCGGATAAACACACCGACACCGCCCAGGCTATCAACGAACCAGCCTCGGCTCCTCACCAACGTGGGATTCGGCTCCGCCGCGACAAGGACGTCGTATTCACCTGTCGCAGCGAAGCCCACAGCGAGATCGTGTGCCAATCTCGCCGTGCCCACGTTGGTTTGGAGGACCCTCAGTCGGGGAAGACGTGTGGTCGCCATCTCGAACAGAGAGTCACGCTGGTCTCCGGGCCGCCCCAACGGACGTACCCCTAGCCTCATCCACCAGACGTCTAAACACTGGACACGCTCGACTGTCGCTCGAGTGGCCCCCCCGCATACACGTCACACAGAATTTTTCTTTTTCTTTGCAATCGTAGGAGACATGGCCATCTTTGCCGCATCTCCTACAACCCTTTCTCGCGTCCATCTTGCATTCGCTCTTTCGATGCCCAAATGCTTGGCATCTGTAGCACCGATCGAGCTGTACTTTCTCTCTAGCTCGGCAGGTAACAAAACCCACCCGGAGCTTGCCACACTCAATCAGCCGTGTGGCCACTCTCTCTTCAACTTCCACGGTGACGAAGCCGCCCCCACGTGAAAGCCGAAGCCCTCTTAATTCGCAGGCAACACTGTTACCTGCAAATTCATTTACGCTCTTCACCACGTCCTCCGGCGTGGTGATCTGATTCAAACCGGTCAGGATAACCTCCCTCATCCGGCTGCCGCCCTTCGCGACGGCCGATTTGACCGCGCCAGAGCCGCCGGTGGAGATGGCTTTCCTGACCTTCTCAGCCATCTCTCTGCCGCCCTCTACTTCGAGGACGACTCCTTCCTCTCTCGTTCTCCTCACACGCGTGACCACACATTCAGTCTTACCATCTAAGTCATTCGACAGCCCCTTAAGCAGATCGGCATATGACTTACCCTGCTCTTTTTGTATGAGGACAATCCCCTTTGTGGACCGGAGCGGTCCCTCCGTTGCCTTCTTCCCACTGTTGCCGTGGACAGTAACTGTCACGTCTTTGCCCAGGGCCGCACACTCCACCAGCTTCCTGGTGACCTCTGCACCAAGAACTGCCGGAGCATGCAGCCCCACGTTCTTGCGCCCATGTTGCTCCATGCGGCAGACAAGCATTGAAACAACTTTCAAAAACCTGACTGCCGCAGGTTCATCGCTTTCCGAGGGGATGAGCTTGTGGGCCCACCTCTCGGCGCACTCCCTTCTACCGTCCTCTTCGACGGCGTCGAACCTGGCGATGACAGACCCCACGGCTCCCCCTTCGCGAGCGGGAGCGGCGGCACCAGGCAGATCTGGGTATTTCTCCCTTAGCCTCGCCACCACCTCCGCGTCGGCAGCGTCCTTAGTAATAAGGACCGCTACGTCCCCGGGTGAATCATAGAGCCCGACATCGCTCCCCCTCGACACCGTGAAGAGCTCTTCGGGCCAGTCTTCGGAGATGAGGTCCATGACCTCCTCCGCCGTGCCGGTAGCTGCTGCCAGCATTCGTTCACGAATGCATGCAGCCCTCTCTTTGGCCTCCCGTTCTGTGTCCAGGCCAACCTGGACGCCGACCGAGGGTCCACATTGCACCGCTGCCGTCTGTGTACTGACGGTGCAGCCTAGCACTTTTCTTGGGGGGGTTGCCGACTCAGCGGCTGGCATAGCCTCCCTCTTATTTTTCTCCTTCAAGGAGCGCTGAACACGGTCAGCGCTCCTTTCCAGCTCCCTGGAGATCATCTTGATCTCCTTTTTTGTGTTTGCGTTGGCTTGCACTAAACGTGCAAGCCGAGCAACCTTCTCCCTCATTGAATTAACTTCCTCCTCTAGGGACCGAAGTCCCGCTTTCTTCTTCGGAGGCGAAGGTGTTGTTTCCCCCCCCGAGCTCGTCGCCTTCTTTCTCTTTTTTGTGCCAGCCACCTGCCACTCTTTATCGAGGGCAGTGGCCTCAGCTACCTCCAGAGTGGAGGTCTGGTCAAACGCAAGGGGCGCTCCTCCAAACGCGCCCTCTACAGCTGATTCCTTCCTGGGCGAATTCGGGGTCTTGGTAGACCTCGAAAACGCTGCCAGTTCCTCCGCCTGTTTCATCTCACTTACTACCTTTACATTAGCATTTTTTTCCATTACTAATCCCACGAGTAGGGCCGAAACAACTAACGCCCCACGGCAGTGCGCCCTTACCGTGAGGGTGGCTAAGTTACCCCAGAAGGTTGCCTGACCGACTAGGGGCACCGTTCGAGACCATCTAACCCTCTGGCCTTTCACCCCTTGGCACGGTTCGCATAACACCATACGGTTGGGAATTTTTTATTGAGGTTTATTCCTCTACTATGCTAAGTCGCTCGCGCGCGCCCCACAGAGGGCCGGCTTTCGCCAAGCCTCTAGGGGGCGCACCCGAGCGACCCAATACACGACTCTATCGCACAGTAGAGTCGGACGCAGTGACTACGACGAATCCCGCCCCCCGCAACCGCTGTGAGTTGCGTGGCGCGTAATCCCTCGAGTCCAATGATCAGCATGGCTGCCTCCCCCACACCGTCATATCCCTTTGATCCGCGGGCAACTATTCGGGGGTATATGACTCCCTTATTCATTGCCTATCCATAAGGTTTGGTCGGTCTCGCCACTCTTACAATCCCACAAGGGACATGAGTCGCGAGACAGGCCAACTCCTATGGAGACACCTTATCAGCCATCAGGACGCGCCGTGTCGGGTAGGATTTAACCCATCCTGGAAAGGCCGAAAGGTGGATTTGGGCTGAACCAAGTCCTGCCTCCACCGCACGAACTCTCCAGGGCACGGAACCTAACCTAACCTAACCTAACCTAACCTAACCTAACCTAACCTAACCTAACCTAACCTAACCTAACCTAACCTAACCTAACCTAACCTAACCTAACCTAACCTAACCTAACCTAACCTAACCTAACCTAACCTAACCTAACCTAACCTAACCTAACCTAACCTAACCTTTTTTTTTTTTTTTTTTTTTTTTTACCTGCTTTAAATCACCCCCAGGTTTCGGCTGTCCTCCACCCCAGGGTGACACCTAAGACTAGTTTGAGCAAGAATGGGGGCAAGAATCATCTTGCCTCAATCCTAGCCATAGGCCGTGTCGCGTGGACTAAACACTGCAGGGACTTCACAGGCCACCTGGAACTGTCTGTGAAGATGTACGTCTGGTGACCTGCGCCGTCAACTCTCTCCCTTTCACTCAATACCTCGTCCAGTTTCCCCCTCTATCTTGTCCTTTCCTATCCTTGCCAACCAAAGACGACTATGCAACCAACACCCTCTCCTCTCTCTCCTTAGCGGCGAGAACCGCGCGAACAAAACCGTCACCCGTTCTCCACCCTGTAACGCTCGTCATCATTTCATCTACCATTTCATTCACACTCAGTATCATTCTGCCAAATCCCGCATTCATCCTCACTCTTTCCGCTACCCATCTAGGACAATCGAATAGAGTATGCGTCACAGTGTCCACCTCACGGCAATATAAACACCGATCGTCAGCCGCTTTCCCGAACCTCTTTAGGTAGGTCCGGAAACATCCATGGCCTGTGAGCACCTGCGTAAGGAAGTATCCCCCACGCCGATGCCCACATTCCACCCACCGTCGGATATTCGGGATCAGCGACTTCGTCCACTGTGCCACATCCTCCACTCCTTCCCACTCTCTCTGCCACTTCTCAATAGTAGTGGCCCTTTCCTCACTCCTTATTCTGCCATCCACGTTTCCACGCACATACAACCTATATCTCTCACCCGCTAGCAAATGTGTGGGCACCATAGCAGTAATAACATAGAGAGCAGCAGTAGGCGCGGTGCGGTATGCGCATGCCGTACGGATCAAGCAAACCCGATCCGTTCGCATCAGAAGATTTCTGTAACACGAAACCTCTGCTGCTTTATACCACACAGGTGCCGCGTAGAGGACGATCGACTGAACAACCCCGGCTAGGACCCTTCTCCTTTCGGAACTAGGTCCGCCGATGTTGGGCATAATCCTCCCCAACGCAGCCGCTCTCTCCGCTGCCCTCCGTGTCACACCCCTGAGGTGCTCACCGAAGCCCCCATTCTCATGTAAAGTTATACCCAGGTACTTTACGCACCTGCTGGGTACAATCCTTACTCCCTCATATTCAAACCATACACCTTCTCTCTTCCTCGGCCCCTTCAGGATAATGGCCTGAGTCTTTTCTGTTGCCAGTACAAGACCCCGGTCATTCATCCAATCATACACACCTTCGCATGCGGCCGTTGCTCGATGACGGAGTTCGTCCAAGTCCCTCGCTACCACAAGCACTGCGAGATCGTCCGCGAACGCAAAGGGCTTACAGCCCTCCGGGTATTCGCGGCGTAAGATCCCGTCGTATGCTAGATTCCATAGCGTGGGACCCAGAACAGACCCCTGCGGAACACCAGCCGATACGTCTACAACCATTCCTTTATCCACATGCAGCTTTCTTTCATTAAAATAGTCCCCAATTACGTTCAGTAGGTAATCCGGACTACCCCTCTCCTCCAAAGATCCCAGAACCATTGCCGGCTCAAGCGTATTGAAGGCATTTCGGACGTCGAACAAGATGAGCGCCGCCCAACGAGCATCGCCCCTCTGCCCGAGAGCCCTAAACACCCCCACCACTGCATCCACAGTCGATCTATTCCGTCTAAACCCGTACTGGTGAGGCGAAAGCCCACCACTCTCCTCAATCAATCTCTCTACTCTCATTCTAATCAAACTCTCATACAGTTTACCCAGCGTTTGAAGGAGACAGACCGGCCGATATTTTTCGGCTGATGGTTCGCCTTTTGGGAGTAGAACTAGCTTCGCCATCTTCCAAGATGCCGGAAAGATCTGTCGACGGATGAGCGCGTTCATATGCCCCAAAAGCCACTCGGGCTCCATTCGACCGACGCGCTTCACCGCTTCCGCGGTTACACCGTCCAGTCCAGGAGCCCGACCGACCTTCAGGCCACCCAACGCGTCCTTCAGCTCGTCTATGGAGAAACACACATCAAGCTCCTTGGGAACTCCGAGGTATCTCCTCATCACATACCCCTTGCCAGCCGGAAATAATTCCCGAACAAGCCTCAGCTTTTTGTCAAGGGGCATGTCATAGGGAGAGTACGCCCGAAAGTGCCTCATGGCTATTTTGTATCCTTGTCCAAAGATATCGCCGTCTATCCGTTCGCATAGATCCATCCAGGATCTTCTCTTCTCCCTGCGTATCATGCGGGTCAGTTGTCTCCTGCAATCGATGTGCAACTCTTCCAAATTCCTAATCACATCTTCACGCCTTCTTCCCCTCCTCATTCGCTGTATCTGCCTTCGTAAACGCAGGCATCTATCACGCTCACTTTTTATCTCTTCCGTCCACCAGTACGGGGCCGGCCTAGTGTGACCCGTACTAGTCCCAAGAGGCCGGCTTCCTTTCATTGCTTCAGTCACAACTCGATCGAGATCTTCCACTTTATAAGTGTCCGACCCCCGATCTCTTTCTACACCCCATTCAACCAATTGCTCAAATGCATCCCAGTTCATTTGCACATTTCCACCGGTATACACAGGGAAGTCAGACCCCGCGCCACCCACCTCGAAGTAGATGTAGCGGTGGTGCGTCCCCGCATAATCCGGTAGAACCATCCACTCTCTCACTCGCGTAGCCAGCCGCGTTGACGAGCAGGTAACGTCAATGTACGATTCTGAATTCCCACGCACAAATGTCGGCTCGAGACCTGTGTTGAGTACAACCAGGTCCAAAGCCGACACCCAATCCGTTAGCATTCTTCCTCGAGCGTCAGTGACTGGAGATCCCCACTCCGAAGATTTCGCGTTGAAATCCCCAAGCACCAAGAACTCTCCTCCCAAACGTCTGCCCTCATTCATTATCTCATCTAACCTTGCCTCGTACGCATCCATTGTTATATTTGGGGAAATATAGCAACAGATTACATTCATTCTTTCCATTCTTATGGTTACGTAACCATCATGTGCGTCAATGGCATAGATTCGCAACTTACGATTCCGAATATACACCGCGACGTCACCCGCTTCGTCCGCGTGCCAACCTTTCTCTCGGACCACCCTGAGATTTGGCTCCGACACGATGAGGACGTCGATATTCCTCCTCGTGGCGGTCTCCAGGGCGAGATCGTGAGCCAACCTCGCCCTACCCAAGTTAGTCTGAAGAAACCTCGCACTCTTGGTATTGGGTCCACACGCCATGTTAGCGTCTTGGTCCCTCTACCTTCTCCCTCTTTTCCTTAAGGAGACGCCTGAACACTTCACAGCGGGAGCTTCCCCCTCTGTGTCCATTCGCCCCACAGTCCACACACTTCTCACCCTCTTGTTTACAATCCTGGCGCTTGTGGCCTGTTAGACCACATCGCCGACACACATCTCCACTCTCTGCTACTTTGCACTCACGCAGGAGGTGACCATGCTGCTGGCACCTAAAACAACGTTTTAGCTCCAGCCTTTCGCGCACGCTGCACGAGATCCAGCGAACCTTAACACTGCCTGCCCTGAGAAGTCTCAGTGCAACAGTCTCCTCGACCTCGACGGTGGCAGTTTTATTTCTGCCACCGGCAGGCCGAAGCGACTTTATGTCAAGGTCGACCTTTCTCCCGGCAACGCGTTCAACTGCATTCCTCACCTCGTTTTCAGTGGTTAGCTCATCCATTCCCATCAGGAAAATGGTACGGGTCCGAATTCCTCCCTTTGCAACCGTCTTCACGGCGGCAGGGACGCCGGCACGCACCACCTCCCTGACCCTTTCGGCCATCTTCATCCCACCATTAAGGGACAAGGCTAGACCTTCTTTGGTCTGCCTCACCCTTGTCACCCTGATGTCCTCACACTCTCCCACAGTGGTTCTGACATCCTTTAAAAGTTCGGCGTAAGTCCGATTTGGCCCCGATTTTATTATGACCACCGCGTCCTTTTTTTTGGGCAGCGGTGCCACAAAACCTTTCACACTCTGCTTACCGTGCACTATAAAGCGCACCCCACTCGCTCTGGCTACCAGCTCCAAGATCTTCCTGGACCGTTCAAGCCCCAAGAATCCTGGAGCTGCCAGCGAGACACACTCTCTCCTCTCTTCCTTCATACATTCGGCCAGTGTTCGTGCCGCGTGCACGAACCTAGCCGCCCCACTCACCTCATTTCTGTCAGAGGGAACCACCTTGAAGATATACTTCTCAGTGGTATCCCTCCCAGGCACTCTGGTCGATAAGGCCATCCACCCGCACCTCACATCCTCCGTTCTCTCCTCCACCGGAAGAGACGCCAGTTCTGGGTAGGCACCAAAAACCTCACCCCCGGTGTCTCCCCCGTTCGCCACAAACACACAAAGGTCATTCGGCCTTCCAATCAAGCTTTCCTCGTTCACCTCAGTCCTTTCATAGATTGCCTCCGGCCAATCTTCGTTGGCGAGGTCTATGACCTCGTCAACTTCTATTACCCTCCCCATTCTTTCTTTTAAGGCTTCCACTCTCTCTGCTTCTTTTCTGGCAGCCTCCAACTCCTCCATGTCCTCACTCCCGACTTGTATGCCCACACTCAAACCTTTCGGCCTTGCCGGAGGAGCGCTCGCAGCCGCCAGACCCGAGCGCACCTCCGCCAACTCCCTTCGTACACTCTTTAGACATTCAGCCTGCTCGTTTACTCTCTTCCTCACTTTGCTTTCACACCTGACGGTCTGCGACGCGCAAGCTCTCGCCGCTTTCACACTCCTCTTTATATCCATCTGGGTGTTTGGATACAATATCGTCAGGCGGTGGATCTCCTCGATTCTCGTTCGGAGCTCCTCCACCCGGCGATGAAGCACCTCCACCTCACTTTCTCCGGTCTCAGTTTCGATCCTGTGCTTGGGGCTCCTTTTCTTCCTTTTTCCCCTCGCCTCCGTCCATTTCTCTTCCTCCGACAGCTCTTTTTCCGACTCCTCATTCTGCCCCCTTTTCCTCTTATTTTGATCCAGGGACTCTTCTTCGGCCGAAGACGAATCCAGGATACTGTCCAGGACCGACCCCGTACTCACTTTCCGAGTCTTTTTTTTGTGATTCTCCTCCCCAGACGGACCTTGATGGCCGCTCTCACTTTCTTTGCTCCTTTGAGGGGAGCGTTTCATTTTCTCCGATTTTTTGAAGATTTTTTCTTCGGCATCTATCCTCGCCTTCCTTTCAGATTCATCTTTTCCCTCCGTATGTGCACTTGATGTGCTGTCCCCAGTTAAGTTAACTACAAATTCATTCTCCATATGTGATCCCACGAGTCGGGCTGAAGTATACTTACAGGGGGGGCAGTGCACCCTTACCCCACCCAGGCTAGATACTCCGGAAGGTCGCCTGGTATTCCGGAGGGATCGTTTGCGGTGCGCTAACCCTTGCACCTCGCATACCTTCGGCACGATGCCTTCCACCTTAGTAATGGGGATTTTTCGCCACTAGTGAGGTTTACTCCTCCATAGTTTATCACGGTTTTCGCCGGACGCAGTCTCGCTCTAAATACTTGGACCCATGCATCTCAAGATTTGGGCTGAAACCAGGTCCTGCCTCCTGCGACACACCGGTCCCCGTACTAGTCGCTCAAAACACCGATTAGCTGCCTCCCCTAATCTGTGCTACCACATGATCCGCGGTGCCTATTCGGTGGAAGACCATCTTATTCAGCAATCTTACCATCGAGTGTGCGAGGTGCGTCATGCTTTCCGACAATCCCGAAACTTCATGTCGCACCTCCCGTTCTCGATGGCTCACCCTATGAGCCATTGGGACGCGCCAGGTGGGTCGTGGTCCAACCTCCCGTCAGGCTGTTGCCCACAGAAGAAGGGTACTAGTCCCATCTCCCAGAAGCAACATTCCGCGGCTGGAACCTAACCTAACCTAACCTAACCTAACCTAACCTAACCTAACCTAACCTAACCTAACCTAACCTAACCTAACCTAACCTAACCTAACCTAACCTAACCTAACCTAACCTAACCTAACCTAACCTAACCTAACCTAACCTAACCTAACCTAACCTAACCTAACCTAACCTAACCTAACCTAACCTAACCTAACCTAACCTAACCTAACCTAACCTAACCTAACCTAACCTAACCTAACCTAACCTAACCTAACCTAACAAACGGTGCATTTTCTCATAGGGGTATGTATATCTTTTTTGAATCAGTACGTCAGGTTTAATCGAAATAAATTAAATTTGGAACGAAATAAAAAGTTTTTATTTTCACGAAATTTGCAAGACATGTAGACCTCCAATTGGAATTTTTTCTCACGAACCGTAAGACGTAGAAAAAATCTGAGCACTTGAGAAGAACAAGTAGCAAATTTTATATAAGAAATGTGCACCGGTTTGACTCTAGGACCGGAATTTACGCCAATATATCCGATTAAAGGATGTTTAAATGATGAACAAATATTACAAAAAATTATAGTTTTTTCCATTTTCCGGCCAAACGGTGCATTTTCTCATAGGGGTATGTATATCTTTTTTGAATCAGTACGTCAGGCTTAATCGAAATAAATTAAATTTGGAACGAAATACAAAGTTTTTATTTTCACGAAATTTGCAAGACATGTAGACCTCCAATTGGAATTTTTTCTCACGAACCGTAAGACGTAGAAAAGATCTGAGCACTTGAGAAGAACAAGAAGCAAATTTTATGTAGGAAAAGTGCACCGGTTTGACTCTAGGACCGAAATTGACGCCAATATGCCCGATTATTGAATTTTGAAAAAAATCCAAGGGTACCCCCTTTAAACATTTTTGGACAAATTCCAATTTTAGGAAATTGTTTTTTTAATGTTAATATATACACTAGGTCTAACTTATTCCAAATATGTGTTTTTTTTTCTATCCCCTACCCACAGTTTGGCAAAAATAATGGAAAAATCGAATTAAAAATTTTCAGTTTTTTCCATTTTCCGGCCAAACGGTGCATTTTCTCATAGGGGTATGTATATCTTTTTTGAATCAGTACGTCAGGCTCAATCGAAATAAATTAAATTTGGAACGAAATACAAAGTTTTTATTTTCACGAAATTTGCAAGACATGTAGACCTCCAATTGGAATTTTTTCTCACGAACCGTAAGACGTAGAAAAAATCTGAGTACTTGAGAAGAACAAGTAGCAAATTTTATGTAAGAAATGTGCACCAATTTGACTCTAAGACCGAAATTGACGCCAATATGTCCGGTTAAAGGATGTTTAAGAAATGAACAAATATTACAAAAAATTATAGTTTTTTCCATTTTCCGGCCAAACGGTGCATTTTCTCATAGGGGTATGTATATCTTTTTTGAATCAGTACGTCAGGCTTAATCGAAATAAATTAAATTTGGAACGAAATACAAAGTTTTTATTTTCACGAAATTTGCAAGACATGTAGACCTCCAATTGGAATTTTTTCTCACGAACCGTAAGACGTAGAAAAGATCTGAGCACTTGAGAAGAACAAGTAGCAAATTTTATGTAGGAAAAGTGCACCGGTTTGACTCTAGGACCGAAATTGACGCCAATATGCCCGATTAAAGGATGTTTAAATGATGAACAAATATTACAAAAAATTATAGTTTTTTCCATTTTCCGGCCAAACGGTGCATTTTCTCATAGGGGTATGTATATCTTTTTTGAATCAGTACGTCAGGCTTAATCGAAATAAATTAAATTTGGAACGAAATACAAAGTTTTTATTTTCACGAAATTTGCAAGACATGTAGACCTCCAATTGGAATTTTTTCTCACGAACCGTAAGACGTAGAAAAGATCTGAGCACTTGAGAAGAACAAGTAGCAAATTTTATGTAGGAAAAGTGCACCGGTTTGACTCTAGGACCGAAATTGACGACAATATGCCCGATTATTGAATTTTGAAAAAAATCCAAGGGTACCCCCTTTAAACATTTTTGGGCAAATTCCAATTTTAGGAAATTGTTTTTTTAATGTTAATATATACACTAGGTCTAACTTATTCCAAATATGTGTTTTTTTTTATCCCCTACCCACAGTTTGGCAAAAATAATGGAAAAATCGAATTAAAAATTTTCAGTTTTTTCCATTTTCCGGCCAAACGGTGCATTTTCTCATAGGGGTATGTATATCTTTTTTGAATCAGTACGTCAGGCTCAATCGAAATAAATTAAATTTGGAACGAAATACAAAGTTTTTATTTTCACGAAATTTGCAAGACATGTAGACCTCCAATTGGAATTTTTTCTCACGAACCGTAAGACGTAGAAAAAATCTGAGTACTTGAGAAGAACAAGTAGCAAATTTTATGTAAGAAATGTGCACCAATTTGACTCTAGGACCGAAATTGACGCCAATATGTCCGGTTAAAGGATGTTTAAGAAATGAACAAATATTACAAAAAATTATAGTTTTTTCCATTTTCCGGCCAAACGGTGCATTTTCTCATAGGGGTATGTATATCTTTTTTGAATCAGTACGTCAGGCTTAATCGAAATAAATTAAATTTGGAACGAAATACAAAGTTTTTATTTTCACGAAATTTGCAAGACATGTAGACCTCCAATTGGAATTTTTTCTCACGAACCGTAAGACGTAGAAAAGATCTGAGCACTTGAGAAGAACAAGTAGCAAATTTTATGTAGGAAAAGTGCACCGGTTTGACTCTAGGACCGAAATTGACGCCAATATGCCCAATTATTGAATTTTGAAAAAAATCCAAGGGTACCCCCTTTAAACATTTTTGGGCAAATTCCAATTTTAGGAAATTGTTTTTTTAATGTTAATATATACACTAGGTCTAACTTATTCCAAATATGTGTTTTTTTTCTATCCCCTACCCACAGTTTGGCAAAAATAATGGAATAATCGAATTAAAAATTTTCAGTTTTTTCCATTTTCCGGCCAAACGGTGCATTTTCTCATAGGGGTATGATATCTTTTTTGAATCAGTACGTCAGGCTTAATCGAAATAAATTAAATTTGGAACGAAATACAAAGTTTTTATTTTCACGAAATTTGCAAGACATGTAGACCTCCAATTGGAATTTTTTCTCACGAACCGTAAGACGTAGAAAAGATCTGAGCACTTGAGAAGAACAAGTAGCAAATTTTATGTAGGAAAAGTGCACCGGTTTGACTCTAGGACCGAAATTGACGCCAATATGCCCGATTATTGAATTTTGAAAAAAATCCAAGGGTACCCCCTTTAAACATTTTTGGGCAAATTCCAATTTTAGGAAATTGTTTTTTTAATGTTAATATATACACTAGGCCTAACTTATTCCAAATATGTGTTTTTTTTCTATCCCCTACCCACAGTTTGGCAAAAATAATGGAAAAATCGAATTAAAAATTTTCAGTTTTTTCCATTTTCCGGCCAAACGGTGCATTTTCTCATAGGGGTATGTATATCTTTTTTGAATCAGTACGTCAGGCTCAATCGAAATAAATTAAATTTGGAACGAAATACAAAGTTTTTATTTTCACGAAATTTGCAAGACATGTAGACCTCCAATTGGAATTTTTTCTCACGAACCGTAAGACGTAGAAAAGATCTGAGCACTTGAGAAGAACAAGTAGCAAATTTTATGTAGGAAAAGTGCACCGGTTTGACTCTAGGACCGAAATTGACGCCAATATGCCCGATTATTGAATTTTGAAAAAAATCCAAGGGTACCCCCTTTAAACATTTTTGGGCAAATTCCAATTTTAGGAAATTGTTTTTTTAATGTTAATATATACACTAGGTCTAACTTATTCCAATTATGTGTTTTTTTTTCTATCCCCTACCCACAGTTTGGCAAAAATAATGGAAAAATCGAATTAACAATTTTCAGTTTTTTCCATTTTCCGGCCAAACGGTGCATTTTCTCATAGGGGTATGTATATCTTTTTTGAATCAGTACGTCAGGTTTAATCGAAATAAATTAAATTTGGAACGAAATACAAAGTTTTTATTTTCACGAAATTTGCAAGACATGTAGACCTCCAATAGGAATTTTTTCTCACGAACCGTAAGACGTAGAAAAGATCTGAGCACTTGAGAAGAACAAGTAGCAAATTTTATATAAGAAATGTGCACCGGTTTGACTCTAGGACCGGAATTGACGCCAATATATCCGATTAAAGGATGTTTAAATGATGAACAAATATTACAAAAAATTATAGTTTTTTCCATTTTCCGGCCAAACGGTGCATTTTCTCATAGGGGTATGTATATCTTTTTTGAATCAGTACGTCAGGCTTAATCGAAATAAATTAAATTTGGAACGAAATACAAAGTTTTTATTCTCACGAAATTTGCAAGACATGTAGACCTCCAATTGGAATTTTTTCTCACGAACCGTAAGACGTAGAAAAAATCTGAGCACTTGAGAAGAACAAGTAGCAAATTTTATGTAGGAAAAGTGCACCGGTTTGACTCTAAGACCGAAATTGACGCCAATATGCCCGATTATTGAATTTTGAAAAAAATCCAAGGGTACCCCCTTTAAACATTTTTGGGCAAATTCCAATTTTAGGAAATTGTTTTTTTAATGTTAATATATACACTAGGTCTAACTTATTCCAAATATGTGTTTTTTTTCTATCCCCTACCCACAGTTTGGCAAAAATAATGGAAAAATCGAATTAAAAATTTTCAGTTTTTTCCATTTTCCGGCCAAACGGTGCATTTTCTCATAGAAGTATGTATATCTTTTTTGAATCAGTACGTCAGGCTTAATCGAAATAAATTAAATTTGGAACGAAATACAAAGTTTTTATTTTCACGAAATTTGCAAGACATGTAGACCTCCAATTGGAATTTTTTCTCACGAACCGTAAGACGTAGAAAAGATCTAAGCACTTGAGAAGAACAAGTAGCAAATTTTATGTAGGAAAAGTGCACCGGTTTGACTCTAGGACCGAAATTGACGCCAATATGCCCGATTATTGAATTTTGAAAAAAATCCAAGGGTACCCCCTTTAAACATTTTTGGGCAAATTCCAATTTTAGGAAATTGTTTTTTTAATGTTAATATATACACTAGGTCTAACTTATTCCAAATATGTGTTTTTTTTCTATCCCCTACCCACAGTTTGGCAAAAATAATGGAAAAATCGAATTACAAATTTTCAGTTTTTTCCATTTTCCGGCCAAACGGTGCATTTTCTCATAGGGGTATGTATATCTATTTGAAACAGTACGTCAGGTTTAATCGAAATAAATTAAATTTGGAACGAAATACAAAGTTTTTATTTTCACGAATGCACCGGTTTGACTCTAGGACCGGAATTGACGCCAATATATCCGATTAAAGGATGTTTAAATGATGAACAAATATTACAAAAAATTATAGTTTTTTCCATTTTCCGGCCAAACGGTGCATTTTCTCATAGGGGTATGTATATCTTTTTTGAATCAGTACGTCAGGCTTAATCGAAATAAATTAAATTTGGAACGAAATACAAAGTTTTTATTTTCACGAAATTTGCAAGACATGTAGACCTCCAATTGGAATTTTTTCTCACGAACCGTAAGACGTAGAAAAGATCTGAGCACTTGAGAAGAACAAGTAGCAAATTTTATATAAGAAATGTGCACCGGTTTGACTCTAGGACCGGAATTGACGCCAATATATCCGATTAAAGGATGTTTAAATGATGAACAAATATTACAAAAAATTATAGTTTTTTCCATTTTCCGGCCAAACGGTGCATTTTCTCATAGGGGTATGTATATCTTTTTTGAATCAGTACGTCAGGCTTAATCGAAATAAATTAAATTTGGAACGAAATACAAAGTTTTTATTCTCACGAAATTTGCAAGACATGTAGACCTCCAATTGGAATTTTTTCTCACGAACCGTAAGACGTAGAAAAAATCTGAGCACTTGAGAAGAACAAGTAGCAAATTTTATGTAGGAAAAGTGCACCGGTTTGACTTTAAGACCGAAATTGACGCCAATATGCCCGATTATTGAATTTTGAAAAAAATCCAAGGGTACCCCCTTTAAACATTTTTGGGCAAATTCCAATTTTAGGAAATTGTTTTTTTAATGTTAATATATACACTAGGTCTAACTTATTCCAAATATGTGTTTTTTTTCTATCCCCTACCCACAGTTTGGCAAAAATAACGGAAAAATCGAATTAAAAATTTTCAGTTTTTTCCATTTTCCGGCCAAACGGTGCATTTTCTCATAGAAGTATGTATATCTTTTTTGAATCAGTACGTCAGGCTTAATCGAAATAAATTAAATTTGGAACGAAATACAAAGTTTTTATTTTCACGAAATTTGCAAGACATGTAGACCTCCAATTGGAATTTTTTCTCACGAACCGTAAGACGTAGAAAAGATCTAAGCACTTGAGAAGAACAAGTAGCAAATTTTATGTAGGAAAAGTGCACCGGTTTGACTCTAGGACCGAAATTGACGCCAATATGCCCGATTATTGAATTTTGAAAAAAATCCAAGGGTACCCCCTTTAAACATTTTTGGGCAAATTCCAATTTTAGGAAATTGTTTTTTTAATGTTAATATATACACTAGGTCTAACTTATTCCAAATATGTGTTTTTTTTCTATCCCCTACCCACAGTTTGGCAAAAATAATGGAAAAATCGAATTACAAATTTTCAGTTTTTTCCATTTTCCGGCCAAACGGTGCATTTTCTCATAGGGGTATGTATATCTATTTGAAACAGTACGTCAGGTTTAATCGAAATAAATTAAATTTGGAACGAAATACAAAGTTTTTATTTTCACGAATGCACCGGTTTGACTCTAGGACCGGAATTGACGCCAATATATCCGATTAAAGGATGTTTAAATGATGAACAAATATTACAAAAAATTATAGTTTTTTCCATTTTCCGGCCAAACGGTGCATTTTCTCATAGGGGTATGTATATCTTTTTTGAATCAGTACGTCAGGCTTAATCGAAATAAATTAAATTTGGAACGAAATACAAAGTTTTTATTTTCACGAAATTTGCAAGACATGTAGACCTCCAATTGGAATTTTTTCTCACGAACCGTAAGACGTAGAAAAAATCTGGGCACTTGAGAAGAACAAGTAGCAAATTTTATGTAGGAAAAGTGCACCGGTTTGACTCTAGGACCGAAATTGACGCCAATATGCCCGATTATTGAATTTTGAAAAAAATCCAAGGGTACCCCCTTTAAACATTTTTGGGCAAATTCCAATTTTAGGAAATTGTTTTTTTAATGTTAATATATACACTAGGTCTAACTTATTCCAAATATGTGTTTTTTTTCTATCCCCTACCCACAGTTTGGCAAAAATAATGGAAAAATCGAATTTAAAATTTTCAGTTTTTTCCATTTTCCGGCCAAACGGTACATTTTCTCATAGGGGTATGTATATCTTTTTTGAATCAGTACGTCAGGCTCAATCGAAATAAATTAAATTTGGAACGAAATACAAAGTTTTTATTTTCACGAAATTTGCAAGACATGTAGACCTCCAATTGGAATTTTTTCTCACGAACCGTAAGACGTAGAAAAAATCTGAGTACTTGAGAAGAACAAGTAGCAAATTTTATGTAAGAAATGTGCACCAATTTGACTCTAGGACCGAAATTGACGCCAATATGTCCGGTTAAAGGATGTTTAAGAAATGAACAAATATTACAAAAAATTATAGTTTTTTCCATTTTCCGGCCAAACGGTGCATTTTCTCATAGGGGTATGTATATCTTTTTTGAATCAGTACGTCAGGCTCAATCGAAATAAATTAAATTTGGAACGAAATACAAAGTTTTTATTTTCACGAAATTTGCAAGACATGTAGACCTCCAATTGGAATTTTTTCTCACGAACCGTAAGACGTAGAAAAGATCTGAGCACTTGAGAAGAACAAGTAGCAAATTTTATGTAGGAAAAGTGCACCGGTTTGACTCTAGGACCGAAATTGACGCCAATATGCCCGATTATTTAATTTTGAAAAAAATCCAAGGGTACCCCCTTTAAACATTTTTGGGCAAATTCCAATTTTAGGAAATTGTTTTTTTAATGTTAATATATACACTAGGTCTAACTTATTCCAAATATGTGTTTTTTTTCTATCCCCTACCCACAGTTTGGCAAAAATAATGGAAAAATCGAATTAAAAATTTTCAGTTTTTTCCATTTTCCGGCCAAACGGTGCATTTTCTCATAGGGGTATGTATATCTTTTTTGAATCAGTACGTCAGGTTTAATCGAAATAAATTAAATTTGGAACGAAATACAAAGTTTTTATTTTCACGAAATTTGCAAGACATGTAGACCTCCAATTGGAATTTTTTCTCACGAACCGTAAGACGTAGAAAAAATCTGAGCACTTGAGAAGAACAAGTAGCAAATTTTATATAAGAAATGTGCACCGGTTTGACTCTAGGACCGGAATTGACGCCAATATATCCGATTAAAGGATGTTTAAATGATGAACAAATATTAATTACTATTTAACTGGGAATAAGCCACAATTAAAGGTTAAAATACGTTTATTGACGTTTCAATTTCCACTTCGGAAATCGTTCTCAAAATACAAACATTATGTTAATGTTTGTATTTTGAGAACGATTTCCGAAGTGGAAATTGAAACGTCAATAAACGTATTTTAACCTTTAATTGTGGCTTATTCCCAGTTAAATAGTAATTAATTTAAAATGCCACAAGAAAATAGCTTCAGAACAATGAACAAATATTACAAAAAATTATAGTTTTTTCCATTTTCCGGCCAAACGGTGCATTTTCTCATAGGGGTATGTATATCTTTTTTGAATCAGTACGTCAGGCTCAATCGAAATAAATTAAATTTGGAACGAAATACAAAGTTTTTATTTTCACGAAATTTGCAAGACATGTAGACCTCCAATTGGAATTTTTTCTCACGAACCGTAAGACGTAGAAAAAATCTGAGTACTTGAGAAGAGCAAGTAGCAAATTTTATGTAAGAAATGTGCACCAATTTAACTCTAGGACCGAAATTGACGCCAATATGTCCGGTTAAAGGATGTTTAAGAAATGAACAAATATTACAAAAAATTATAGTTTTTTCCATTTTCCGGCCAAACGGTGCATTTTCTCATAGGGGTATGTATATCTTTTTTGAATCAGTACGTCAGGCTTAATCGAAATAAATTAAATTTGGAACGAAATACAAAGTTTTTATTTTCACGAAATTTGCAAGACATGTAGACCTCCAATTGGAATTTTTTCTCACGAACCGTAAGACGTAGAAAAGATCTGAGCACTTGAGAAGAACAAGTAGCAAATTTTATGTAGGAAAAGTGCACCGGTTTGACTCTAGGACCGAAATTGACGCCAATATGCCCGATTATTTAATTTTGAAAAAAATCCAAGGGTACCCCCTTTAAACATTTTTGGGCAAATTCCAATTCTAGGAAATTGTTTTTTTAATGTTAATATATACACTAGGTCTAACTTATTCCAAATATGTGTTTTTTTTCTATCCCCTACCCACAGTTTGGCAAAAATAATGAAAAAATCGAATTAAAAATTTTCAGTTTTTTCCATTTTCCGGCCAAACGGTGCATTTTCTCATAGGGGTATGTATATCTTTTTTGAATCAGTACGTCAGGCTTAATCGAAATAAATTAAATTTGGAACGAAATACAAAGTTTTTATTTTCACGAAATTTGCAAGACATGTAGACCTCCAATTGGAATTTTTTCTCACGAACCGTAAGACGTAGAAAAGATCTAAGCACTTGAGAAGAACAAGTAGCAAATTTTATGTAGGAAAAGTGCACCGGTTTGACTCTAGGACCGAAATTGACGCCAATATGCCCGATTATTGAATTTTGAAAAAAATCCAAGGGTACCCCCTTTAAACATTTTTGGGCAAATTCCAATTTTAGGAAATTGTTTTTTTAATGTTAATATATACACTAGGTCTAACTTATTCCAAATATGTGTTTTTTTTTCTATCCCCTACCCACAGTTTGGCAAAAATAATGGAAAAATCGAATTAAAAATTTTCAGTTTTTTCCATTTTCCGGCCAAACGGTGCATTTTCTCATAGGGGTATGTATATCTATTTGAAACAGTACGTCAGGTTTAATCGAAATAAATTAAATTTGGAACGAAATACAAAGTTTTTATTTTCACGAAATTTGCAAGACATGTAGACCTCCAATTGGAATTTTTTCTCACGAACCGTAAGACGTAGAAAAAATCTGAGCACTTGAGAAGAACAAGTAGCAAATTTTATGTAAGAAATGTGCACCGGTTTGACTCTAGGACCGGAATTGACGCCAATATATCCGATTAAAGGATGTTTAAATGATGAACAAATATTACAAAAAATTATAGTTTTTTCCATTTTCCGGCCAAACGGTGCATTTTCTCATAGGGGTATGTATATCTTTTTTGAATCAGTACGTCAGGCTTAATCGAAATAAATTAAATTTGGAACGAAATACAAAGTTTTTATTCTCACGAAATTTGCAAGACATGTAGACCTCCAATTGGAATTTTTTCTCACGAACCGTAAGACGTAGAAAAAATCTGAGCACTTAAGAAGAACAAGTAGCAAATTTTATGTAGGAAAAGTGCACCGGTTTGACTCTAGGACCGAAATTGACGCCAATATGCCCGATTATTGAATTTTGAAAAAAATCCAAGGGTACCCCCTTTAAACATTTTTGGGCAAATTCCAATTTTAGGAAATTGTTTTTTTAATGTTAATATATACACTAGGTCTAACTTATTCCAAATATGTGTTTTTTTCTATCCCCTACCCACAGTTTGGCAAAAATAATGGAAAAATCGAATTAACAATTTTCAGTTTTTTCCATTTTCCGGCCAAACGGTGCATTTTCTCATAGGGGTATGTATATCTTTTTTGAATCAGTACGTCAGGTTTAATCGAAATAAATTAAATTTGGAACGAAATACAAAGTTTTTATTTTCACGAAATTTGCAAGACATGTAGACCTCCAATTGAAATTTTTTCTCACGAACCGTAAGACGTAGAAAAGATCTGAGCACTTGAGAAGAACAAGTAGCAAATTTTATATAAGAAATGTGCACCGGTTTGACTCTAGGACCGGAATTGACGCCAATATATCCGATTAAAGGATGTTTAAATGATGAACAAATATTACAAAAAATTATAGTTTTTTCCATTTTCCGGCCAAACGGTGCATTTTCTCATAGGGGTATGTATATCTTTTTTGAATTAGTACGTCAGGCTCAATCGAAATAAATTAAATTTGGAACGAAATACAAAGTTTTTATTTTCACGAAATTTGCAAGACATGTAGACCTCCAATTGGAATTTTTTCTCACGAACCGTAAGACGTAGAAAAGATCTGAGCACTTGAGAAGAACAAGTAGCAAATTTTATGTAGGAAAAGTGCACCGGTTTGACTCTAGGACCGAAATTGACGCCAATATGCCCGATTATTTAATTTTGAAAAAAATCCAAGGGTACCCCCTTTAAACATTTTTGGGCAAATTCCAATTTTAGGAAATTGTTTTTTTAATGTTAATATATACACTAGGTCTAACTTATTCCAAATATGTGTTTTTTTTCTATCCCCTACCCACAGTTTGGCAAAAATAATGGAAAAATCGAATTAAAAATTTTCAGTTTTTTCCATTTTCCGGCCAAACGGTGCATTTTCTCATAGGGGTATGTATATCTTTTTTGAATCAGTACGTCAGGCTTAATCGAAATAAATTAAATTTGGAACGAAATACAAAGTTTTTATTTTCACGAAATTTGCAAGACATGTAGACCTCCAATTGGAATTTTTTCTCACGAACCGTAAGACGTAGAAAAGATCTAAGCACTTGAGAAGAACAAGTAGCAAATTTTATGTAGGAAAAGTGCACCGGTTTGACTCTAGGACCGAAATTGACGCCAATATGCCCGATTATTGAATTTTGAAAAAAATCCAAGGGTACCCCCTTTAAACATTTTTGGGCAAATTCCAATTTTAGGAAATTGTTTTTTTAATGTTAATATATACACTAGGTCTAACTTATTCCAAATATGTGTTTTTTTTTCTATCCCCTACCCACAGTTTGGCAAAAATAATGGAAAAATCGAATTAAAAATTTTCAGTTTTTTCCATTTTCCGGCCAAACGGTGCATTTTCTCATAGGGGTATGTATATCTATTTGAAACAGTACGTCAGGTTTAATCGAAATAAATTAAATTTGGAACGAAATACAAAGTTTTTATTTTCACGAAATTTGCAAGACATGTAGACCTCCAATTGGAATTTTTTCTCACGAACCGTAAGACGTAGAAAAAATCTGAGCACTTGAGAAGAACAAGTAGCAAATTTTATGTAAGAAATGTGCACCGGTTTGACTCTAGGACCGGAATTGACGCCAATATATCCGATTAAAGGATGTTTAAATGATGAACAAATATTACAAAAAATTATAGTTTTTTCCATTTTCCGGCCAAACGGTGCATTTTCTCATAGGGGTATGTATATCTTTTTTGAATCAGTACGTCAGGCTTAATCGAAATAAATTAAATTTGGAACGAAATACAAAGTTTTTATTCTCACGAAATTTGCAAGACATGTAGACCTCCAATTGGAATTTTTTCTCACGAACCGTAAGACGTAGAAAAAATCTGAGCACTTAAGAAGAACAAGTAGCAAATTTTATGTAGGAAAAGTGCACCGGTTTGACTCTAGGACCGAAATTGACGCCAATATGCCCGATTATTGAATTTTGAAAAAAATCCAAGGGTACCCCCTTTAAACATTTTTGGGCAAATTCCAATTTTAGGAAATTGTTTTTTTAATGTTAATATATACACTAGGTCTAACTTATTCCAAATATGTGTTTTTTTCTATCCCCTACCCACAGTTTGGCAAAAATAATGGAAAAATCGAATTAACAATTTTCAGTTTTTTCCATTTTCCGGCCAAACGGTGCATTTTCTCATAGGGGTATGTATATCTTTTTTGAATCAGTACGTCAGGTTTAATCGAAATAAATTAAATTTGGAACGAAATACAAAGTTTTTATTTTCACGAAATTTGCAAGACATGTAGACCTCCAATTGAAATTTTTTCTCACGAACCGTAAGACGTAGAAAAGATCTGAGCACTTGAGAAGAACAAGTAGCAAATTTTATATAAGAAATGTGCACCGGTTTGACTCTAGGACCGGAATTGACGCCAATATATCCGATTAAAGGATGTTTAAATGATGAACAAATATTACAAAAAATTATAGTTTTTTCCATTTTTCGGCCAAACGGTGCATTTTCTCATAGGGGTATGTATATCTTTTTTGAATCAGTACGTCAGGCTTAATCGAAATAAATTAAATTTGGAACGAAATACAAAGTTTTTATTCTCACGAAATTTGCAAGACATGTAGACCTCCAATTGGATTTTTTTCTCACGAACCGTAAGACGTAGAAAAAATCTGAGCACTTGAGAAGAACAAGTAGCAAATTTTATGTAAGAAATGTGCACCGGTTTGACTCTAGGACCGGAATTGACGCCAATATATTCGATTATTGAATTTTGAAAAAAATCCAAGGGTACCCCCTTTAAACATTTTTGGGCAAATTCCAATTTTAGGAAATTGTTTTTTTAATGTTAATATATACACTAGGTCTAACTTATTCCAAATATGTGTTTTTTTTCTATCCCCTACCCACAGTTTGGCAAAAATAATGGAAAAATCGAATTAAAAATTTTCAGTTTTTTCCATTTTCCGGCCAAACGGTGCATTTTCTCATAGGGGTATGTATATCTATTTGAAACAGTACGTCAGGTTTAATCGAAATAAATTAAATTTGGAACGAAATACAAAGTTTTTATTTTCACGAAATTTGCAAGACATGTAGACCTCCAATTGGAATTTTTTCTCACGAACCGTAAGACGTAGAAAAGATCTGAGCACTTGAGAAGAACAAGTAGCAAATTTTATGTAGGAAAAGTGCACCGGTTTGACTCTAGGACCGAAATTGACGCCAATATATCCGATTAAAGGATGTTTAAATGATGAACAAATATTACAAAAAATTATAGTTTTTTCCATTTTTCGGCCAAACGGTGCATTTTCTCATAGGGGTATGTATATCTTTTTTGAATCAGTACGTCAGGCTTAATCGAAATAAATTAAATTTGGAACGAAATACAAAGTTTTTATTCTCACGAAATTTGCAAGACATGTAGACCTCCAATTGGAATTTTTTCTCACGAACCGTAAGACGTAGAAAAAATCTGAGCACTTGAGAAGAACAAGTAGCAAATTTTATGTAAGAAATGTGCACCGGTTTGACTCTAGGACCGGAATTGACGCCAATATATCCGATTATTGAATTTTGAAAAAAATCCAAGGGTACCCCCTTTAAACATTTTTGGGCAAATTCCAATTTTAGGAAATTGTTTTTTTAATGTTAATATATACACTAGGTCTAACTTATTCCAAATATGTGTTTTTTTTCTATCCCCTACCCACAGTTTGGCAAAAATAATGGAAAAATCGAATTAAAAATTTTCAGTTTTTTCCATTTTCCGGCCAAACGGTGCATTTTCTCATAGGGGTATGTATATCTATTTGAAACAGTACGTCAGGTTTAATCGAAATAAATTAAATTTGGAACGAAATACAAAGTTTTTATTTTCACGAAATTTGCAAGACATGTAGACCTCCAATTGGAATTTTTTCTCACGAACCGTAAGACGTAGAAAAGATCTGAGCACTTGAGAAGAACAAGTAGCAAATTTTATGTAGGAAAAGTGCACCGGTTTGACTCTAGGACCGAAATTGACGCCAATATATCCGATTAAAGGATGTTTAAATGATGAACAAATATTACAAAAAATTATAGTTTTTTCCATTTTCCGGCCAAACGGTGCATTTTCTCATAGGGGTATGTATATCTTTTTTGAATCAGTACGTCAGGCTTAATCGAAATAAATTAAATTTGGAACGAAATACAAAGTTTTTATTCTCACGAAATTTGCAAGACATGTAGACCTCCAATTGGAATTTTTTCTCACGAACCGTAAGACGTAGAAAAAATCTGAGCACTTGAGAAGAACAAGTAGCAAATTTTATGTAGGAAAAGTGCACCGGTTTGACTCTAGGACCGAAATTGACGCCAATATGCCCGATTATTGAATTTTGAAAAAAATCCAAGGGTACCCCCTTTAAACATTTTTGGGCAAATTCCAATTTTAGGAAATTGTTTTTTTAATATTAATATATACACTAGGTCTAACTTATTCCAAATGTGTTTTTTTTCTATCCCCTACCTACAGTTTGGCAAAAATAATGGAAAAATCGAATTAAAAATTTTCAGTTTTTTCCATTTTCCGGCCAAACGGTGCATTTTCTCATAGGAGTATGTATATCTTTTTTGAATCAGTACGTCAGGCTTAATCGAAATAAATTAAATTTGGAACGAAATACAAAGTTTTTATTCTCACGAAATTTGCAAGACATGTAGACCTCCAATTGGAATTTTTTCTCACGAACCGTAAGACGTAGAAAAAATCTGAGCACTTGAGAAGAACAAGTAGCAAATTTTATGTAAGAAATGTGCACCGGTTTGACTCTAGGACCGGAATTGACGCCAATATATCCGATTATTGAATTTTGAAAAAAATCCAAGGGTACCCCCTTTAAACATTTTTGGGCAAATTCCAATTTTAGGAAATTGTTTTTTTAATGTTAATATATACACTAGGTCTAACTTATTCCAAATATGTGTTTTTTTTCTATCCCCTACCCACAGTTTGGCAAAAATAATGGAAAAATCGAATTAAAAATTTTCAGTTTTTTCCATTTTCCGGCCAAACGGTGCATTTTCTCATAGGGGTATGTATATCTATTTGAAACAGTACGTCAGGTTTAATCGAAATAAATTAAATTTGGAACGAAATACAAAGTTTTTATTTTCACGAAATTTGCAAGACATGTAGACCTCCAATTGGAATTTTTTCTCACGAACCGTAAGACGTAGAAAAGATCTGAGCACTTGAGAAGAACAAGTAGCAAATTTTATGTAGGAAAAGTGCACCGGTTTGACTCTAGGACCGAAATTGACGCCAATATATCCGATTAAAGGATGTTTAAATGATGAACAAATATTACAAAAAATTATAGTTTTTTCCATTTTTCGGCCAAACGGTGCATTTTCTCATAGGGGTATGTATATCTTTTTTGAATCAGTACGTCAGGCTTAATCGAAATAAATTAAATTTGGAACGAAATACAAAGTTTTTATTCTCACGAAATTTGCAAGACATGTAGACCTCCAATTGGAATTTTTTCTCACGAACCGTAAGACGTAGAAAAAATCTGAGCACTTGAGAAGAACAAGTAGCAAATTTTATGTAGGAAAAGTGCACCGGTTTGACTCTAGGACCGAAATTGACGCCAATATGCCCGATTATTGAATTTTGAAAAAAATCCAAGGGTACCCCCTTTAAACATTTTTGGGCAAATTCCAATTTTAGGAAATTGTTTTTTTAATATTAATATATACACTAGGTCTAACTTATTCCAAATATGTGTTTTTTTTCTATCCCCTACCTACAGTTTGGCAAAAATAATGGAAAAATCGAATTAAAAATTTTCAGTTTTTTCCATTTTCCGGCCAAACGGTGCATTTTCTCATAGGAGTATGTATATCTTTTTTGAATCAGTACGTCAGGCTTAATCGAAATAAATTAAATTTGGAACGAAATACAAAGTTTTTATTCTCACGAAATTTGCAAGACATGTAGACCTCCAATTGGAATTTTTTCTCACGAACCGTAAGACGTAGAAAAAATCTGAGCACTTGAGAAGAACAAGTAGCAAATTTTATGTAAGAAATGTGCACCGGTTTGACTCTAGGACCGGAATTGACGCCAATATATCCGATTATTGAATTTTGAAAAAAATCCAAGGGTACCCCCTTTAAACATTTTTGGGCAAATTCCAATTTTAGGAAATTGTTTTTTTAATGTTAATATATACACTAGGTCTAACTTATTCCAAATATGTGTTTTTTTTCTATCCCCTACCCACAGTTTGGCAAAAATAATGGAAAAATCGAATTAAAAATTTTCAGTTTTTTCCATTTTCCGGCCAAACGGTGCATTTTCTCATAGGGGTATGTATATCTATTTGAAACAGTACGTCAGGTTTAATCGAAATAAATTAAATTTGGAACGAAATACAAAGTTTTTATTTTCACGAAATTTGCAAGACATGTAGACCTCCAATTGGAATTTTTTCTCACGAACCGTAAGACGTAGAAAAGATCTGAGCACTTGAGAAGAACAAGTAGCAAATTTTATGTAGGAAAAGTGCACCGGTTTGACTCTAGGACCGAAATTGACGCCAATATATCCGATTAAAGGATGTTTAAATGATGAACAAATATTACAAAAAATTATAGTTTTTTCCATTTTTCGGCCAAACGGTGCATTTTCTCATAGGGGTATGTATATCTTTTTTGAATCAGTACGTCAGGCTTAATCGAAATAAATTAAATTTGGAACGAAATACAAAGTTTTTATTCTCACGAAATTTGCAAGACATGTAGACCTCCAATTGGAATTTTTTCTCACGAACCGTAAGACGTAGAAAAAATCTGAGCACTTGAGAAGAACAAGTAGCAAATTTTATGTAAGAAATGTGCACCGGTTTGACTCTAGGACCGGAATTGACGCCAATATATCCGATTATTGAATTTTGAAAAAAATCCAAGGGTACCCCCTTTAAACATTTTTGGGCAAATTCCAATTTTAGGAAATTGTTTTTTTAATGTTAATATATACACTAGGTCTAACTTATTCCAAATATGTGTTTTTTTTCTATCCCCTACCCACAGTTTGGCAAAAATAATGGAAAAATCGAATTAAAAATTTTCAGTTTTTTCCATTTTCCGGCCAAACGGTGCATTTTCTCATAGGGGTATGTATATCTATTTGAAACAGTACGTCAGGTTTAATCGAAATAAATTAAATTTGGAACGAAATACAAAGTTTTTATTTTCACGAAATTTGCAAGACATGTAGACCTCCAATTGGAATTTTTTCTCACGAACCGTAAGACGTAGAAAAGATCTGAGCACTTGAGAAGAACAAGTAGCAAATTTTATGTAGGAAAAGTGCACCGGTTTGACTCTAGGACCGAAATTGACGCCAATATATCCGATTAAAGGATGTTTAAATGATGAACAAATATTACAAAAAATTATAGTTTTTTCCATTTTCCGGCCAAACGGTGCATTTTCTCATAGGGGTATGTATATCTTTTTTGAATCAGTACGTCAGGCTTAATCGAAATAAATTAAATTTGGAACGAAATACAAAGTTTTTATTCTCACGAAATTTGCAAGACATGTAGACCTCCAATTGGAATTTTTTCTCACGAACCGTAAGACGTAGAAAAAATCTGAGCACTTGAGAAGAACAAGTAGCAAATTTTATGTAGGAAAAGTGCACCGGTTTGACTCTAGGACCGAAATTGACGCCAATATGCCCGATTATTGAATTTTGAAAAAAATCCAAGGGTACCCCCTTTAAACATTTTTGGGCAAATTCCAATTTTAGGAAATTGTTTTTTTAATATTAATATATACACTAGGTCTAACTTATTCCAAATATGTGTTTTTTTTCTATCCCCTACCTACAGTTTGGCAAAAATAATGGAAAAATCGAATTAAAAATTTTCAGTTTTTTCCATTTTCCGGCCAAACGGTGCATTTTCTCATAGGAGTATGTATTTTTTTTTTGAATCAGTACGTCAGGCTTAATCGAAATAAATTAAATTTGGAACGAAATACAAAGTTTTTATTTTCACGAAATTTGCAAGACATGTAGACCTCCAATTGGAATTTTTTCTCACGAACCGTAAGACGTAGAAAAGATCTAAGCACTTGAGAAGAACAAGTAGCAAATTTTATGTAGGAAAAGTGCACCGGTTTGACTCTAGGACCGAAATTGACGCCAATATGCCCGATTATTGAATTTTGAAAAAAATCCAAGGGTACCCCCTTTAAACATTTTTGGGCAAATTCCAATTTTAGGAAATTGTTTTTTTAATGTTAATATATACACTAGGTCTAACTTATTCCAAATATGTGTTTTTTTTCTATCCCCTACCCACAGTTTGGCAAAAATAATGGAAAAATCGAATTAAAACTTTTCAGTTTTTTCCATTTTCCGGCCAAACGGTGCATTTTCTCATAGGGGTATGTATATCTATTTGAAACAGTACGTCAGGTTTAATCGAAATAAATTAAATTTGGAACGAAATACAAAGTTTTTATTTTCACGAAATTTGCAAGACATGTAGACCTCCAATTGGAATTTTTTCTCACGAACCGTAAGACGTAGAAAAAATCTGAGCACTTGAGAAGAACAAGTAGCAAATTTTATGTAAGAAATGTGCACCGGTTTGACTCTAGGACCGGAATTGACGCCAATATATCCGATTAAAGGATGTTTAAATGATAAACAAATATTACAAAAAATTATAGTTTTTTCCATTTTCCGGCCAAACGGTGCATTTTCTCATAGGGGTATGTATATCTTTTTTGAATCAGTACGTCAGGCTTAATCGAAATAAATTAAATTTGGAACGAAATACAAAGTTTTTATTTTCACGAAATTTGCAAGACATGTAGACCTCCAATTGGAATTTTTTCTCACGAACCGTAAGACGTAGAAAAAATCTGGGCACTTGAGAAGAACAAGTAGCAAATTTTATGTAGGAAAAGTGCACCGGTTTGACTCTAGGACCGAAATTGACGCCAATATGCCCGATTATTGAATTTTGAAAAAAATCCAAGGGTACCCCCTTTAAACATTTTTGGGCAAATTCCAATTTTAGGAAATTGTTTTTTTAATGTTAATATATACACTAGGTCTAACTTATTCCAAATATGTGTTTTTTTTCTATCCCCTACCCACAGTTTGGCAAAAATAATGGAAACATCGAATTAAAAATTTTCAGTTTTTTCCATTTTCCGGCCAAACGGTACATTTTCTCATAGGGGTATGTATATCTTTTTTGAATCAGTACGTCAGGCTCAATCGAAATAAATTAAATTTGGAACGAAATACAAAGTTTTTATTTTCACGAAATTTGCAAGACATGTAGACCTCCAATTGGAATTTTTTCTCACGAACCGTAAGACGTAGAAAAAATCTGAGTACTTGAGAAGAACAAGTAGCAAATTTTATGTAAGAAATGTGTACCAATTTGACTCTAGGACCGAAATTGACGCCAATATGTCTGGTTAAAGGATGTTTAAGAAATGAACAAATATTACAAAAAATTATAGTTTTTTCCATTTTCCGGCCAAACGGTGCATTTTCTCATAGGGGTATGTATATCTTTTTTGAATCAGTACGTCAGGCTTAATCGAAATAAATTAAATTTGGCACGAAATACAAAGTTTTTATTTTCACGAAATTTGCAAGACATGTAGACCTCCAATTGGAATTTTTTCTCACGAACCGTAAGACGTAGAAAAGATCTAAGCACTTGAGAAGAACAAGTAGCAAATTTTATGTAGGAAAAGTGCACCGGTTTGACTCTAGGACCGAAATTGACGCCAATATGCCCGATTATTGAATTTTGAAAAAAATCCAAGGGTACCCCCTTTAAACATTTTTGGGCAAATTACAATTTTAGGAAATTGTTTTTTTAATGTTAATATATACACTAGGTCTAACTTATTCCAAATATGTGTTTTTTTTCTATCCCCTACCCACAGTTTGGCAAAAATAATGGAAAAATCGAATTAAAAATTTTCAGTTTTTTCCATTTTCCGGCCAAACGGTGCATTTTCTCATAGGGGTATGATATCTTTTTTGAATCAGTACGTCAGGCTTAATCGAAATAAATTAAATTTGGAACGAAATACAAAGTTTTTATTTTCACGAAATTTGCAAGACATGTAGACCTCCAATTGGAATTTTTTCTCACGAACCGTAAGACGTAGAAAAGATCTGAGCACTTGAGAAGAACAAGTAGCAAATTTTATGTAGGAAAAGTGCACCGGTTTGACTCTAGTACCGAAATTGACGCCAATATGCCCGATTATTGAATTTTGAAAAAAATCCAAGGGTACCCCCTTTAAACATTTTTGGGCAAATTCCAATTTTAGGAAATTGTTTTTTTAATGTTAATATATACACTAGGTCTAACTTATTCCAAATATGTGTTTTTTTTCTATCCCCTACCCACAGTTTGGCAAAAATAATGGAAAAATCGAATTAAAAATTTTCAGTTTTTTCCATTTTCCGGCCAAACGGTGCATTTTCTCATAGGGGTATGTATATCTTTTTTGAATCAGTACGTCAGGCTCAATCGAAATAAATTAAATTTGGAACAAAATACAAAGTTTTTATTTTCACGAAATTTGCAAGACATGTAGACCTCCAATTGGAATTTTTTCTCACGAACCGTAAGACGTAGAAAAGATCTAAGCACTTGAGAAGAACAAGTAGCAAATTTTATGTAGGAAAAGTGCACCGGTTTGACTCTAGGACCGAAATTGACGCCAATATGCCCGATTATTGAATTTTGAAAAAAATCCAAGGGTACCCCCTTTAAACATTTTTGGGCAAATTCCAATTTTAGGAAATTGTTTTTTTAATGTTAATATATACACTAGGTCTAACTTATTCCAAATATGTGTTTTTTTTTCTATCCCCTACCCACAGTTTGGCAAAAATAATGGAAAAATCGAATTAAAAATTTTCAGTTTTTTCCATTTTCCGGCCAAACGGTGCATTTTCTCATAGGGGTATGTATATCTATTTGAAACAGTACGTCAGGTTTAATCGAAATAAATTAAATTTGGAACGAAATACAAAGTTTTTATTTTCACGAAATTTGCAAGACATGTAGACCTCCAATTGGAATGTTTTCTCACGAACCGTAAGACGTAGAAAAAATCTGAGCACTTGAGAAGAACAAGTAGCAAATTTTATGTAAGAAATGTGCACCGGTTTGACTCTAGGACCGGAATTGACGCCAATATATCCGATTAAAGGATGTTTAAATGATGAACAAATATTACAAAAAATTATAGTTTTTTCCATTTTCCGGCCAAACGGTGCATTTTCTCATAGGGGTATGTATATCTTTTTTGAATCAGTACGTCAGGCTTAATCGAAATAAATTAAATTTGGAACGAAATACAAAGTTTTTATTCTCACGAAATTTGCAAGACATGTAGACCTCCAATTGGAATTTTTTCTCACGAACCGTAAGACGTAGAAAAAATCTGAGCACTTGAGAAGAACAAGTAGCAAATTTTATGTAGGAAAAGTGCACCGGTTTGACTCTAGGACCGAAATTGACGCCAATATGCCCGATTATTGAATTTTGAAAAAAATCCAAGGGTACCCCCTTTAAACATTTTTGGGCAAATTCCAATTTTAGGAAATTGTTTTTTTAATGTTAATATATACACTAGGTCTAACTTATTCCAAATATGTGTTTTTTTCTATCCCCTACCCACAGTTTGGCAAAAATAATGGAAAAATCGAATTAACAATTTTCAGTTTTTTCCATTTTCCGGCCAAACGGTGCATTTTCTCATAGGGGTATGTATATCTTTTTTGAATCAGTACGTCAGGTTTAAAAGAAATAAATTAAATTTGGAACGAAATACAAAGTTTTTATTTTCACGAAATTTGCAAGACATGTAGACCTCCAATTGAAATTTTTTCTCACGAACCGTAAGACGTAGAAAAGATCTGAGCACTTGAGAAGAACAAGTAGCAAATTTTATATAAGAAATGTGCACCGGTTTGACTCTAGGACCGGAATTGACGCCAATATATCCGATTAAAGGATGTTTAAATGATGAACAAATATTACAAAAAATTATAGTTTTTTCCATTTTTCGGCCAAACGGTGCATTTTCTCATAGGGGTATGTATATCTTTTTTGAATCAGTACGTCAGGCTTAATCGAAATAAATTAAATTTGGAACGAAATACAAAGTTTTTATTCTCACGAAATTTGCAAGACATGTAGACCTCCAATTGGAATTTTTTCTCACGAACCGTAAGACGTAGAAAAAATCTGAGCACTTGAGAAGAACAAGTAGCAAATTTTATGTAAGAAATGTGCACCGGTTTGACTCTAGGACCGGAATTGACGCCAATATATCCGATTATTGAATTTTGAAAAAAATCCAAGGGTACCCCCTTTAAACATTTTTGGGCAAATTCCAATTTTAGGAAATTGTTTTTTTAATGTTAATATATACACTAGGTCTAACTTATTCCAAATATGTGTTTTTTTTCTATCCCCTACCCACAGTTTGGCAAAAATAATGGAAAAATCGAATTAAAAATTTTCAGTTTTTTCCATTTTCCGGCCAAACGGTGCATTTTCTCATAGGAGTATGTATATCTTTTTTGAATCAGTACGTCAGGCTTAATCGAAGTAAATTAAATTTGGAACGAAATACAAAGTTTTTATTTTCACGAAATTTGCAAGACATGTAGACCTCCAATTGGAATTTTTTCTCACGAACCGTAAGACGTAGAAAAGATCTAAGCACTTGAGAAGAACAAGTAGCAAATTTTATGTAGGAAAAGTGCACCGGTTTGACTCTAGGACCGAAATTGACGCCAATATGCCCGATTATTGAATTTTGAAAAAAATCCAAGGGTACCCCCTTTAAACATTTTTGGGCAAATTCCAATTTTAGGAAATTGTTTTTTTAATGTTAATATATACACTAGGTCTAACTTATTCCAAATATGTGTTTTTTTTCTATCCCCTACCCACAGTTTGGCAAAAATAATGGAAAAATCGAATTAAAAATTTTCAGTTTTTTCCATTTTCCGGCCAAACGGTGCATTTTCTCATAGGGGTATGTATATCTATTTGAAACAGTACGTCAGGTTTAATCGAAATAAATTAAATTTGGAACGAAATACAAAGTTTTTATTTTCACGAAATTTGCAAGACATGTAGACCTCCAATTGGAAGTTTTTCTCACGAACCGTAAGACGTAGAAAAAATCTGAGCACTTGAGAAGAACAAGTAGCAAATTTTATGTAAGAAATGTGCACCGGTTTGACTCTAGGACCGGAATTGACGCCAATATATCCGATTAAAGGATGTTTAAATGATGAACAAATATTACAAAAAATTATAGTTTTTTCCATTTTCCGGCCAAACGGTGCATTTTCTCATAGGGGTATGTATATCTTTTTTGAATCAGTACGTCAGGCTTAATCGAAATAAATTAAATTTGGAACGAAATACAAAGTTTTTATTTTCACGAAATTTGCAAGACATGTAGACCTCCAATTGGAATTTTTTCTCACGAACCGTAAGACGTAGAAAAAATCTGGGCACTTGAGAAGAACAAGTAGCAAATTTTATGTAGGAAAAGTGCACCGGTTTGACTCTAGGACCGAAATTGACGCCAATATGCCCGATTATTGAATTTTGAAAAAAATCCAAGGGTACCCCCTTTAAACATTTTTGGGCAAATTCCAATTTTAGGAAATTGTTTTTTTAATGTTAATATATACACTAGGTCTAACTTATTCCAAATATGTGTTTTTTTTCTATCCCCTACCCACAGTTTGGCAAAAATAATGGAAACATCGAATTAAAAATTTTCAGTTTTTTCCATTTTCCGGCCAAACGGTACATTTTCTCATAGGGGTATGTATATCTTTTTTGAATCAGTACGTCAGGCTCAATCGAAATAAATTAAATTTGGAACGAAATACAAAGTTTTTATTTTCACGAAATTTGCAAGACATGTAGACCTCCAATTGGAATTTTTTCTCACGAACCGTAAGACGTAGAAAAAATCTGAGTACTTGAGAAGAACAAGTAGCAAATTTTATGTAAGAAATGTGTACCAATTTGACTCTAGGACCGAAATTGACGCCAATATGTCCGGTTAAAGGATGTTTAAGAAATGAACAAATATTACAAAAAATTATAGTTTTTTCCATTTTCCGGCCAAACGGTGCATTTTCTCATAGGGGTATGTATATCTTTTTTGAATCAGTACGTCAGGCTTAATCGAAATAAATTAAATTTGGAACGAAATACAAAGTTTTTATTTTCACGAAATTTGCAAGACATGTAGACCTCCAATTGGAATTTTTTCTCACGAACCGTAAGACGTAGAAAAGATCTAAGCACTTGAGAAGAACAAGTAGCAAATTTTATGTAGGAAAAGTGCACCGGTTTGACTCTAGGACCGAAATTGACGCCAATATGCCCGATTATTGAATTTTGAAAAAAATCCAAGGGTACCCCCTTTAAACATTTTTGGGCAAATTACAATTTTAGGAAATTGTTTTTTTAATGTTAATATATACACTAGGTCTAACTTATTCCAAATATGTGTTTTTTTTCTATCCCCTACCCACAGTTTGGCAAAAATAATGGAAAAATCGAATTAAAAATTTTCAGTTTTTTCCATTTTCCGGCCAAACGGTGCATTTTCTCATAGGGGTATGATATCTTTTTTGAATCAGTACGTCAGGCTTAATCGAAATAAATTAAATTTGGAACGAAATACAAAGTTTTTATTTTCACGAAATTTGCAAGACATGTAGACCTCCAATTGGAATTTTTTCTCACGAACCGTAAGACGTAGAAAAGATCTGAGCACTTGAGAAGAACAAGTAGCAAATTTTATGTAGGAAAAGTGCACCGGTTTGACTCTAGTACCGAAATTGACGCCAATATGCCCGATTATTGAATTTTGAAAAAAATCCAAGGGTACCCCCTTTAAACATTTTTGGGCAAATTCCAATTTTAGGAAATTGTTTTTTTAATGTTAATATATACACTAGGTCTAACTTATTCCAAATATGTGTTTTTTTTCTATCCCCTACCCACAGTTTGGCAAAAATAATGGAAAAATCGAATTAAAAATTTTCAGTTTTTTCCATTTTCCGGCCAAACGGTGCATTTTCTCATAGGGGTATGTATATCTTTTTTGAATCAGTACGTCAGGCTCAATCGAAATAAATTAAATTTGGAACGAAATACAAAGTTTTTATTTTCACGAAATTTGCAAGACATGTAGACCTCCAATTGGAATTTTTTCTCACGAACCGTAAGACGTAGAAAAGATCTGAGCACTTGAGAAGAACAAGTAGCAAATTTTATGTAGGAAAAGTGCACCGGTTTGACTCTAGGACTAAAATTGACGCCAATATGCCAGATTATTTAATTTTGAAAAAAATCCAAGGGTACACCCTTTAAACATTTTTGGGCAAATTCCAATTTTAGGAAATTGTTTTTTTAATGTTAATATATACACTAGGTCTAACTTATTCCAAATATGTGTTTTTTTTCTATCCCCTACCCACAGTTTGGCAAAAATAATGGAAAAATCGAATTAAAAATTTTCAGTTTTTTCCATTTTCCGGCCAAACGGTGCATTTTCTCATAGGGGTATGTATATCTTTTTTGAATCAGTACGTCAGGTTTAATCGAAATAAATTAAATTTGGAACGAAATACAAAGTTTTTATTTTCACGAAATTTGCAAGACATGTAGACCTCCAATTGGAATTTTTTCTCACGAACCGTAAGACGTAGAAAAAATCTGAGCACTTGAGAAGAACAAGTAGCAAATTTTATATAAGAAATGTGCACCGGTTTGACTCTAGGACCGGAATTGACGCCAATATATCCGATTAAAGGATGTTTAAATGATGAACAAATATTACAAAAAATTATAGTTTTTTCCATTTTCCGGCCAAACGGTGCATTTTCTCATAGGGGTATGTATATCTTTTTTGAATCAGTACGTCAGGCTTAATCGAAATAAATTAAATTTGGAACGAAATACAAAGTTTTTATTTTCACGAAATTTGCAAGACATGTAGACCTCCAATTGGAATTTTTTCTCACGAACCGTAAGACGTAGAAAAAATCTGAGTACTTGAGAAGAACAAGTAGCAAATTTTATGTAAGAAATGTGCACCAATTTGACTCTAGGACCGAAATTGACGCCAATATGTCCGGTTAAAGGATGTTTAAGAAATGAACAAATATTACAAAAAATTATAGTTTTTTCCATTTTCCGGCCAAACGGTGCATTTTCTCATAGGAGTATGTATATCTTTTTTGAATCAGTACGTCAGGCTCAATCGAAATAAATTAAATTTGGAACGAAATACAAAGTTTTTATTTTCACGAAATTTGCAAGACATGTAGACCTCCAATTGGAATTTTTTCTCACGAACCGTAAGACGTAGAAAAAATCTGAGCACTTGAGAAGAACAAGTAGCAAATTTTATGTAGGAAAAGTGCACCGGTTTGACTCTAGGACCGAAATTGACGCCAATATGCCCGATTATTGAATTTTGAAAAAAATCCAAGGGTACCCCCTTTAAACATTTTTGGGCAAATTCCAATTTTAGGAAATTGTTTTTTTAATGTTAATATATACACTAGGTCTAACTTATTCCAAATATGTGTTTTTTTTCTATCCCCTACCCACAGTTTGGCAAAAATAATGGAAAAATCGAATTAAAAATTTTCAGTTTTTTCCATTTTCCGGCCAAACGGTACATTTTCTCATAGGGGTATGTATATCTTTTTTGAATCAGTACGTCAGGCTCAATCGAAATAAATTAAATTTGGAACGAAATACAAAGTTTTTATTTTCACGAAATTTGCAAGACATGTAGACCTCCAATTGGAATTTTTTTTCACGAACCGTAAGACGTAGAAAAAATCTGAGTACTTGAGAAGAACAAGTAGCACATTTTATGTAAGAAATGTGCACCAATTTGACTCTAGGACCGAAATTGACGCCAATATGTCCGGTTAAAGGATGTTTAAGAAATGAACAAATATTACAAAAAATTATAGTTTTTTCCATTTTCCGGCCAAACGGTGCATTTTCTCATAGGGGTATGTATATCTTTTTTGAATCAGTACGTCAGGCTTAATCGAAATAAATTAAATTTGGAACGAAATACAAAGTTTTTATTTTCACGAAATTTGCAAGACATGTAGACCTCCAATTGGAATTTTTTCTCACGAACCGTAAGACGTAGAAAAGATCTGAGCACTTGAGAAGAACAAGTAGCAAATTTTATGTAGGAAAAGTGCACCGGTTTGACTCTAGGACCGAAATTGACGCAAATATGCCCGATTATTGAATTTTGAAAAAAATCCAAGGGTACCCCCTTTAAACATTTTTGGGCAAATTCCAATTTTAGGAAATTGTTTTTTTAATGTTAATATATACACTAGGTCTAACTTATTCCAAATATGTGTTTTTTTTCTATCCCCTACCCAGAGTTTGGCAAAAATAATGGAAAAATCGAATTAAAAATTTTCAGTTTTATCCATTTTCCGGCCAAACGGTGCATTTTCTCATAGGGTTATGATATCTTTTTTGAATCAGTACGTCAGGCTTAATCGAAATAAATTAAATTTGGAACGAAATACAAAGTTTTTATTTTCACGAAATTTGCAAGACATGTAGACCTCCAATTGGAATTTTTTCTCACGAACCGTAAGACGTAGAAAAGATCTGAGCACTTGAGAAGAACAAGTAGCAAATTTTATGTAGGAAAAGTGCACCGGTTTGACTCTAGGACCGAAATTGACGCCAATATGCCCGATTATTGAATTTTGAAAAAAATCCAAGGGTACCCCCTTTAAACATTTTTGGGCAAATTCCAATTTTAGGAAATTGTTTTTTTAATGTTAATATATACACTAGGTCTAACTTATTCCAAATATGTGTTTTTTTTCTATCCCCTACCCACAGTTTGGCAAAAATAATGAAAAAATCGAATTAAAAATTTTCAGTTTTTTCCATTTTCCGGCCAAACGGTGCATTTTCTCATAGGGGTATGTATATCTTTTTTGAATTAGTACGTCAGGCTCAATCGAAATAAATTAAATTTGGAACGAAATACAAAGTTTTTATTTTCACGAAATTTGCAAGACATGTAGACCTCCAATTGGAATTTTTTCTCACGAACCGTAAGACGTAGAAAAGATCTGAGCACTTGAGAAGAACAAGTAGCAAATTGTATGTAGGAAAAGTGCACCGGTTTGACTCTAGGACCGAAATTGACGCCAATATGCCCGATTATTTAATTTTGAAAAAAATCCAAGGGTATCCCCTTTAAACATTTTTGGGCAAATTCCAATTTTAGGAAATTGTTTTTTTTTTTTGTTAATATATACACTAGGTCTAACTTATTCCAAATATGTGTTTTTTTTCTATCCCCTACCCACAGTTTGGCAAAAATAATGGAAAAATCGAATTAAAAATTTTCAGTTTTTTCCATTTTCCGGCCAAACGGTGCATTTTCTCATAGGGGTATGTATATCTTTTTTGAATCAGTACGTCAGGTTTAATCGAAATAAATTAAATTTGGAACGAAATACAAAGTTTTTATTTTCACGAAATTTGCAAGACATGTAGACCTCCAATTGGAATTTTTTCTCAAGAACCGTAAGACGTAGAAAAAATCTGAGCACTTGAGAAGAACAAGTAGCAAATTTTATGTAAGAAATGTGCACCGGTTTAACTCTAGGACCGGAATTGACGCCAATATATCCGATTAAAGGATGTTTAAATGATGAACAAATATTACAAAAAATTATAGTTTTTTCCATTTTCCGGCCAAACGGTGCATTTACTCATAGGGGTATGTATATCTTTTTTGAATCAGTACGTCAGGCTTAATCGAAATAAATTAAATTTGGAACGAAATACAAAGTTTTTATTTTCACGAAATTTGCAAGACATGTAGACCTCCAATTGGAATTTTTTCTCACGAACCGTAAGACGTAGAAAAAATCTGAGTACTTGAGAAGAACAAGTAGCAAATTTTATGTAAGAAATGTGCACCAATTTGACTCTAGGACCGAAATTGACGCCAATATGTCCGGTTAAAGGATGTTTAAGAAATGAACAAATATTACAAAAAATTATAGTTTTTTCCATTTTCCGGCCAAACGGTGCATTTTCTCATAGGGGTATGTATATCTTTTTTGAATCAGTACGTCAGGCTCAATCGAAATAAATTAAATTTGGAACGAAATACAAAGTTTTTATTTTCACGAAATTTGCAAGACATGTAGACCTCCAATTGGAATTTTTTCTCACGAACCGTAAGACGTAGAAAAAATCTGAGCACTTGAGAAGAACAAGTAGCAAATTTTATGTAGGAAAAGTGCACCGGTTTGACTCTAGGACCGAAATTGACGCCAATATGCCCGATTATTGAATTTTGAAAAAAATCCAAGGGTACCCCCTTTAAACATTTTTGGGCAAATTCCAATTTTAGGAAATTGTTTTTTTAATGTTAATATATACACTAGGTCTAACTTATTCCAAATATGTGTTTTTTTTCTATCCCCTACCCACAGTTTGGCAAAAATAATGGAAAAATCGAATTAAAAATTTTCAGTTTTTTCCATTTTCCGGCCAAACGGTACATTTTCTCATAGGGGTATGTATATCTTTTTTGAATCAGTACGTCAGGCTCAATCGAAATAAATTAAATTTGGAACGAAATACAAAGTTTTTATTTTCACGAAATTTGCAAGACATGTAGACCTCCAATTGGAATTTTTTTTCACGAACCGTAAGACGTAGAAAAAATCTGAGTACTTGAGAAGAACAAGTAGCAAATTTTATGTAAGAAATGTGCACCAATTTGACTCTAGGACCGAAATTGACGCCAATATGTCCGGTTAAAGGATGTTTAAGAAATGAACAAATATTACAAAAAATTATAGTTTTTTCCATTTTCCGGCCAAACGGTGCATTTTCTCATAGGGGTATGTATATCTTTTTTGAATCAGTACGTCAGGCTTAATCGAAATAAATTAAATTTGGAACGAAATACAAAGTTTTTATTTTCACGAAATTTGCAAGACATGTAGACCTCCAATTGGAATTTTTTCTCACGAACCGTAAGACGTAGAAAAGATCTGAGCACTTGAGAAGAACAAGTAGCAAATTTTATGTAGGAAAAGTGCACCGGTTTGACTCTAGGACCGAAATTGACGCAAATATGCCCGATTATTGAATTTTGAAAAAAATCCAAGGGTACCCCCTTTAAACATTTTTGGGCAAATTCCAATTTTAGGAAATTGTTTTTTTAATGTTAATATATACACTAGGTCTAACTTATTCCAAATATGTGTTTTTTTTCTATCCCCTACCCACAGTTTGGCAAAAATAATGAAAAAATCGAATTAAAAATTTTCAGTTTTTTCCATTTTCCGGCCAAACGGTGCATTTTCTCATAGGGGTATGTATATCTTTTTTGAATTAGTACGTCAGGCTCAATCGAAATAAATTAAATTTGGAACGAAATACAAAGTTTTTATTTTCACGAAATTTGCAAGACATGTAGACCTCCAATTGGAATTTTTTCTCACGAACCGTAAGACGTAGAAAAGATCTGAGCACTTGAGAAGAACAAGTAGCAAATTTTATGTAGGAAAAGTGCACCGGTTTGACTCTAGGACCGAAATTGACGCCAATATGCCCGATTATTTAATTTTGAAAAAAATCCAAGGGTATCCCCTTTAAACATTTTTGGGCAAATTCCAATTTTAGGAAATTGTTTTTTTAATGTTAATATATACACTAGGTCTAACTTATTCCAAATATGTGTTTTTTTTCTATCCCCTACCCGCAGTTTGGCAAAAATAATGGAAAAATCGAATTAAAAATTTTCAGTTTTTTCCATTTTCCGGCCAAACGGTGCATTTTCTCATAGGGGTATGTATATCTATTTGAAACAGTACGTCAGGTTTAATCGAAATAAATTAAATTTGGAACGAAATACAAAGTTTTTATTTTCACGAAATTTGCAAGACATGTAGACCTCCAATTGGAATTTTTTCTCACGAACCGTAAGACGTAGAAAAAATCTGAGCACTTGAGAAGAACAAGTAGCAAATTTTATGTAAGAAATGTGCACCGGTTTGACTCTAGGACCGGAATTGACGCCAATATATCCGATTAAAGGATGTTTAAATGATGAACAAATATTACAAAAAATTATAGTTTTTTCCATTTTCCGGCCAAACGGTGCATTTTCTCATAGGGGTATGTATATCTTTTTTGAATCAGTACGTCAGGCTTAATCGAAATAAATTAAATTTGGAACGAAATACAAAGTTTTTATTCTCACGAAATTTGCAAGACATGTAGACCTCCAAGTGGAATTTTTTCTCACGAACCGTAAGACGTAGAAAAAATCTGAGCACTTGAGAAGAACAAGTAGCAAATTTTATGTAGGAAAAGTGCACCGGTTTAACTCTAGGAACGAAATTGACGCCAATATGCCCGATTATTGAATTTTGAAAAAAATCCAAGGGTACCCCCTTTAAACATTTTTGGGCAAATTCCAATTTTAGGAAATTGTTTTTTTAATGTTAATATATACACTAGGTCTAACTTATTCCAAATATGTGTTTTTTTTCTATCCCCTACCCACAGTTTGGCAAAAATAATGGAAAAATCGAATTAAAAATTTTCAGTTTTTTCCATTTTCCGGCCAAACGGTGCATTTTCTCATAGAAGTATGTATATCTTTTTTGAATCAGTACGTCAGGCTTAATCGAAATAAATTAAATTTGGAACGAAATACAAAGTTTTTATTTTCACGAAATTTGCAAGACATGTAGACCTCCAATTGGAATTTTTTCTCACGAACCGTAAGACGTAGAAAAGATCTAAGCACTTGAGAAGAACAAGTAGCAAATTTTATGTAGGAAAAGTGCACCGGTTTGACTCTAGGACCGAAATTGACGCCAATATGCCCGATTATTGAATTTTGAAAAAAATCCAAGGGTACCCCCTTTAAACATTTTTGTTCAAATTCCAATTTTAGGAAATTGTTTTTTTAATGTTAATATATACACTAGGTCTAACTTATTCCAAATATGTGTTTTTTTTCTATCCCCTACCCACAGTTTGGCAAAAATAATGGAAAAATCGAATTAAAAATTTTCAGTTTTTTCCATTTTCCGGCCAAACGGTGCATTTTCTCATAGGGGTATGTATATCTATTTGAAACAGTACGTCAGGTTTAATCGAAATAAATTAAATTTGGAACGAAATACAAAGTTTTTATTTTCACGAAATTTGCAAGACATGTAGACCTCCAATTGGAATTTTTTTCTCACGAACCGTAAGACGTAGAAAAAATCTGAGCACTTGAGAAGAATAAGTAGCAAATTTTATGTAAGAAATGTGCACCGGTTTGACTCTAGGACCGAAATTGACGCCAATATGCCCGATTATTGAATTTTGAAAAAAATCCAAGGGTACCCCCTTTAAACATTTTTGGGCAAATTCCAATTTTAGGAAATTGTTTTTTTAATGTTAATATATACACTAGGTCTAACTTATTCCAAATATGTGTTTTTTTTCTATCCCCTACCCACAGTTTGGCAAAAATAATGGAAAAATCGAATTAAAAATTTTCAGTTTTTTCCATTTTCCGGCCAAACGGTGCATTTTCTCATAGGGGTATGTATATCTTTTTTGAATCAGTACGTCAGGTTTAATCGAAATAAATTAAATTTGGAACGAAATACAAAGTTTTTATTTTCACGAAATTTGCAAGACATGTAGACCTCCAATTGGAATTTTTTCTCACGAACCGTAAGACGTAGAAAAAATCTGAGCACTTGAGAAGAACAAGTAGCAAATTTTATATAAGAAATGTGTACCGGTTTGACTCTAGGACCGGAATTGACGCCAATATATCCGATTAAAGGATGTTTAAATGATGAACAAATATTACAAAAAATTATAGTTTTTTCCATTTTCCGGCCAAACGGTGCATTTTCTCATAGGGGTATGTATATCTTTTTTGAATCAGTACGTCAGGCTTAATCGAAATAAATTAAATTTGGAACGAAATACAAAGTTTTTATTTTCACGAAATTTGCAAAACATGTAGACCTCCAATTGGAATTTTTTCTCACGAACCGTAAGACGTAGAAAAGATCTGAGCACTTGAGAAGAACAAGTAGCAAATTTTATGTAGGAAAAGTGCACCGGTTTGACTCTAGGACCGAAATTGACGCCAATATGCCCGATTATTGAATTTTGAAAAAAATCCAAGGGTACCCCCTTTAAACATTTTTGGGCAAATTACAATTTTAGGAAATTGTTTTTTTAATGTTAATATATACACTAGGTCTAACTTATTCCAAATATGTGTTTTTTTTCTATCCCCTACCCACAGTTTGGCAAAAATAATGGAAAAATCGAATTAAAAATTTTCAGTTTTTTCCATTTTCCGGCCAAACGGTGCATTTTCTCATAGGGGTATGTATATCTTTTTTGAATCAGTACGTCAGGTTTAATCGAAATAAATTAAATTTGGAACGAAATACAAAGTTTTTATTTTCACGAAATTTGCAAGACATGTAGACCTCCAATTGGAATTTTTTCTCACGAACCGTAAGACGTAGAAAAGATCTGAGCACTTGAGAAGAACAAGTAGCAAATTTTATGTAGGAAAAGTGCACCGGTTTGACTCTAGGACTGAAATTGACGCCAATATGCCCGATTATTGAATTTTGAAAAAAATCCAAGGGTACCCCCTTTAAACATTTTTGGGCAAATTACAATTTTAGGAAATTGTTTTTTTAATGTTAATATATACACTAGGTCTAACTTATTCCAAATATGTGTTTTTTTTCTATCCCCTACCCACAGTTTGGCAAAAATAATGGAAAAATCGAATTAAAAATTTTCAGTTTTTTCCATTTTCCGGCCAAACGGTGCATTTTCTCATAGGGGTATGATATCTTTTTTGAATCAGTACGTCAGGCTTAATCGAAATAAATTAAATTTGGAACGAAATACAAAGTTTTTATTTTCACGAAATTTGCAAGACATGTAGACCTCCAATTGGAATTTTTTCTCACGAACCGTAAGACGTAGAAAAGATCTGAGCACTTGAGAAGAACAAGTAGCAAATTTTATGTAGGAAAAGTGCACCGGTTTGACTCTAGGACCGAAATTGACGCCAATATGCCCGATTATTGAATTTTGAAAAAAATCCAAGGGTACCCCCTTTAAACATTTTTGGGCAAATTCCAATTTTAGGAAATTGTTTTTTTAATGTTAATATATACACTAGGTCTAACTTATTCCAAATATGTGTTTTTTTTCTATCCCCTACCCACAGTTTGGCAAAAATAATGGAAAAATCGAATTAAAAATTTTCAGTTTTTTCCATTTTCCGGCCAAACGGTGCATTTTCTCATAGGGGTATGTATATCTTTTTTGAATCAGTACGTCAGGCTCAATCGAAATAAATTAAATTTGGAACGAAATACAAAGTTTTTATTTTCACGAAATTTGCAAGACATGTAGACCTCCAATTGGAATTTTTTCTCACGAACCGTAAGACGTAGAAAAGATCTGCGCACTTGAGAAGAACAAGTAGCAAATTTTATGTAGGAAAAGTGCACCGGTTTGACTCTAGGACCGAAATTGACGCCAATATGCCAGATTATTTAATTTTGAAAAAAATCCAAGGGTACCCCCTTTAAACATTTTTGGGCAAATTCCAATTTTAGGAAATTGTTTTTTTAATGTTAATATATACACTAGGTCTAACTTATTCCAAATATGTGTTTTTTTTCTATCCCCTACCCACAGTTTGGCAAAAATAATGGAAAAATCGAATTAAAAATTTTCAGTTTTTTCCATTTTCCGGCCAAACGGTGCATTTTCTCATAGGGGTATGTATATCTTTTTTGAATCAGTACGTCAGGTTTAATCGAAATAAATTAAATTTGGAACGAAATACAAAGTTTTTATTTTCACGAAATTTGCAAGACATGTAGACCTCCAATTGGAATTTTTTCTCACGAACCGTAAGACGTAGAAAAAATCTGAGCACTTGAGAAGAACAAGTAGCAAATTTTATATAAGAAATGTGCACCGGTTTGACTCTAGGACCGGAATTGACGCCAATATATCCGATTAAAGGATGTTTAAATGATGAACAAATATTACAAAAAATTATAGTTTTTTCCATTTTCCGGCCAAACGGTGCATTTTCTCATAGGGGTATGTATATCTTTTTTGAATCAGTACGTCAGGCTTAATCGAAATAAATTAAATTTGGAACGAAATACAAAGTTTTTATTCTCACGAAATTTGCAAGACATGTAGACCTCCAATTGGAATTTTTTCTCACGAACCGTAAGACGTAGAAAAAATCTGAGCACTTGAGAAGAACAAGTAGCAAATTTTATGTAGGAAAAGTGCACCGGTTTGACTCTAGGACCGAAATTGACGCCAATATGCCCGATTATTGAATTTTGAAAAAAATCCAAGGGTACCCCCTTTAAACATTTTTGGGCAAATTCCAATTTTAGGAAATTGTTTTTTTAATGTAAATATATACACTAGGTCTAACTTATTCCAAATATGTGTTTTTTTTCTATCCCCTACCCACAGTTTGGCAAAAATAATGGAAAAATCGAATTAAAAATTTTCAGTTTTTTCCATTTTCCGGCCAAACGGTACATTTTCTCATAGGGGTATGTATATCTTTTTTGAATCAGTACGTCAGGCTCAATCGAAATAAATTAAATTTGGAACGAAATACAAAGTTTTTATTTTCACGAAATTTGCAAGACATGTAGACCTCCAATTGGAATTTTTTCTCACGAACCGTAAGACGTAGAAAAAATCTGAGTACTTGAGAAGAACAAGTAGCAAATTTTATGTAAGAAATGTGCACCAATTTGACTCTAGGACCGAAATTGACGCCAATATGTCCGGTTAAAGGATGTTTAAGAAATGAACAAATATTACAAAAAATTATAGTTTTTTCCATTTTCCGGCCAAACGGTGCATTTTCTCATAGGGGTATGTATATCTTTTTTGAATCAGTACGTCAGGCTTAATCGAAATAAATTAAATTTGGAACGAAATACAAAGTTTTTATTTTCACGAAATTTGCAAGACATGTAGACCTCCAATTGGAATTTTTTCTCACGAACCGTAAGACGTAGAAAAGATCTGAGCACTTGAGAAGAACAAGTAGCAAATTTTATGTAGGAAAAGTGCACCGGTTTGACTCTAGGACCGAAATTGACGCCAATATGCCCGATTATTGAATTTTGAAAAAAATCCAAGGGTACCCCCTTTAAACATTTTTGGGCAAATTCCAATTTTAGGAAATTGTTTTTTTAATGTTAATATATACACTAGGTCTAACTTATTCCAAATATGTGTTTTTTTTCTATCCCCTACCCACAGTTTGGCAAAAATAATGGAAAAATCGAATTAAAAATTTTCAGTTTTATCCATTTTCCGGCCAAACGGTGCATTTTCTCATAGGGGTATGATAACTTTTTTGAATCAGTACGTCAGGCTTAATCGAAATAAATTAAATTTGGAACGAAATACAAAGTTTTTATTTTCACGAAATTTGCAAGACATGTAGACCTCCAATTGGAATTTTTTCTCACGAACCGTAAGACGTAGAAAAGATCTGAGCACTTGAGAAGAACAAGTAGCAAATTTTATGTAGGAAAAGTGCACCGGTTTGACTCTAGGACCGAAATTGACGCCAATATGCCCGATTATTGAATTTTGAAAAAAATCCAAGGGTACCCCCTTTAAACATTTTTGGGCAAATTCCAATTTTAGGAAATTGTTTTTTTAATGTTAATATATACACTAGGTCTAACTTATTCCAAATATGTGTTTTTTTTCTATCCCCTACCCACAGTTTGGCAAAAATAATGAAAAAATCGAATTAAAAATTTTCAGTTTTTTCCATTTTCCGGCCAAACGGTGCATTTTCTCATAGGGGTATGTATATCTTTTTTGAATTAGTACGTCAGGCTCAATCGAAATAAATTAAATTTGGAACGAAATACAAAGTTTTTATTTTCACGAAATTTGCAAGACATGTAGACCTCCAATTGGAATTTTTTCTCACGAACCGTAAGACGTAGAAAAGATCTGAGCACTTGAGAAGAACAAGTAGCAAATTTTATGTAGGAAAAGTGCACCGGTTTGACTCTAGGACCGAAATTGACGCCAATATGCCCGATTATTTAATTTTGAAAAAAATCCAAGGGTACCCCCTTTAAACATTTTTGGGCAAATTCCAATTTTAGGAAATTGTTTTTTTAATGTTAATATATACACTAGGTCTAACTTATTCCAAATATGTGTTTTTTTTCTATCCCCTACCCACAGTTTGGCAAAAATAATGGATTCTTAATATTGTTCTGAAGCTATTTTCTTGTGGCATTTTAAATTAATTAATTAAAAATAATGGAAAAATCGAATTAAAAATTTTCAGTTTTTTCCATTTTCCGGCCAAACGGTGCATTTTCTCATAGGGGTATGTATATCTTTTTTGAATCAGTACGTCAGGTTTAATCGAAATAAATTAAATTTGGAACGAAATACAAAGTTTTTATTTTCACGAAATTTGCAAGACATGTAGACCTCCAATTGGAATTTTTTCTCACGAACCGTAAGACGTAGAAAAAATCTGAGCACTTGAGAAGAACAAGTAGCAAATTTTATATAAGAAATGTGGAAATTGACTCTAGGACCGGAATTGACGCCAATATATCCGATTAAAGGATGTTTAAATGATGAACAAATATTACAAAAAATTATAGTTTTTTCCATTTTCCGGCCAAACGGTGCATTTTCTCATAGGGGTATGTATATCTTTTTTGAATCAGTACGTCAGGCTTAATCGAAATAAATTAAATTTGGAACGAAATACAAAGTTTTTATTCTCACGAAATTTGCAAGACATGTAGACCTCCAATTGGAATTTTTTCTCACGAACCGTAAGACGTAGAAAAAATCTGAGCACTTGAGAAGAACAAGTAGCAAATTTTATGTAGGAAAAGTGCACCGGTTTGACTCTAGGACCGAAATTGACGCCAATATGCCCGATTATTGAATTTTGAAAAAAATCCAAGGGTACCCCCTTTAAACATTTTTGGGCAAATTCCAATTTTAGGAAATTGTTTTTTTAATGTAAATATATACACTAGGTCTAACTTATTCCAAATATGTGTTTTTTTTCTATCCCCTACCCACAGTTTGGCAAAAATAATGGAAAAATCGAATTAAAAATTTTCAGTTTTTTCCATTTTCCGGCCAAACGGTACATTTTCTCATAGGGGTATGTATATCTTTTTTGAATCAGTACGTCAGGCTCAATCGAAATAAATTAAATTTGGAACGAAATACAAAGTTTTTATTTTCACGAAATTTGCAAGACATGTAGACCTCCAATTGGAATTTTTTCTCACGAACCGTAAGACGTAGAAAAAATCTGAGTACTTGAGAAGAACAAGTAGCAAATTTTATGTAAGAAATGTGCACCAATTTGACTCTAGGACCGAAATTGACGCCAATATGTCCGGTTAAAGGATGTTTAAATGATGAACAAATATTACAAAAAATTATAGTTTTTTCCATTTTCCGGCCAAACGGTGCATTTTCTCATAGGGGTATGTATATCTTTTTTGAATCAGTACGTCAGGCTTAATCGAAATAAATTAAATTTGGAACGAAATACAAAGTTTTTATTTTCACGAAATTTGCAAAACATGTAGACCTCCAATTGGAATTTTTTCTCACGAACCGTAAGACGTAGAAAAGATCTGAGCACTTGAGAAGAACAAGTAGCAAATTTTATGTAGGAAAAGTGCACCGGTTTGACTCTAGGACCGAAATTGACGCCAATATGCCCGATTATTGTATTTTGAAAAAAATCCAAGGGTACCCCCTTTGAAAATTTTTGGGCAAATTCCAATTTTAGGAAATTGTTTTTTTTTTGTTAATATATACACTAGGTCTAACTTATTCCAAATATGTGTTTTTTTTCTATCCCCTACCCACAGTTTGGCAAAAATAATGGAAAAATCGAATTAAAAATTTTCAGTTTTTTCTATTTTCCGGCCAAACGGTGCATTTTCTCATAGGGGTATGTATATCTTTTTTGAATCAGTACGTCAGGCTTAATCGAAATAAATTAAATTTGGAACGAAATACAAAGTTTTTATTTTCACGAAATTTGCAAGACATGTAGACCTACAATTGGAATTTTTTCTCACGAACCGTAAGACGTAGAAAAGATCTGAGCACTTAAGAAGAACAAGTAGCAAATTTTATGTAGGAAAAGTGCACCGGTTTGACTCTAGGACCGAAATTGACGCCAATATGCCCGACTATTGAATTTTGAAAAAAATCCAAGGGTACCCCCTTTAAACATTTTTGGACAAATTCCAATTTTAGGAAATTGTTTTTTTAATGTTAATATATACACTAGGTCTAACTTATTCCAAATATGTGTTTTTTTTCTATCCCCTACCCACAGTTTGGCAAAAATAATGGAAAAATCGAATTAAAAATTTTCAGTTTTTTCCATTTTCCGGCCAAACGGTGCATTTTCTCATAGGGGTATGTATATCTTTTTTGAATCAGTACGTCAGGTTTAATCGAAATAAATTAAATTTGGAACGAAATAAAAAGTTTTTATTTTCACGAAATTTGCAAGACATGTAGACCTCCAATTGGAATTTTTTCTCACGAACCGTAAGACGTAGAAAAGATCTGCGCACTTGAGAAGAACAAGTAGCAAATTTTATGTAGGAAAAGTGCACCGGTTTGACTCTAGGACCGAAATTGACGCCAATATGCCAGATTATTTAATTTTGAAAAAAATCCAAGGGTACCCCCTTTAAACATTTTTGGGCAAATTCCAATTTTAGGAAATTGTTTTTTTAATGTTAATATATACACTAGGTCTAACTTATTCCAAATATGTGTTTTTTTTCTATCCCCTACCCACAGTTTGGCAAAAATAATGGAAAAATCGAATTAAAAATTTTCAGTTTTTTCCATTTTCCGGCCAAACGGTGCATTTTCTCATAGGGGTATGTATATCTTTTTTGAATCAGTACGTCAGGTTTAATCGAAATAAATTAAATTTGGAACGAAATAAAAAGTTTTTATTTTCACGAAATTTGCAAGACATGTAGACCTCCAATTGGAATTTTTTCTCACGAACCGTAAGACGTAGAAAAGATCTGCGCACTTGAGAAGAACAAGTAGCAAATTTTATGTAGGAAAAGTTCACCGGTTTGACTCTAGGACCGAAATTGACGCCAATATGCCAGATTATTTAATTTTGAAAAAAATCCAAGGGTACCCCCTTTAAACATTTTTGGGCAAATTCCAATTTTAGGAAATTGTTTTTTTAATGTTAATATATACACTAGGTCTAACTTATTCCAAATATGTGTTTTTTTTCTATCCCCTACCCACAGTTTGGCAAAAATAATGGAAAAATCGAATTAAAAATTTTCAGTTTTTTCCATTTTCCGGCCAAACGGTGCATTTTCTCATAGGGGTATGTATATCTTTTTTGAATCAGTACGTCAGGTTTAATCGAAATAAATTAAATTTGGAACGAAATACAAAGTTTTTATTTTCACGAAATTTGCAAGACATGTAGACCTCCAATTGGAATTTTTTCTCACGAACCGTAAGACGTAGAAAAGATCTGCGCACTTGAGAAGAACAAGTAGCAAATTTTATGTAGGAAAAGTGCACCGGTTTGACTCTAGGACCGAAATTGACGCCAATATGCCAGATTATTTAATTTTGAAAAAAATCCAAGGGTACCCCCTTTAAACATTTTTGGGCAAATTCCAATTTTAGGAAATTGTTTTTTTAATGTTAATATATACACTAGGTCTAACTTATTCCAAATATGTGTTTTTTTTCTATCCCCTACCCACAGTTTGGCAAAAATAATGGAAAAATCGAATTAAAAATTTTCAGTTTTTTCCATTTTCCGGCCAAACGGTGCATTTTCTCATAAGGGTATGTATATCTTTTTTGAATCAGTACGTCAGGTTTAATCGAAATAAATTAAATTTGGAACGAAATACAAAGTTTTTATTTTCACGAAATTTGCAAGACATGTAGACCTCCAATTGGAATTTTTTCTCACGAACCGTAAGACGTAGAAAAAATCTGAGCACTTGAGAAGAACAAGTAGCAAATTTTATATAAGAAATGTGCACCGGTTTGACTCTAGGACCGGAATTGACGCCAATATATCCGATTAAAGGATGTTTAAATGATGAACAAATATTACAAAAAATTATAGTTTTTTCCATTTTCCGGCCAAACGGTGCATTTTCTCATAGGGGTATGATATCTTTTTTGAATCAGTACGTCAGGCTTAATCGAAATAAATTAAATTTGGAACGAAATACAAAGTTTTTATTCTCACGAAATTTGCAAGACATGTAGACCTCCAAGTGGAATTTTTTCTCACGAACCGTAAGACGTAGAAAAAATCTGAGCACTTGAGAAGAACAAGTAGCAAATTTTATGTAGGAAAAGTGCACCGGTTTAACTCTAGGAACGAAATTGACGCCAATATGCCCGATTATTGAATTTTGAAAAAAATCCAAGGGTACCCCCTTTAAACATTTTTGGGCAAATTCCAATTTTAGGAAATTGTTTTTTTAATGTTAATATATACACTAGGTCTAACTTATTCCAAATATGTGTTTTTTTTCTATCCCCTACCCACAGTTTGGCAAAAATAATGGAAAAATCGAATTAAAAATTTTCAGTTTTTTCCATTTTCCGGCCAAACGGTGCATTTTCTCATAGAAGTATGTATATCTTTTTTGAATCAGTACGTCAGGCTTAATCGAAATAAATTAAATTTGGAACGAAATACAAAGTTTTTATTTTCACGAAATTTGCAAGACATGTAGACCTCCAATTGGAATTTTTTCTCACGAACCGTAAGACGTAGAAAAAATCTGAGTACTTGAGAAGAACAAGTAGCAAATTTTATGTAAGAAATGTGCACCAATTTGACTCTAGGACCGAAATTGACGCCAATATGTCCGGTTAAAGGATGTTTAAGAAATGAACAAATATTACAAAAAATTATAGTTTTTTCCATTTTCCGGCCAAACGGTGCATTTTCTCATAGGGGTATGTATATCTTTTTTGAATCAGTACGTCAGGCTTAATCGAAATAAATTAAATTTGGAACGAAATACAAAGTTTTTATTTTCGCGAAATTTGCAAGACATGTAGACCTCCAATTGGAATTTTTTCTCACGAACCGTAAGACGTAGAAAAGATCTGAGCACTTGAGAAGAACAAGTAGCAAATTTTATGTAGGAAAAGTGCACCGGTTTGACTCTAGGACCGAAATTGACGCCAATATGCCCGATTATTGAATTTTGAAAAAAATCCAAGGGTACCCCCTTTAAACATTTTTGGGCAAATTCCAATTTTAGGAAATTGTTTTTTTAATGTTAATATATACACTAGGTCTAACTTATTCCAAATATGTGTTTTTTTTCTATCCCCTACCCACAGTTTGGCAAAAATAATGGAAAAATCGAATTAAAAATTTTCAGTTTTATCCATTTTCCGGCCAAACGGTGCATTTTCTCATAGGGGTATGATATCTTTTTTGAATCAGTACGTCAGGCTTAATCGAAATAAATTAAATTTGGAACGAAATACAAAGTTTTTATTTTCACGAAATTTGCAAGACATGTAGACCTCCAATTGGAATTTTTTCTCACGAACCGTAAGACGTAGAAAAGATCTGAGCACTTGAGAAGAACAAGTAGCAAATTTTATGTAGGAAAAGTGCACCGGTTTGACTCTAGGACCGAAATTGACGCCAATATGCCCGATTATTTAATTTTGAAAAAAATCCAAGGGTACCCCCTTTAAACATTTTTGGGCAAATTCCAATTTTAGGAAATTGTTTTTTTAATGTTAATATATACACTAGGTCTAACTTATTCCAAATATGTGTTTTTTTTCTATCCCCTACCCACAGTTTGGCAAAAATAATGGAAAAATCGAATTAAAAATTTTCAGTTTTTTCCATTTTCCGGCCAAACGGTGCATTTTCTCATAGGGGTATGTATATCTTTTTTGAATCAGTACGTCAGGTTTAATCGAAATAAATTAAATTTGGAACGAAATACAAAGTTTTTATTTTCACGAAATTTGCAAGACATGTAGACCTCCAATTGGAATTTTTTCTCACGAACCGTAAGACGTAGAAAAAATCTGAGCACTTGAGAAGAACAAGTAGCAAATTTTATATAAGAAATGTGGAAATTGACTCTAGGACCGGAATTGACGCCAATATATCCGATTAAAGGATGTTTAAATGATGAACAAATATTACAAAAAATTATAGTTTTTTCCATTTTCCGGCCAAACGGTGCATTTTCTCATAGGGGTATGTATATCTTTTTTGAATCAGTACGTCAGGCTTAATCGAAATAAATTAAATTTGGAACGAAATACAAAGTTTTTATTCTCACGAAATTTGCAAGACATGTAGACCTCCAATTGGAATTTTTTCTCACGAACCGTAAGACGTAGAAAAAATCTGAGCACTTGAGAAGAACAAGTAGCAAATTTTATGTAGGAAAAGTGCACCGGTTTGACTCTAGGACCGAAATTGACGCCAATATGCCCGATTATTGAATTTTGAAAAAAATCCAAGGGTACCCCCTTTAAACATTTTTGGGCAAATTCCAATTTTAGGAAATTGTTTTTTTAATGTTAATATATACACTAGGTCTAACTTATTCCAAATATGTGTTTTTTTTCTATCCCCTACCCACAGTTTGGCAAAAATAATGGAAAAATCGAATTAAAAATTTTCAGTTTTTTCCATTTTCCGGCCAAACGGTACATTTTCTCATAGGGGTATGTATATCTTTTTTGAATCAGTACGTCAGGCTCAATCGAAATAAATTAAATTTGGAACGAAATACAAAGTTTTTATTTTCACGAAATTTGCAAGACATGTAGACCTCCAATTGGAATTTTTTCTCACGAACCGTAAGACGTAGAAAAAATCTGAGTACTTGAGAAGAACAAGTAGCAAATTTTATGTAAGAAATGTGCACCAATTTGACTCTAGGACCGAAATTGACGCCAATATGTCCGGTTAAAGGATGTTTAAGAAATGAACAAATATTACAAAAAATTATAGTTTTTTCCATTTTCCGGCCAAACGGTGCATTTTCTCATAGGGGTATGTATATCTTTTTTGAATCAGTACGTCAGGCTTAATCGAAATATATTAAATTTGGAACGAAATACAAAGTTTTTATTTTCACGAAATTTGCAAGACATGTAGACCTCCAATTGGAATTTTTTCTCACGAACCGTAAGACGTAGAAAAGATCTAAGCACTTGAGAAGAACAAGTAGCAAATTTTATGTAAGAAATGTGCACCAATTTGACTCTAGGACCGAAATTGACGCCAATATGTCCGGTTAAAGGATGTTTAAGAAATGAACAAATATTACAAAAAATTATAGTTTTTTCCATTTTCCGGCCAAACGGTGCATTTTCTCATAGGGGTATGATATCTTTTTTGAATCAGTACGTCAGGCTTAATCGAAATAAATTAAATTTGGAACGAAATACAAAGTTTTTATTTTCACAAAATTTGCAAGACATGTAGACCTCCAATTGGAATTTTTTCTCACGAACCGTAAGACGTAGAAAAGATCTGAGCACTTGAGAAGAACAAGTAGCAAATTTTATGTAGGAAAAGTGCACCGGTTTGACTCTAGGACCGAAATTGACGCCAATATGCCCGATTATTGAATTTTGAAAAAAATCCAAGGGTACCCCCTTTAAACATTTTTGGGCAAATTCCAATTTTAGGAAATTGTTTTTTTAATGTTAATATATACACTAGGTCTAACTTATTCCAAATATGTGTTTTTTTTCTATCCCCTACCCACAGTTTGGCAAAAATAATGGAAAAATCGAATTAAAAATTTTCAGTTTTTTCCATTTTCCGGCCAAACGGTACATTTTCTCATAGGGGTATGTATATCTTTTTTGAATCAGTACGTCAGGCTCAATCGAAATAAATTAAATTTGGAACGAAATACAAAGTTTTTATTTTCACGAAATTTGCAAGACATGTAGACCTCCAATTGGAATTTTTTCTCACGAACCGTAAGACGTAGAAAAAATCTGAGTACTTGAGAAGAACAAGTAGCAAATTTTATGTAAGAAATGTGCACCAATTTGACTCTAGGACCGAAATTGACGTCAATATGTCCGGTTAAAGGATGTTTAAGAAATGAACAAATATTACAAAAAATTATAGTTTTTTCCATTTTCCGGCCAAACGGTGCATTTTCTCATAGGGGTATGTATATCTTTTTTGAATCAGTACGTCAGGCTTAATCGAAATAAATTAAATTTGGAACGAAATACAAAGTTTTTATTTTCGCGAAATTTGCAAGACATGTAGACCTCCAATTGGAATTTTTTCTCACGAACCGTAAGACGTAGAAAAGATCTGAGCACTTGAGAAGAACAAGTAGCAAATTTTATGTAGGAAAAGTGCACCGGTTTGACTCTAGGACCGAAATTGACGCCAATATGCCCGATTATTGAATTTTGAAAAAAATCCAAGGGTACCCCCTTTAAACATTTTTGGGCAAATTCCAATTTTAGGAAATTGTTTTTTTAATGTTAATATATACACTAGGTCTAACTTATTCCAAATATGTGTTTTTTTTCTATCCCCTACCCACAGTTTGGCAAAAATAATGGAAAAATCGAATTAAAAATTTTCAGTTTTATCCATTTTCCGGCCAAACGGTGCATTTTCTCATAGGGGTATGATATCTTTTTTGAATCAGTACGTCAGGCTTAATCGAAATAAATTAAATTTGGAACGAAATACAAAGTTTTTATTTTCACGAAATTTGCAAGACATGTAGACCTCCAATTGGAATTTTTTCTCACGAACCGTAAGACGTAGAAAAGATCTGAGCACTTGAGAAGAACAAGTAGCAAATTTTATGTAGGAAAAGTGCACCGGTTTGACTCTAGGACCGAAATTGACGCCAATATGCCCGATTATTGAATTTTGAAAAAAATCCAAGGGTACCCCCTTTAAACATTTTTGGGCAAATTCCAATTTTAGGAAATTGTTTTTTTAATGTTAATATATACACTAGGTCTAACTTATTCCAAATATGTGTTTTTTTTCTATCCCCTACCCACAGTTTGGCAAAAATAATGAAAAAATCGAATTAAAAATTTTCAGTTTTTTCCATTTTCCGGCCAAACGGTGCATTTTCTCATAGGGGTATGTATATCTTTTTTGAATTAGTACGTCAGGCTCAATCGAAATAAATTAAATTTGGAACGAAATACAAAGTTTTTATTTTCACGAAATTTGCAAGACATGTAGACCTCCAATTGGAATTTTTTCTCACGAACCGTAAGACGTAGAAAAGATCTAAGCACTTGAGAAGAACAAGTAGCAAATTTTATGTAGGAAAAGTGCACCGGTTTGACTCTAGGACCGAAATTGACGCCAATATGCCCGATTATTTAATTTTGAAAAAAATCCAAGGGTACCCCCTTTAAACATTTTTGGGCAAATTCCAATTTTAGGAAATTGTTTTTTTAATGTTAATATATACACTAGGTCTAACTTATTCCAAATATGTGTTTTTTTTCTATCCCCTACCCACAGTTTGGCAAAAATAATGGAAAAATCGAATTAAAAATTTTCAGTTTTTTCCATTTTCCGGCCAAACGGTGCATTTTCTCATAGGGGTATGTATATCTTTTTTGAATCAGTACGTCAGGTTTAATCGAAATAAATTAAATTTGGAACGAAATACAAAGTTTTTATTTTCACGAAATTTGCAAGACATGTAGACCTCCAATTGGAATTTTTTCTCACGAACCGTAAGACGTAGAAAAAATCTGAGCACTTGAGAAGAACAAGTAGCAAATTTTATATAAGAAATGTGGAAATTGACTCTAGGACCGGAATTGACGCCAATATATCCGATTAAAGGATGTTTAAATGATGAACAAATATTACAAAAAATTATAGTTTTTTCCATTTTCCGGCCAAACGGTGCATTTTCTCATAGGGGTATGTATATCTTTTTTGAATCAGTACGTCAGGCTTAATCGAAATAAATTAAATTTGGAACGAAATACAAAGTTTTTATTCTCACGAAATTTGCAAGACATGTAGACCTCCAATTGGAATTTTTTCTCACGAACCGTAAGACGTAGAAAAAATCTGAGCACTTGAGAAGAACAAGTAGCAAATTTTATGTAGGAAAAGTGCACCGGTTTGACTCTAGGACCGAAATTGACGCCAATATGCCCGATTATTGAATTTTGAAAAAAATCCAAGGGTACCCCCTTTAAACATTTTTGGGCAAATTCCAATTTTAGGAAATTGTTTTTTTAATGTTAATATATACACTAGGTCTAACTTATTCCAAATATGTGTTTTTTTTCTATCCCCTACCCACAGTTTGGCAAAAATAATGGAAAAATCGAATTAAAAATTTTCAGTTTTATCCATTTTCCGGCCAAACGGTGCATTTTCTCATAGGGGTATGATATCTTTTTTGAATCAGTACGTCAGGCTTAATCGAAATAAATTAAATTTGGAACGAAATACAAAGTTTTTATTTTCACGAAATTTGCAAGACATGTAGACCTCCAATTGGAATTTTTTCTCACGAACCGTAAGACGTAGAAAAGATCTGAGCACTTGAGAAGAACAAGTAGCAAATTTTATGTAGGAAAAGTGCACCGGTTTGACTCTAGGACCGAAATTGACGCCAATATGCCCGATTATTGAATTTTGAAAAAAATCCAAGGGTACCCCCTTTAAACATTTTTGGGCAAATTCCAATTTTAGGAAATTGTTTTTTTAATGTTAATATATACACTAGGTCTAACTTATTCCAAATATGTGTTTTTTTTCTATCCCCTACCCACAGTTTGGCAAAAATAATGAAAAAATCGAATTAAAAATTTTCAGTTTTTTCCATTTTCCGGCCAAACGGTGCATTTTCTCATAGGGGTATGTATATCTTTTTTGAATTAGTACGTCAGGCTCAATCGAAATAAATTAAATTTGGAACGAAATACAAAGTTTTTATTTTCACGAAATTTGCAAGACATGTAGACCTCCAATTGGAATTTTTTCTCACGAACCGTAAGACGTAGAAAAGATCTGAGCACTTGAGAAGAACAAGTAGCAAATTTTATGTAGGAAAAGTGCACCGGTTTGACTCTAGGACCGAAATTGACGCCAATATGCCCGATTATTTAATTTTGAAAAAAATCCAAGGGTACCCCCTTTAAACATTTTTGGGCAAATTCCAATTTTAGGAAATTGTTTTTTTAATGTTAATATATACACTAGGTCTAACTTATTCCAAATATGTGTTTTTTTTCTATCCCCTACCCACAGTTTGGCAAAAATAATGGAAAAATCGAATTAAAAATTTTCAGTTTTTTCCATTTTCCGGCCAAACGGTGCATTTTCTCATAGGGGTATGTATATCTTTTTTGAATCAGTACGTCAGGTTTAATCGAAATAAATTAAATTTGGAACGAAATACAAAGTTTTTATTTTCACGAAATTTGCAAGACATGTAGACCTCCAATTGGAATTTTTTCTCACGAACCGTAAGACGTAGAAAAAATCTGAGCACTTGAGAAGAACAAGTAGCAAATTTTATATAAGAAATGTGGAAATTGACTCTAGGACCGGAATTGACGCCAATATATCCGATTAAAGGATGTTTAAATGATGAACAAATATTACAAAAAATTATAGTTTTTTCCATTTTCCGGCCAAACGGTGCATTTTCTCATAGGGGTATGTATATCTTTTTTGAATCAGTACGTCAGGCTTAATCGAAATAAATTAAATTTGGAACGAAATACAAAGTTTTTATTCTCACGAAATTTGCAAGACATGTAGACCTCCAATTGGAATTTTTTCTCACGAACCGTAAGACGTAGAAAAAATCTGAGCACTTGAGAAGAACAAGTAGCAAATTTTATGTAGGAAAAGTGCACCGGTTTGACTCTAGGACCGAAATTGACGCCAATATGCCCGATTATTGAATTTTGAAAAAAATCCAAGGGTATCCCCTTTAAACATTTTTGGGCAAATTCCAATTTTAGGAAATTGTTTTTTTAATGTTAATATATACACTAGGTCTAACTTATTCCAAATATGTGTTTTTTTTCTATCCCCTACCCACAGTTTGGCAAAAATAATGGAAAAATCGAATTAAAAATTTTCAGTTTTTTCCATTTTCCGGCCAAACGGTACATTTTCTCATAGGGGTATGTATATCTTTTTTGAATCAGTACGTCAGGCTCAATCGAAATAAATTAAATTTGGAACGAAATACAAAGTTTTTATTTTCACGAAATTTGCAAGACATGTAGACCTCCAATTGGAATTTTTTCTCACGAACCGTAAGACGTAGAAAAAATCTGAGTACTTGAGAAGAACAAGTAGCAAATTTTATGTAAGAAATGTGCACCAATTTGACTCTAGGACCGAAATTGACGCCAATATGTCCGGTTAAAGGATGTTTAAGAAATGAACAAATATTACAAAAAATTATAGTTTTTTCCATTTTCCGGCCAAACGGTGCATTTTCTCATAGGGGTATGTATATCTTTTTTGAATCAGTACGTCAGGCTTAATCGAAATAAATTAAATTTGGAACGAAATACAAAGTTTTTATTTTCACGAAATTTGCAAGACATGTAGACCTCCAATTGGAATTTTTTCTCACGAACCGTAAGACGTAGAAAAGATCTAAGCACTTGAGAAGAACAAGTAGCAAATTTTATGTAAGAAATGTGCACCAATTTGACTCTAGGACCGAAATTGACGCCAATATGTCCGGTTAAAGGATGTTTAAGAAATGAACAAATATTACAAAAAATTATAGTTTTTTCCATTTTCCGGCCAAACGGTGCATTTTCTCATAGGGGTATGATATCTTTTTTGAATCAGTACGTCAGGCTTAATCGAAATAAATTAAATTTGGAACGAAATACAAAGTTTTTATTTTCACGAAATTTGCAAGACATGTAGACCTCCAATTGGAATTTTTTCTCACGAACCGTAAGACGTAGAAAAGATCTGAGCACTTGAGAAGAACAAGTAGCAAATTTTATGTAGGAAAAGTGCACCGGTTTGACTCTAGGACCGAAATTGACGCCAATATGCCCGATTATTGAATTTTGAAAAAAATCCAAGGGTACCCCCTTTAAACATTTTTGGGCAAATTCCAATTTTAGGAAATTGTTTTTTTAATGTTAATATATACACTAGGTCTAACTTATTCCAAATATGTGTTTTTTTTCTATCCCCTACCCACAGTTTGGCAAAAATAATGGAAAAATCGAATTAAAAATTTTCAGTTTTTTCCATTTTCCGGCCAAACGGTGCATTTTCTCATAGGGGTATGTATATCTTTTTTGAATCAGTACGTCAGGCTCAATCGAAATAAATTAAATTTGGAACGAAATACAAAGTTTTTATTTTCACGAAATTTGCAAGACATGTAGACCTCCAATTGGAATTTTTTCTCACGAACCGTAAGACGTAGAAAAAATCTGAGTACTTGAGAAGAACAAGTAGCAAATTTTATGTAAGAAATGTGCACCAATTTGACTCTAGGACCGAAATTGACGCCAATATGTCCGGTTAAAGGATGTTTAAGAAATGAACAAATATTACAAAAAATTATAGTTTTTTCCATTTTCCGGCCAAACGGTGCATTTTCTCATAGGGGTATGTATATCTTTTTTGAATCAGTACGTCAGGCTTAATCGAAATAAATTAAATTTGGAACGAAATACAAAGTTTTTATTTTCGCGAAATTTGCAAGACATGTAGACCTCCAATTGGAATTTTTTCTCACGAACCGTAAGACGTAGAAAAGATCTGAGCACTTGAGAAGAACAAGTAGCAAATTTTATGTAGGAAAAGTGCACCGGTTTGACTCTAGGACCGAAATTGACGCCAATATGCCCGATTATTGAATTTTGAAAAAAATCCAAGGGTACCCCCTTTAAACATTTTTGGGCAAATTCCAATTTTAGGAAATTGTTTTTTTAATGTTAATATATACACTAGGTCTAACTTATTCCAAATATGTGTTTTTTTTCTATCCCCTACCCACAGTTTGGCAAAAATAATGGAAAAATCGAATTAAAAATTTTCAGTTTTATCCATTTTCCGGCCAAACGGTGCATTTTCTCATAGGGGTATGATATCTTTTTTGAATCAGTACGTCAGGCTTAATCGAAATAAATTAAATTTGGAACGAAATACAAAGTTTTTATTTTCACGAAATTTGCAAGACATGTAGACCTCCAATTGGAATTTTTTCTCACGAACCGTAAGACGTAGAAAAGATCTGAGCACTTGAGAAGAACAAGTAGCAAATTTTATGTAGGAAAAGTGCACCGGTTTGACTCTAGGACCGAAATTGACGCCAATATGCCCGATTATTGAATTTTGAAAAAAATCCAAGGGTACCCCCTTTAAACATTTTTGGGCAAATTCCAATTTTAGGAAATTGTTTTTTTAATGTTAATATATACACTAGGTCTAACTTATTCCAAATATGTGTTTTTTTTCTATCCCCTACCCACAGTTTGGCAAAAATAATGAAAAAATCGAATTAAAAATTTTCAGTTTTTTCCATTTTCCGGCCAAACGGTGCATTTTCTCATAGGGGTATGTATATCTTTTTTGAATTAGTACGTCAGGCTCAATCGAAATAAATTAAATTTGGAACGAAATACAAAGTTTTTATTTTCACGAAATTTGCAAGACATGTAGACCTCCAATTGGAATTTTTTCTCACGAACCGTAAGACGTAGAAAAGATCTGAGCACTTGAGAAGAACAAGTAGCAAATTTTATGTAGGAAAAGTGCACCGGTTTGACTCTAGGACCGAAATTGACGCCAATATGCCCGATTATTTAATTTTGAAAAAAATCCAAGGGTACCCCCTTTAAACATTTTTGGGCAAATTCCAATTTTAGGAAATTGTTTTTTTAATGTTAATATATACACTAGGTCTAACTTATTCCAAATATGTGTTTTTTTTCTATCCCCTACCCACAGTTTGGCAAAAATAATGGAAAAATCGAATTAAAAATTTTCAGTTTTTTCCATTTTCCGGCCAAACGGTGCATTTTCACATAGGGGTATGTATATCTTTTTTGAATCAGTACGTCAGGTTTAAACGAAATAAATTAAATTTGGAACGAAATACAAAGTTTTTATTTTCACGAAATTTGCAAGACATGTAGACCTCCAATTGGAATTTTTTCTCACGAACCGTAAGACGTAGAAAAAATCTGAGCACTTGAGAAGAACAAGTAGCAAATTTTATATAAGAAATGTGGAAATTGACTCTAGGACCGGAATTGACGCCAATATATCCGATTAAAGGATGTTTAAATGATGAACAAATATTACAAAAAATTATAGTTTTTTCCATTTTCCGGCCAAACGGTGCATTTTCTCATAGGGGTATGTATATCTTTTTTGAATCAGTACGTCAGGCTCAATCGAAATAAATTAAATTTGGAACGAAATACAAAGTTTTTATTTTCACGAAATTTGCAAGACATGTAGACCTCCAATTGGAATTTTTTCTCACGAACCGTAAGACGTAGAAAAAATCTGAGTACTTGAGAAGAACAAGTAGCAAATTTTATGTAAGAAATGTGCACCAATTTGACTCTAGGACCGAAATTGACGCCAATATGTCCGGTTAAAGGATGTTTAAGAAATGAACAAATATTACAAAAAATTATAGTTTTTTCCATTTTCCGGCCAAACGGTGCATTTTCTCATAGGGGTATGTATATCTTTTTTGAATCAGTACGTCAGGCTTAATCGAAATAAATTAAATTTGGAACGAAATACAAAGTTTTTATTTTCACGAAATTTGCAAGACATGTAGACCTCCAATTGGAATTTTTTCTCACGAACCGTAAGACGTAGAAAAGATCTAAGCACTTGAGAAGAACAAGTAGCAAATTTTATGTAAGAAATGTGCACCAATTTGACTCTAGGACCGAAATTGACGCCAATATGTCCGGTTAAAGGATGTTTAAGAAATGAACAAATATTACAAAAAATTATAGTTTTTTCCATTTTCCGGCCAAACGGTGCATTTTCTCATAGGGGTATGATATCTTTTTTGAATCAGTACGTCAGGCTTAATCGAAATAAATTAAATTTGGAACGAAATACAAAGTTTTTATTTTCACGAAATTTGCAAGACATGTAGACCTCCAATTGGAATTTTTTCTCACGAACCGTAAGACGTAGAAAAGATCTGAGCACTTGAGAAGAACAAGTAGCAAATTTTATGTAGGAAAAGTGCACCGGTTTGACTCTAGGACCGAAATTGACGCCAATATGCCCGATTATTGAATTTTGAAAAAAATCCAAGGGTACCCCCTTTAAACATTTTTGGGCAAATTCCAATTTTAGGAAATTGTTTTTTTAATGTTAATATATACACTAGGTCTAACTTATTCCAAATATGTGTTTTTTTTCTATCCCCTACCCACAGTTTGGCAAAAATAATGGAAAAATCGAATTAAAAATTTTCAGTTTTTTCCATTTTCCGGCCAAACGGTACATTTTCTCATAGGGGTATGTATATCTTTTTTGAATCAGTACGTCAGGCTCAATCGAAATAAATTAAATTTGGAACGAAATACAAAGTTTTTATTTTCACGAAATTTGCAAGACATGTAGACCTCCAATTGGAATTTTTTCTCACGAACCGTAAGACGTAGAAAAAATCTGTGTACTTGAGAAGAACAAGTAGCAAATTTTATGTAAGAAATGTGCACCAATTTGACTCTAGGACCGAAATTGACGCCAATATGTCCGGTTAAAGGATGTTTAAGAAATGAACAAATATTACAAAAAATTATAGTTTTTTCCATTTTCCGGCCAAACGGTGCATTTTCTCATAGGGGTATGTATATCTTTTTTGAATCAGTACGTCAGGCTTAATCAAAATAAATTAAATTTGGAACGAAATACAAAGTTTTTATTTTCGCGAAATTTGCAAGACATGTAGACCTCCAATTGGAATTTTTTCTCACGAACCGTAAGACGTAGAAAAGATCTGAGCACTTGAGAAGAACAAGTAGCAAATTTTATGTAGGAAAAGTGCACCGGTTTGACTCTAGGACCGAAATTGACGCCAATATGCCCGATTATTGAATTTTGAAAAAAATCCAAGGGTACCCCCTTTAAACATTTTTGGGCAAATTCCAATTTTAGGAAATTGTTTTTTTAATGTTAATATATACACTAGGTCTAACTTATTCCAAATATGTGTTTTTTTTCTATCCCCTACCCACAGTTTGGCAAAAATAATGGAAAAATCGAATTAAAAATTTTCAGTTTTATCCATTTTCCGGCCAAACGGTGCATTTTCTCATAGGGGTATGATATCTTTTTTGAATCAGTACGTCAGGCTTAATCGAAATAAATTAAATTTGGAACGAAATACAAAGTTTTTATTTTCACGAAATTTGCAAGACATGTAGACCTCCAATTGGAATTTTTTCTCACGAACCGTAAGACGTAGAAAAGATCTGAGCACTTGAGAAGAACAAGTAGCAAATTTTATGTAGGAAAAGTGCACCGGTTTGACTCTAGGACCGAAATTGACGCCAATATGCCCGATTATTGAATTTTGAAAAAAATCCAAGGGTACCCCCTTTAAACATTTTTGGGCAAATTCCAATTTTAGGAAATTGTTTTTTTAATGTTAATATATACACTAGGTCTAACTTATTCCAAATATGTGTTTTTTTTCTATCCCCTACCCACAGTTTGGCAAAAATAATGAAAAAATCGAATTAAAAATTTTCAGTTTTTTCCATTTTCCGGCCAAACGGTGCATTTTCTCATAGGGGTATGTATATCTTTTTTGAATTAGTACGTCAGGCTCAATCGAAATAAATTAAATTTGGAACGAAATACAAAGTTTTTATTTTCACGAAATTTGCAAGACATGTAGACCTCCAATTGGAATTTTTTCTCACGAACCGTAAGACGTAGAAAAGATCTGAGCACTTGAGAAGAACAAGTAGCAAATTTTATGTAGGAAAAGTGCACCGGTTTGACTCTAGGACCGAAATTGACGCCAATATGCCCGATTATTGAATTTTGAAAAAAATCCAAGGGTACCCCCTTTAAACATTTTTGGGCAAATTCCAATTTTAGGAAATTGTTTTTTTAATGTTAATATATACACTAGGTCTAACTTATTCCAAATATGTGTTTTTTTTCTATCCCCTACCCACAGTTTGGCAAAAATAATGAAAAAATCGAATTAAAAATTTTCAGTTTTTTCCATTTTCCGGCCAAACGGTGCATTTTCTCATAGGGGTATGTATATCTTTTTTGAATTAGTACGTCAGGCTCAATCGAAATAAATTAAATTTGGAACGAAATACAAAGTTTTTATTTTCACGAAATTTGCAAGACATGTAGACCTCCAATTGGAATTTTTTCTCACGAACCGTAAGACGTAGAAAAGATCTGAGCACTTGAGAAGAACAAGTAGCAAATTTTATGTAGGAAAAGTGCACCGGTTTGACTCTAGGACCGAAATTGACGCCAATATGCCCGATTATTTAATTTTGAAAAAAATCCAAGGGTACCCCCTTTAAACATTTTTGGGCAAATTCCAATTTTAGGAAATTGTTTTTTTAATGTTAATATATACACTAGGTCTAACTTATTCCAAATATGTGTTTTTTTTCTATCCCCTACCCACAGTTTGGCAAAAATAATGGAAAAATCGAATTAAAAATTTTCAGTTTTTTTCCATTTTCCGGCCAAACGGTGCATTTTCTCATAGGGGTATGTATATCTTTTTTGAATCAGTACGTCAGGTTTAATCGAAATAAATTAAATTTGGAACGAAATACAAAGTTTTTATTTTCACGAAATTTGCAAGACATGTAGACCTCCAATTGGAATTTTTTCTCACGAACCGTAAGACGTAGAAAAAATCTGAGCACTTGAGAAGAACAAGTAGCAAATTTTATATAAGAAATGTGGAAATTGACTCTAGGACCGGAATTGACGCCAATATATCCGATTAAAGGATGTTTAAATGATGAACAAATATTACAAAAAATTATAGTTTTTTCCATTTTCCGGCCAAACGGTGCATTTTCTCATAGGGGTATGTATATCTTTTTTGAATCAGTACGTCAGGCTCAATCGAAATAAATTAAATTTGGAACGAAATACAAAGTTTTTATTTTCACGAAATTTGCAAGACATGTAGACCTCCAATTGGAATTTTTTCTCACGAACCGTAAGACGTAGAAAAAATCTGAGTACTTGAGAAGAACAAGTAGCAAATTTTATGTAAGAAATGTGCACCAATTTGACTCTAGGACCGAAATTGACGCCAATATGTCCGGTTAAAGGATGTTTAAGAAATGAACAAATATTACAAAAAATTATAGTTTTTTTCCATTTTCCGGCCAAACGGTGCATTTTCTCATAGGGGTATGTATATCTTTTTTGAATCAGTACGTCAGGCTTAATCGAAATAAATTAAATTTGGAACGAAATACAAAGTTTTTATTTTCACGAAATTTGCAAGACATGTAGACCTCCAATTGGAATTTTTTCTCACGAACCGTAAGACGTAGAAAAGATCTAAGCACTTGAGAAGAACAAGTAGCAAATTTTATGTAAGAAATGTGCACCAATTTGACTCTAGGACCGAAATTGACGCCAATATGTCCGGTTAAAGGATGTTTAAGAAATGAACAAATATTACAAAAAATTATAGTTTTTTCCATTTTCCGGCCAAACGGTGCATTTTCTCATAGGGGTATGATATCTTTTTTGAATCAGTACGTCAGGCTTAATCGAAATAAATTAAATTTGGAACGAAATACAAAGTTTTTATTTTCACGAAATTTGCAAGACATGTAGACCTCCAATTGGAATTTTTTCTCACGAACCGTAAGACGTAGAAAAGATCTGAGCACTTGAGAAGAACAAGTAGCAAATTTTATGTAGGAAAAGTGCACCGGTTTGACTCTAGGACCGAAATTGACGCCAATATGCCCGATTATTGAATTTTGAAAAAAATCCAAGGGTACCCCCTTTAAACATTTTTGGGCAAATTCCAATTTTAGGAAATTGTTTTTTTAATGTTAATATATACACTAGGTCTAACTTATTCCAAATATGTGTTTTTTTTTCTATCCCCTACCCACAGTTTGGCAAAAATAATGGAAAAATCGAATTAAAAATTTTCAGTTTTTTCCATTTTCCGGCCAAACGGTACATTTTCTCATAGGGGTATGTATATCTTTTTTGAATCAGTACGTCAGGCTCAATCGAAATAAATTAAATTTGGAACGAAATACAAAGTTTTTATTTTCACGAAATTTGCAAGACATGTAGACCTCCAATTGGAATTTTTTCTCACGAACCGTAAGACGTAGAAAAAATCTGAGTACTTGAGAAGAACAAGTAGCAAATTTTATGTAAGAAATGTGCACCAATTTGACTCTAGGACCGAAATTGACGCCAATATGTCCGGTTAAAGGATGTTTAAGAAATGAACAAATATTACAAAAAATTATAGTTTTTTCCATTTTCCGGCCAAACGGTGCATTTTCTCATAGGGGTATGTATATCTTTTTTGAATCAGTACGTCAGGCTTAATCGAAATAAATTAAATTTGGAACGAAATACAAAGTTTTTATTTTCGCGAAATTTGCAAGACATGTAGACCTCCAATTGGAATTTTTTCTCACGAACCGTAAGACGTAGAAAAGATCTGAGCACTTGAGAAGAACAAGTAGCAAATTTTATGTAGGAAAAGTGCACCGGTTTGACTCTAGGACCGAAATTGACGCCAATATGCCCGATTATTGAATTTTGAAAAAAATCCAAGGGTACCCCCTTTAAACATTTTTGGGCAAATTCCAATTTTAGGAAATTGTTTTTTTAATGTTAATATATACACTAGGTCTAACTTATTCCAAATATGTGTTTTTTTTCTATCCCCTACCCACAGTTTGGCAAAAATAATGGAAAAATCGAATTAAAAATTTTCAGTTTTATCCATTTTCCGGCCAAACGGTGCATTTTCTCATAGGGGTATGATATCTTTTTTGAATCAGTACGTCAGGCTTAATCGAAATAAATTAAATTTGGAACGAAATACAAAGTTTTTATTTTCACGAAATTTGCAAGACATGTAGACCTCCAATTGGAATTTTTTCTCACGAACCGTAAGACGTAGAAAAGATCTGAGCACTTGAGAAGAACAAGTAGCAAATTTTATGTAGGAAAAGTGCACCGGTTTGACTCTAGGACCGAAATTGACGCCAATATGCCCGATTATTGAATTTTGAAAAAAATCCAAGGGTACCCCCTTTAAACATTTTTGGGCAAATTCCAATTTTAGGAAATTGTTTTTTTAATGTTAATATATACACTAGGTCTAACTTATTCCAAATATGTGTTTTTTTTCTATCCCCTACCCACAGTTTGGCAAAAATAATGAAAAAATCGAATTAAAAATTTTCAGTTTTTTCCATTTTCCGGCCAAACGGTGCATTTTCTCATAGGGGTATGTATATCTTTTTTGAATTAGTACGTCAGGCTCAATCGAAATAAATTAAATTTGGAACGAAATACAAAGTTTTTATCTTCACGAAATTTGCAAGACATGTAGACCTCCAATTGGAATTTTTTCTCACGAACCGTAAGACGTAGAAAAGATCTGAGCACTTGAGAAGAACAAGTAGCAAATTTTATGTAGGAAAAGTGCACCGGTTTGACTCTAGGACCGAAATTGACGCCAATATGCCCGATTATTTAATTTTGAAAAAAATCCAAGGGTACCCCCTTTAAACATTTTTGGGCAAATTCCAATTTTAGGAAATTGTTTTTTTAATGTTAATATATACACTAGGTCTAACTTATTCCAAATATGTGTTTTTTTTCTATCCCCTACCCACAGTTTGGCAAAAATAATGGAAAAATCGAATTAAAAATTTTCAGTTTTTTCCATTTTCCGGCCAAACGGTGCATTTTCTCATAGGGGTATGTATATCTTTTTTGAATCAGTACGTCAGGTTTAATCGAAATAAATTAAATTTGGAACGAAATACAAAGTTTTTATTTTCACGAAATTTGCAAGACATGTAGACCTCCAATTGGAATTTTTTCTCACGAACCGTAAGACGTAGAAAAAATCTGAGCACTTGAGAAGAACAAGTAGCAAATTTTATATAAGAAATGTGGAAATTGACTCTAGGACCGGAATTGACGCCAATATATCCGATTAAAGGATGTTTAAATGATGAACAAATATTACAAAAAATTATAGTTTTTTCCATTTTCCGGCCAAACGGTGCATTTTCTCATAGGGGTATGTATATCTTTTTTGAATCAGTACGTCAGGCTTAATCGAAATAAATTAAATTTGGAACGAAATACAAAGTTTTTATTCTCACGAAATTTGCAAGACATGTAGACCTCCAATTGGAATTTTTTCTCACGAACCGTAAGACGTAGAAAAAATCTGAGCACTTGAGAAGAACAAGTAGCAAATTTTATGTAGGAAAAGTGCACCGGTTTGACTCTAGGACCGAAATTGACGCCAATATGCCCGATTATTGAATTTTGAAAAAAATCCAAGGGTACCCCCTTTAAACATTTTTGGGCAAATTCCAATTTTAGGAAATTGTTTTTTTAATGTTAATATATACACTAGGTCTAACTTATTCCAAATATGTGTTTTTTTTCTATCCCCTACCCACAGTTTGGCAAAAATAATGGAAAAATCGAATTAAAAATTTTCAGTTTTATCCATTTTCCGGCCAAACGGTGCATTTTCTCATAGGGGTATGATATCTTTTTTGAATCAGTACGTCAGGCTTAATCGAAATAAATTAAATTTGGAACGAAATACAAAGTTTTTATTTTCACGAAATTTGCAAGACATGTAGACCTCCAATTGGAATTTTTTCTCACGAACCGTAAGACGTAGAAAAGATCTGAGCACTTGAGAAGAACAAGTAGCAAATTTTATGTAGGAAAAGTGCACCGGTTTGACTCTAGGACCGAAATTGACGCCAATATGCCCGATTATTGAATTTTGAAAAAAATCCAAGGGTACCCCCTTTAAACATTTTTGGGCAAATTCCAATTTTAGGAAATTGTTTTTTTAATGTTAATATATACACTAGGTCTAACTTATTCCAAATATGTGTTTTTTTTCTATCCCCTACCCACAGTTTGGCAAAAATAATGAAAAAATCGAATTAAAAATTTTCAGTTTTTTCCATTTTCCGGCCAAACGGTGCATTTTCTCATAGGGGTATGTATATCTTTTTTAAATTAGTACGTCAGGCTCAATCGAAATAAATTAAATTTGGAACAAAATACAAAGTTTTTATTTTCACGAAATTTGCAAGACATGTAGACCTCCAATTGGAATTTTTTCTCACGAACCGTAAGACGTAGAAAAGATCTGAGCACTTGAGAAGAACAAGTAGCAAATTTTATGTAGGAAAAGTGCACCGGTTTGACTCTAGGACCGAAATTGACGCCAATATGCCCGATTATTTAATTTTGAAAAAAATCCAAGGGTACCCCCTTTAAACATTTTTGGGCAAATTCCAATTTTAGGAAATTGTTTTTTTAATGTTAATATATACACTAGGTCTAACTTATTCCAAATATGTGTTTTTTTTCTATCCCCTACCCACAGTTTGGCAAAAATAATGGAAAAATCGAATTAAAAATTTTCAGTTTTTTCCATTTTCCGGCCAAACGGTGCATTTTCTCATAGGGGTATGTATATCTTTTTTGAATCAGTACGTCAGGTTTAATCGAAATAAATTAAATTTGGAACGAAATACAAAGTTTTTATTTTCACGAAATTTGCAAGACATGTAGACCTCCAATTGGAATTTTTTCTCACGAACCGTAAGACGTAGAAAAAATCTGAGCACTTGAGAAGAACAAGTAGCAAATTTTATATAAGAAATGTGGAAATTGACTCTAGGACCGGAATTGACGCCAATATATCCGATTAAAGGATGTTTAAATGATGAACAAATATTACAAAAAATTATAGTTTTTTCCATTTTCCGGCCAAACGGTGCATTTTCTCATAGGGGTATGTATATCTTTTTTGAATCAGTACGTCAGGCTTAATCGAAATAAATTAAATTTGGAACGAAATACAAAGTTTTTATTTTTACGAAATTTGCAAGACATGTAGACCTCCAATTGGAATTTTTTCTCACGAACCGTAAGACGTAGAAAAGATCTAAGCACTTGAGAAGAACAAGTAGCAAATTTTATGTAAGAAATGTGCACCAATTTGACTCTAGGACCGAAATTGACGCCAATATGTCCGGTTAAAGGATGTTTAAGAAATGAACAAATATTACAAAAAATTATAGTTTTTTCCATTTTCCGGCCAAACGGTGCATTTTCTCATAGGGGTATGATATCTTTTTTGAATCAGTACGTCAGGCTTAATCGAAATAAATTAAATTTGGAACGAAATACAAAGTTTTTATTTTCACGAAATTTGCAAGACATGTAGACCTCCAATTGGAATTTTTTCTCACGAACCGTAAGACGTAGAAAAGATCTGAGCACTTGAGAAGAACAAGTAGCAAATTTTATGTAGGAAAAGTGCACCGGTTTGACTCTAGGACCGAAATTGACGCCAATATGCCCGATTATTGAATTTTGAAAAAAATCCAAGGGTACCCCCTTTAAACATTTTTGGGCAAATTCCAATTTTAGGAAATTGTTTTTTTAATGTTAATATATACACTAGGTCTAACTTATTCCAAATATGTGTTTTTTTTTCTATCCCCTACCCACAGTTTGGCAAAAATAATGGAAAAATCGAATTAAAAATTTTCAGTTTTTTCCATTTTCCGGCCAAACGGTACATTTTCTCATAGGGGTATGTATATCTTTTTTGAATCAGTACGTCAGGCTCAATCGAAATAAATTAAATTTGGAACGAAATACAAAGTTTTTATTTTCACGAAATTTGCAAGACATGTAGACCTCCAATTGGAATTTTTTCTCACGAACCGTAAGACGTAGAAAAAATCTGAGTACTTGAGAAGAACAAGTAGCAAATTTTATGTAAGAAATGTGCACCAATTTGACTCTAGGACCGAAATTGACGCCAATATATCCGGTTAAAGGATGTTTAAGAAATGAACAAATATTACAAAAAATTATAGTTTTTTCCATTTTCCGGCCAAACGGTGCATTTTCTCATAGGGGTATGTATATCTTTTTTGAATCAGTACGTCAGGCTTAATCGAAATAAATTAAATTTGGAACGAAATACAAAGTTTTTATTTTCACGAAATTTGCAAGACATGTAGACCTCCAATTGGAATTTTTTCTCACGAACCGTAAGACGTAGAAAAGATCTGAGCACTTGAGAAGAACAAGTAGCAAATTTTATGTAGGAAAAGTGCACCGGTTTGACTCTAGGACCGAAATTGACGCCAATATGCCCGATTATTGAATTTTGAAAAAAATCCAAGGGTACCCCCTTTAAACATTTTTGGGCAAATTCCAATTTTAGGAAATTGTTTTTTTAATGTTAATATATACACTAGGTCTAACTTATTCCAAATATGTGTTTTTTTTCTATCCCCTACCCACAGTTTGGCAAAAATAATGGAAAAATCGAATTAAAAATTTTCAGTTTTATCCATTTTCCGGCCAAACGGTGCATTTTCTCATAGGGGTATGATATCTTTTTTGAATCAGTACGTCAGGCTTAATCGAAATAAATTAAATTTGGAACGAAATACAAAGTTTTTATTTTCACGAAATTTGCAAGACATGTAGACCTCCAATTGGAATTTTTTCTCACGAACCGTAAGACGTAGAAAAGATCTGAGCACTTGAGAAGAACAAGTAGCAAATTTTATGTAGGAAAAGTGCACCGGTTTGACTCTAGGACCGAAATTGACGCCAATATGCCCGATTATTGAATTTTGAAAAAAATCCAAGGGTACCCCCTTTAAACATTTTTGGGCAAATTCCAATTTTAGGAAATTGTTTTTTTAATGTTAATATATACACTAGGTCTAACTTATTCCAAATATGTGTTTTTTTTCTATCCCCTACCCACAGTTTGGCAAAAATAATGGAAAAATCGAATTAAAAATTTTCAGTTTTTTCCATTTTCCGGCCAAACGGTACATTTTCTCATAGGGGTATGTATATCTTTTTTGAATCAGTACGTCAGGCTCAATCGAAATAAATTAAATTTGGAACGAAATACAAAGTTTTTATTTTCACGAAATTTGCAAGACATGTAGACCTCCAATTGGAATTTTTTCTCACGAACCGTAAGACGTAGAAAAAATCTGAGTACTTGAGAAGAACAAGTAGCAAATTTTATGTAAGAAATGTGCACCAATTTGACTCTAGGACCGAAATTGACGCCAATATGTCCGGTTAAAGGATGTTTAAGAAATGAACAAATATTACAAAAAATTATAGTTTTTTCCATTTTCCGGCCAAACGGTGCATTTTCTCATAGGGGTATGTATATCTTTTTTGAATCAGTACGTCAGGCTTAATCGAAATAAATTAAATTTGGAACGAAATACAAAGTTTTTATTTTTACGAAATTTGCAAGACATGTAGACCTCCAATTGGAATTTTTTCTCACGAACCGTAAGACGTAGAAAAGATCTAAGCACTTGAGAAGAACAAGTAGCAAATTTTATGTAAGAAATGTGCACCAATTTGACTCTAGGACCGAAATTGACGCCAATATGTCCGGTTAAAGGATGTTTAAGAAATGAACAAATATTACAAAAAATTATAGTTTTTTCCATTTTCCGGCCAAACGGTGCATTTTCTCATAGGGGTATGATATCTTTTTTGAATCAGTACGTCAGGCTTAATCGAAATAAATTAAATTTGGAACGAAATACAAAGTTTTTATTTTCACGAAATTTGCAAGACATGTAGACCTCCAATTGGAATTTTTTCTCACGAACCGTAAGACGTAGAAAAGATCTGAGCACTTGAGAAGAACAAGTAGCAAATTTTATGTAGGAAAAGTGCACCGGTTTGACTCTAGGACCGAAATTGACGCCAATATGCCCGATTATTGAATTTTGAAAAAAATCCAAGGGTACCCCCTTTAAACATTTTTGGGCAAATTCCAATTTTAGGAAATTGTTTTTTTAATGTTAATATATACACTAGGTCTAACTTATTCCAAATATGTGTTTTTTTTCTATCCCCTACCCACAGTTTGGCAAAAATAATGGAAAAATCGAATTAAAAATTTTCAGTTTTTTCCATTTTCCGGCCAAACGGTACATTTTCTCATAGGGGTATGTATATCTTTTTTGAATCAGTACGTCAGGCTCAATCGAAATAAATTAAATTTGGAACGAAATACAAAGTTTTTATTTTCACGAAATTTGCAAGACATGTAGACCTCCAATTGGAATTTTTTCTCACGAACCGTAAGACGTAGAAAAAATCTGAGTACTTGAGAAGAACAAGTAGCAAATTTTATGTAAGAAATGTGCACCAATTTGACTCTAGGACCGAAATTGACGCCAATATGTCCGGTTAAAGGATGTTTAAGAAATGAACAAATATTACAAAAAATTATAGTTTTTTCCATTTTCCGGCCAAACGGTGCATTTTCTCATAGGGGTATGTATATCTTTTTTGAATCAGTACGTCAGGCTTAATCGAAATAAATTAAATTTGGAACGAAATACAAAGTTTTTATTTTCACGAAATTTGCAAGACATGTAGACCTCCAATTGGAATTTTTTCTCACGAACCGTAAGACGTAGAAAAGATCTGAGCACTTGAGAAGAACAAGTAGCAAATTTTATGTAGGAAAAGTGCACCGGTTTGACTCTAGGACCGAAATTGACGCCAATATGCCCGATTATTGAATTTTGAAAAAAATCCAAGGGTACCCCCTTTAAACATTTTTGGGCAAATTCCAATTTTAGGAAATTGTTTTTTTAATGTTAATATATACACTAGGTCTAACTTATTCCAAATATGTGTTTTTTTTCTATCCCCTACCCACAGTTTGGCAAAAATAATGGAAAAATCGAATTAAAAATTTTCAGTTTTATCCATTTTCCGGCCAAACGGTGCATTTTCTCATAGGGGTATGATATCTTTTTTGAATCAGTACGTCAGGCTTAATCGAAATAAATTAAATTTGGAACGAAATACAAAGTTTTTATTTTCACGAAATTTGCAAGACATGTAGACCTCCAATTGGAATTTTTTCTCACGAACCGTAAGACGTAGAAAAGATCTGAGCACTTGAGAAGAACAAGTAGCAAATTTTATGTAGGAAAAGTGCACCGGTTTGACTCTAGGACCGAAATTGACGCCAATATGCCCGATTATTGAATTTTGAAAAAAATCCAAGGGTACCCCCTTTAAACATTTTTGGGCAAATTCCAATTTTAGGAAATTGTTTTTTTAATGTTAGTATATACACTAGGTCTAACTTATTCCAAATATGTGTTTTTTTTCTATCCCCTACCCACAGTTTGGCAAAAATAATGAAAAAATCGAATTAAAAATTTTCAGTTTTTTCCATTTTCCGGCCAATCGGTGCATTTTCTCATAGGGGTATGTATATCTTTTTTGAATTAGTACGTCAGGCTCAATCGAAATAAATTAAATTTGGAACGAAATACAAAGTTTTTATTTTCACGAAATTTGCAAGACATGTAGACCTCCAATTGGAATTTTTTCTCACGAACCGTAAGACGTAGAAAAGATCTGAGCACTTGAGAAGAACAAGTAGCAAATTTTGTGTAGGAAAAGTGCACCGGTTTGACTCTAGGACCGAAATTGACGCCAATATGCCCGATTATTTAATTTTGAAAAAAATCCAAGGGTACCCCCTTTAAACATTTTTGGGCAAATTCCAATTTTAGGAAATTGTTTTTTTAATGTTAATATATACACTAGGTCTAACTTATTCCAAATATGTGTTTTTTTTCTATCCCCTACCCACAGTTTGGCAAAAATAATGGAAAAATCGAATTAAAAATTTTCAGTTTTTTCCATTTTCCGGCCAAACGGTACATTTTCTCATAGGGGTATGTATATCTTTTTTGAATCAGTACGTCAGGCTCAATCGAAATAAATTAAATTTGGAACGAAATACAAAGTTTTTATTTTCACGAAATTTGCAAGACATGTAGACCTCCAATTGGAATTTTTTCTCACGAACCGTAAGACGTAGAAAAAATCTGAGTACTTGAGAAGAACAAGTAGCAAATTTTATGTAAGAAATGTGCACCAATTTGACTCTAGGACCGAAATTGACGCCAATATGTCCGGTTAAAGGATGTTTAAGAAATGAACAAATATTACAAAAAATTATAGTTTTTTCCATTTTCCGGCCAAACGGTGCATTTTCTCATAGGGGTATGTATATCTTTTTTGAATCAGTACGTCAGGCTTAATCGAAATAAATTAAATTTGGAACGAAATACAAAGTTTTTATTTTCACGAAATTTGCAAGACATGTAGACCTCCAATTGGAATTTTTTCTCACGAACCGTAAGACGTAGAAAAGATCTGAGCACTTGAGAAGAACAAGTAGCAAATTTTATGTAGGAAAAGTGCACCGGTTTGACTCTAGGACCGAAATTGACGCCAATATGCCCGATTATTGAATTTTGAAAAAAATCCAAGGGTACCCCCTTTAAACATTTTTGGGCAAATTCCAATTTTAGGAAATTGTTTTTTTAATGTTAATATATACACTAGGTCTAACTTATTCCAAATATGTGTTTTTTTTCTATCCCCTACCCACAGTTTGGCAAAAATAATGGAAAAATCGAATTAAAAATTTTCAGTTTTATCCATTTTCCGGCCAAACGGTGCATTTTCTCATAGGGGTATGATATCTTTTTTGAATCAGTACGTCAGGCTTAATCGAAATAAATTAAATTTGGAACGAAATACAAAGTTTTTATTTTCACGAAATTTGCAAGACATGTAGACCTCCAATTGGAATTTTTTCTCACGAACCGTAAGACGTAGAAAAGATCTGAGCACTTGAGAAGAACAAGTAGCAAATTTTATGTAGGAAAAGTGCACCGGTTTGACTCTAGGACCGAAATTGACGCCAATATGCCCGATTATTGAATTTTGAAAAAAATCCAAGGGTACCCCCTTTAAACATTTTTGGGCAAATTCCAATTTTAGGAAATTGTTTTTTTAATGTTAGTATATACACTAGGTCTAACTTATTCCAAATATGTGTTTTTTTTCTATCCCCTACCCACAGTTTGGCAAAAATAATGAAAAAATCGAATTAAAAATTTTCAGTTTTTTCCATTTTCCGGCCAATCGGTGCATTTTCTCATAGGGGTATGTATATCTTTTTTGAATTAGTACGTCAGGCTCAATCGAAATAAATTAAATTTGGAACGAAATACAAAGTTTTTATTTTCACGAAATTTGCAAGACATGTAGACCTCCAATTGGAATTTTTTCTCACGAACCGTAAGACGTAGAAAAGATCTGAGCACTTGAGAAGAACAAGTAGCAAATTTTGTGTAGGAAAAGTGCACCGGTTTGACTCTAGGACCGAAATTGACGCCAATATGCCCGATTATTTAATTTTGAAAAAAATCCAAGGGTATCCCCTTTAAACATTTTTGGGCAAATTCCAATTTTAGGAAATTGTTTTTTTAATGTTAATATATACACTAGGTCTAACTTATTCCAAATATGTGTTTTTTTTCTATCCCCTACCCACAGTTTGGCAAAAATAATGGAAAAATCGAATTAAAAATTTTCAGTTTTTTCCATTTTCCGGCCAAACGGTGCATTTTCTCATAGGGGTATGTATATCTTTTTTGAATCAGTACGTCAGGTTTAATCGAAATAAATTAAATTTGGAACGAAATACAAAGTTTTTATTTTCACGAAATTTGCAAGACATGTAGACCTCCAATTGGAATTTTTTCTCACGAACCGTAAGACGTAGAAAAAATCTGAGCACTTGAGAAGAACAAGTAGCAAATTTTATATAAGAAATGTGGAAATTGACTCTAGGACCGGAATTGACGCCAATATATCCGATTAAAGGATGTTTAAATGATGAACAAATATTACAAAAAATTATAGTTTTTTCCATTTTCCGGCCAAACGGTGCATTTTCTCATAGGGGTATGTATATCTTTTTTGAATCAGTACGTCAGGCTTAATCGAAATAAATTAAATTTGGAACGAAATACAAAGTTTTTATTCTCACGAAATTTGCAAGACATGTAGACCTCCAATTGGAATTTTTTCTCACGAACCGTAAGACGTAGAAAAAATCTGAGCACTTGAGAAGAACAAGTAGCAAATTTTATGTAGGAAAAGTGCACCGGTTTGACTCTAGGACCGAAATTGACGCCAATATGCCCGATTATTGAATTTTGAAAAAAATCCAAGGGTACCCCCTTTAAACATTTTTGGGCAAATTCCAATTTTAGGAAATTGTTTTTTTAATGTTAATAAATACACTAGGTCTAACTTATTCCAAATATGTGTTTTTTTTCTATCCCCTACCCACAGTTTGGCAAAAATAATGGAAAAATCGAATTAAAAATTTTCAGTTTTTTCCATTTTCCGGCCAAACGGTGCATTTTCTCATAGGGGTATGTATATCTTTTTTGAATCAGTACGTCAGGCTTAATCGAAATAAATTAAATTTGGAACGAAATACAAAGTTTTTATTTTCACGAAATTTGCAAGACATGTAGACCTCCAATTGGAATTTTTTCTCACGAACCGTAAGACGTAGAAAAGATCTAAGCACTTGAGAAGAACAAGTAGCAAATTTTATATAAGAAATGTGCACCGGTTTGACTCTAGGACCGGAATTGACGCCAATATATCCGATTAAAGGATGTTTAAATGATGAACAAATATTACAAAAAATTATAGTTTTTTCCATTTTCCGGCCAAACGGTGCATTTTCTCATAGGGGTATGTATATCTTTTTTGAATCAGTACGTCAGGCTTAATCGAAATAAATTAAATTTGGAACGAAATACAAAGTTTTTATTTTCACGAAATTTGCAAAACATGTAGACCTCCAATTGGAATTTTTTCTCACGAACCGTAAGACGTAGAAAAGATCTGAGCACTTGAGAAGAACAAGTAGCAAATTTTATGTAGGAAAAGTGCACCGGTTTGACTCTAGGACCGAAATTGACGCCAATATGCCCGATTATTGTATTTTGAAAAAAATCCAAGGGTACCCCCTTTGAAAATTTTTGGGCAAATTCCAATTTTAGGAAATTGTTTTTTTTTTGTTAATATATACACTAGGTCTAACTTATTCCAAATATGTGTTTTTTTTCTATCCCCTACCCACAGTTTGGCAAAAATAATGGAAAAATCGAATTAAAAATTTTCAGTTTTTTCTATTTTCCGGCCAAACGGTGCATTTTCTCATAGGGGTATGTATATCTTTTTTGAATCAGTACGTCAGGCTTAATCGAAATAAATTAAATTTGGAACGAAATACAAAGTTTTTATTTTCACGAAATTTGCAAGACATGTAGACCTCCAATTGGAATTTTTTCTCACGAACCGTAAGACGTAGAAAAGATCTGAGCACTTGAGAAGAACAAGTAGCAAATTTTATGTAGGAAAAGTGCACCGGTTTGACTCTAGGACCGAAATTGACGCCAATATGCCCGACTATTGAATTTTGAAAAAAATCCAAGGGTACCCCCTTTAAACATTTTTGGACAAATTCCAATTTTAGGAAATTGTTTTTTTAATGTTAATATATACACTAGGTCTAACTTATTCCAAATATGTGTTTTTTTTCTATCCCCTACCCACAGTTTGGCAAAAATAATGGAAAAATCGAATTAAAAATTTTCAGTTTTTTCCATTTTCCGGCCAAACGGTGCATTTTCTCATAGGGGTATGTATATCTTTTTTGAATCAGTACGTCAGGTTTAATCGAAATAAATTAAATTTGGAACGAAATAAAAAGTTTTTATTTTCACGAAATTTGCAAGACATGTAGACCTCCAATTGGAATTTTTTCTCACGAACCGTAAGACGTAGAAAAAATCTGAGCACTTGAGAAGAACAAGTAGCAAATTTTATATAAGAAATGTGCACCGGTTTGACTCTAGGACCGGAATTGACGCCAATATATCCGATTAAAGGATGTTTAAATAATGAACAAATATTACAAAAAATTATAGTTTTTTCCATTTTCCGGCCAAACGGTGCATTTTCTCATAGGGGTATGTATATCTTTTTTGAATCAGTACGTCAGGCTTAATCGAAATAAATTAAATTTGGAACGAAATACAAAGTTTTTATTTTCACGAAATTTGCAAGACATGTAGACCTCCAATTGGAATTTTTTCTCACGAACCGTAAGACGTAGAAAAGATCTGAGCACTTGAGAAGAACAAGTAGCAAATTTTATGTAGGAAAAGTGCACCGGTTTGACTCTAGGACCGAAATTGACGCCAATATGCCCGATTATTGAATTTTGAAAAAAATCCAAGGGTACCCCCTTTAAACATTTTTGGGCAAATTCCAATTTTAGGAAATTGTTTTTTTAATGTTAATATATACACTAGGTCTAACTTATTCCAAATATGTGTTTTTTTTCTATCCCCTACCCACAGTTTGGCAAAAATAATGGAAAAATCGAATTAAAAATTTTCAGTTTTTTCCATTTTCCGGCCAAACGGTGCATTTTCTCATAGGGGTATGTATATCTATTTGAAACAGTACGTCAGGTTTAATCGAAATAAATTAAATTTGGAACGAAATACAAAGTTTTTATTTTCACGAAATTTGCAAGACATGTAGACCTCCAATTGGAATTTTTTCTCACGAACCGTAAGACGTAGAAAAAATCTGAGCACTTGAGAAGAACAAGTAGCAAATTTTATGTAAGAAATGTGCACCGGTTTGACTCTAGGACCGGAATTGACGCCAATATATCCGATTAAAGGATGTTTAAATGATGAACAAATATTACAAAAAATTATAGTTTTTTCCATTTTCCGGCCAAACGGTGTATTTTCTCATAGGGGTATGTATATCTTTTTTGAATCAGTACGTCAGGCTTAATCGAAATAAATTAAATTTGGAACGAAATACAAAGTTTTTATTTTCACGAAATTTGCAAGACATGTAGACCTCCAATTGGAATTTTTTCTCACGAACCGTAAGACGTAGAAAAAATCTGAGCACTTGAGAAGAACAAGTAGCAAATTTTATGTAGGAAAAGTGCACCGGTTTGACTCTAGGACCGAAATTGACGCCAATATGCCCGATTATTGAATTTTGAAAAAAATCCAAGGGTACCCCCTTTAAACATTTTTGGGCAAATTCCAATTTTAGGAAATTGTTTTTTTAATGTTAATATATACACTAGGTCTAACTTATTCCAAATATGTGTTTTTTTTCTATCCCCTACCCACAGTTTGGCAAAAATAATGGAAAAATCGAATTAAAAATTTTCAGTTTTTTCCATTTTCCGGCCAAACGGTACATTTTCTCATAGGGGTATGTATATCTTTTTTGAATCAGTACGTCAGGCTCAATCGAAATAAATTAAATTTGGAACGAAATACAAAGTTTTTATTTTCACGAAATTTGCAAGACATGTAGACCTCCAATTGGAATTTTTTCTCACGAACCGTAAGACGTAGAAAAAATCTGAGTACTTGAGAAGAACAAGTAGCAAATTTTATGTAAGAAATGTGCACCAATTTGACTCTAGGACCGAAATTGACGCCAATATGTCCGGTTAAAGGATGTTTAAGAAATGAACAAATATTACAAAAAATTATAGTTTTTTCCATTTTCCGGCCAAACGGTGCATTTTCTCATAGGGGTATGTATATCTTTTTTGAATCAGTACGTCAGGTTTAATCGAAATAAATTAAATTTGGAACGAAATACAAAGTTTTTATTTTCACGAAATTTGCAAGACATGTAGACCTCCAATTGGAATTTTTTCTCACGAACCGTAAGACGTAGAAAAAATCTGAGCACTTGAGAAGAACAAGTAGCAAATTTTATATAAGAAATTTGCACCGGTTTGACTCTAGGACCGGAATTGACGCCAATATATCCGATTAAAGGATGTTTAAATGATGAACAAATATTACAAAAAATTATAGTTTTTTCCATTTTCCGGCCAAACGGTGCATTTTCCCATAGGGGTATGTATATCTTTTTTGAATCAGTACGTCAGGCTTAATCGAAATAAATTAAATTTGGAACGAAATACAAAGTTTTTATTTTCACGAAATTTGCAAGACATGTAGACCTCCAATTGGAATTTTTTCTCACGAACCGTAAGACGTAGAAAAGATCTGAGCACTTGAGAAGAACAAGTAGCAAATTTTATGTAGGAAAAGTGCACCGGTTTGACTCTAGGACCGAAATTGACGCCAATATGCCCGATTATTGAATTTTGAAAAAAATCCAAGGGTACCCCCTTTGAAAATTTTTGGGCAAATTCCAATTTTAGGAAATTGTTTTTTTAATGTTAATATATACACTAGGTCTAACTTATTCCAAATATGTGTTTTTTTTCTATCCCCTACCCACAGTTTGGCAAAAATAATGGAAAAATCGAATTAAAAATTTTCAGTTTTTTCCATTTTCCGGCCAAACGGTGCATTTTCTCATAGGGGTATGTATATCTTTTTTGAATCAGTACGTCAGGCTTAATCGAAATAAATTAAATTTGGAGCGAAATACAAAGTTTTTATTTTCACGAAATTTGCAAGACATGTAGACCTCCAATTGGAATTTTTTCTCACGAACCGTAAGACGTAGAAAACATCTGAGCACTTGAGAAGAACAAGTAGCAAATTTTATCTAGGAAAAGTGCACCGGTTTGACTCTAGGACCGAAATTGACGCCAATATGCCCGATTATTGAATTTTGAAAAAAATCCAAGGGTACCCCCTTTAAACATTTTTGGGCAAATTCCAATTTTAGGAAATTGTTTTTTTAATGTTAATATATACACTAGGTCTAACTTATTCCAAATATGTGTTTTTTTTCTATCCCCTACCCACAGTTTGGCAAAAATAATGGAAAAATCGAATTAAAAATTTTCAGTTTTTTCCATTTTCCGGCCAAACGGTGCATTTTCTCATAGGGGTATGTATATCTTTTTTGAATCAGTACGCCAGGTTTAATCGAAATAAATTAAATTTGGAACGAAATACAAAGTTTTTATTTTCACGAAATTTGCAAGACATGTAGACCTCCAATTGGAATTTTTTCTCACGAACCGTAAAACGTAGAAAAAATCTGAGTACTTGAGAAGAACAAGTAGCAAATTTTATGTAAGAAATGTGCACCAATTTGACTCTAGGACCGAAATTGACGCCAATATGTCCGGTTAAAGGATGTTTAAGAAATGAACAAATATTACAAAAAATTATAGTTTTTTCCATTTTCCGGCCAAACGGTGCATTTTCTCATAGGGGTATGTATATCTTTTTTGAATCAGTACGTCAGGCTTAATCGAAATCAATTAAATTTGGAACGAAATACAAAGTTTTTATTTTCACGAAATTTGCAAGACATGTAGACCTCCAATTGGAATTTTTTCTCACGAACCGTAAGACGTAGAAAAGATCTGAGCACTTGAGAAGAACAAGTAGCAAATTTTATGTAGGAAAAGTGCACCGGTTTGACTCTAGGACCGAAATTGACGCCAATATGCCCGATTATTGAATTTTGAAAAAAATCCAAGGGTACCCCCTTTAAACATTTTTGGGCAAATTCCAATTTTAGGAAATTGTTTTTTTAATGTTAATATATACACTAGGTCTAACTTATTCCAAATATGTGTTTTTTTTTCTATCCCCTACCCACAGTTTGGCAAAAATAATGGAAAAATCGAATTAAAAATTTTCAGTTTTTTCCATTTTCCGGCCAAACGGTGCATTTTCTCATAGGGGTATGTATATCTTTTTTGAATCAGTACGTCAGGCTTAATCGAAATAAATTAAATTTGAAACGAAATACAAAGTTTTTATTTTCACGAAATTTGCAAGACATGTAGACCTCCAATTGGAATTTTTTCTCACGAACCGTAAGACGTAGAAAAGATCTGAGCACTTTAAAAGAACAAGTAGCAGATTTTATGTAGGAAAAGTGCACCGGTTTGACTCTAGGACCGAAATTGACGCCAATATGCCCGATTATTGAATTTTGAAAAAAATCCAGGGGTACCCCCTTTAAACATTTTTGGGCAAATTCCAATTTTAGGAAATTGTTTTTTTAATGTTAATATATACACTAGGTCTAACTTATTCCAAATATGTGTTTTTTTTCTATCCCCTACCCACAGTTTGGCGAAAATAATGGAAAAATCGAATTAAAAATTTTCAGTTTTTTCCATTTTCCGGCCAAACGGTGCATTTTCTCATAGGAGTATGTATATCTTTTTTGAATCAGTACGTCAGGTTTAATCGAAATAAATTAAATTTGGAACGAAATACAAAGTTTTTATTTTCACGAAATTTGCAAGACATGTAGACCTCCAATTGGAATTTTTTCTCACGAACCGTAAGACGTAGAAAAAATCTGAGCACTTGAGAAGAACAAGTAGAAAATTTTATATAAGAAATGTGCACCGGTTTGACTCTAGGACCGGAATTGACGCCAATATATCCGATTAAAGGATGTTTAAATGATGAACAAATATTACAAAAAATTATAGTTTTTTCCATTTTCCGGCCAAACGGTGCATTTTCTCATAAGGGTATGTATATCTTTTTTGAATCAGTACGCCAGGTTTAATCGAAATAAATTAAATTTGGAACGAAATACAAAGTTTTTATTTTCACGAAATTTGCAAGACATGTAGACCTCCAATTGGAATTTTTTCTCACGAACCGTAAAACGTAGAAAAAATCTGAGTACTTGAGAAGAACAAGCAGCAAATTTTATGTAAGAAATGTGCACCAATTTGACTCTAGGACCGAAATTGACGCCAATATGTCCGGTTAAAGGATGTTTAAGAAATGAACAAATATTACAAAAAATTATAGTTTTTTCCATTTTCCGGCCAAACGGTGCATTTTCTTATAGGGGTATGTATATCTTTTTTGAATCAGTACGTCAGGCTTAATCGAAATAAATTAAATTTGGAACGAAATACAAAGTTTTTATTTTCACGAAAGTTGCAAGACATGTAGACCTCCAATTGGAATTTTTTCTCACGAACCGTAAGACGTAGAAAAGATCTGAGCACTTGAGAAGAACAAGTAGCAAATTTTATGTAGGAAAAGTGCACCGGTTTGACTCTAGGACCGAAATTGACGCCAATATGCCCGATTATTGAATTTTGAAAAAAATCCAAGGGTACCCCCTTTAAACATTTTTGGGCAAATTCCAATTTTAGGAAATTGTTTTTTTAATGTTAATATATACACTAGGTCTAACTTATTCCAAATATGTGTTTTTTTTCTATCCCCTACCCACAGTTTGGCAAAAATAATGGAAAAATCGAATTAAAAATTTTCAGTTTTTTCCATTTTCCGGCCAAACGGTGCATTTTCTCATAGGGGTATGTATATCTTTTTTGAATCAGTACGTCAGGCTTAATCGAAATAAATTAAATTTGGAGCGAAATACAAAGTTTTTATTTTCACGAAATTTGCAAGACATGTAGACCTCCAATTGGAATTTTTTCTCACGAACCGTAAGACGTAGAAAACATCTGAGCACTTGAGAAGAACAAGTAGCAAATTTTATCTAGGAAAAGTGCACCGGTTTGACTCTAGGACCGAAATTGACGCCAATATGCCCGATTATTGAATTTTGAAAAAAATCCAAGGGTACCCCCTTTAAACATTTTTGGGCAAATTCCAATTTTAGGAAATTGTTTTTTTAATGTTAATATATACACTAGGTCTAACTTATTCCAAATATGTGTTTTTTTTCTATCCCCTACCCACAGTTTGGCAAAAATAATGGAAAAATCGAATTAAAAATTTTCAGTTTTTTCCATTTTCCGGCCAAACGGTGCATTTTCTCATAGGGGTATGTATATCTTTTTTGAATCAGTACGCCAGGTTTAATCGAAATAAATTAAATTTGGAACGAAATACAAAGTTTTTATTTTCACGAAATTTGCAAGACATGTAGACCTCCAATTGGAATTTTTTCTCACGAACCGTAAAACGTAGAAAAAATCTGAGTACTTGAGAAGAACAAGTAGCAAATTTTATGTAAGAAATGTGCACCAATTTGACTCTAGGACCGAAATTGACGCCAATATGTCCGGTTAAAGGATGTTTAAGAAATGAACAAATATTACAAAAAATTATAGTTTTTTCCATTTTCCGGCCAAACGGTGCATTTTCTCATAGGGGTATGTATATCTTTTTTGAATCAGTACGTCAGGCTTAATCGAAATCAATTAAATTTGGAACGAAATACAAAGTTTTTATTTTCACGAAATTTGCAAGACATGTAGACCTCCAATTGGAATTTTTTCTCACGAACCGTAAGACGTAGAAAAGATCTGAGCACTTGAGAAGAACAAGTAGCAAATTTTATGTAGGAAAAGTGCACCGGTTTGACTCTAGGACCGAAATTGACGCCAATATGCCCGATTATTGAATTTTGAAAAAAATCCAAGGGTACCCCCTTTAAACATTTTTGGGCAAATTCCAATTTTAGGAAATTGTTTTTTTAATGTTAATATATACACTAGGTCTAACTTATTCCAAATATGTGTTTTTTTTTCTATCCCCTACCCACAGTTTGGCAAAAATAATGGAAAAATCGAATTAAAAATTTTCAGTTTTTTCCATTTTCCGGCCAAACGGTGCATTTTCTCATAGGGGTATGTATATCTTTTTTGAATCAGTACGTCAGGCTTAATCGAAATAAATTAAATTTGAAACGAAATACAAAGTTTTTATTTTCACGAAATTTGCAAGACATGTAGACCTCCAATTGGAATTTTTTCTCACGAACCGTAAGACGTAGAAAAGATCTGAGCACTTTAAAAGAACAAGTAGCAGATTTTATGTAGGAAAAGTGCACCGGTTTGACTCTAGGACCGAAATTGACGCCAATATGCCCGATTATTGAATTTTGAAAAAAATCCAGGGGTACCCCCTTTAAACATTTTTGGGCAAATTCCAATTTTAGGAAATTGTTTTTTTAATGTTAATATATACACTAGGTCTAACTTATTCCAAATATGTGTTTTTTTTCTATCCCCTACCCACAGTTTGGCGAAAATAATGGAAAAATCGAATTAAAAATTTTCAGTTTTTTCCATTTTCCGGCCAAACGGTGCATTTTCTCATAGGAGTATGTATATCTTTTTTGAATCAGTACGTCAGGTTTAATCGAAATAAATTAAATTTGGAACGAAATACAAAGTTTTTATTTTCACGAAATTTGCAAGACATGTAGACCTCCAATTGGAATTTTTTCTCACGAACCGTAAGACGTAGAAAAAATCTGAGCACTTGAGAAGAACAAGTAGAAAATTTTATATAAGAAATGTGCACCGGTTTGACTCTAGGACCGGAATTGACGCCAATATATCCGATTAAAGGATGTTTAAATGATGAACAAATATTACAAAAAATTATAGTTTTTTCCATTTTCCGGCCAAACGGTGCATTTTCTCATAAGGGTATGTATATCTTTTTTGAATCAGTACGCCAGGTTTAATCGAAATAAATTAAATTTGGAACGAAATACAAAGTTTTTATTTTCACGAAATTTGCAAGACATGTAGACCTCCAATTGGAATTTTTTCTCACGAACCGTAAAACGTAGAAAAAATCTGAGTACTTGAGAAGAACAAGCAGCAAATTTTATGTAAGAAATGTGCACCAATTTGACTCTAGGACCGAAATTGACGCCAATATGTCCGGTTAAAGGATGTTTAAGAAATGAACAAATATTACAAAAAATTATAGTTTTTTCCATTTTCCGGCCAAACGGTGCATTTTCTTATAGGGGTATGTATATCTTTTTTGAATCAGTACGTCAGGCTTAATCGAAATAAATTAAATTTGGAACGAAATACAAAGTTTTTATTTTCACGAAAGTTGCAAGACATGTAGACCTCCAATTGGAATTTTTTCTCACGAACCGTAAGACGTAGAAAAGATCTGAGCACTTGAGAAGAACAAGTAGCAAATTTTATGTAGGAAAAGTGCACCGGTTTGACTCTAGGACCGAAATTGACGCCAATATGCCCGATTATTGAATTTTGAAAAAAATCCAAGGGTACCCCCTTTAAACATTTTTGGGCAAATTCCAATTTTAGGAAATTGTTTTTTTAATGTTAATATATACACTAGGTCTAACTTATTCCAAATATGTGTTTTTTTTCTATCCCCTACCCACAGTTTGGCAAAAATAATGGAAAAATCGAATTAAAAATTTTCAGTTTTTTCCATTTTCCGGCCAAACGGTGCATTTTCTCATAGGGGTATGATATCTTTTTTGAATCAGTACGTCAGGCTTAATCGAAATAAATTAAATTTGGAACGAAATACAAAGTTTTTGCAAGTTTTTTGCAAATACGAAATTTGCAAGACATGTAGACCTCCAATTGGAATTTTTTCTCACGAACCGTAAGACGTAGAAAAGATCTGAGCACTTGAGAAGAACAAGTAGCAAATTTTATCTAGGAAAAGTGCACCGGTTTGACTCTAGGACCGAAATTGACGCCAATATGCCCGATTATTGAATTTTGAAAAAAATCCAAGGGTACCCCCTTTAAACATTTTTGGGCAAATTCCAATTTTAGGAAATTGTTTTTTTAATGTTAATATATACACTAGGTCTAACTTATTCCAAATATGTGTTTTTTTTCTATCCCCTACCCACAGTTTGGCAAAAATAATGGAAAAATCGAATTAAAAATTTTCAGTTTTTTCCATTTTCCGGCCAAACGGTGCATTTTCTCATAGGGGTATGTATATCTTTTTTGAATCAGTACGTCAGGCTTAATCGAAATAAATTAAATTTGAAACGAAATACAAAGTTTTTATTTTCACGAAATTTGCAAGACATGTAGACCTCCAATTGGAATTTTTTCTCACGAATCGTAAGACGTAGAAAAGATCTGAGCACTTTAGAAGAACAAGTAGCAAATTTTATGTAGGAAAAGTGCACCGGTTTGACTCTAGGACCGAAATTGACGCCAATATGTCCGGTTAACGGATGTTTAAGAAATGAACAAATATTACAAAAAATTATAGTTTTTTCCATTTTCCGGCCAAACGGTGCATTTTCTCATAGGGGTATGTATATCTTTTTTGAATCAGTACGTCAGGCTTAATCGAAATAAATTAAATTTGGAACGAAATACAAAGTTTTTATTTTCACGAAATTTGCAAGACATGTAGACCTCCAATTGGAATTTTTTCTCACGAACCGTAAGACGTAGAAAAGATCTGAGCACTTGAGAAGAACAAGTAGCAAATTTTATGTAGGAAAAGTGCACCGGTTTGACTCTAGGACCGAAATTGACGCCAATATGCCCGATTATTGAATTTTGAAAAAAATCCAAGGGTACCCCCTTTAAACATTTTTGGGCAAATTCCAATTTTAGGAAATTGTTTTTTTAATGTTAATATATACACTAGGTCTAACTTATTCCAAATATGTGTTTTTTTTCTATCCCCTACCCACAGTTTGGCAAAAATAATGGAAAAATCGAATTAAAAATTTTCAGTTTTTTCCATTTTCCGGCCAAACGGTGCATTTTCTCATAGGAGTATGTATATCTTTTTTGAATCAGTACGTCAGGTTTAATCGAAATAAATTAAATTTGGAACGAAATACAAAGTTTTTATTTTCACGAAATTTGCAAGACATGTAGACCTCCAATTGGAATTTTTTCTCACGAACCGTAAGACGTAGAAAAAATCTGAGCACTTGAGAAGAACAAGTAGAAAATTTTATATAAGAAATGTGCACCGGTTTGACTCTAGGACCGGAATTGACGCCAATATATCCGATTAAAGGATGTTTAAATGATGAACAAATATTACAAAAAATTATAGTTTTTTCCATTTTCCGGCCAAACGGTGCATTTTCTCATAGGGGTATGTATATCTTGTTTGAATCAGTACGTCAGGCTTAATCGAAATAAATTAAATTTGGAACGAAATACAAAGTTTTTATTTTCACGAAATTTGCAAGACATGTAGACCTCCAATTGGAATTTTTTCTCACGAACCGTAAAACGTAGAAAAAATCTGAGTACTTGAGAAGAACAAGCAGCAAATTTTATGTAAGAAATGTGCACCAATTTGACTCTAGGACCGAAATTGACGCCAATATGTCCGGTTAAAGGATGTTTAAGAAATGAACAAATATTACAAAAAATTATAGTTTTTTCCATTTTCCGGCCAAACGGTGCATTTTCTTATAGGGGTATGTATATCTTTTTTGAATCAGTACGTCAGGCTTAATCGAAATAAATTAAATTTGGAACGAAATACAAAGTTTTTATTTTCACGAAATTTGCAAGACATGTAGACCTCCAATTGGAATTTTTTCTCACGAACCGTAAGACGTAGAAAAGATCTGAGCACTTGAGAAGAACAAGTAGCAAATTTTATGTAGGAAAAGTGCACCGGTTTGACTCTAGGACCGAAATTGACGCCAATATGCCCGATTATTGAATTTTGAAAAAAATCCAAGGGTACCCCCTTTAAACATTTTTGGGCAAATTCCAATTTTAGGAAATTGTTTTTTTAATGTTAATATATACACTAGGTCTAACTTATTCCACATATGTGTTTTTTTTCTATCCCCTACCCACAGTTTGGCAAAAATAATGGAAAAATCGAATTAAAAATTTTCAGTTTTTTCCATTTTCCGGCCAAACGGTGCATTTTCTCATAGGAGTATGTATATCTTTTTTGAATCAGTACGTCAGGTTTAATCGAAATAAATTAAATTTGGAACGAAATACGAAGTTTTTATTTTCACGAAATTTGCAAGACATGTAGACCTCCAATTGGAATTTTTTCTCACGAACCGTAAGACGTAGAAAAAATCTGAGCACTTGAGAAGAACAAGTAGAAAATTTTATATAAGAAATGTGCACCGGTTTGACTCTAGGACCGGAATTGACGCCAATATATCCGATTAAAGGATGTTTAAATGATGAACAAATATTACAAAAAATTATAGTTTTTTCCATTTTCCGGCCAAACGGTGCATTTTCTCATAGGGGTATGTATATCTTGTTTGAATCAGTACGTCAGGCTTAATCGAAATAAATTAAATTTGGAACGAAATACAAAGTTTTTATTTTCACGAAATTTGCAAGACATGTAGACCTCCAATTGGAATTTTTTCTCACGAACCGTAAGACGTAGAAAAAATCTGAGTACTTGAGAAGAACAAGCAGCAAATTTTATGTAAGAAATGTGCACCAATTTGACTCTAGGACCGAAATTGACGCCAATATGTCCGGTTAAAGGATGTTTAAGAAATGAACAAATATTACAAAAAATTATAGTTTTTTCCATTTTCCGGCCAAACGGTGCATTTTCTTATAGGGGTATGTATATCTTTTTTGAATCAGTACGTCAGGCTTAATCGAAATAAATTAAATTTGGAACGAAATACAAAGTTTTTATTTTCACGAAATTTGCAAGACATGTAGACCTCCAATTGGAATTTTTTCTCACGAACCGTAAGACGTAGAAAAGATCTGAGCACTTGAGAAGAACAAGTAGCAAATTTTATGTAGGAAAAGTGCACCGGTTTGACTCTAGGACCGAAATTGACGCCAATATGCCCGATTATTGAATTTTGAAAAAAATCCAAGGGTACCCCCTTTAAACATTTTTGGGCAAATTCCAATTTTAGGAAATTGTTTTTTTAATGTTAATATATACACTAGGTCTAACTTATTCCAAATATGTGTTTTTTTTCTATCCCCTACCCACAGTTTGGCAAAAATAATGGAAAAATCGAATTAAAAATTTTCAGTTTTTTCCATTTTCCGGCCAAACGGTGCATTTTCTCATAGGGGTATGTATATCTATTTGAAACAGTACGTCAGGTTTAATCGAAATAAATTAAATTTGGAACGAAATACAAAGTTTTTATTTTCACGAAATTTGCAAGACATGTAGACCTCCAATTGGAATTTTTTCTCACGAACCGTAAGACGTAGAAAAGATCTGAGCACTTGAGAAGAACAAGTAGCAAATTTTATCTAGGAAAAGTGCACCGGTTTGACTCTAGGACCGAAATTGACGCCAATATGCCCGATTATTGAATTTTGAAAAAAATCCAAGGGTACCCCCTTTAAACATTTTTGGGCAAATTCCAATTTTAGGAAATTGTTTTTTTAATGTTAATATATACACTAGGTCTAACTTATTCCAAATATGTGTTTTTTTTCTATCCCCTACCCACAGTTTGGCAAAAATAATGGAAAAATCGAATTAAAAATTTTCAGTTTTTTCCATTTTCCGGCCAAACGGTGCATTTTCTCATAGGGGTATGTATATCTTTTTTGAATCAGTACGTCAGGCTTAATCGAAATAAATTAAATTTGAAACGAAATACAAAGTTTTTATTTTCACGAAATTTGCAAGACATGTAGACCTCCAATTGGAATTTTTTCTCACGAACCGTAAGACGTAGAAAAGATCTGAGCACTTTAGAAGAACAAGTAGCAAATTTTATGTAGGAAAAGTGCACCGGTTTGACTCTAGGACCGAAATTGACGCCAATATGTCCGGTTAAAGGATGTTTAAGAAATGAACAAATATTACAAAAAATTATAGTTTTTTCCATTTTCCGGCCAAACGGTGCATTTTCTCATAGGGGTATGTATATCTTTTTTGAATCAGTACGTCAGGCTTAATCGAAATAAATTAAATTTGGAACGAAATACAAAGTTTTTATTTTCACGAAATTTGCAAGACATGTAGACCTCCAATTGGAATTTTTTCTCACGAACCGTAAGACGTAGAAAAGATCTGAGCACTTGAGAAGAACAAGTAGCAAATTTTATGTAGGAAAAGTGCACCGGTTTGACTCTAGGACCGAAATTGACGCCAATATGCCCGATTATTGAATTTTGAAAAAAATCCAAGGGTACCCCCTTTAAACATTTTTGGGCAAATTCCAATTTTAGGAAATTGTTTTTTTAATGTTAATATATACACTAGGTCTAACTTATTCCAAATATGTGTTTTTTTTCTATCCCCTACCCACAGTTTGGCAAAAATAATGGAAAAATCGAATTAAAAATTTTCAGTTTTTTCCATTTTCCGGCCAAACGGTGCATTTTCTCATAGGAGTATGTATATCTTTTTTGAATCAGTACGTCAGGTTTAATCGAAATAAATTAAATTTGGAACTAAATACAAAGTTTTTATTTTCACGAAATTTGCAAGACATGTAGACCTCCAATTGGAATTTTTTCTCACGAACCGTAAGACGTAGAAAAAATCTGAGCACTTGAGAAGAACAAGTAGAAAATTTTATATAAGAAATGTGCACCGGTTTGACTCTAGGACCGGAATTGACGCCAATATATCCGATTAAAGGATGTTTAAATGATGAACAAATATTACAAAAAATTATAGTTTTTTCCATTTTCCGGCCAAACGGTGCATTTTCTCATAGGGGTATGTATATCTTGTTTGAATCAGTACGTCAGGCTTAATCGAAATAAATTAAATTTGGAACGAAATACAAAGTTTTTATTTTCACGAAATTTGCAAGACATGTAGACCTCCAATTGGAATTTTTTCTCACGAACCGTAAGACGTAGAAAAGATCTGAGCACTTGAGAAGAACAAGTAGCAAATTTTATGTAGGAAAAGTGCACCGGTTTGACTCTAGGACCGAAATTGACGCCAATATGCCCGATTATTGAATTTTGAAAAAAATCCAAGGGTACCCCCTTTGAAAATTTTTGGGCAAATTCCAATTTTAGGAAATTGTTTTTTTAATGTTAATATATACACTAGCTCTAACTTATTCCAAATATGTGTTTTTTTTCTATCCCCTACCCACAGTTTGGCAAAAATAATGGAAAAATCGAATTAAAAATTTTCAGTTTTTCCATTTTCCGGCCAAACGGTGCATTTTCTCATAGGGGTATGTATATCTTTTTTGAATCAGTACGTCAGGCTTAATCGAAATAAATTAAATTTGGAACGAAATACAAAGTTTTTATTTTCACGAAATTTGCAAGACATGTAGACCTCCAATTGGAATTTTTTCTCACGAACCGTAAGACGTAGAAAAGATCTGAGCACTTGAGAAGAACAAGTAGCAAATTTTATGTAGGAAAAGTGCACCGGTTTGACTCTAGGACCGAAATTGACGCCAATATGCCCGACTATTGAATTTTGAAAAAAATCCAAGGGTACCCCCTTTAAACATTTTTGGACAAATTCCAATTTTAGGAAATTGTTTTTTTAATGTTAATATATACACTAGGTCTAACTTATTCCAAATATGTGTTTTTTTTCTATCCCCTACCCACAGTTTGGCAAAAATAATGGAAAAATCGAATTAAAAATTTTCAGTTTTTTCCATTTTCCGGCCAAACGGTGCATTTTCTCATAGGGGTATGATATCTTTTTTGAATCAGTACGTCAGGCTTAATCGAAATAAATTAAATTTGGAACGAAATACAAAGTTTTTGCAAGTTTTTTGCAAATACGAAATTTGCAAGACATGTAGACCTCCAATTGGAATTTTTTCTCACGAACCGTAAGACGTAGAAAAGATCTGAGCACTTGAGAAGAACAAGTAGCAAATTTTATCTAGGAAAAGTGCACCGGTTTGACTCTAGGACCGAAATTGACGCCAATATGCCCGATTATTGAATTTTGAAAAAAATCCAAGGGTACCCCCTTTAAACATTTTTGGGCAAATTCCAATTTTAGGAAATTGTTTTTTTAATGTTAATATATACACTAGGTCTAACTTATTCCAAATATGTGTTTTTTTTCTATCCCCTACCCACAGTTTGGCAAAAATAATGGAAAAATCGAATTAAAAATTTTCAGTTTTTTCCATTTTCCGGCCAAACGGTGCATTTTCTCATAGGGGTATGTATATCTTTTTTGAATCAGTACGTCAGGCTTAATCGAAATAAATTAAATTTGAAACGAAATACAAAGTTTTTATTTTCACGAAATTTGCAAGACATGTAGACCTCCAATTGGAATTTTTTCTCACGAATCGTAAGACGTAGAAAAGATCTGAGCACTTTAGAAGAACAAGTAGCAAATTTTATGTAGGAAAAGTGCACCGGTTTGACTCTAGGACCGAAATTGACGCCAATATGTCCGGTTAACGGATGTTTAAGAAATGAACAAATATTACAAAAAATTATAGTTTTTTCCATTTTCCGGCCAAACGGTGCATTTTCTCATAGGGGTATGTATATCTTTTTTGAATCAGTACGTCAGGCTTAATCGAAATAAATTAAATTTGGAACGAAATACAAAGTTTTTATTTTCACGAAATTTGCAAGACATGTAGACCTCCAATTGGAATTTTTTCTCACGAACCGTAAGACGTAGAAAAGATCTGAGCACTTGAGAAGAACAAGTAGCAAATTTTATGTAGGAAAAGTGCACCGGTTTGACTCTAGGACCGAAATTGACGCCAATATGCCCGATTATTGAATTTTGAAAAAAATCCAAGGGTACCCCCTTTAAACATTTTTGGGCAAATTCCAATTTTAGGAAATTGTTTTTTTAATGTTAATATATACACTAGGTCTAACTTATTCCAAATATGTGTTTTTTTTCTATCCCCTACCCACAGTTTGGCAAAAATAATGGAAAAATCGAATTAAAAATTTTCAGTTTTTTCCATTTTCCGGCCAAACGGTGCATTTTCTCATAGGAGTATGTATATCTTTTTTGAATCAGTACGTCAGGTTTAATCGAAATAAATTAAATTTGGAACGAAATACAAAGTTTTTATTTTCACGAAATTTGCAAGACATGTAGACCTCCAATTGGAATTTTTTCTCACGAACCGTAAGACGTAGAAAAGATCTGAGCACTTTAGAAGAACAAGTAGCAAATTTTATGTAGGAAAAGTGCACCGGTTTGACTCTAGGACCGAAATTGACGCCAATATGTCCGGTTAAAGGATGTTTAAGAAATGAACAAATATTACAAAAAATTATAGTTTTTTCCATTTTCCGGCCAAACGGTGCATTTTCTCATAGGGGTATGTATATCTTTTTTGAATCAGTACGTCAGGCTTAATCGAAATAAATTAAATTTGGAACGAAATACAAAGTTTTTATTTTCACGAAATTTGCAAGACATGTAGACCTCCAATTGGAATTTTTTCTCACGAACCGTAAGACGTAGAAAAGATCTGAGCACTTGAGAAGAACAAGTAGCAAATTTTATGTAGGAAAAGTGCACCGGTTTGACTCTAGGACCGAAATTGACGCCAATATGCCCGATTATTGAATTTTGAAAAAAATCCAAGGGTACCCCCTTTAAACATTTTTGGGCAAATTCCAATTTTAGGAAATTGTTTTTTTAATGTTAATATATACACTAGGTCTAACTTATTCCAAATATGTGTTTTTTTTCTATCCCCTACCCACAGTTTGGCAAAAATAATGGAAAAATCGAATTAAAAATTTTCAGTTTTTTCCATTTTCCGGCCAAACGGTGCATTTTCTCATAGGAGTATGTATATCTTTTTTGAATCAGTACGTCAGGTTTAATCGAAATAAATTAAATTTGGAACTAAATACAAAGTTTTTATTTTCACGAAATTTGCAAGACATGTAGACCTCCAATTGGAATTTTTTCTCACGAACCGTAAGACGTAGAAAAAATCTGAGCACTTGAGAAGAACAAGTAGAAAATTTTATATAAGAAATGTGCACCGGTTTGACTCTAGGACCGGAATTGACGCCAATATATCCGATTAAAGGATGTTTAAATGATGAACAAATATTACAAAAAATTATAGTTTTTTCCATTTTCCGGCCAAACGGTGCATTTTCTCATAGGGGTATGTATATCTTGTTTGAATCAGTACGTCAGGCTTAATCGAAATAAATTAAATTTGGAACGAAATACAAAGTTTTTATTTTCACGAAATTTGCAAGACATGTAGACCTCCAATTGGAATTTTTTCTCACGAACCGTAAGACGTAGAAAAGATCTGAGCACTTGAGAAGAACAAGTAGCAAATTTTATGTAGGAAAAGTGCACCGGTTTGACTCTAGGACCGAAATTGACGCCAATATGCCCGATTATTGAATTTTGAAAAAAATCCAAGGGTACCCCCTTTGAAAATTTTTGGGCAAATTCCAATTTTAGGAAATTGTTTTTTTAATGTTAATATATACACTAGCTCTAACTTATTCCAAATATGTGTTTTTTTTCTATCCCCTACCCACAGTTTGGCAAAAATAATGGAAAAATCGAATTAAAAATTTTCAGTTTTTCCATTTTCCGGCCAAACGGTGCATTTTCTCATAGGGGTATGTATATCTTTTTTGAATCAGTACGTCAGGCTTAATCGAAATAAATTAAATTTGGAACGAAATACAAAGTTTTTATTTTCACGAAATTTGCAAGACATGTAGACCTCCAATTGGAATTTTTTCTCACGAACCGTAAGACGTAGAAAAGATCTGAGCACTTGAGAAGAACAAGTAGCAAATTTTATGTAGGAAAAGTGCACCGGTTTGACTCTAGGACCGAAATTGACGCCAATATGCCCGACTATTGAATTTTGAAAAAAATCCAAGGGTACCCCCTTTAAACATTTTTGGACAAATTCCAATTTTAGGAAATTGTTTTTTTAATGTTAATATATACACTAGGTCTAACTTATTCCAAATATGTGTTTTTTTTCTATCCCCTACCCACAGTTTGGCAAAAATAATGGAAAAATCGAATTAAAAATTTTCAGTTTTTTCCATTTTCCGGCCAAACGGTGCATTTTCTCATAGGGGTATGATATCTTTTTTGAATCAGTACGTCAGGCTTAATCGAAATAAATTAAATTTGGAACGAAATACAAAGTTTTTGCAAGTTTTTTGCAAATACGAAATTTGCAAGACATGTAGACCTCCAATTGGAATTTTTTCTCACGAACCGTAAGACGTAGAAAAGATCTGAGCACTTGAGAAGAACAAGTAGCAAATTTTATCTAGGAAAAGTGCACCGGTTTGACTCTAGGACCGAAATTGACGCCAATATGCCCGATTATTGAATTTTGAAAAAAATCCAAGGGTACCCCCTTTAAACATTTTTGGGCAAATTCCAATTTTAGGAAATTGTTTTTTTAATGTTAATATATACACTAGGTCTAACTTATTCCAAATATGTGTTTTTTTTCTATCCCCTACCCACAGTTTGGCAAAAATAATGGAAAAATCGAATTAAAAATTTTCAGTTTTTTCCATTTTCCGGCCAAACGGTGCATTTTCTCATAGGGGTATGTATATCTTTTTTGAATCAGTACGTCAGGCTTAATCGAAATAAATTAAATTTGAAACGAAATACAAAGTTTTTATTTTCACGAAATTTGCAAGACATGTAGACCTCCAATTGGAATTTTTTCTCACGAATCGTAAGACGTAGAAAAGATCTGAGCACTTTAGAAGAACAAGTAGCAAATTTTATGTAGGAAAAGTGCACCGGTTTGACTCTAGGACCGAAATTGACGCCAATATGTCCGGTTAACGGATGTTTAAGAAATGAACAAATATTACAAAAAATTATAGTTTTTTCCATTTTCCGGCCAAACGGTGCATTTTCTCATAGGGGTATGTATATCTTTTTTGAATCAGTACGTCAGGCTTAATCGAAATAAATTAAATTTGGAACGAAATACAAAGTTTTTATTTTCACGAAATTTGCAAGACATGTAGACCTCCAATTGGAATTTTTTCTCACGAACCGTAAGACGTAGAAAAGATCTGAGCACTTGAGAAGAACAAGTAGCAAATTTTATGTAGGAAAAGTGCACCGGTTTGACTCTAGGACCGAAATTGACGCCAATATGCCCGATTATTGAATTTTGAAAAAAATCCAAGGGTACCCCCTTTAAACATTTTTGGGCAAATTCCAATTTTAGGAAATTGTTTTTTTAATGTTAATATATACACTAGGTCTAACTTATTCCAAATATGTGTTTTTTTTCTATCCCCTACCCACAGTTTGGCAAAAATAATGGAAAAATCGAATTAAAAATTTTCAGTTTTTTCCATTTTCCGGCCAAACGGTGCATTTTCTCATAGGAGTATGTATATCTTTTTTGAATCAGTACGTCAGGTTTAATCGAAATAAATTAAATTTGGAACGAAATACAAAGTTTTTATTTTCACGAAATTTGCAAGACATGTAGACCTCCAATTGGAATTTTTTCTCACGAACCGTAAGACGTAGAAAAAATCTGAGCACTTGAGAAGAACAAGTAGAAAATTTTATATAAGAAATGTGCACCGGTTTGACTCTAGGACCGGAATTGACGCCAATATATCCGATTAAAGGATGTTTAAATGATGAACAAATATTACAAAAAATTATAGTTTTTTCCATTTTCCGGCCAAACGGTGCATTTTCTCATAGGGGTATGTATATCTTGTTTGAATCAGTACGTCAGGCTTAATCGAAATAAATTAAATTTGGAACGAAATACAAAGTTTTTATTTTCACGAAATTTGCAAGACATGTAGACCTCCAATTGGAATTTTTTCTCACGAACCGTAAAACGTAGAAAAAATCTGAGTACTTGAGAAGAACAAGCAGCAAATTTTATGTAAGAAATGTGCACCAATTTGACTCTAGGACCGAAATTGACGCCAATATGTCCGGTTAAAGGATGTTTAAGAAATGAACAAATATTACAAAAAATTATAGTTTTTTCCATTTTCCGGCCAAACGGTGCATTTTCTTATAGGGGTATGTATATCTTTTTTGAATCAGTACGTCAGGCTTAATCGAAATAAATTAAATTTGGAACGAAATACAAAGTTTTTATTTTCACGAAATTTGCAAGACATGTAGACCTCCAATTGGAATTTTTTCTCACGAACCGTAAGACGTAGAAAAGATCTGAGCACTTGAGAAGAACAAGTAGCAAATTTTATGTAGGAAAAGTGCACCGGTTTGACTCTAGGACCGAAATTGACGCCAATATGCCCGATTATTGAATTTTGAAAAAAATCCAAGGGTACCCCCTTTAAACATTTTTGGGCAAATTCCAATTTTAGGAAATTGTTTTTTAATGTTAATATATACACTAGGTCTAACTTATTCCACATATGTGTTTTTTTTCTATCCCCTACCCACAGTTTGGCAAAAATAATGGAAAAATCGAATTAAAAATTTTCAGTTTTTTCCATTTTCCGGCCAAACGGTGCATTTTCTCATAGGAGTATGTATATCTTTTTTGAATCAGTACGTCAGGTTTAATCGAAATAAATTAAATTTGGAACGAAATACGAAGTTTTTATTTTCACGAAATTTGCAAGACATGTAGACCTCCAATTGGAATTTTTTCTCACGAACCGTAAGACGTAGAAAAAATCTGAGCACTTGAGAAGAACAAGTAGAAAATTTTATATAAGAAATGTGCACCGGTTTGACTCTAGGACCGGAATTGACGCCAATATATCCGATTAAAGGATGTTTAAATGATGAACAAATATTACAAAAAATTATAGTTTTTTCCATTTTCCGGCCAAACGGTGCATTTTCTCATAGGGGTATGTATATCTTGTTTGAATCAGTACGTCAGGCTTAATCGAAATAAATTAAATTTGGAACGAAATACAAAGTTTATATTTTCACGAAATTTGCAAGACATGTAGACCTCCAATTGGAATTTTTTCTCACGAACCGTAAGACGTAGAAAAAATCTGAGTACTTGAGAAGAACAAGCAGCAAATTTTATGTAAGAAATGTGCACCAATTTGACTCTAGGACCGAAATTGACGCCAATATGTCCGGTTAAAGGATGTTTAAGAAATGAACAAATATTACAAAAAATTATAGTTTTTTTCATTTTCCGGCCAAACGGTGCATTTTCTTATAGGGGTATGTATATCTTTTTTGAATCAGTACGTCAGGCTTAATCGAAATAAATTAAATTTGGAACGAAATACAAAGTTTTTATTTTCACGAAATTTGCAAGACATGTAGACCTCCAATTGGAATTTTTTCTCACGAACCGTAAGACGTAGAAAAGATCTGAGCACTTGAGAAGAACAAGTAGCAAATTTTATGTAGGAAAAGTGCACCGGTTTGACTCTAGGACCGAAATTGACGCCAATATGCCCGATTATTGAATTTTGAAAAAAATCCAAGGGTACCCCCTTTAAACATTTTTGGGCAAATTCCAATTTTAGGAAATTGTTTTTTTAATGTTAATATATACACTAGGTCTAACTTATTCCAAATATGTGTTTTTTTTCTATCCCCTACCCACAGTTTGGCAAAAATAATGGAAAAATCGAATTAAAAATTTTCAGTTTTTTCCATTTTCCGGCCAAACGGTGCATTTTCTCATAGGGGTATGTATATCTATTTGAAACAGTACGTCAGGTTTAATCGAAATAAATTAAATTTGGAACGAAATACAAAGTTTTTATTTTCACGAAATTTGCAAGACATGTAGACCTCCAATTGGAATTTTTTCTCACGAACCGTAAGACGTAGAAAAGATCTGAGCACTTGAGAAGAACAAGTAGCAAATTTTATCTAGGAAAAGTGCACCGGTTTGACTCTAGGACCGAAATTGACGCCAATATGCCCGATTATTGAATTTTGAAAAAAATCCAAGGGTACCCCCTTTAAACATTTTTGGGCAAATTCCAATTTTAGGAAATTGTTTTTTTAATGTTAATATATACACTAGGTCTAACTTATTCCAAATATGTGTTTTTTTTCTATCCCCTACCCACAGTTTGGCAAAAATAATGGAAAAATCGAATTAAAAATTTTCAGTTTTTTCCATTTTCCGGCCAAACGGTGCATTTTCTCATAGGGGTATGTATATCTTTTTTGAATCAGTACGTCAGGCTTAATCGAAATAAATTAAATTTGAAACGAAATACAAAGTTTTTATTTTCACGAAATTTGCAAGACATGTAGACCTCCAATTGGAATTTTTTCTCACGAACCGTAAGACGTAGAAAAGATCTGAGCACTTTAGAAGAACAAGTAGCAAATTTTATGTAGGAAAAGTGCACCGGTTTGACTCTAGGACCGAAATTGACGCCAATATGTCCGGTTAAAGGATGTTTAAGAAATGAACAAATATTACAAAAAATTATAGTTTTTTCCATTTTCCGGCCAAACGGTGCATTTTCTCATAGGGGTATGTATATCTTTTTTGAATCAGTACGTCAGGCTTAATCGAAATAAATTAAATTTGGAACGAAATACAAAGTTTTTATTTTCACGAAATTTGCAAGACATGTAGACCTCCAATTGGAATTTTTTCTCACGAACCGTAAGACGTAGAAAAGATCTGAGCACTTGAGAAGAACAAGTAGCAAATTTTATGTAGGAAAAGTGCACCGGTTTGACTCTAGGACCGAAATTGACGCCAATATGCCCGATTATTGAATTTTGAAAAAAATCCAAGGGTACCCCCTTTAAACATTTTTGGGCAAATTCCAATTTTAGGAAATTGTTTTTTTAATGTTAATATATACACTAGGTCTAACTTATTCCAAATATGTGTTTTTTTTCTATCCCCTACCCACAGTTTGGCAAAAATAATGGAAAAATCGAATTAAAAATTTTCAGTTTTTTCCATTTTCCGGCCAAACGGTGCATTTTCTCATAGGAGTATGTATATCTTTTTTGAATCAGTACGTCAGGTTTAATCGAAATAAATTAAATTTGGAACTAAATACAAAGTTTTTATTTTCACGAAATTTGCAAGACATGTAGACCTCCAATTGGAATTTTTTCTCACGAACCGTAAGACGTAGAAAAAATCTGAGCACTTGAGAAGAACAAGTAGAAAATTTTATATAAGAAATGTGCACCGGTTTGACTCTAGGACCGGAATTGACGCCAATATATCCGATTAAAGGATGTTTAAATGATGAACAAATATTACAAAAAATTATAGTTTTTTCCATTTTCCGGCCAAACGGTGCATTTTCTCATAGGGGTATGTATATCTTGTTTGAATCAGTACGTCAGGCTTAATCGAAATAAATTAAATTTGGAACGAAATACAAAGTTTTTATTTTCACGAAATTTGCAAGACATGTAGACCTCCAATTGGAATTTTTTCTCACGAACCGTAAGACGTAGAAAAGATCTGAGCACTTGAGAAGAACAAGTAGCAAATTTTATGTAGGAAAAGTGCACCGGTTTGACTCTAGGACCGAAATTGACGCCAATATGCCCGATTATTGAATTTTGAAAAAAATCCAAGGGTACCCCCTTTGAAAATTTTTGGGCAAATTCCAATTTTAGGAAATTGTTTTTTTAATGTTAATATATACACTAGCTCTAACTTATTCCAAATATGTGTTTTTTTTCTATCCCCTACCCACAGTTTGGCAAAAATAATGGAAAAATCGAATTAAAAATTTTCAGTTTTTCCATTTTCCGGCCAAACGGTGCATTTTCTCATAGGGGTATGTATATCTTTTTTGAATCAGTACGTCAGGCTTAATCGAAATAAATTAAATTTGGAACGAAATACAAAGTTTTTATTTTCACGAAATTTGCAAGACATGTAGACCTCCAATTGGAATTTTTTCTCACGAACCGTAAGACGTAGAAAAGATCTGAGCACTTGAGAAGAACAAGTAGCAAATTTTATGTAGGAAAAGTGCACCGGTTTGACTCTAGGACCGAAATTGACGCCAATATGCCCGACTATTGAATTTTGAAAAAAATCCAAGGGTACCCCCTTTAAACATTTTTGGACAAATTCCAATTTTAGGAAATTGTTTTTTTAATGTTAATATATACACTAGGTCTAACTTATTCCAAATATGTGTTTTTTTTCTATCCCCTACCCACAGTTTGGCAAAAATAATGGAAAAATCAAATTAAAAATTTTCAGTTTTTTCCATTTTCCGGCCAAACGGTGCATTTTCTCATAGGGGTATGTATATCTTTTTTGAATCAGTACGTCAGGTTTAATCGAAATAAATTAAATTTGGAACGAAATAAAAAGTTTTTATTTTCACGAAATTTGCAAGACATGTAGACCTCCAATTGGAATTTTTTCTCACGAACCGTAAGACGTAGAAAAAATCTGAGCACTTGAGAAGAACAAGTAGCAAATTTTATATAAGAAATGTGCACCGGTTTGACTCTAGGACCGGAATTGACGCCAATATATCCGATTAAAGGATGTTTAAATGATGAACAAATATTACAAAAAATTATAGTTTTTTCCATTTTCCGGCCAAACGGTGCATTTTCTCATAGGGGTATGTATATCTTTTTTGAATCAGTACGTCAAGCTTAATCGAAATAAATTAAATTTGGAACGAAATACAAAGTTTTTATTTTCACGAAATTTGCAAGACATGTAGACCTCCAATTGGAATTTTTTCTCACGAACCGTAAGACGTAGAAAAGATCTGAGCACTTGAGAAGAACAAGTAGCAAATTTTATGTAGGAAAAGTGCACCGGTTTGACTCTAGGACCGAAATTGACGCCAATATGCCCGATTATTGAATTTTGAAAAAAATCCAAGGGTACCCCCTTTAAACATTTTTGGACAAATTCCAATTTTAGGAAATTGTTTTTTTAATGTTAATATATACACTAGGTCTAACTTATTCCAAATATGTGTTTTTTTTCTATCCCCTACCCACAGTTTGGCAAAAATAATGGAAAAATCGAATTAAAAATTTTCAGTTTTTTCCATTTTCCGGCCAAACGGTGCATTTTCTCATAGGGGTATGTATATCTTTTTTGAATCAGTACGTCAAGCTTAATCGAAATAAATTAAATTTGGAACGAAATAAAAAGTTTTTATTTTCACGAAATTTGCAAGACATGTAGACCTCCAATTGGAATTTTTTCTCACGAACCGTAAGACGTAGAAAAAATCTGAGCACTTGAGAAGAACAAGTAGCAAATTTTATATAAGAAATGTGCACCGGTTTGACTCTAGGACCGGAATTGACGCCAATATATCCGATTAAAGGATGTTTAAATGATGAACAAATATTACAAAAAATTATAGTTTTTTCCATTTTCCGGCCAAACGGTGCATTTTCTCATAGGGGTATGTATATCTTTTTTGAATCAGTACGTCAAGCTTAATCGAAATAAATTAAATTTGGAACGAAATACAAAGTTTTTATTTTCACGAAATTTGCAAGACATGTAGACCTCCAATTGGAATTTTTTCTCACGAACCGTAAGACGTAGAAAAGATCTGAGCACTTGAGAAGAACAAGTAGCAAATTTTATGTAGGAAAAGTGCACCGGTTTGACTCTAGGACCGAAATTGACGCCAATATGCCCGATTATTGAATTTTGAAAAAAATCCAAGGGTACCCCCTTTAAACATTTTTGGGCAAATTCCAATTTTAGGAAATTGTTTTTTTAATGTTAATATATACACTAGGTCTAACTTATTCCAAATATGTGTTTTTTTTCTATCCCCTACCCACAGTTTGGCAAAAATAATGGAAAAATCGAATTAAAAATTTTCAGTTTTTTCCATTTTCCGGCCAAACGGTGCATTTTCTCATAAGGGTATGTATATCTATTTGAAACAGTACGTCAGGTTTAATCGAAATAAATTAAATTTGGAACGAAATACAAAGTTTTTATTTTCACGAAATTTGCAAGACATGTAGACCTCCAATTGGAATTTTTTCTCACGAACCGTAAGACGTAGAAAAGATCTGAGCACTTGAGAAGAACAAGTAGCAAATTTTATCTAGGAAAAGTGCACCGGTTTGACTCTAGGACCGAAATTGACGCCAATATGCCCGATTATTGAATTTTGAAAAAAATCCAAGGGTACCCCCTTTAAACATTTTTGGGCAAATTCCAATTTTAGGAAATTGTTTTTTTAATGTTAATATATACACTAGGTCTAACTTATTCCAAATATGTGTTTTTTTTCTATCCCCTACCCACAGTTTGGCAAAAATAATGGAAAAATCGAATTAAAAATTTTCAGTTTTTTCCATTTTCCGGCCAAACGGTGCATTTTCTCATAGGGGTATGTATATCTTTTTTGAATCAGTACGTCAGGCTTAATCGAAATAAATTAAATTTGAAACGAAATACAAAGTTTTTATTTTCACGAAATTTGCAAGACATGTAGACCTCCAATTGGAATTTTTTCTCACGAACCGTAAGACGTAGAAAAGATCTGAGCACTTTAGAAGAACAAGTAGCAAATTTTATGTAGGAAAAGTGCACCGGTTTGACTCTAGGACCGAAATTGACGCCAATATGTCCGGTTAAAGGATGTTTAAGAAATGAACAAATATTACAAAAAATTATAGTTTTTTCCATTTTCCGGCCAAACGGTGCATTTTCTCATAGGGGTATGTATATCTTTTTTGAATCAGTACGTCAGGCTTAATCGAAATAAATTAAATTTGGAACGAAATACAAAGTTTTTATTTTCACGAAATTTGCAAGACATGTAGACCTCCAATTGGAATTTTTTCTCACGAACCGTAAGACGTAGAAAAGATCTGAGCACTTGAGAAGAACAAGTAGCAAATTTTATGTAGGAAAAGTGCACCGGTTTGACTCTAGGACCGAAATTGACGCCAATATGCCCGATTATTGAATTTTGAAAAAAATCCAAGGGTACCCCCTTTAAACATTTTTGGGCAAATTCCAATTTTAGGAAATTGTTTTTTTAATGTTAATATATACACTAGGTCTAACTTATTCCAAATATGTGTTTTTTTTCTATCCCCTACCCACAGTTTGGCAAAAATAATGGAAAAATCGAATTAAAAATTTTCAGTTTTTTCCATTTTCCGGCCAAACGGTGCATTTTCTCATAGGAGTATGTATATCTTTTTTGAATCAGTACGTCAGGTTTAATCGAAATAAATTAAATTTGGAACTAAATACAAAGTTTTTATTTTCACGAAATTTGCAAGACATGTAGACCTCCAATTGGAATTTTTTCTCACGAACCGTAAGACGTAGAAAAAATCTGAGCACTTGAGAAGAACAAGTAGAAAATTTTATATAAGAAATGTGCACCGGTTTGACTCTAGGACCGGAATTGACGCCAATATATCCGATTAAAGGATGTTTAAATGATGAACAAATATTACAAAAAATTATAGTTTTTTCCATTTTCCGGCCAAACGGTGCATTTTCTCATAGGGGTATGTATATCTTGTTTGAATCAGTACGTCAGGCTTAATCGAAATAAATTAAATTTGGAACGAAATACAAAGTTTTTATTTTCACGAAATTTGCAAGACATGTAGACCTCCAATTGGAATTTTTTCTCACGAACCGTAAGACGTAGAAAAGATCTGAGCACTTGAGAAGAACAAGTAGCAAATTTTATGTAGGAAAAGTGCACCGGTTTGACTCTAGGACCGAAATTGACGCCAATATGCCCGATTATTGAATTTTGAAAAAAATCCAAGGGTACCCCCTTTGAAAATTTTTGGGCAAATTCCAATTTTAGGAAATTGTTTTTTTAATGTTAATATATACACTAGCTCTAACTTATTCCAAATATGTGTTTTTTTTCTATCCCCTACCCACAGTTTGGCAAAAATAATGGAAAAATCGAATTAAAAATTTTCAGTTTTTCCATTTTCCGGCCAAACGGTGCATTTTCTCATAGGGGTATGTATATCTTTTTTGAATCAGTACGTCAGGCTTAATCGAAATAAATTAAATTTGGAACGAAATACAAAGTTTTTATTTTCACGAAATTTGCAAGACATGTAGACCTCCAATTGGAATTTTTTCTCACGAACCGTAAGACGTAGAAAAGATCTGAGCACTTGAGAAGAACAAGTAGCAAATTTTATGTAGGAAAAGTGCACCGGTTTGACTCTAGGACCGAAATTGACGCCAATATGCCCGACTATTGAATTTTGAAAAAAATCCAAGGGTACCCCCTTTAAACATTTTTGGACAAATTCCAATTTTAGGAAATTGTTTTTTTAATGTTAATATATACACTAGGTCTAACTTATTCCAAATATGTGTTTTTTTTCTATCCCCTACCCACAGTTTGGCAAAAATAATGGAAAAATCAAATTAAAAATTTTCAGTTTTTTCCATTTTCCGGCCAAACGGTGCATTTTCTCATAGGGGTATGTATATCTTTTTTGAATCAGTACGTCAGGTTTAATCGAAATAAATTAAATTTGGAACGAAATAAAAAGTTTTTATTTTCACGAAATTTGCAAGACATGTAGACCTCCAATTGGAATTTTTTCTCACGAACCGTAAGACGTAGAAAAAATCTGAGCACTTGAGAAGAACAAGTAGCAAATTTTATATAAGAAATGTGCACCGGTTTGACTCTAGGACCGGAATTGACGCCAATATATCCGATTAAAGGATGTTTAAATGATGAACAAATATTACAAAAAATTATAGTTTTTTCCATTTTCCGGCCAAACGGTGCATTTTCTCATAGGGGTATGTATATCTTTTTTGAATCAGTACGTCAAGCTTAATCGAAATAAATTAAATTTGGAACGAAATACAAAGTTTTTATTTTCACGAAATTTGCAAGACATGTAGACCTCCAATTGGAATTTTTTCTCACGAACCGTAAGACGTAGAAAAGATCTGAGCACTTGAGAAGAACAAGTAGCAAATTTTATGTAGGAAAAGTGCACCGGTTTGACTCTAGGACCGAAATTGACGCCAATATGCCCGATTATTGAATTTTGAAAAAAATCCAAGGGTACCCCCTTTAAACATTTTTGGACAAATTCCAATTTTAGGAAATTGTTTTTTTAATGTTAATATATACACTAGGTCTAACTTATTCCAAATATGTGTTTTTTTTCTATCCCCTACCCACAGTTTGGCAAAAATAATGGAAAAATCGAATTAAAAATTTTCAGTTTTTTCCATTTTCCGGCCAAACGGTGCATTTTCTCATAGGGGTATGTATATCTTTTTTGAATCAGTACGTCAAGCTTAATCGAAATAAATTAAATTTGGAACGAAATAAAAAGTTTTTATTTTCACGAAATTTGCAAGACATGTAGACCTCCAATTGGAATTTTTTCTCACGAACCGTAAGACGTAGAAAAAATCTGAGCACTTGAGAAGAACAAGTAGCAAATTTTATATAAGAAATGTGCACCGGTTTGACTGTAGGGCCGGAATTGACGCCAATATATCCGATTAAAGGATGTTTAAATGATGAACAAATATTACAAAAAATTATAGTTTTTTCCATTTTCCGGCCAAACGGTGCATTTTCTCATAGGGGTATGTATATCTTTTTTGAATCAGTACGTCAAGCTTAATCGAAATAAATTAAATTTGGAACGAAATACAAAGTTTTTATTTTCACGAAATTTGCAAGACATGTAGACCTCCAATTGGAATTTTTTCTCACGAACCGTAAGACGTAGAAAAGATCTGAGCACTTGAGAAGAACAAGTAGCAAATTTTATGTAGGAAAAGTGCACCGGTTTGACTCTAGGACCGAAATTGACGCCAATATGCCCGATTATTGAATTTTGAAAAAAATCCAAGGGTACCCCCTTTGAAAATTTTTGGGCAAATTCCAATTTTAGGAAATTGTTTTTTTAATGTTAATATATACACTAGGTCTAACTTATTCCAAATATGTGTTTTTTTTCTATCCCCTACCCACAGTTTGGCAAAAATAATGGAAAAATCGAATTAAAAATTTTCAGTTTTTTCCATTTTCCGGCCAAACGGTGCATTTTCTCATAGGGGTATGTATATCTTTTTTGAATCAGTACGTCAAGCTTAATCGAAATAAATTAAATTTGGAACGAAATACAAAGTTTTTATTTTCACGAAATTTGCAAGACATGTAGACCTCCAATTGGAATTTTTTCTCACGAACCGTAAGACGTAGAAAAGATCTGAGCACTTGAGAAGAACAAGTAGCAAATTTTATGTAGGAAAAGTGCACCGGTTTGACTCTAGGACCGAAATTGACGCCAATATGCCCGATTATTGAATTTTGAAAAAAATCCAAGGGTACCCCCTTTAAACATTTTTGGACAAATTCCAATTTTAGGAAATTGTTTTTTTAATGTTAATATATACACTAGGTCTAACTTATTCCAAATATGTGTTTTTTTTCTATCCCCTACCCACAGTTTGGCAAAAATAATGGAAAAATCGAATTAAAAATTTTCAGTTTTTTCCATTTTCCGGCCAAACGGTGCATTTTCTCATAGGGGTATGTATATCTTTTTTGAATCAGTACGTCAAGCTTAATCGAAATAAATTAAATTTGGAACGAAATACAAAGTTTTTATTTTCACGAAATTTGCAAGACATGTAGACCTCCAATTGGAATTTTTTCTCACGAACCGTAAGACGTAGAAAAGATCTGAGCACTTTAGAAGAACAAGTAGCAGATTTTATGTAGGAAAAGTGCACCGGTTTGACTCTAGGACCGAAATTGACGCCAATATGCCCGATTATTGAATTTTGAAAAAAATCCAAGGGTACCCCCTTTGAAAATTTTTGGGCAAATTCCAATTTTAGGAAATTGTTTTTTTAATGTTAATATATACACTAGGTCTAACTTATTCCAAATATGTGTTTTTTTTCTATCCCCTACCCGCAGTTTGGCAAAAATAATGGAAAAATCGAATTAAAAATTTTCAGTTTTTTCCATTTTCCGGCCAAACGGTGCATTTTCTCATAGGGGTATGTATATCTTTTTTGAATCAGTACGTCAGGCTCAATCGAAATAAATTAAATTTGGAACGAAATACAAAGTTTTTATTTTCACGAAATTTGCAAGACATGTAGACCTCCAATTGGAATTTTTTCTCACGAACCGTAAGACGTAGAAAAAATCTGAGTACTTGAGAAGAACAAGTAGCAAATTTTATATAAGAAATGTGCACCAATTTGACTCTAGGACCGAAATTGACGCCAATATGTCCGGTTAAAGGATGTTTAAGAAATGAACAAATATTACAAAAAATTATAGTTTTTTCCATTTTCCGGCCAAACGGTGCATTTTCTCATAGGGGTATGTATATCTTTTTTGAATCAGTACGTCAGGCTTAATCGAAATAAATTAAATTTGGAACGAAATACAAAGTTTTTATTTTCACGAAATTTGCAAGACATGTAGACCTCCAATTGGAATTTTTTCTCACGAAACGTAAGACGTAGAAAAGATCTGAGCACTTGAGAAGAACAAGTAGCAAATTTTATCTAGGAAAAGTGCACCGGTTTGACTCTAGGACCGAAATTGACGCCAATATGCCCGATTATTGAATTTTGAAAAAAATCCAAGGGTACCCCCTTTAAACATTTTTGGGCAAATTCCAATTTTAGGAAATTGTTTTTTTAATGTTAATATATACACTAGGTCTAACTTATTCCAAATATGTGTTTTTTTTCTATCCCCTACCCACAGTTTGGCAAAAATAATGGAAAAATCGAATTAAAAATTTTCAGTTTTTTCCATTTTCCGGCCAAACGGTGCATTTTCTCATAGGGGTATGTATATCTTTTTTGAATCAGTACGCCAGGTTTAATCGAAATAAATTAAATTTGGAACGAAATACAAAGTTTTTATTTTCACGAAATTTGCAAGACATGTAGACCTCCAATTGGAATTTTTTCTCACGAACCGTAAAACGTAGAAAAAATCTGAGTACTTGAGAAGAACAAGCAGCAAATTTTATGTAAGAAATGTGCACCAATTTGACTCTAGGACCGAAATTGACGCCAATATGTCCGGTTAAAGGATGTTTAAGAAATGAACAAATATTACAAAAAATTATAGTTTTTTCCATTTTCCGGCCAAACGGTGCATTTTCTTATAGGGGTATGTATATCTTTTTTGAATCAGTACGTCAGGCTTAATCGAAATAAATTAAATTTGGAACGAAATACAAAGTTTTTATTTTCACGAAATTTGCAAGACATGTAGACCTCCAATTGGAATTTTTTCTCACGAACCGTAAGACGTAGAAAAGATCTGAGCACTTGAGAAGAACAAGTAGCAAATTTTATCTAGGAAAAGTGCACCGGTTTGACTCTAGGACCGAAATTGACGCCAATATATCCGATTAAAGGATGTTTAAATGATGAACAAATATTACAAAAAATTATAGTTTTTTCCATTTTCCGGCCAAACGGTGCATTTTCCCATAGGGGTATGTATATCTTTTTTGAATCAGTACGTCAGGCTTAATCGAAATAAATTAAATTTGGAACGAAATACAAAGTTTTTATTTTCACGAAATTTGCAAGACATGTAGACCTCCAATTGGAATTTTTTCTCACGAACCGTAAGACGTAAAAAAGATCTGAGCACTTGAGAAGAACAAGTAGCAAATTTTATGTAGGAAAAGTGCACCGGTTTGACTCTAGGACCGAAATTGACGCCAATATGCCCGATTATTGAATTTAGAAAAAAATCCAAGGGTACCCCCTTTGAAAATTTTTGGGCAAATTCCAATTTTAGGAAATTGTTTTTTTAATGTTAATATATACACTAGGTCTAACTTATTCCAAATATGTGTTTTTTTTCTATCCCCTACCCGCAGTTTGGCAAAAATAATGGAAAAATCGAATTAAAAATTTTCAGTTTTTTCCATTTTCCGGCCAAACGGTGCATTTTCTCATAGGGGTATGTATATCTTTTTTGAATCAGTACGTCAGGCTCAATCGAAATAAATTAAATTTGGAACGAAATACAAAGTTTTTATTTTCACGAAATTTGCAAGACATGTAGACCTCCAATTGGAATTTTTTCTCACGAACCGTAAGACGTAGAAAAAATCTGAGTACTTGAGAAGAACAAGTAGCAAATTTTATATAAGAAATGTGCACCAATTTGACTCTAGGACCGAAATTGACGCCAATATGTCCGGTTAAAGGATGTTTAAGAAATGAACAAATATTACAAAAAATTATAGTTTTTTCCATTTTCCGGCCAAACGGTGCATTTTCTCATAGGGGTATGTATATCTTTTTTGAATCAGTACGTCAGGCTTAATCGAAATAAATTAAATTTGGAACGAAATACAAAGTTTTTATTTTCACGAAATTTGCAAGACATGTAGACCTCCAATTGGAATTTTTTCTCACGAAACGTAAGACGTAGAAAAGATCTGAGCACTTGAGAAGAACAAGTAGCAAATTTTATCTAGGAAAAGTGCACCGGTTTGACTCTAGGACCGAAATTGACGCCAATATGCCCGATTATTGAATTTTGAAAAAAATCCAAGGGTACCCCCTTTAAACATTTTTGGGCAAATTCCAATTTTAGGAAATTGTTTTTTTAATGTTAATATATACACTAGGTCTAACTTATTCCAAATATGTGTTTTTTTTCTATCCCCTACCCACAGTTTGGCAAAAATAATGGAAAAATCGAATTAAAAATTTTCAGTTTTTTCCATTTTCCGGCCAAACGGTGCATTTTCTCATAGGGGTATGTATATCTTTTTTGAATCAGTACGCCAGGTTTAATCGAAATAAATTAAATTTGGAACGAAATACAAAGTTTTTATTTTCACGAAATTTGCAAGACATGTAGACCTCCAATTGGAATTTTTTCTCACGAACCGTAAAACGTAGAAAAAATCTGAGTACTTGAGAAGAACAAGCAGCAAATTTTATGTAAGAAATGTGCACCAATTTGACTCTAGGACCGAAATTGACGCCAATATGTCCGGTTAAAGGATGTTTAAGAAATGAACAAATATTACAAAAAATTATAGTTTTTTCCATTTTCCGGCCAAACGGTGCATTTTCTTATAGGGGTATGTATATCTTTTTTGAATCAGTACGTCAGGCTTAATCGAAATAAATTAAATTTGGAACGAAATACAAAGTTTTTATTTTCACGAAATTTGCAAGACATGTAGACCTCCAATTGGAATTTTTTCTCACGAACCGTAAGACGTAGAAAAGATCTGAGCACTTGAGAAGAACAAGTAGCAAATTTTATCTAGGAAAAGTGCACCGGTTTGACTCTAGGACCGAAATTGACGCCAATATGCCCGATTATTGAATTTTGAAAAAAATCCAAGGGTACCCCCTTTAAACATTTTTGGGCAAATTCCAATTTTAGGAAATTGTTTTTTTAATGTTAATATATACACTAGGTCTAACTTATTCCAAATATGTGTTTTTTTTCTATCCCCTACCCACAGTTTGGCAAAAATAATGGAAAAATCGAATTAAAAATTTTCAGTTTTTTCCATTTTCCGGCCAAACGGTGCATTTTCTCATAGGGGTATGTATATCTTTTTTGAATCAGTACGTCAGGCTTAATCGAAATAAATTAAATTTGAAACGAAATACAAAGTTTTTATTTTCACGAAATTTGCAAGACATGTAGACCTCCAATTGGAATTTTTTCTCACGAACCGTAAGACGTAGAAAAGATCTGAGCACTTTAGAAGAACAAGTAGCAAATTTTATGTAGGAAAAGTGCACCGGTTTGACTCTAGGACCGAAATTGACGCCAATATGTCCGGTTAAAGGATGTTTAAGAAATGAACAAATATTACAAAAAATTATAGTTTTTTCCATTTTCCGGCCAAACGGTGCATTTTCTCATAGGGGTATGTATATCTTTTTTGAATCAGTACGTCAGGCTTAATCGAAATAAATTAAATTTGGAACGAAATACAAAGTTTTTATTTTCACGAAATTTGCAAGACATGTAGACCTCCAATTGGAATTTTTTCTCACGAAACGTAAGACGTAGAAAAGATCTGAGCACTTGAGAAGAACAAGTAGCAAATTTTATCTAGGAAAAGTGCACCGGTTTGACTCTAGGACCGAAATTGACGCCAATATGCCCGATTATTGAATTTTGAAAAAAATCCAAGGGTACCCCCTTTAAACATTTTTGGGCAAATTCCAATTTTAGGAAATTGTTTTTTTAATGTTAATATATACACTAGGTCTAACTTATTCCAAATATGTGTTTTTTTTCTATCCCCTACCCACAGTTTGGCAAAAATAATGGAAAAATCGAATTAAAAATTTTCAGTTTTTTCCATTTTCCGGCCAAACGGTGCATTTTCTCATAGGGGTATGTATATCTTTTTTGAATCAGTACGCCAGGTTTAATCGAAATAAATTAAATTTGGAACGAAATACAAAGTTTTTATTTTCACGAAATTTGCAAGACATGTAGACCTCCAATTGGAATTTTTTCTCACGAACCGTAAAACGTAGAAAAAATCTGAGTACTTGAGAAGAACAAGCAGCAAATTTTATGTAAGAAATGTGCACCAATTTGACTCTAGGACCGAAATTGACGCCAATATGTCCGGTTAAAGGATGTTTAAGAAATGAACAAATATTACAAAAAATTATAGTTTTTTCCATTTTCCGGCCAAACGGTGCATTTTCTTATAGGGGTATGTATATCTTTTTTGAATCAGTACGTCAGGCTTAATCGAAATAAATTAAATTTGGAACGAAATACAAAGTTTTTATTTTCACGAAATTTGCAAGACATGTAGACCTCCAATTGGAATTTTTTCTCACGAACCGTAAGACGTAGAAAAGATCTGAGCACTTGAGAAGAACAAGTAGCAAATTTTATCTAGGAAAAGTGCACCGGTTTGACTCTAGGACCGAAATTGACGCCAATATGCCCGATTATTGAATTTTGAAAAAAATCCAAGGGTACCCCCTTTAAACATTTTTGGGCAAATTCCAATTTTAGGAAATTGTTTTTTTAATGTTAATATATACACTAGGTCTAACTTATTCCAAATATGTGTTTTTTTTCTATCCCCTACCCACAGTTTGGCAAAAATAATGGAAAAATCGAATTAAAAATTTTCAGTTTTTTCCATTTTCCGGCCAAACGGTGCATTTTCTCATAGGGGTATGTATATCTTTTTTGAATCAGTACGTCAGGCTTAATCGAAATAAATTAAATTTGAAACGAAATACAAAGTTTTTATTTTCACGAAATTTGCAAGACATGTAGACCTCCAATTGGAATTTTTTCTCACGAACCGTAAGACGTAGAAAAGATCTGAGCACTTTAGAAGAACAAGTAGCAAATTTTATGTAGGAAAAGTGCACCGGTTTGACTCTAGGACCGAAATTGACGCCAATATGTCCGGTTAAAGGATGTTTAAGAAATGAACAAATATTACAAAAAATTATAGTTTTTTCCATTTTCCGGCCAAACGGTGCATTTTCTCATAGGGGTATGTATATCTTTTTTGAATCAGTACGTCAGGCTTAATCGAAATAAATTAAATTTGGAACGAAATACAAAGTTTTTATTTTCACGAAATTTGCAAGACATGTAGACCTCCAATTGGAATTTTTTCTCACGAACCGTAAGACGTAGAAAAGATCTGAGCACTTGAGAAGAACAAGTAGCAAATTTTATGTAGGAAAAGTGCACCGGTTTGACTCTAGGACCGAAATTGACGCCAATATGCCCGATTATTGAATTTTGAAAAAAATCCAAGGGTACCCCCTTTAAACATTTTTGGGCAAATTCCAATTTTAGGAAATTGTTTTTTTAATGTTAATATATACACTAGGTCTAACTTATTCCAAATATGTGTTTTTTTTCTATCCCCTACCCACAGTTTGGCAAAAATAATGGAAAAATCGAATTAAAAATTTTCAGTTTTTTCCATTTTCCGGCCAAACGGTGCATTTTCTCATAGGAGTATGTATATCTTTTTTGAATCAGTACGTCAGATTTAATCGAAATAAATTAAATTTGGAACGAAATACAAAGTTTTTATTTTCACGAAATTTGCAAGACATGTAGACCTCCAATTGGAATTTTTTCTCACGAACCGTAAGACGTAGAAAAAATCTGAGCACTTGAGAAGAACAAGTAGAAAATTTTATATAAGAAATGTGCACCGGTTTGACTCTAGGACCGGAATTGACGCCAATATATCCGATTAAAGGATGTTTAAATGATGAACAAATATTACAAAAAATTATAGTTTTTTCCATTTTCCGGCCAAACGGTGCATTTTCTCATAGGGGTATGTATATCTTGTTTGAATCAGTACGTCAGGCTTAATCGAAATAAATTAAATTTGGAACGAAATACAAAGTTTTTATTTTCACGAAATTTGCAAGACATGTAGACCTCCAATTGGAATTTTTTCTCACGAACCGTAAGACGTAGAAAAGATCTGAGCACTTGAGAAGAACAAGTAGCAAATTTTATGTAGGAAAAGTGCACCGGTTTGACTCTAGGACCGAAATTGACGCCAATATGCCCGATTATTGAATTTTGAAAAAAATCCAAGGGTACCCCCTTTGAAAATTTTTGGGCAAATTCCAATTTTAGGAAATTGTTTTTTTAATGTTAATATATACACTAGCTCTAACTTATTCCAAATATGTGTTTTTTTTCTATCCCCTACCCACAGTTTGGCAAAAATAATGGAAAAATCGAATTAAAAATTTTCAGTTTTTTCCATTTTCCGGCCAAACGGTGCATTTTCTCATAGGGGTATGTATATCTTTTTTGAATCAGTACGTCAGGCTTAATCGAAATAAATTAAATTTGGAACGAAATACAAAGTTTTTATTTTCACGAAATTTGCAAGACATGTAGACCTCCATTTGGAATTTTTTCTCACGAACCGTAAGACGTAGAAAAGATCTGAGCACTTGAGAAGAACAAGTAGCAAATTTTATGTAGGAAAAGTGCACCGGTTTGACTCTAGGACCGAAATTGACGCCAATATGCCCGACTATTGAATTTTGAAAAAAATCCAAGGGTACCCCCTTTAAACATTTTTGGACAAATTCCAATTTTAGGAAATTGTTTTTTTAATGTTAATATATACACTAGGTCTAACTTATTCCAAATATGTGTTTTTTTTCTATCCCCTACCCACAGTTTGGCAAAAATAATGGAAAAATCAAATTAAAAATTTTCAGTTTTTTCCATTTTCCGGCCAAACGGTGCATTTTCTCATAGGGGTATGTATATCTTTTTTGAATCAGTACGTCAGGTTTAATCGAAATAAATTAAATTTGGAACGAAATAAAAAGTTTTTATTTTCACGAAATTTGCAAGACATGTAGACCTCCAATTGGAATTTTTTCTCACGAACCGTAAGACGTAGAAAAAATCTGAGCACTTGAGAAGAACAAGTAGCAAATTTTATATAAGAAATGTGCACCGGTTTGACTCTAGGACCGGAATTGACGCCAATATATCCGATTAAAGGATGTTTAAATGATGAACAAATATTACAAAAAATTATAGTTTTTTCCATTTTCCGGCCAAACGGTGCATTTTCTCATAGGGGTATGTATATCTTTTTTGAATCAGTACGTCAGGCTTAATCGAAATAAATTAAATTTGGAACGAAATACAAAGTTTTTATTTTCACGAAATTTGCAAGACATGTAGACCTCCAATTGGAATTTTTTCTCACGAACCGTAAGACGTAGAAAAGATCTGAGCACTTGAGAAGAACAAGTAGCAAATTTTATGTAGGAAAAGTGCACCGGTTTGACTCTAGGACCGAAATTGACGCCAATATGTCCGATTATTGAATTTTGAAAAAAATCCAAGGGTACCCCCTTTGAAAATTTTTGGGCAAATTCCAATTTTAGGAAATTGTTTTTTTAATGTTAATATATACACTAGGTCTAACTTATTCCAAATATGTGTTTTTTTTCTATCCCCTACCCACAGTTTGGCAAAAATAATGGAAAAATCGAATTAAAAATTTTCAGTTTTTTCCATTTTCCGGCCAAACGGTGCATTTTCTCATAGGGGTATGTATATCTTTTTTGAATCAGTACGTCAAGCTTAATCGAAATAAATTAAATTTGGAACGAAATACAAAGTTTTTATTTTCACGAAATTTGCAAGACATGTAGACCTCCAATTGGAATTTTTTCTCACGAACCGTAAGACGTAGAAAAGATCTGAGCACTTGAGAAGAACAAGTAGCAAATTTTATGTAGGAAAAGTGCACCGGTTTGACTCTAGGACCGAAATTGACGCCAATATGCCCGATTATTGAATTTTGAAAAAAATCCAAGGGTACCCCCTTTAAACATTTTTGGACAAATTCCAATTTTAGGAAATTGTTTTTTTAATGTTAATATATACACTAGGTCTAACTTATTCCAAATATGTGTTTTTTTTCTATCCCCTACCCACAGTTTGGCAAAAATAATGGAAAAATCGAATTAAAAATTTTCAGTTTTTTCCATTTTCCGGCCAAACGGTGCATTTTCTCATAGGGGTATGTATATCTTTTTTGAATCAGTACGTCAGGCTTAATCGAAATAAATTAAATTTGGAACGAAATACAAAGTTTTTATTTTCACGAAATTTGCAAGACATGTAGACCTCCAATTGGAATTTTTTCTCACGAACCGTAAGACGTAGAAAAGATCTGAGCACTTGAGAAGAACAAGTAGCAAATTTTATGTAGGAAAAGTGCACCGGTTTGACTCTAGGACCGAAATTGACGCCAATATGCCCGATTATTGAATTTTGAAAAAAATCCAAGGGTACCCCCTTTGAAAATTTTTGGGCAAATTCCAATTTTAGGAAATTGTTTTTTTAATGTTAATATATACACTAGGTCTAACTTATTCCAAATATGTGTTTTTTTTCTATCCCCTACCCACAGTTTGGCAAAAATAATGGAAAAATCGAATTAAAAATTTTCAGTTTTTTCCATTTTCCGGCCAAACGGTGCATTTTCTCATAGGGGTATGTATATCTTTTTTGAATCAGTACGTCAAGCTTAATCGAAATAAATTAAATTTGGAACGAAATACAATGTTTTTATTTTCACGAAATTTGCAAGACATGTAGACCTCCAATTGGAATTTTTTCTCACGAACCGTAAGACGTAGAAAAGATCTGAGCACTTGAGAAGAACAAGTAGCAAATTTTATGTAGGAAAAGTGCACCGGTTTGACTCTAGGACCGAAATTGACGCCAATATGCCCGATTATTGAATTTTGAAAAAAATCCAACCCTTTAAATATTTTTGGACAAATTCCAATTTTAGGAAATTGTTTTTTTAATGTTAATATATACTCTAGGTCTAACTTATTCCAAATATGTGTTTTTTTTCTATCCCCTACCCACAGTTTGGCAAAAATAATGGAAAAATCGAATTAAAAATTTTCAGTTTTTTCCATTTTCCGGCCAAACGGTGCATTTTCTCATAGGGGTATGTATATCTTTTTTGAATCAGTACGTCAGGCTCAATCGAAATAAATTAAAATTGGAACGAAATACAAAGTTTTTATTTTCACGAAATTTGCAAGACATGTAGACCTCCAATTGGAATTTTTTCTCACGAACCGTAAAACGTAGAAAAAATCTGAGTACTTGAGAAGAACAAGTAGCAAATTTTATGTAAGAAATGTGCACCAATTTGACTCTAGGACCGAAATTGACGCCAATATATCCGATTAAAGGATGTTTAAATGATGAACAAATATTACAAAAAATTATAGTTTTTTCCATTTTCCGGCCAAACGGTGCATTTTCCCATAGGGGTATGTATATCTTTTTTGAATCAGTACGTCAGGCTTAATCGAAATAAATTAAATTTGGAACGAAATACAAAGTTTTTATTTTCACGAAATTTGCAAGACATGTAGACCTCCAATTGGAATTTTTTCTCACGAACCGTAAGACGTAAAAAAGATCTGAGCACTTGAGAAGAACAAGTAGCAAATTTTATGTAGGAAAAGTGCACCGGTTTGACTCTAGGACCGAAATTGACGCCAATATGCCCGATTATTGAATTTTGAAAAAAATCCAAGGGTACCCCCTTTGAAAATTTTTGGGCAAATTCCAATTTTAGGAAATTGTTTTTTTAATGTTAATATATACACTAGGTCTAACTTATTCCAAATATGTGTTTTTTTTCTATCCCCTACCCGCAGTTTGGCAAAAATAATGGAAAAATCGAATTAAAAATTTTCAGTTTTTTCCATTTTCCGGCCAAACGGTGCATTTTCTCATAGGGGTATGTATATCTTTTTTGAATCAGTACGTCAGGCTCAATCGAAATAAATTAAATTTGGAACGAAATACAAAGTTTTTATTTTCACGAAATTTGCAAGACATGTAGACCTCCAATTGGAATTTTTTCTCACGAACCGTAAGACGTAGAAAAAATCTGAGTACTTGAGAAGAACAAGTAGCAAATTTTATATAAGAAATGTGCACCAATTTGACTCTAGGACCGAAATTGACGCCAATATGTCCGGTTAAAGGATGTTTAAGAAATGAACAAATATTACAAAAAATTATAGTTTTTTCCATTTTCCGGCCAAACGGTGCATTTTCTCATAGGGGTATGTATATCTTTTTTGAATCAGTACGTCAGGCTTAATCGAAATAAATTAAATTTGGAACGAAATACAAAGTTTTTATTTTCACGAAATTTGCAAGACATGTAGACCTCCAATTGGAATTTTTTCTCACGAAACGTAAGACGTAGAAAAGATCTGAGCACTTGAGAAGAACAAGTAGCAAATTTTATCTAGGAAAAGTGCACCGGTTTGACTCTAGGACCGAAATTGACGCCAATATGCCCGATTATTGAATTTTGAAAAAAATCCAAGGGTACCCCCTTTAAACATTTTTGGGCAAATTCCAATTTTAGGAAATTGTTTTTTTAATGTTAATATATACACTAGGTCTAACTTATTCCAAATATGTGTTTTTTTTCTATCCCCTACCCACAGTTTGGCAAAAATAATGGAAAAATCGAATTAAAAATTTTCAGTTTTTTCCATTTTCCGGCCAAACGGTGCATTTTCTCATAGGGGTATGTATATCTTTTTTGAATCAGTACGCCAGGTTTAATCGAAATAAATTAAATTTGGAACGAAATACAAAGTTTTTTTTTCACGAAATTTGCAAGACATGTAGACCTCCAATTGGAATTTTTTCTCACGAACCGTAAAACGTAGAAAAAATCTGAGTACTTGAGAAGAACAAGCAGCAAATTTTATGTAAGAAATGTGCACCAATTTGACTCTAGGACCGAAATTGACGCCAATATGTCCGGTTAAAGGATGTTTAAGAAATGAACAAATATTACAAAAAATTATAGTTTTTTCCATTTTCCGGCCAAACGGTGCATTTTCTTATAGGGGTATGTATATCTTTTTTGAATCAGTACGTCAGGCTTAATCGAAATAAATTAAATTTGGAACGAAATACAAAGTTTTTATTTTCACGAAATTTGCAAGACATGTAGACCTCCAATTGGAATTTTTTCTCACGAACCGTAAGACGTAGAAAAGATCTGAGCACTTGAGAAGAACAAGTAGCAAATTTTATGTAGGAAAAGTGCACCGGTTTGACTCTAGGACCGAAATTGACGCCAATATGCCCGATTATTGAATTTTGAAAAAAATCCAAGGGTACCCCCTTTAAACATTTTTGGGCAAATTCCAATTTTAGGAAATTGTTTTTTTAATGTTAATATATACACTAGGTCTAACTTATTCCAAATATGTGTTTTTTTTCTATCCCCTACCCACAGTTTGGCAAAAATAATGGAAAAATCGAATTAAAAATTTTCAGTTTTTTCCATTTTCCGGCCAAACGGTGCATTTTCTCATAGGGGTATGATATCTTTTTTGAATCAGTACGTCAGGCTTAATCGAAATAAATTAAATTTGGAACGAAATACAAAGTTTTTATTTTCACGAAATTTGCAAGACATGTAGACCTCCAATTGGAATTTTTTCTTACGAACCGTAAGACGTAGAAAAGATCTGAGCACTTGAGAAGAACAAGTAGCAAATTTTATCTAGGAAAAGTGCACCGGTTTGACTCTAGGACCGAAATTGACGCCAATATGCCCGATTATTGAATTTTGAAAAAAATCCAAGGGTACCCCCTTTAAACATTTTTGGGCAAATTCCAATTTTAGGAAATTGTTTTTTTAATGTTAATATATACACTAGGTCTAACTTATTCCAAATATGTGTTTTTTTTCTATCCCCTACCCACAGTTTGGCAAAAATAATGGAAAAATCGAATTAAAAATTTTCAGTTTTTTCCATTTTCCGGCCAAACGGTGCATTTTCTCATAGGGGTATGTATATCTTTTTTGAATCAGTACGTCAGGCTTAATCGAAATAAATTAAATTTGAAACGAAATACAAAGTTTTTATTTTCACGAAATTTGCAAGACATGTAGACCTCCAATTGGAATTTTTTCTCACGAACCGTAAGACGTAGAAAAGATCTGAGCACTTTAGAAGAACAAGTAGCAAATTTTATGTAGGAAAAGTGCACCGGTTTGACTCTAGGACCGAAATTGACGCCAATATGTCCGGTTAAAGGATGTTTAAGAAATGAACAAATATTACAAAAAATTATAGTTTTTTCCATTTTCCGGCCAAACGGTGCATTTTCTCATAGGGGTATGTATATCTTTTTTGAATCAGTACGTCAGGCTTAATCGAAATAAATTAAATTTGGAACGAAATACAAAGTTTTTATTTTCACGAAATTTGCAAGACATGTAGACCTCCAATTGGAATTTTTTCTCACGAACCGTAAGACGTAGAAAAGATCTGAGCACTTGAGAAGAACAAGTAGCAAATTTTATGTAGGAAAAGTGCACCGGTTTGACTCTAGGACCGAAATTGACGCCAATATGCCCGATTATTGAATTTTGAAAAAAATCCAAGGGTACCCCCTTTAAACATTTTTGGGCAAATTCCAATTTTAGGAAATTGTTTTTTTAATGTTAATATATACACTAGGTCTAACTTATTCCAAATATGTGTTTTTTTTCTATCCCCTACCCACAGTTTGGCAAAAATAATGGAAAAATCGAATTAAAAATTTTCAGTTTTTTCCATTTTCCGGCCAAACGGTGCATTTTCTCATAGGAGTATGTATATCTTTTTTGAATCAGTACGTCAGATTTAATCGAAATAAATTAAATTTGGAACGAAATACAAAGTTTTTATTTTCACGAAATTTGCAAGACATGTAGACCTCCAATTGGAATTTTTTCTCACGAACCGTAAGACGTAGAAAAAATCTGAGCACTTGAGAAGAACAAGTAGAAAATTTTATATAAGAAATGTGCACCGGTTTGACTCTAGGACCGGAATTGACGCCAATATATCCGATTAAAGGATGTTTAAATGATGAACAAATATTACAAAAAATTATAGTTTTTTCCATTTTCCGGCCAAACGGTGCATTTTCTCATAGGGGTATGTATATCTTGTTTGAATCAGTACGTCAGGCTTAATCGAAATAAATTAAATTTGGAACGAAATACAAAGTTTTTATTTTCACGAAATTTGCAAGACATGTAGACCTCCAATTGGAATTTTTTCTCACGAACCGTAAGACGTAGAAAAGATCTGAGCACTTGAGAAGAACAAGTAGCAAATTTTATGTAGGAAAAGTGCACCGGTTTGACTCTAGGACCGAAATTGACGCCAATATGCCCGATTATTGAATTTTGAAAAAAATCCAAGGGTACCCCCTTTGAAAATTTTTGGGCAAATTCCAATTTTAGGAAATTGTTTTTTTAATGTTAATATATACACTAGCTCTAACTTATTCCAAATATGTGTTTTTTTTCTATCCCCTACCCACAGTTTGGCAAAAATAATGGAAAAATCGAATTAAAAATTTTCAGTTTTTTCCATTTTCCGGCCAAACGGTGCATTTTCTCATAGGGGTATGTATATCTTTTTTGAATCAGTACGTCAGGCTTAATCGAAATAAATTAAATTTGGAACGAAATACAAAGTTTTTATTTTCACGAAATTTGCAAGACATGTAGACCTCCAATTGGAATTTTTTCTCACGAACCGTAAGACGTAGAAAAGATCTGAGCACTTGAGAAGAACAAGTAGCAAATTTTATGTAGGAAAAGTGCACCGGTTTGACTCTAGGACCGAAATTGACGCCAATATGCCCGACTATTGAATTTTGAAAAAAATCCAAGGGTACCCCCTTTAAACATTTTTGGACAAATTCCAATTTTAGGAAATTGTTTTTTTAATGTTAATATATACACTAGGTCTAACTTATTCCAAATATGTGTTTTTTTTCTATCCCCTACCCACAGTTTGGCAAAAATAATGGAAAAATCAAATTAAAAATTTTCAGTTTTTTCCATTTTCCGGCCAAACGGTGCATTTTCTCATAGGGGTATGTATATCTTTTTTGAATCAGTACGTCAGGTTTAATCGAAATAAATTAAATTTGGAACGAAATAAAAAGTTTTTATTTTCACGAAATTTGCAAGACATGTAGACCTCCAATTGGAATTTTTTCTCACGAACCGTAAGACGTAGAAAAAATCTGAGCACTTGAGAAGAACAAGTAGCAAATTTTATATAAGAAATGTGCACCGGTTTGACTCTAGGACCGGAATTGACGCCAATATATCCGATTAAAGGATGTTTAAATGATGAACAAATATTACAAAAAATTATAGTTTTTTCCATTTTCCGGCCAAACGGTGCATTTTCTCATAGGGGTATGTATATCTTTTTTGAATCAGTACGTCAGGCTTAATCGAAATAAATTAAATTTGGAACGAAATACAAAGTTTTTATTTTCACGAAATTTGCAAGACATGTAGACCTCCAATTGGAATTTTTTCTCACGAACCGTAAGACGTAGAAAAGATCTGAGCACTTGAGAAGAACAAGTAGCAAATTTTATGTAGGAAAAGTGCACCGGTTTGACTCTAGGACCGAAATTGACGCCAATATGTCCGATTATTGAATTTTGAAAAAAATCCAAGGGTACCCCCTTTGAAAATTTTTGGGCAAATTCCAATTTTAGGAAATTGTTTTTTTAATGTTAATATATACACTAGGTCTAACTTATTCCAAATATGTGTTTTTTTTCTATCCCCTACCCACAGTTTGGCAAAAATAATGGAAAAATCGAATTAAAAATTTTCAGTTTTTTCCATTTTCCGGCCAAACGGTGCATTTTCTCATAGGGGTATGTATATCTTTTTTGAATCAGTACGTCAGGCTTAATCGAAATAAATTAAATTTGGAACGAAATACAAAGTTTTTATTTTCACGAAATTTGCAAGACATGTAGACCTCCAATTGGAATTTTTTCTCACGAACCGTAAGACGTAGAAAAGATCTGAGCACTTGAGAAGAACAAGTAGCAAATTTTATGTAGGAAAAGTGCACCGGTTTGACTCTAGGACCGAAATTGACGCCAATATGCCCGATTATTGAATTTTGAAAAAAATCCAAGGGTACCCCCTTTGAAAATTTTTGGGCAAATTCCAATTTTAGGAAATTGTTTTTTTAATGTTAATATATACACTAGGTCTAACTTATTCCAAATATGTGTTTTTTTTCTATCCCCTACCCACAGTTTGGCAAAAATAATGGAAAAATCGAATTAAAAATTTTCAGTTTTTTCCATTTTCCGGCCAAACGGTGCATTTTCTCATAGGGGTATGTATATCTTTTTTGAATCAGTACGTCAAGCTTAATCGAAATAAATTAAATTTGGAACGAAATACAATGTTTTTATTTTCACGAAATTTGCAAGACATGTAGACCTCCAATTGGAATTTTTTCTCACGAACCGTAAGACGTAGAAAAGATCTGAGCACTTGAGAAGAACAAGTAGCAAATTTTATGTAGGAAAAGTGCACCGGTTTGACTCTAGGACCGAAATTGACGCCAATATGCCCGATTATTGAATTTTGAAAAAAATCCAAGGGTACCCCCTTTAAATATTTTTGGACAAATTCCAATTTTAGGAAATTGTTTTTTTAATGTTAATATATACTCTAGGTCTAACTTATTCCAAATATGTGTTTTTTTTCTATCCCCTACCCACAGTTTGGCAAAAATAATGGAAAAATCGAATTAAAAATTTTCAGTTTTTTCCATTTTCCGGCCAAACGGTGCATTTTCTCATAGGGGTATGTATATCTTTTTTGAATCAGTACGTCAGGCTCAATCGAAATAAATTAAATTTGGAACGAAATACAAAGTTTTTATTTTCACGAAATTTGCAAGACATGTAGACCTCCAATTGGAATTTTTTCTCACGAACCGTAAAACGTAGAAAAAATCTGAGTACTTGAGAAGAACAAGTAGCAAATTTTATATAAGAAATGTGCACCAATTTGACTCTAGGACCGAAATTGACGCCAATATGTCCGGTTAAAGGATGTTTAAGAAATGAACAAATATTACAAAAAATTATAGTTTTTTCCATTTTCCGGCCAAACGGTGCATTTTCTCATAGGGGTATGTATATCTTTTTTGAATCAGTACGTCAGGCTTAATCGAAATAAATTAAATTTGGAACGAAATACAAAGTTTTTATTTTCACGAAATTTGCAAAACATGTAGACCTCCAATTGGAATTTTTTCTCACGAACCGTAAGACGTAGAAAAAATCTGAGCACTTGAGAAGAACAAGTAGCAAATTTTATATAAGAAATGTGGAAATTGACTCTAGGACCGGAATTGACGCCAATATATCCGATTAAAGGATGTTTAAATGATGAACAAATATTACAAAAAATTATAGTTTTTTCCATTTTCCGGCCAAACGGTGCATTTTCTCATAGGGGTATGTATATCTTTTTTGAATCAGTACGTCAGGCTTAATCGAAATAAATTAAATTTGGAACGAAATACAAAGTTTTTATTCTCACGAAATTTGCAAGACATGTAGACCTCCAATTGGAATTTTTTCTCACGAACCGTAAGACGTAGAAAAAATCTGAGCACTTGAGAAGAACAAGTAGCAAATTTTATGTAGGAAAAGTGCACCGGTTTGACTCTAGGACCGAAATTGACGCCAATATGCCCGATTATTGAATTTTGAAAAAAATCCAAGGGTACCCCCTTTAAACATTTTTGGGCAAATTCCAATTTTAGGAAATTGTTTTTTTAATGTTAATAAATACACTAGGTCTAACTTATTCCAAATATGTGTTTTTTTTCTATCCCCTACCCACAGTTTGGCAAAAATAATGGAAAAATCGAATTAAAAATTTTCAGTTTTTTCCATTTTCCGGCCAAACGGTGCATTTTCTCATAGGGGTATGTATATCTTTTTTGAATCAGTACGTCAGGCTTAATCGAAATAAATTAAATTTGGAACGAAATACAAAGTTTTTATTTTCACGAAATTTGCAAGACATGTAGACCTCCAATTGGAATTTTTTCTCACGAACCGTAAGACGTAGAAAAGATCTAAGCACTTGAGAAGAACAAGTAGCAAATTTTATATAAGAAATGTGCACCGGTTTGACTCTAGGACCGGAATTGACGCCAATATATCCGATTAAAGGATGTTTAAATGATGAACAAATATTACAAAAAATTATAGTTTTTTCCATTTTCCGGCCAAACGGTGCATTTTCTCATAGGGGTATGTATATCTTTTTTGAATCAGTACGTCAGGCTTAATCGAAATAAATTAAATTTGGAACGAAATACAAAGTTTTTATTTTCACGAAATTTGCAAGACATGTAGACCTCCAATTGGAATTTTTTCTCACGAACCGTAAGACGTAGAAAAGATCTGAGCACTTGAGAAGAACAAGTAGCAAATTTTATGTAGGAAAAGTGCACCGGTTTGACTCTAGGACCGAAATTGACGCCAATATGCCCGACTATTGAATTTTGAAAAAAATCCAAGGGTACCCCCTTTAAACATTTTTGGACAAATTCCAATTTTAGGAAATTGTTTTTTTAATGTTAATATATACACTAGGTCTAACTTATTCCAAATATGTGTTTTTTTTCTATCCCCTACCCACAGTTTGGCAAAAATAATGGAAAAATCGAATTAAAAATTTTCAGTTTTTTCCATTTTCCGGCCAAACGGTGCATTTTCTCATAGGGGTATGTATATCTTTTTTGAATCAGTACGTCAGGTTTAATCGAAATAAATTAAATTTGGAACGAAATAAAAAGTTTTTATTTTCACGAAATTTGCAAGACATGTAGACCTCCAATTGGAATTTTTTCTCACGAACCGTAAGACGTAGAAAAGATCTGCGCACTTGAGAAGAACAAGTAGCAAATTTTATGTAGGAAAAGTGCACCGGTTTGACTCTAGGACCGAAATTGACGCCAATATGCCAGATTATTTAATTTTGAAAAAAATCCAAGGGTACCCCCTTTAAACATTTTTGGGCAAATTCCAATTTTAGGAAATTGTTTTTTTAATGTTAATATATACATTAGGTCTAACTTATTCCAAATATGTGTTTTTTTTCTATCCCCTACCCACAGTTTGGCAAAAATAATGGAAAAATCGAATTAAAAATTTTCAGTTTTTTCCATTTTCCGGCCAAACGGTGCATTTTCTCATAGGGGTATGTATATCTTTTTTGAATCAGTACGTCAGGTTTAATCGAAATAAATTAAATTTGGAACGAAATACAAAGTTTTTATTTTCACGAAATTTGCAAGACATGTAGACCTCCAATTGGAATTTTTTCTCACGAACCGTAAGACGTAGAAAAAATCTGAGCACTTGAGAAGAACAAGTAGCAAATTTTATATAAGAAATGTGCACCGGTTTGACTCTAGGACCGGAATTGACGCCAATATATCCGATTAAAGGATGTTTAAATGATGAACAAATATTACAAAAAATTATAGTTTTTTCCATTTTCCGGCCAAACGGTGCATTTTCTCATAGGGGTATGTATATCTTTTTTGAATCAGTACGTCAGGCTTAATCGAAATAAATTAAATTTGGAACGAAATACAAAGTTTTTATTCTCACGAAATTTGCAAGACATGTAGACCTCCAATTGGAATTTTTTCTCACGAACCGTAAGACGTAGAAAAAATCTGAGCACTTGAGAAGAACAAGTAGCAAATTTTATGTAGGAAAAGTGCACCGGTTTGACTCTAGGACCGAAATTGACGCCAATATGCCCGATTATTGAATTTTGAAAAAAATCCAAGGGTACCCCCTTTAAACATTTTTGGGCAAATTCCAATTTTAGGAAATTGTTTTTTTAATGTTAATAAATACACTAGGTCTAACTTATTCCAAATATGTGTTTTTTTTCTATCCCCTACCCACAGTTTGGCAAAAATAATGGAAAAATCGAATTAAAAATTTTCAGTTTTTTCCATTTTCCGGCCAAACGGTGCATTTTCTCATAGGGGTATGTATATCTTTTTTGAATCAGTACGTCAGGCTTAATCGAAATAAATTAAATTTGGAACGAAATACAAAGTTTTTATTTTCACGAAATTTGCAAGACATGTAGACCTCCAATTGGAATTTTTTCTCACGAACCGTAAGACGTAGAAAAGATCTAAGCACTTGAGAAGAACAAGTAGCAAATTTTATATAAGAAATGTGCACCGGTTTGACTCTAGGACCGGAATTGACGCCAATATATCCGATTAAAGGATGTTTAAATGATGAACAAATATTACAAAAAATTATAGTTTTTTCCATTTTCCGGCCAAACGGTGCATTTTCTCATAGGGGTATGTATATCTTTTTTGAATCAGTACGTCAGGCTTAATCGAAATAAATTAAATTTGGAACGAAATACAAAGTTTTTATTTTCACGAAATTTGCAAGACATGTAGACCTCCAATTGGAATTTTTTCTCACGAACCGTAAGACGTAGAAAAGATCTGAGCACTTGAGAAGAACAAGTAGCAAATTTTATGTAGGAAAAGTGCACCGGTTTGACTCTAGGACCGAAATTGACGCCAATATGCCCGACTATTGAATTTTGAAAAAAATCCAAGGGTACCCCCTTTAAACATTTTTGGACAAATTCCAATTTTAGGAAATTGTTTTTTTAATGTTAATATATACACTAGGTCTAACTTATTCCAAATATGTGTTTTTTTTCTATCCCCTACCCACAGTTTGGCAAAAATAATGGAAAAATCGAATTAAAAATTTTCAGTTTTTTCCATTTTCCGGCCAAACGGTGCATTTTCTCATAGGGGTATGTATATCTTTTTTGAATCAGTACGTCAGGTTTAATCGAAATAAATTAAATTTGGAACGAAATAAAAAGTTTTTATTTTCACGAAATTTGCAAGACATGTAGACCTCCAATTGGAATTTTTTCTCACGAACCGTAAGACGTAGAAAAGATCTGCGCACTTGAGAAGAACAAGTAGCAAATTTTATGTAGGAAAAGTGCACCGGTTTGACTCTAGGACCGAAATTGACGCCAATATGCCAGATTATTTAATTTTGAAAAAAATCCAAGGGTACCCCCTTTAAACATTTTTGGGCAAATTCCAATTTTAGGAAATTGTTTTTTTAATGTTAATATATACACTAGGTCTAACTTATTCCAAATATGTGTTTTTTTTCTATCCCCTACCCACAGTTTGGCAAAAATAATGGAAAAATCGAATTAAAAATTTTCAGTTTTTTCCATTTTCCGGCCAAACGGTGCATTTTCTCATAGGGGTATGTATATCTTTTTTGAATCAGTACGTCAGGTTTAATCGAAATAAATTAAATTTGGAACGAAATACAAAGTTTTTATTTTCACGAAATTTGCAAGACATGTAGACCTCCAATTGGAATTTTTTCTCACGAACCGTAAGACGTAGAAAAAATCTGAGCACTTGAGAAGAACAAGTAGCAAATTTTATATAAGAAATGTGCACCGGTTTGACTCTAGGACCGGAATTGACGCCAATATATCCGATTAAAGGATGTTTAAATGATGAACAAATATTACAAAAAATTATAGTTTTTTCCATTTTCCGGCCAAACGGTGCATTTTCTCATAGGGGTATGTATATCTTTTTTGAATCAGTACGTCAGGCTTAATCGAAATAAATTAAATTTGGAACGAAATACAAAGTTTTTATTCTCACGAAATTTGCAAGACATGTAGACCTCCAATTGGAATTTTTTCTCACGAACCGTAAGACGTAGAAAAAATCTGAGCACTTGAGAAGAACAAGTAGCAAATTTTATGTAGGAAAAGTGCACCGGTTTGACTCTAGGACCGAAATTGACGCCAATATGCCCGATTATTGAATTTTGAAAAAAATCCAAGGGTACCCCCTTTAAACATTTTTGGGCAAATTCCAATTTTAGGAAATTGTTTTTTTAATGTTAATATATACACTAGGTCTAACTTATTCCAAATATGTGTTTTTTTTCTATCCCCTACCCACAGTTTGGCAAAAATAATGGAAAAATCGAATTAAAAATTTTCAGTTTTTTCCATTTTCCGGTCAAACGGTACATTTTCTCATAGGGGTATGTATATCTTTTTTGAATCAGTACGTCAGGCTCAATCGAAATAAATTAAATTTGGAACGAAATACAAAGTTTTTATTTTCACGAAATTTGCAAGACATGTAGACCTCCAATTGGAATTTTTTCTCACGAACCGTAAGACGTAGAAAAAATCTGAGTACTTGAGAAGAACAAGTAGCAAATTTTATGTAAGAAATGTGCACCAATTTGACTCTAGGACCGAAATTGACGCCAATATGTCCGGTTAAAGGATGTTTAAGAAATGAACAAATATTACAAAAAATTATAGTTTTTTCCATTTTCCGGCCAAACGGTGCATTTTCTCATAGGGGTATGTATATCTTTTTTGAATCAGTACGTCAGGCTTAATCGAAATAAATTAAATTTGGAACGAAATACAAAGTTTTTATTTTCACGAAATTTGCAAGACATGTAGACCTCCAATTGGAATTTTTTCTCACGAACCGTAAGACGTAGAAAAGATCTAAGCACTTGAGAAGAACAAGTAGCAAATTTTATGTAAGAAATGTGCACCAATTTGACTCTAGGACCGAAATTGACGCCAATATGTCCGGTTAAAGGATGTTTAAGAAATGAACAAATATTACAAAAAATTATAGTTTTTTCCATTTTCCGGCCAAACGGTGCATTTTCTCATAGGGGTATGATATCTTTTTTGAATCAGTACGTCAGGCTTAATCGAAATAAATTAAATTTGGAACGAAATACAAAGTTTTTATTTTCACGAAATTTGCAAGACATGTAGACCTCCAATTGGAATTTTTTCTCACGAACCGTAAGACGTAGAAAAGATCTGAGCACTTGAGAAGAACAAGTAGCAAATTTTATGTAGGAAAAGTGCACCGGTTTGACTCTAGGACCGAAATTGACGCCAATATGCCCGATTATTGAATTTTGAAAAAAATCCAAGGGTACCCCCTTTAAACATTTTTGGGCAAATTCCAATTTTAGGAAATTGTTTTTTTAATGTTAATATATACACTAGGTCTAACTTATTCCAAATATGTGTTTTTTTTCTATCCCCTACCCACAGTTTGGCAAAAATAATGGAAAAATCGAATTAAAAATTTTCAGTTTTTTCCATTTTCCGGCCAAACGGTACATTTTCTCATAGGGGTATGTATATCTTTTTTGAATCAGTACGTCAGGCTCAATCGAAATAAATTAAATTTGGAACGAAATACAAAGTTTTTATTTTCACGAAATTTGCAAGACATGTAGACCTCCAATTGGAATTTTTTCTCACGAACCGTAAGACGTAGAAAAAATCTGAGTACTTGAGAAGAACAAGTAGCAAATTTTATGTAAGAAATGTGCACCAATTTGACTCTAGGACCGAAATTGACGCCAATATGTCCGGTTAAAGGATGTTTAAGAAATGAACAAATATTACAAAAAATTATAGTTTTTTCCATTTTCCGGCCAAACGGTGCATTTTCTCATAGGGGTATGTATATCTTTTTTGAATCAGTACGTCAGGCTTAATCGAAATAAATTAAATTTGGAACGAAATACAAAGTTTTTATTTTCGCGAAATTTGCAAGACATGTAGACCTCCAATTGGAATTTTTTCTCACGAACCGTAAGACGTAGAAAAGATCTGAGCACTTGAGAAGAACAAGTAGCAAATTTTATGTAGGAAAAGTGCACCGGTTTGACTCTAGGACCGAAATTGACGCCAATATGCCCGATTATTGAATTTTGAAAAAAATCCAAGGGTACCCCCTTTAAACATTTTTGGGCAAATTCCAATTTTAGGAAATTGTTTTTTTAATGTTAATATATACACTAGGTCTAACTTATTCCAAATATGTGTTTTTTTTCTATCCCCTACCCACAGTTTGGCAAAAATAATGAAAAAATCGAATTAAAAATTTTCAGTTTTTTCCATTTTCCGGCCAAACGGTGCATTTTCTCATAGGGGTATGTATATCTTTTTTGAATTAGTACGTCAGGCTCAATCGAAATAAATTAAATTTGGAACGAAATACAAAGTTTTTATTTTCACGAAATTTGCAAGACATGTAGACCTCCAATTGGAATTTTTTCTCACGAACCGTAAGACGTAGAAAAGATCTGAGCACTTGAGAAGAACAAGTAGCAAATTTTATGTAGTAAAAGTGCACCGGTTTGACTCTAGGACCGAAATTGACGCCAATATGCCCGATTATTTAATTTTGAAAAAAATCCAAGGGTACCCCCTTTAAACATTTTTGGGCAAATTCCAATTTTAGGAAATTGTTTTTTTAATGTTAATATATACACTAGGTCTAACTTATTCCAAATATGTGTTTTTTTTCTATCCCCTACCCACAGTTTGGCAAAAATAATGGAAAAATCGAATTAAAAATTTTCAGTTTTTTCCATTTTCCGGCCAAACGGTGCATTTTCTCATAGGGGTATGTATATCTTTTTTGAATCAGTACGTCAGGTTTAATCGAAATAAATTAAATTTGGAACGAAATACAAAGTTTTTATTTTCACGAAATTTGCAAGACATGTAGACCTCCAATTGGAATTTTTTCTCACGAACCGTAAGACGTAGAAAAAATCTGAGCACTTGAGAAGAACAAGTAGCAAATTTTATATAAGAAATGTGGAAATTGACTCTAGGACCGGAATTGACGCCAATATATCCGATTAAAGGATGTTTAAATGATGAACAAATATTACAAAAAATTATAGTTTTTTCCATTTTCCGGCCAAACGGTGCATTTTCTCATAGGGGTATGTATATCTTTTTTGAATCAGTACGTCAGGCTTAATCGAAATAAATTAAATTTGGAACGAAATACAAAGTTTTTATTCTCACGAAATTTGCAAGACATGTAGACCTCCAATTGGAATTTTTTCTCACGAACCGTAAGACGTAGAAAAAATCTGAGCACTTGAGAAGAACAAGTAGCAAATTTTATGTAGGAAAAGTGCACCGGTTTGACTCTAGGACCGAAATTGACGCCAATATGCCCGATTATTGAATTTTGAAAAAAATCCAAGGGTACCCCCTTTAAACATTTTTGGGCAAATTCCAATTTTAGGAAATTGTTTTTTTAATGTTAATATATACACTAGGTCTAACTTATTCCAAATATGTGTTTTTTTTCTATCCCCTACCCACAGTTTGGCAAAAATAATGGAAAAATCGAATTAAAAATTTTCAGTTTTTTCCATTTTCCGGCCAAACGGTACATTTTCTCATAGGGGTATGTATATCTTTTTTGAATCAGTACGTCAGGCTCAATCGATATAAATTAAATTTGGAACGAAATACAAAGTTTTTATTTTCACGAAATTTGCAAGACATGTAGACCTCCAATTGGAATTTTTTCTCACGAACCGTAAGACGTAGAAAAGATCTGAGCACTTGAGAAGAACAAGTAGCAAATTTTATGTAGGAAAAGTGCACCGGTTTGACTCTAGGACCGAAATTGACGCCAATATGCCCGATTATTGAATTTTGAAAAAAATCCAAGGGTACCCCCTTTGAAAATTTTTGGGCAAATTCCAATTTTAGGAAATTGTTTTTTTAATGTTAATATATACACTAGCTCTAACTTATTCCAAATATGTGTTTTTTTTCTATCCCCTACCCACAGTTTGGCAAAAATAATGGAAAAATCGAATTAAAAATTTTCAGTTTTTTCCATTTTCCGGCCAAACGGTGCATTTTCTCATAGGGGTATGTATATCTTTTTTGAATCAGTACGTCAGGCTTAATCGAAATAAATTAAATTTGGAACGAAATACAAAGTTTTTATTTTCACGAAATTTGCAAGACATGTAGACCTCCAATTGGAATTTTTTCTCACGAACCGTAAGACGTAGAAAAGATCTGAGCACTTGAGAAGAACAAGTAGCAAATTTTATGTAGGAAAAGTGCACCGGTTTGACTCTAGGACCGAAATTGACGCCAATATGCCCGACTATTGAATTTTGAAAAAAATCCAAGGGTACCCCCTTTAAACATTTTTGGACAAATTCCAATTTTAGGAAATTGTTTTTTTAATGTTAATATATACACTAGGTCTAACTTATTCCAAATATGTGTTTTTTTTCTATCCCCTACCCACAGTTTGGCAAAAATAATGGAAAAATCAAATTAAAAATTTTCAGTTTTTTCCATTTTCCGGCCAAACGGTGCATTTTCTCATAGGGGTATGTATATCTTTTTTGAATCAGTACGTCAGGTTTAATCGAAATAAATTAAATTTGGAACGAAATAAAAAGTTTTTATTTTCACGAAATTTGCAAGACATGTAGACCTCCAATTGGAATTTTTTCTCACGAACCGTAAGACGTAGAAAAAATCTGAGCACTTGAGAAGAACAAGTAGCAAATTTTATATAAGAAATGTGCACCGGTTTGACTCTAGGACCGGAATTGACGCCAATATATCCGATTAAAGGATGTTTAAATGATGAACAAATATTACAAAAAATTATAGTTTTTTCCATTTTCCGGCCAAACGGTGCATTTTCTCATAGGGGTATGTATATCTTTTTTGAATCAGTACGTCAGGCTTAATCGAAATAAATTAAATTTGGAACGAAATACAAAGTTTTTATTTTCACGAAATTTGCAAGACATGTAGACCTCCAATTGGAATTTTTTCTCACGAACCGTAAGACGTAGAAAAGATCTGAGCACTTGAGAAGAACAAGTAGCAAATTTTATGTAGGAAAAGTGCACCGGTTTGACTCTAGGACCGAAATTGACGCCAATATGTCCGATTATTGAATTTTGAAAAAAATCCAAGGGTACCCCCTTTGAAAATTTTTGGGCAAATTCCAATTTTAGGAAATTGTTTTTTTAATGTTAATATATACACTAGGTCTAACTTATTCCAAATATGTGTTTTTTTTCTATCCCCTACCCACAGTTTGGCAAAAATAATGGAAAAATCGAATTAAAAATTTTCAGTTTTTTCCATTTTCCGGCCAAACGGTGCATTTTCTCATAGGGGTATGTATATCTTTTTTGAATCAGTACGTCAGGCTTAATCGAAATAAATTAAATTTGGAACGAAATACAAAGTTTTTATTTTCACGAAATTTGCAAGACATGTAGACCTCCAATTGGAATTTTTTCTCACGAACCGTAAGACGTAGAAAAGATCTGAGCACTTGAGAAGAACAAGTAGCAAATTTTATGTAGGAAAAGTGCACCGGTTTGACTCTAGGACCGAAATTGACGCCAATATGCCCGATTATTGAATTTTGAAAAAAATCCAAGGGTACCCCCTTTAAACATTTTTGGACAAATTCCAATTTTAGGAAATTGTTTTTTTAATGTTAATATATACTCTAGGTCTAACTTATTCCAAATATGTGTTTTTTTTCTATCCCCTACCCACAGTTTGGCAAAAATAATGGAAAAATCGAATTAAAAATTTTCAGTTTTTTCCATTTTCCGGCCAAACGGTGCATTTTCTCATAGGGGTATGTATATCTTTTTTGAATCAGTACGTCAGGCTCAATCGAAATAAATTAAATTTGGAACGAAATACAAAGTTTTTATTTTCACGAAATTTGCAAGACATGTAGACCTCCAATTGGAATTTTTTCTCACGAACCGTAAAACGTAGAAAAAATCTGAGTACTTGAGAAGAACAAGTAGCAAATTTTATGTAAGAAATGTGCACCAATTTGACTCTAGGACCGAAATTGACGCCAATATGTCCGGTTAAAGGATGTTTAAGAAATGAACAAATATTACAAAAAATTATAGTTTTTTCCATTTTCCGGCCAAACGGTGCATTTTCTCATAGGGGTATGTATATCTTTTTTGAATCAGTACGTCAGGCTTAATCGAAATAAATTAAATTTGGAACGAAATACAAAGTTTTTATTTTCACGAAATTTGCAAAACATGTAGACCTCCAATTGGAATTTTTTCTCACGAACCGTAAGACGTAGAAAAAATCTGAGCGCTTGAGAAGAACAAGTAGCAAATTTTATATAAGAAATGTGGAAATTGACTCTAGGACCGGAATTGACGCCAATATATCCGATTAAAGGATGTTTAAATGATGAACAAATATTACAAAAAATTATAGTTTTTTCCATTTTCCGGCCAAACGGTGCATTTTCTCATAGGGGTATGTATATCTTTTTTGAATCAGTACGTCAGGCTTAATCGAAATAAATTAAATTTGGAACGAAATACAAAGTTTTTATTTTCACGAAATTTGCAAGACATGTAGACCTCCAATTGGAATTTTTTCTCACGAACCGTAAGACGTAGAAAAGATCTAAGCACTTGAGAAGAACAAGTAGCAAATTTTATATAAGAAATGTGCACCGGTTTGACTCTAGGACCGGAATTGACGCCAATATATCCGATTAAAGGATGTTTAAATGATGAACAAATATTACAAAAAATTATAGTTTTTTCCATTTTCCGGCCAAACGGTGCATTTTCTCATAGGGGTATGTATATCTTTTTTGAATCAGTACGTCAGGCTTAATCGAAATAAATTAAATTTGGAACGAAATACAAAGTTTTTATTCTCACGAAATTTGCAAGACATGTAGACCTCCAATTGGAATTTTTTCTCACGAACCGTAAGACGTAGAAAAGATCTGAGCACTTGAGAAGAACAAGTAGCAAATTTTATGTAGGAAAAGTGCACCGGTTTGACTCTAGGACCGAAATTGACGCCAATATGCCCGACTATTGAATTTTGAAAAAAATCCAAGGGTACCCCCTTTAAACATTTTTGGACAAATTCCAATTTTAGGAAATTGTTTTTTTAATGTTAATATATACACTAGGTCTAACTTATTCCAAATATGTGTTTTTTTTCTATCCCCTACCCACAGTTTGGCAAAAATAATGGAAAAATCGAATTAAAAATTTTCAGTTTTTTCCATTTTCCGGCCAAACGGTGCATTTTCTCATAGGGGTATGTATATCTTTTTTGAATCAGTACGTCAGGTTTAATCGAAATAAATTAAATTTGGAACGAAATAAAAAGTTTTTATTTTCACGAAATTTGCAAGACATGTAGACCTCCAATTGGAATTTTTTCTCACGAACCGTAAGACGTAGAAAAGATCTGCGCACTTGAGAAGAACAAGTAGCAAATTTTATGTAGGAAAAGTGCACCGGTTTGACTCTAGGACCGAAATTGACGCCAATATGCCAGATTATTTAATTTTGAAAAAAATCCAAGGGTACCCCCTTTAAACATTTTTGGGCAAATTCCAATTTTAGGAAATTGTTTTTTTAATGTTAATATATACACTAGGTCTAACTTATTCCAAATATGTGTTTTTTTTCTATCCCCTACCCACAGTTTGGCAAAAATAATGGAAAAATCGAATTAAAAATTTTCAGTTTTTTCCATTTTCCGGCCAAACGGTGCATTTTCTCATAGGGGTATGTATATCTTTTTTGAATCAGTACGTCAGGTTTAATCGAAATAAATTAAATTTGGAACGAAATACAAAGTTTTTATTTTCACGAAATTTGCAAGACATGTAGACCTCCAATTGGAATTTTTTCTCACGAACCGTAAGACGTAGAAAAAATCTGAGCACTTGAGAAGAACAAGTAGCAAATTTTATATAAGAAATGTGGAAATTGACTCTAGGACCGGAATTGACGCCAATATATCCGATTAAAGGATGTTTAAATGATGAACAAATATTACAAAAAATTATAGTTTTTTCCATTTTCCGGCCAAACGGTGCATTTTCTCATAGGGGTATGATATCTTTTTTGAATCAGTACGTCAGGCTTAATCGAAATAAATTAAATTTGGAACGAAATACAAAGTTTTTATTCTCACGAAATTTGCAAGACATGTAGACCTCCAATTGGAATTTTTTCTCACGAACCGTAAGACGTAGAAAAAATCTGAGCACTTGAGAAGAACAAGTAGCAAATTTTATGTAGGAAAAGTGCACCGGTTTGACGCTAGGACCGAAATTGACGCCAATATGCCCGATTATTGAATTTTGAAAAAAATCCAAGGGTACCCCCTTTAAACATTTTTGGGCAAATTCCAATTTTAGGAAATTGTTTTTTTAATGTTAATATATACACTAGGTCTAACTTATTCCAAATATGTGTTTTTTTTCTATCCCCTACCCACAGTTTGGCAAAAATAATGGAAAAATCGAATTAAAAATTTTCAGTTTTTTCCATTTTCCGGCCAAACGGTACATTTTCTCATAGGGGTATGTATATCTTTTTTGAATCAGTACGTCAGGCTCAATCGAAATAAATTAAATTTGGAACGAAATACAAAGTTTTTATTTTCACGAAATTTGCAAGACATGTAGACCTCCAATTGGAATTTTTTCTCACGAACCGTAAGACGTAGAAAAAATCTGAGTACTTGAGAAGAACAAGTAGCAAATTTTATGTAAGAAATGTGCACCAATTTGACTCTAGGACCGAAATTGACGCCAATATGTCCGGTTAAAGGATGTTTAAGAAATGAACAAATATTACAAAAAATTATAGTTTTTTCCATTTTCCGGCCAAACGGTGCATTTTCTCATAGGGGTATGTATATCTTTTTTGAATCAGTACGTCAAGCTTAATCGAAATAAATTAAATTTGGAACGAAATACAATGTTTTTATTTTCACGAAATTTGCAAGACATGTAGACCTCCAATTGGAATTTTTTCTCACGAACCGTAAGACGTAGAAAAGATCTGAGCACTTGAGAAGAACAAGTAGCAAATTTTATGTAGGAAAAGTGCACCGGTTTGACTCTAGGACCGAAATTGACGCCAATATGCCCGATTATTGAATTTTGAAAAAAATCCAAGGGTACCCCCTTTAAACATTTTTGGACAAATTCCAATTTTAGGAAATTGTTTTTTTAAGGTTAATATATACTCTAGGTCTAACTTATTCCAAATATGTGTTTTTTTTCTATCCCCTACCCACAGTTTGGCAAAAATAATGGAAAAATCGAATTAAAAATTTTCAGTTTTTTCCATTTTCCGGCCAAACGGTGCATTTTCTCATAGGGGTATGTATATCTTTTTTGAATCAGTACGTCAGGCTCAATCGAAATAAATTAAATTTGGAACGAAATACAAAGTTTTTATTTTCACGAAATTTGCAAGACATGTAGACCTCCAATTGGAATTTTTTCTCACGAACCGTAAAACGTAGAAAAAATCTGAGTACTTGAGAAGAACAAGTAGCAAATTTTATGTAAGAAATGTGCACCAATTTGACTCTAGGACCGAAATTGACGCCAATATGTCCGGTTAAAGGATGTTTAAGAAATGAACAAATATTACAAAAAATTATAGTTTTTTCCATTTTCCGGCCAAACGGTGCATTTTCTCATAGGGGTATGTATATCTTTTTTGAATCAGTACGTCAGGCTTAATCGAAATAAATTAAATTTGGAACGAAATACAAAGTTTTTATTTTCACGAAATTTGCAAAACATGTAGACCTCCAATTGGAATTTTTTCTCACGAACCGTAAGACGTAGAAAAAATCTGAGCGCTTGAGAAGAACAAGTAGCAAATTTTATATAAGAAATGTGGAAATTGACTCTAGGACCGGAATTGACGCCAATATATCCGATTAAAGGATGTTTAAATGATGAACAAATATTACAAAAAATTATAGTTTTTTCCATTTTCCGGCCAAACGGTGCATTTTCTCATAGGGGTATGTATATCTTTTTTGAATCAGTACGTCAGGCTTAATCGAAATAAATTAAATTTGGAACGAAATACAAAGTTTTTATTTTCACGAAATTTGCAAGACATGTAGACCTCCAATTGGAATTTTTTCTCACGAACCGTAAGACGTAGAAAAGATCTGAGCACTTGAGAAGAACAAGTAGCAAATTTTATGTAGGAAAAGTGCACCGGTTTGACTCTAGGACCGAAATTGACGCCAATATGCCCGACTATTGAATTTTGAAAAAAATCCAAGGGTACCCCCTTTAAACATTTTTGGACAAATTCCAATTTTAGGAAATTGTTTTTTTAATGTTAATATATACACTAGGTCTAACTTATTCCAAATATGTGTTTTTTTTCTATCCCCTACCCACAGTTTGGCAAAAATAATGGAAAAATCGAATTAAAAATTTTCAGTTTTTTCCATTTTCCGGCCAAACGGTGCATTTTCTCATAGGGGTATGTATATCTTTTTTGAATCAGTACGTCAGGTTTAATCGAAATAAATTAAATTTGGAACGAAATAAAAAGTTTTTATTTTCACGAAATTTGCAAGACATGTAGACCTCCAATTGGAATTTTTTCTCACGAACCGTAAGACGTAGAAAAGATCTGCGCACTTGAGAAGAACAAGTAGCAAATTTTATGTAGGAAAAGTGCACCGGTTTGACTCTAGGACCGAAATTGACGCCAATATGCCAGATTATTTAATTTTGAAAAAAATCCAAGGGTACCCCCTTTAAACATTTTTGGGCAAATTCCAATTTTAGGAAATTGTTTTTTTAATGTTAATATATACACTAGGTCTAACTTATTCCAAATATGTGTTTTTTTTCTATCCCCTACCCACAGTTTGGCAAAAATAATGGAAAAATCGAATTAAAAATTTTCAGTTTTTTCCATTTTCCGGCCAAACGGTGCATTTTCTCATAGGGGTATGTATATCTTTTTTGAATCAGTACGTCAGGTTTAATCGAAATAAATTAAATTTGGAACGAAATACAAAGTTTTTATTTTCACGAAATTTGCAAGACATGTAGACCTCCAATTGGAATTTTTTCTCACGAACCGTAAGACGTAGAAAAAATCTGAGCACTTGAGAAGAACAAGTAGCAAATTTTATATAAGAAATGTGGAAATTGACTCTAGGACCGGAATTGACGCCAATATATCCGATTAAAGGATGTTTAAATGATGAACAAATATTACAAAAAATTATAGTTTTTTCCATTTTCCGGCCAAACGGTGCATTTTCTCATAGGGGTATGATATCTTTTTTGAATCAGTACGTCAGGCTTAATCGAAATAAATTAAATTTGGAACGAAATACAAAGTTTTTATTCTCACGAAATTTGCAAGACATGTAGACCTCCAATTGGAATTTTTTCTCACGAACCGTAAGACGTAGAAAAAATCTGAGCACTTGAGAAGAACAAGTAGCAAATTTTATGTAGGAAAAGTGCACCGGTTTGACTCTAGGACCGAAATTGACGCCAATATGCCCGATTATTGAATTTTGAAAAAAATCCAAGGGTACCCCCTTTAAACATTTTTGGGCAAATTCCAATTTTAGGAAATTGTTTTTTTAATGTTAATATATACACTAGGTCTAACTTATTCCAAATATGTGTTTTTTTTCTATCCCCTACCCACAGTTTGGCAAAAATAATGGAAAAATCGAATTAAAAATTTTCAGTTTTTTCCATTTTCCGGCCAAACGGTACATTTTCTCATAGGGGTATGTATATCTTTTTTGAATCAGTACGTCAGGCTCAATCGAAATAAATTAAATTTGGAACGAAATACAAAGTTTTTATTTTCACGAAATTTGCAAGACATGTAGACCTCCAATTGGAATTTTTTCTCACGAACCGTAAGACGTAGAAAAAATCTGAGTACTTGAGAAGAACAAGTAGCAAATTTTATGTAAGAAATGTGCACCAATTTGACTCTAGGACCGAAATTGACGCCAATATGTCCGGTTAAAGGATGTTTAAGAAATGAACAAATATTACAAAAAATTATAGTTTTTTCCATTTTCCGGCCAAACGGTGCATTTTCTCATAGGGGTATGTATATCTTTTTTGAATCAGTACGTCAGGCTTAATCGAAATAAATTAAATTTGGAACGAAATACAAAGTTTTTATTTTCACGAAATTTGCAAGACATGTAGACCTCCAATTGGAATTTTTTCTCACGAACCGTAAGACGTAGAAAAGATCTAAGCACTTGAGAAGAACAAGTAGCAAATTTTATGTAAGAAATGTGCACCAATTTGACTCTAGGACCGAAATTGACGCCAATATGTCCGGTTAAAGGATGTTTAAGAAATGAACAAATATTACAAAAAATTATAGTTTTTTCCATTTTCCGGCCAAACGGTGCATTTTCTCATAGGGGTATGATATCTTTTTTGAATCAGTACGTCAGGCTTAATCGAAATAAATTAAATTTGGAACGAAATACAAAGTTTTTATTTTCACGAAATTTGCAAGACATGTAGACCTCCAATTGGAATTTTTTCTCACGAACCGTAAGACGTAGAAAAGATCTGAGCACTTGAGAAGAACAAGTAGCAAATTTTATGTAGGAAAAGTGCACCGGTTTGACTCTAGGACCGAAATTGACGCCAATATGCCCGATTATTGAATTTTGAAAAAAATCCAAGGGTACCCCCTTTAAACATTTTTGGGCAAATTCCAATTTTAGGAAATTGTTTTTTTAATGTTAATATATACACTAGGTCTAACTTATTCCAAATATGTGTTTTTTTTCTATCCCCTACCCACAGTTTGGCAAAAATAATGGAAAAATCGAATTAAAAATTTTCAGTTTTTTCCATTTTCCGGCCAAACGGTACATTTTCTCATAGGGGTATGTATATCTTTTTTGAATCAGTACGTCAGGCTCAATCGAAATAAATTAAATTTGGAACGAAATACAAAGTTTTTATTTTCACGAAATTTGCAAGACATGTAGACCTCCAATTGGAATTTTTTCTCACGAACCGTAAGACGTAGAAAAAATCTGAGTACTTGAGAAGAACAAGTAGCAAATTTTATGTAAGAAATGTGCACCAATTTGACTCTAGGACCGAAATTGACGCCAATATGTCCGGTTAAAGGATGTTTAAGAAATGAACAAATATTACAAAAAATTATAGTTTTTTCCATTTTCCGGCCAAACGGTGCATTTTCTCATAGGGGTATGTATATCTTTTTTGAATCAGTACGTCAGGCTTAATCGAAATAAATTAAATTTGGAACGAAATACAAAGTTTTTATTTTCGCGAAATTTGCAAGACATGTAGACCTCCAATTGGAATTTTTTCTCACGAACCGTAAGACGTAGAAAAGATCTGAGCACTTGAGAAGAACAAGTAGCAAATTTTATGTAGGAAAAGTGCACCGGTTTGACTCTAGGACCGAAATTGACGCCAATATGCCCGATTATTGAATTTTGAAAAAAATCCAAGGGTACCCCCTTTAAACATTTTTGGGCAAATTCCAATTTTAGGAAATTGTTTTTTTAATGTTAATATATACACTAGGTCTAACTTATTCCAAATATGTGTTTTTTTTCTATCCCCTACCCACAGTTTGGCAAAAATAATGGAAAAATCGAATTAAAAATTTTCAGTTTTATCCATTTTCCGGCCAAACGGTGCATTTTCTCATAGGGGTATGATATCTTTTTTGAATCAGTACGTCAGGCTTAATCGAAATAAATTAAATTTGGAACGAAATACAAAGTTTTTATTTTCACGAAATTTGCAAGACATGTAGACCTCCAATTGGAATTTTTTCTCACGAACCGTAAGACGTAGAAAAGATCTGAGCACTTAAGAAGAACAAGTAGCAAATTTTATGTAGGAAAAGTGCACCGGTTTGACTCTAGGACCGAAATTGACGCCAATATGCCCGATTATTGAATTTTGAAAAAAATCCAAGGGTACCCCCTTTAAACATTTTTGGGCAAATTCCAATTTTAGGAAATTGTTTTTTTAATGTTAATATATACACTAGGTCTAACTTATTCCAAATATGTGTTTTTTTTCTATCCCCTACCCACAGTTTGGCAAAAATAATGAAAAAATCGAATTAAAAATTTTCAGTTTTTTCCATTTTCCGGCCAAACGGTGCATTTTCTCATAGGGGTATGTATATCTTTTTTGAATTAGTACGTCAGGCTCAATCGAAATAAATTAAATTTGGAACGAAATACAAAGTTTTTATTTTCACGAAATTTGCAAGACATGTAGACCTCCAATTGGAATTTTTTCTCACGAACCGTAAGACGTAGAAAAGATCTGAGCACTTGAGAAGAACAAGTAGCAAATTTTATGTAGGAAAAGTGCACCGGTTTGACTCTAGGACCGAAATTGACGCCAATATGCCCGATTATTTAATTTTGAAAAAAATCCAAGGGTACCCCCTTTAAACATTTTTGGGCAAATTCCAATTTTAGGAAATTGTTTTTTTAATGTTAATATATACACTAGGTCTAACTTATTCCAAATATGTGTTTTTTTTCTATCCCCTACCCACAGTTTGGCAAAAATAATGGAAAAATCGAATTAAAAATTTTCAGTTTTTTCCATTTTCCGGCCAAACGGTGCATTTTCTCATAGGGGTATGTATATCTTTTTTGAATCAGTACGTCAGGTTTAATCGAAATAAATTAAATTTGGAACGAAATACAAAGTTTTTATTTTCACGAAATTTGCAAGACATGTAGACCTCCAATTGGAATTTTTTCTCACGAACCGTAAGACGTAGAAAAAATCTGAGCACTTGAGAAGAACAAGTAGCAAATTTTATATAAGAAATGTGGAAATTGACTCTAGGACCGGAATTGACGCCAATATATCCGATTAAAGGATGTTTAAATGATGAACAAATATTACAAAAAATTATAGTTTTTTCCATTTTCCGGCCAAACGGTGCATTTTCTCATAGGGGTATGTATATCTTTTTTGAATCAGTACGTCAGGCTTAATCGAAATAAATTAAATTTGGAACGAAATACAAAGTTTTTATTCTCACGAAATTTGCAAGACATGTAGACCTCCAATTGGAATTTTTTCTCACGAACCGTAAGACGTAGAAAAAATCTGAGCACTTGAGAAGAACAAGTAGCAAATTTTATGTAGGAAAAGTGCACCGGTTTGACTCTAGGACCGAAATTGACGCCAATATGCCCGATTATTGAATTTTGAAAAAAATCCAAGGGTACCCCCTTTAAACATTTTTGGGCAAATTCCAATTTTAGGAAATTGTTTTTTTAATGTTAATATATACACTAGGTCTAACTTATTCCAAATATGTGTTTTTTTTCTATCCCCTACCCACAGTTTGGCAAAAATAATGGAAAAATCGAATTAAAAATTTTCAGTTTTTTCCATTTTCCGGCCAAACGGTACATTTTCTCATAGGGGTATGTATATCTTTTTTGAATCAGTACGTCAGGCTCAATCGAAATAAATTAAATTTGGAACGAAATACAAAGTTTTTATTTTCACGAAATTTGCAAGACATGTAGACCTCCAATTGGAATTTTTTCTCACGAACCGTAAGACGTAGAAAAAATCTGAGTACTTGAGAAGAACAAGTAGCAAATTTTATGTAAGAAATGTGCACCAATTTGACTCTAGGACCGAAATTGACGCCAATATGTCCGGTTAAAGGATGTTTAAGAAATGAACAAATATTACAAAAAATTATAGTTTTTTCCATTTTCCGGCCAAACGGTGCATTTTCTCATAGGGGTATGTATATCTTTTTTGAATCAGTACGTCAGGCTTAATCGAAATAAATTAAATTTGGAACGAAATACAAAGTTTTTATTTTCACGAAATTTGCAAGACATGTAGACCTCCAATTGGAATTTTTTCTCACGAACCGTAAGACGTAGAAAAGATCTAAGCACTTGAGAAGAACAAGTAGCAAATTTTATGTAAGAAATGTGCACCAATTTGACTCTAGGACCGAAATTGACGCCAATATGTCCGGTTAAAGGATGTTTAAGAAATGAACAAATATTACAAAAAATTATAGTTTTTTCCATTTTCCGGCCAAACGGTGCATTTTCTCATAGGGGTATGATATCTTTTTTGAATCAGTACGTCAGGCTTAATCGAAATAAATTAAATTTGGAACGAAATACAAAGTTTTTATTTTCACGAAATTTGCAAGACATGTAGACCTCCAATTGGAATTTTTTCTCACGAACCGTAAGACGTAGAAAAGATCTGAGCACTTGAGAAGAACAAGTAGCAAATTTTATGTAGGAAAAGTGCACCGGTTTGACTCTAGGACCGAAATTGACGCCAATATGCCCGATTATTGAATTTTGAAAAAAATCCAAGGGTACCCCCTTTAAACATTTTTGGGCAAATTCCAATTTTAGGAAATTGTTTTTTTAATGTTAATATATATACTAGGTCTAACTTATTCCAAATATGTGTTTTTTTTCTATCCCCTACCCACAGTTTGGCAAAAATAATGGAAAAATCGAATTAAAAATTTTCAGTTTTTTCCATTTTCCGGCCAAACGGTACATTTTCTCATAGGGGTATGTATATCTTTTTTGAATCAGTACGTCAGGCTCAATCGAAATAAATTAAATTTGGAACGAAATACAAAGTTTTTATTTTCACGAAATTTGCAAGACATGTAGACCTCCAATTGGAATTTTTTCTCACGAACCGTAAGACGTAGAAAAAATCTGAGTACTTGAGAAGAACAAGTAGCAAATTTTATGTAAGAAATGTGCACCAATTTGACTCTAGGACCGAAATTGACGCCAATATGTCCGGTTAAAGGATGTTTAAGAAATGAACAAATATTACAAAAAATTATAGTTTTTTCCATTTTCCGGCCAAACGGTGCATTTTCTCATAGGGGTATGTATATCTTTTTTGAATCAGTACGTCAGGCTTAATCGAAATAAATTAAATTTGGAACGAAATACAAAGTTTTTATTTTCACGAAATTTGCAAGACATGTAGACCTCCAATTGGAATTTTTTCTCACGAACCGTAAGACGTAGAAAAGATCTGAGCACTTGAGAAGAACAAGTAGCAAATTTTATGTAGGAAAAGTGCACCGGTTTGACTCTAGGACCGAAATTGACGCCAATATGCCCGATTATTGAATTTTGAAAAAAATCCAAGGGTACCCCCTTTAAACATTTTTGGGCAAATTCCAATTTTAGGAAATTGTTTTTTTAATGTTAATATATACACTAGGTCTAACTTATTCCAAATATGTGTTTTTTTTTCTATCCCCTACCCACAGTTTGGCAAAAATAATGGAAAAATCGAATTAAAAATTTTCAGTTTTATCCATTTTCCGGCCAAACGGTGCATTTTCTCATAGGGGTATGATATCTTTTTTGAATCAGTACGTCAGGCTTAATCGAAATAAATTAAATTTGGAACGAAATACAAAGTTTTTATTTTCACGAAATTTGCAAGACATGTAGACCTCCAATTGGAATTTTTTCTCACGAACCGTAAGACGTAGAAAAGATCTGAGCACTTGAGAAGAACAAGTAGCAAATTTTATGTAGGAAAAGTGCACCGGTTTGACTCTAGGACCGAAATTGACGCCAATATGCCCGATTATTGAATTTTGAAAAAAATCCAAGGGTACCCCCTTTAAACATTTTTGGGCAAATTCCAATTTTAGGAAATTGTTTTTTTAATGTTAATATATACACTAGGTCTAACTTATTCCAAATATGTGTTTTTTTTCTATCCCCTACCCACAGTTTGGCAAAAATAATGAAAAAATCGAATTAAAAATTTTCAGTTTTTTCCATTTTCCGGCCAAACGGTGCATTTTCTCATAGGGGTATGTATATCTTTTTTGAATTAGTACGTCAGGCTCAATCGAAATAAATTAAATTTGGAACGAAATACAAAGTTTTTATTTTCACGAAATTTGCAAGACATGTAGACCTCCAATTGGAATTTTTTCTCACGAACCGTAAGACGTAGAAAAGATCTGAGCACTTGAGAAGAACAAGTAGCAAATTTTATGTAGGAAAAGTGCACCGGTTTGACTCTAGGACCGAAATTGACGCCAATATGCCCGATTATTGAATTTTGAAAAAAATCCAAGGGTACCCCCTTTAAACATTTTTGGGCAAATTCCAATTTTAGGAAATTGTTTTTTTAATGTTAATATATACACTAGGTCTAACTTATTCCAAATATGTGTTTTTTTTCTATCCCCTACCCACAGTTTGGCAAAAATAATGGAAAAATCGAATTAAAAATTTTCAGTTTTATCCATTTTCCGGCCAAACGGTGCATTTTCTCATAGGGGTATGATATCTTTTTTGAATCAGTACGTCAGGCTCAATCGAAATAAATTAAATTTGGAACGAAATACAAAGTTTTTATTTTCACGAAATTTGCAAGACATGTAGACCTCCAATTGGAATTTTTTCTCACGAACCGTAAGACGTAGAAAAGATCTGAGCACTTGAGAAGAACAAGTAGCAAATTTTATGTAGGAAAAGTGCACCGGTTTGACTCTAGGACCGAAATTGACGCCAATATGCCCGATTATTGAATTTTGAAAAAAATCCAAGGGTACCCCCTTTAAACATTTTTGGGCAAATTCCAATTTTAGGAAATTGTTTTTTTAATGTTAATATATACACTAGGTCTAACTTATTCCAAATATGTGTTTTTTTTCTATCCCCTACCCACAGTTTGGCAAAAATAATGGAAAAATCGAATTAAAAATTTTCAGTTTTATCCATTTTCCGGCCAAACGGTGCATTTTCTCATAGGGGTATGATATCTTTTTTGAATCAGTACGTCAGGCTCAATCGAAATAAATTAAATTTGGAACGAAATACAAAGTTTTTATTTTCACGAAATTTGCAAGACATGTAGACCTCCAATTGGAATTTTTTCTCACGAACCGTAAGACGTAGAAAAAATCTGAGTACTTGAGAAGAACAAGTAGCAAATTTTATGTAAGAAATGTGCACCAATTTGACTCTAGGACCGAAATTGACGCCAATATGTCCGGTTAAAGGATGTTTAAGAAATGAACAAATATTACAAAAAATTATAGTTTTTTCCATTTTCCGGCCAAACGGTGCATTTTCTCATAGGGGTATGTATATCTTTTTTGAATCAGTACGTCAGGCTTAATCGAAATAAATTAAATTTGGAACGAAATACAAAGTTTTTATTTTTACGAAATTTGCAAGACATGTAGACCTCCAATTGGAATTTTTTCTCACGAACCGTAAGACGTAGAAAAGATCTAAGCACTTGAGAAGAACAAGTAGCAAATTTTATGTAAGAAATGTGCACCAATTTGACTCTAGGACCGAAATTGACGCCAATATGTTCGGTTAAAGGATGTTTAAGAAATGAACAAATATTACAAAAAATTATAGTTTTTTCCATTTTCCGGCCAAACGGTGCATTTTCTCATAGGGGTATGATATCTTTTTTGAATCAGTACGTCAGGCTTAATCGAAATAAATTAAATTTGGAACGAAATACAAAGTTTTTATTTTCACGAAATTTGCAAGACATGTAGACCTCCAATTGGAATTTTTTCTCACGAACCGTAAGACGTAGAAAAGATCTGAGCACTTGAGAAGAACAAGTAGCAAATTTTATGTAGGAAAAGTGCACCGGTTTGACTCTAGGACCGAAATTGACGCCAATATGCCCGATTATTGAATTTTGAAAAAAATCCAAGGGTACCCCCTTTAAACATTTTTGGGCAAATTCCAATTTTAGGAAATTGTTTTTTTAATGTTAATATATACACTAGGTCTAACTTATTCCAAATATGTGTTTTTTTTCTATCCCCTACCCACAGTTTGGCAAAAATAATGGAAAAATCGAATTAAAAATTTTCAGTTTTTTCCATTTTCCGGCCAAACGGTACATTTTCTCATAGGGGTATGTATATCTTTTTTGAATCAGTACGTCAGGCTCAATCGAAATAAATTAAATTTGGAACGAAATACAAAGTTTTTATTTTCACGAAATTTGCAAGACATGTAGACCTCCAATTGGAATTTTTTCTCACGAACCGTAAGACGTAGAAAAAATCTGAGTACTTGAGAAGAACAAGTAGCAAATTTTATGTAAGAAATGTGCACCAATTTGACTCTAGGACCGAAATTGACGCCAATATGTCCGGTTAAAGGATGTTTAAGAAATGAACAAATATTACAAAAAATTATAGTTTTTTCCATTTTCCGGCCAAACGGTGCATTTTCTCATAGGGGTATGTATATCTTTTTTGAATCAGTACGTCAGGCTTAATCGAAATAAATTAAATTTGGAACGAAATACAAAGTTTTTATTTTCACGAAATTTGCAAGACATGTAGACCTCCAATTGGAATTTTTTCTCACGAACCGTAAGACGTAAAAAAGATCTGAGCACTTGAGAAGAACAAGTAGCAAATTTTATGTAGGAAAAGTGCACCGGTTTGACTCTAGGACCGAAATTGACGCCAATATGCCCGATTATTGAATTTTGAAAAAAATCCAAGGGTACCCCCTTTAAACATTTTTGGGCAAATTCCAATTTTAGGAAATTGTTTTTTTAATGTTAATATATACACTAGGTCTAACTTATTCCAAATATGTGTTTTTTTTCTATCCCCTACCCACAGTTTGGCAAAAATAATGGAAAAATCGAATTAAAAATTTTCAGTTTTATCCATTTTCCGGCCAAACGGTGCATTTTCTCATAGGGGTATGATATCTTTTTTGAATCAGTACGTCAGGCTTAATCGAAATAAATTAAATTTGGAACGAAATACAAAGTTTTTATTTTCACGAAATTTGCAAGACATGTAGACCTCCAATTGGAATTTTTTCTCACGAACCGTAAGACGTAGAAAAGATCTGAGCACTTGAGAAGAACAAGTAGCAAATTTTATGCAGGAAAAGTGCACCGGTTTGACTCTAGGACCGAAATTGACGCCAATATGCCCGATTATTGAATTTTGAAAAAAATCCAAGGGTACCCCCTTTAAACATTTTTGGGCAAATTCCAATTTTAGGAAATTGTTTTTTTAATGTTAATATATACACTAGGTCTAACTTATTCCAAATATGTGTTTTTTTTCTATCCCCTACCCACAGTTTGGCAAAAATAATGAAAAAATCGAATTAAAAATTTTCAGTTTTTTCCATTTTCCGGCCAAACGGTGCATTTTCTCATAGGGGTATGTATATCTTTTTTGAATTAGTACGTCAGGCTCAATCGAAATAAATTAAATTTGGAACGAAATACAAAGTTTTTATTTTCACGAAATTTGCAAGACATGTAGACCTCCAATTGGAATTTTTTCTCACGAACCGTAAGACGTAGAAAAGATCTGAGCACTTGAGAAGAACAAGTAGCAAATTTTGTGTAGGAAAAGTGCACCGGTTTGACTCTAGGACCGAAATTGACGCCAATATGCCCGATTATTTAATTTTGAAAAAAATCCAAGGGTACCCCCTTTAAACATTTTTGGGCAAATTCCAATTTTAGGAAATTGTTTTTTTAATGTTAATATATACACTAGGTCTAACTTATTCCAAATATGTGTTTTTTTTTCTATCCCCTACCCACAGTTTGGCAAAAATAATGGAAAAATCGAATTAAAAATTTTCAGTTTTTTCCATTTTCCGGCCAAACGGTGCATTTTCTCATAGGGGTATGTATATCTTTTTTGAATCAGTACGTCAGGTTTAATCGAAATAAATTAAATTTGGAACGAAATACAAAGTTTTTATTTTCACGAAATTTGCAAGACATGTAGACCTCCAATTGGAATTTTTTCTCACGAACCGTAAGACGTAGAAAAAATCTGAGCACTTGAGAAGAACAAGTAGCAAATTTTATATAAGAAATGTGGAAATTGACTCTAGGACCGGAATTGACGCCAATATATCCGATTAAAGGATGTTTAAATGATGAACAAATATTACAAAAAATTATAGTTTTTTCCATTTTCCGGCCAAACGGTGCATTTTCTCATAGGGGTATGTATATCTTTTTTGAATCAGTACGTCAGGCTTAATCGAAATAAATTAAATTTGGAACGAAATACAAAGTTTTTATTCTCACGAAATTTGCAAGACATGTAGACCTCCAATTGGAATTTTTTCTCACGAACCGTAAGACGTAGAAAAAATCTGAGCACTTGAGAAGAACAAGTAGCAAATTTTATGTAGGAAAAGTGCACCGGTTTGACTCTAGGACCGAAATTGACGCCAATATGCCCGATTATTGAATTTTGAAAAAAATCCAAGGGTACCCCCTTTAAACATTTTTGGGCAAATTCCAATTTTAGGAAATTGTTTTTTTAATGTTAATAAATACACTAGGTCTAACTTATTCCAAATATGTGTTTTTTTTCTATCCCCTACCCACAGTTTGGCAAAAATAATGGAAAAATCGAATTAAAAATTTTCAGTTTTTTCCATTTTCCGGCCAAACGGTGCATTTTCTCATAGGGGTATGTATATCTTTTTTGAATCAGTACGTCAGGCTTAATCGAAATAAATTAAATTTGGAACGAAATACAAAGTTTTTATTTTCACGAAATTTGCAAGACATGTAGACCTCCAATTGGAATTTTTTCTCACGAACCGTAAGACGTAGAAAAGATCTAAGCACTTGAGAAGAACAAGTAGCAAATTTTATATAAGAAATGTGCACTGGTTTGACTCTAGGACCGGAATTGACGCCAATATATCCGATTAAAGGATGTTTAAATGATGAACAAATATTACAAAAAATTATAGTTTTTTCCATTTTCCGGCCAAACGGTGCATTTTCTCATAGGGGTATGTATATCTTTTTTGAATCAGTACGTCAGGCTTAATCGAAATAAATTAAATTTGGAACGAAATACAAAGTTTTTATTTTCACGAAATTTGCAAAACATGTAGACCTCCAATTGGAATTTTTTCTCACGAACCGTAAGACGTAGAAAAGATCTGAGCACTTGAGAAGAACAAGTAGCAAATTTTATGTAGGAAAAGTGCACCGGTTTGACTCTAGGACCGAAATTGACGCCAATATGCCCGATTATTGTATTTTGAAAAAAATCCAAGGGTACCCCCTTTGAAAATTTTTGGGCAAATTCCAATTTTAGGAAATTGTTTTTTTTTTGTTAATATATACACTAGGTCTAACTTATTCCAAATATGTGTTTTTTTTCTATCCCCTACCCACAGTTTGGCAAAAATAATGGAAAAATCGAATTAAAAATTTTCAGTTTTTTCTATTTTCCGGCCAAACGGTGCATTTTCTCATAGGGGTATGTATATCTTTTTTGAATCAGTACGTCAGGCTTAATCGAAATAAATTAAATTTGGAACGAAATACAAAGTTTTTATTTTCACGAAATTTGCAAGACATGTAGACCTCCAATTGGAATTTTTTCTCACGAACCGTAAGACGTAGAAAAGATCTGAGCACTTGAGAAGAACAAGTAGCAAATTTTATGTAGGAAAAGTGCACCGGTTTGACTCTAGGACCGAAATTGACGCCAATATGCCCGACTATTGAATTTTGAAAAAAATCCAAGGGTACCCCCTTTAAACATTTTTGGACAAATTCCAATTTTAGGAAATTGTTTTTTTAATGTTAATATATACACTAGGTCTAACTTATTCCAAATATGTGTTTTTTTTCTATCCCCTACCCACAGTTTGGCAAAAATAATGGAAAAATCGAATTAAAAATTTTCAGTTTTTTCCATTTTCCGGCCAAACGGTGCATTTTCTCATAGGGGTATGTATATCTTTTTTGAATCAGTACGTCAGGTTTAATCGAAATAAATTAAATTTGGAACGAAATAAAAAGTTTTTATTTTCACGAAATTTGCAAGACATGTAGACCTCCAATTGGAATTTTTTCTCACGAACCGTAAGACGTAGAAAAAATCTGAGCACTTGAGAAGAACAAGTAGCAAATTTTATATAAGAAATGTGCACCGGTTTGACTCTAGGACCGGAATTGACGCCAATATATCCGATTAAAGGATGTTTAAATAATGAACAAATATTACAAAAAATTATAGTTTTTTCCATTTTCCGGCCAAACGGTGCATTTTCTCATGGGGGTATGTATATCTTTTTTGAATCAGTACGTCAGGCTTAATCGAAATAAATTAAATTTGGAACGAAATACAAAGTTTTTATTTTCACGAAATTTGCAAGACATGTAGACCTCCAATTGGAATTTTTTCTCACGAACCGTAAGACGTAGAAAAGATCTGAGCACTTGAGAAGAACAAGTAGCAAATTTTATGTAGGAAAAGTGCACCGGTTTGACTCTAGGACCGAAATTGACGCCAATATGCCCGATTATTGAATTTTGAAAAAAATCCAAGGGTACCCCCTTTAAACATTTTTGGGCAAATTCCAATTTTAGGAAATTGTTTTTTTAATGTTAATATATACACTAGGTCTAACTTATTCCAAATATGTGTTTTTTTTCTATCCCCTACCCACAGTTTGGCAAAAATAATGGAAAAATCGAATTAAAAATTTTCAGTTTTTTCCATTTTCCGGCCAAACGGTGCATTTTCTCATAGGGGTATGTATATCTATTTGAAACAGTACGTCAGGTTTAATCGAAATAAATTAAATTTGGAACGAAATACAAAGTTTTTATTTTCACGAAATTTGCAAGACATGTAGACCTCCAATTGGAATTTTTTCTCACGAACCGTAAGACGTAGAAAAAATCTGAGCACTTGAGAAGAACAAGTAGCAAATTTTATGTAAGAAATGTGCACCGGTTTGACTCTAGGACCGGAATTGACGCCAATATATCCGATTAAAGGATGTTTAAATGATGAACAAATATTACAAAAAATTATAGTTTTTTCCATTTTCCGGCCAAACGGTGTATTTTCTCATAGGGGTATGTATATCTTTTTTGAATCAGTACGTCAGGCTTAATCGAAATAAATTAAATTTGGAACGAAATACAAAGTTTTTATTTTCACGAAATTTGCAAGACATGTAGACCTCCAATTGGAATTTTTTCTCACGAACCGTAAGACGTAGAAAAAATCTGAGCACTTGAGAAGAACAAGTAGCAAATTTTATGTAGGAAAAGTGCACCGGTTTGACTCTAGGACCGAAATTGACGCCAATATGCCGGATTATTGAATTTTGAAAAAAATCCAAGGGTACCCCCTTTAAACATTTTTGGGCAAATTCCAATTTTAGGAAATTGTTTTTTTAATGTTAATATATACACTAGGTCTAACTTATTCCAAATATGTGTTTTTTTTTCTATCCCCTACCCACAGTTTGGCAAAAATAATGGAAAAATCGAATTAAAAATTTTCAGTTTTTTCCATTTTCCGGCCAAACGGTACATTTTCTCATAGGGGTATGTATATCTTTTTTGAATCAGTACGTCAGGCTCAATCGAAATAAATTAAATTTGGAACGAAATACAAAGTTTTTATTTTCACGAAATTTGCAAGACATGTAGACCTCCAATTGGAATTTTTTCTCACGAACCGTAAGACGTAGAAAAAATCTGAGTACTTGAGAAGAACAAGTAGCAAATTTTATGTAAGAAATGTGCACCAATTTGACTCTAGGACCGAAATTGACGCCAATATGTCCGGTTAAAGGATGTTTAAGAAATGAACAAATATTACAAAAAATTATAGTTTTTTCCATTTTCCGGCCAAACGGTGCATTTTCCCATAGGAGTATGTATATCTTTTTTGAATCAGTACGTCAGGCTCAATCGAAATAAATTAAATTTGGAACGAAATACAAAGTTTTTATTTTCACGAAATTTGCAAGACATGTAGACCTCCAATTGGAATTTTTTCTCACGAACCGTAAGACGTAGAAAAAATCTGAGCACTTGAGAAGAACAAGTAGCAAATTTTATGTAAGAAATGTGCACCGGTTTGACTCTAGGACCGGAATTGACGCCAATATATCCGATTAAAGGATGTTTAAATGATGAACAAATATTACAAAAAATTATAGTTTTTTCCATTTTCCGGCCAAACGGTGCATTTTCTCATAGGGGTATGTATATCTTTTTTGAATCAGTACGTCAGGTTTAATCGAAATAAATTAAATTTGGAACGAAATACAAAGTTTTTATTTTCACGAAATTTGCAAGACATGTAGACCTCCAATTGGAATTTTTTCTCACGAACCGTAAGACGTAGAAAAAATCTGAGCACTTGAGAAGAACAAGTAGCAAATTTTATATAAGAAATTTGCACCGGTTTGACTCTAGGACCGGAATTGACGCCAATATATCCGATTAAAGGATGTTTAAATGATGAACAAATATTACAAAAAATTATAGTTTTTTCCATTTTCCGGCCAAACGGTGCATTTTCCCATAGGGGTATGTATATCTTTTTTGAATCAGTACGTCAGGCTTAATCGAAATAAATTAAATTTGGAACGAAATACAAAGTTTTTATTTTCACGAAATTTGCAAGACATGTAGACCTCCAATTGGAATTTTTTCTCACGAACCGTAAGACGTAGAAAAGATCTGAGCACTTGAGAAGAACAAGTAGCAAATTTTATGTAGGAAAAGTGCACCGGTTTGACTCTAGGACCGAAATTGACGCCAATATGCCCGATTATTGAATTTTGAAAAAAATCCAAGGGTACCCCCTTTGAAAATTTTTGGGCAAATTCCAATTTTAGGAAATTGTTTTTTTAATGTTAATATATACACTAGGTCTAACTTATTCCAAATATGTGTTTTTTTTCTATCCCCTACCCACAGTTTGGCAAAAATAATGGAAAAATCGAATTAAAAATTTTCAGTTTTTTCCATTTTACGGCCAAACGGTGCATTTTCTCATAGGGGTATGTATATCTTTTTTGAATCAGTACGTCAGGCTTAATCAAAATAAATTAAATTTGGAACGAAATACAAAGTTTTTATTTTCACGAAATTTGCAAAACATGTAGACCTCCAATTGGAATTTTTTCTCACGAACCGTAAGACGTAGAAAAGATCTGAGCACTTGAGAAGAACAAGTAGCAAATTTTATGTAGGAAAAGTGCACCGGTTTGACTCTAGGACCGAAATTGACGCCAATATGCCCGATTATTGAATTTTGAAAAAAATCCAAGGGTACCCCCTTTAAACATTTTTGGACAAATTCCAATTTTAGGAAATTGTTTTTTTAATGTTAATATATACACTAGGTCTAACTTATTCCAAATATGTGTTTTTTTTCTATCCCCTACCCACAGTTTGGCAAAAATAATGGAAAAATCGAATTAAAAATTTTCAGTTTTTTCCATTTTCCGGCCAAACGGTGCATTTTCTCATAGGGGTATGTATATCTTTTTTGAATCAGTACGTCAGGTTTAATCGAAATAAATTAAATTTGGAACGAAATACAAAGTTTTTATTTTCACGAAATTTGCAAGACATGTAGACCTCCAATTGGAATTTTTTCTCACGAACCGTAAGACGTAGAAAAAATCTGAGCACTTGAGAAGAACAAGTAGCAAATTTTATATAAGAAATTTGCACCGGTTTGACTCTAGGACCGGAATTGACGCCAATATATCCGATTAAAAGATGTTTAAATGATGAACAAATATTACAAAAAATTATAGTTTTTTCCATTTTCCGGCCAAACGGTGCATTTTCCCATAGGGGTATGTATATCTTTTTTGAATCAGTACGTCAGGCTTAATCGAAATAAATTAAATTTGGAACGAAATACAAAGTTTTTATTTTCACGAAATTTGCAAGACATGTAGACCTCCAATTGGAATTTTTTCTCACGAACCGTAAGACGTAGAAAAGATCTGAGCACTTGAGAAGAACAAGTAGCAAATTTTATGTAGGAAAAGTGCACCGGTTTGACTCTAGGACCGAAATTGACGCCAATATGCCCGATTATTGAATTTTGAAAAAAATCCAAGGGTACCCCCTTTAAACATTTTTGGGCAAATTCCAATTTTAGGAAATTGTTTTTTTAATGTTAATATATACACTAGGTCTAACTTATTCCAAATATGTGTTTTTTTTCTATCCCCTACCCACAGTTTGGCAAAAATAATGGAAAAATCGAATTAAAAATTTTCAGTTTTTTCCATTTTCCGGCCAAACGGTGCATTTTCTCATAGGGGTATGTATATCTTTTTTGAATCAGTACGTCAGGTTTAATCGAAATAAATTAAATTTGGAACGAAATACAAAGTTTTTATTTTCACGAAATTTGCAAGACATGTAGACCTCCAATTGGAATTTTTTCTCACGAACCGTAAAACGTAGAAAAAATCTGAGTACTTGAGAAGAACAAGTAGCAAATTTTATGTAAGAAATGTGCACCAATTTGACTCTAGGACCGAAATTGACGCCAATATGTCCGGTTAAAGGATGTTTAAGAAATGAACAAATATTACAAAAAATTATAGTTTTTTCCATTTTCCGGCCAAACGGTGCATTTTCTCATAGGGGTATGTATATCTTTTTTGAATCAGTACGTCAGGCTTAATCGAAATAAATTAAATTTGGAACGAAATACAAAGTTTTTATTTTCACGAGATTTGCAAGAAATGTAGACCTCCAATTGGAATTTTTTCTCACGAACCGTAAGACGTAGAAAAGATCTGAGCACTTGAGAAGAACAAGTAGCAAATTTTATGTAGGAAAAGTGCACCGGTTTGACTCTAGGACCGAAATTGACGCCAATATGCCCGATTATTGAATTTTGAAAAAAATCCAAGGGTACCCCCTTTAAACATTTTTGGGCAAATTCCAATTTTAGGAAATTGTTTTTTTAATGTTAATATATACACTAGGTCTAACTTATTCCAAATATGTGTTTTTTTTCTATCCCCTACCCACAGTTTGGCAAAAATAATGGAAAAATCGAATTAAAAATTTTCAGTTTTTTCCATTTTCCGGCCAAACGGTGCATTTTCTCATAGGGGTATGTATATCTTTTTTGAATCAGTACGTCAGGCTTAATCGAAATAAATTAAATTTGAAACGAAATACAAAGTTTTTATTTTCACGAAATTTGCAAGACATGTAGACCTCCAATTGGAATTTTTTCTCACGAACCGTAAGACGTAGAAAAGATCTGAGCACTTTAGAAGAACAAGTAGCAGATTTTATGTAGGAAAAGTGCACCGGTTTGACTCTAGGACCGAAATTGACGCCAATATGCCCGATTATTGAATTTTGAAAAAAATCCAAGGGTACCCCCTTTAAACATTTTTGGGCAAATTCCAATTTTAGGAAATTGTTTTTTTAATGTTAATATATACACTAGGTCTAACTTATTCCAAATATGTGTTTTTTTTCTATCCCCTACCCACAGTTTGGCAAAAATAATGGAAAAATCGAATTAAAAATTTTCAGTTTTTTCCATTTTCCGGCCAAACGGTGAATTTTCTCATAGGGGTATGTATATCTTTTTTGAATCAGTACGTCAGGTTTAATCGAAATAAATTAAATTTGGAACGAAATACAAAGTTTTTATTTTCACGAAATTTGCAAGACATGTAGACCTCCAATTGGAATTTTTTCTCACGAACCGTAAGACGTAGAAAAAATCTGAGCACTTGAGAAGAACAAGTAGCAAATTTTATATAAGAAATTTGCACCGGTTTGACTCTAGGACCGGAATTGACGCCAATATATCCGATTAAAGGATGTTTAAATGATGAACAAATATTACAAAAAATTATAGTTTTTTCCATTTTCCGGCCAAACGGTGCATTTTCCCATAGGGGTATGTATATCTTTTTTGAATCAGTACGTCAGGCTTAATCGAAATAAATTAAATTTGGAACGAAATACAAAGTTTTTATTTTCACGAAATTTGCAAGACATGTAGACCTCCAATTGGAATTTTTTCTCACGAACCGTAAGACGTAGAAAAGATCTGAGCACTTGAGAAGAACAAGTAGCAAATTTTATGTAGGAAAAGTGCACCGGTTTGACTCTAGGACCGAAATTGACGCCAATATGCCCGATTATTGAATTTTGAAAAAAATCCAAGGGTACCCCCTTTGAAAATTTTTGGGCAAATTCCAATTTTAGGAAATTGTTTTTTTAATGTTAATATATACACTAGGTCTAACTTATTCCAAATATGTGTTTTTTTTCTATCCCCTACCCGCAGTTTGGCAAAAATAATGGAAAAATCGAATTAAAAATTTTTAGTTTTTTCCATTTTCCGGCCAAACGGTGCATTTTCTCATAGGGGTATGTATATCTTTTTTGAATCAGTACGTCAGGCTCAATCGAAATAAATTAAATTTGGAACGAAATACAAAGTTTTTATTTTCACGAAATTTGCAAGACATGTAGACCTCCAATTGGAATTTTTTCTCACGAACCGTAAGACGTAGAAAAAATCTGAGTACTTGAAAAGAACAAGTAGCAAATTTTATATAAGAAATGTGCACCAATTTGACTCTAGGACCGAAATTGACGCCAATATGTCCGGTTAAAGGATGTTTAAGAAATGAACAAATATTACAAAAAATTATAGTTTTTTCCATTTTCCGGCCAAACGGTGCATTTTCTCATAGGGGTATGTATATCTTTTTTGAATCAGTACGTCAGGCTTAATCGAAATAAATTAAATTTGGAACGAAATACAAAGTTTTTATTTTCACGAAATTTGCAAGACATGTAGACCTCCAATTGGAATTTTTTCTCACGAAACGTAAGACGTAGAAAAGATCTGAGCACTTGAGAAGAACAAGTAGCAAATTTTATCTAGGAAAAGTGCACCGGTTTGACTCTAGGACCGAAATTGACGCCAATATGCCCGATTATTGAATTTTGAAAAAAATCCAAGGGTACCCCCTTTAAACATTTTTGGGCAAATTCCAATTTTAGGAAATTGTTTTTTTAATGTTAATATATACACTAGGTCTAACTTATTCCAAATATGTGTTTTTTTTCTATCCCCTACCCACAGTTTGGCAAAAATAATGGAAAAATCGAATTAAAAATTTTCAGTTTTTTCCATTTTCCGGCCAAACGGTGCATTTTCTCATAAGGGTATGTATATCTTTTTTGAATCAGTACGCCAGGTTTAATCGAAATAAATTAAATTTGGAACGAAATACAAAGTTTTTATTTTCACGAAATTTGCAAGACATGTAGACCTCCAATTGGAATTTTTTCTCACGACCCGTAAAACGTAGAAAAAATCTGAGTACTTGAGAAGAACAAGCAGCAAATTTTATGTAAGAAATGTGCACCAATTTGACTCAAGGACCGAAATTGACGCCAATATGTCCGGTTAAAGGATGTTTAAGAAATGAACAAATATTACAAAAAATTATAGTTTTTTCCATTTTCCGGCCAAACGGTGCATTTTCTTATAGGGGTATGTATATCTTTTTTGAATCAGTACGTCAGGCTTAATCGAAATAAATTAAATTTGGAACGAAATACAAAGTTTTTATTTTCACGAAATTTGCAAGACATGTAGACCTCCAATTGGAATTTTTTCTCACGAACCGTAAGACGTAGAAAAGATCTGAGCACTTGAGAAGAACAAGTAGCAAATTTTATGTAGGAAAAGTGCACCGGTTTGACTCTAGGACCGAAATTGACGCCAATATGCCCGATTATTGAATTTTGAAAAAAATCCAAGGGTACCCCCTTTAAACATTTTTGGGCAAATTCCAATTTTAGGAAATTGTTTTTTTAATGTTAATATATACACTAGGTCTAACTTATTCCAAATATGTGTTTTTTTTCTATCCCCTACCCACAGTTTGGCAAAAATAATGGAAAAATCGAATTAAAAATTTTCAGTTTTTTCCATTTTCCGGCCAAACGGTGCATTTTCTCATAGGGGTATGATATCTTTTTTGAATCAGTACGTCAGGCTTAATCGAAATAAATTAAATTTGGAACGAAATACAAAGTTTTTATTTTCACGAAATTTGCAAGACATGTAGACCTCCAATTGGAATTTTTTCTCACGAACCGTAAGACGTAGAAAAGATCTGAGCACTTGAGAAGAACAAGTAGCAAATTTTATGTAGGAAAAGTGCACCGGTTTGACTCTAGGACCGAAATTGACGCCAATATGCCCGACTATTGAATTTTGAAAAAAATCCAAGGGTACCCTTGAGAAGAACAAGTAGCAAATTTTATGTAGGAAAAGTGCACCGGTTTGACTCTAGGACCGAAATTGACGCCAATATGCCCGATTATTGAATTTTGAAAAAAATCCAAGGGTACCCCCTTTAAACATTTTTGGGCAAATTCCAATTTTAGGAAATTGTTTTTTTAATGTTAATATATACACTAGGTCTAACTTATTCCAAATATGTGTTTTTTTTCTATCCCCTACCCACAGTTTGGCAAAAATAATGGAAAAATCGAATTAAAAATTTTCAGTTTTTTCCATTTTCCGGCCAAACGGTGCATTTTCTCATAGGAGTATGTATATCTTTTTTGAATCAGTACGTCAGGTTTAATCGAAATAAATTAAATTTGGAACGAAATACAAAGTTTTTATTTTCACGAAATTTGCAAGACATGTAGACCTCCAATTGGAATTTTTTCTCACGAACCGTAAGACGTAGAAAAAATCTGAGCACTTGAGAAGAACAAGTAGAAAATTTTATATAAGAAATGTGCACCGGTTTGACTCTAGGACCGGAATTGACGCCAATATATCCGATTAAAGGATGTTTAAATGATGAACAAATATTACAAAAAATTATAGTTTTTTCCATTTTCCGGCCAAACGGTGCATTTTCTCATAGGGGTATGTATATCTTGTTTGAATCAGTACGTCAGGCTTAATCGAAATAAATTAAATTTGGAACGAAATACAAAGTTTTTATTTTCACGAAATTTGCAAGACATGTAGACCTCCAATTGGAATTTTTTCTCACGAACCGTAAAACGTAGAAAAAATCTGAGTACTTGAGAAGAACAAGCAGCAAATTTTATGTAAGAAATGTGCACCAATTTGACTCTAGGACCGAAATTGACGCCAATATGTCCGGTTAAAGGATGTTTAAGAAATGAACAAATATTACAAAAAATTATAGTTTTTTCCATTTTCCGGCCAAACGGTGCATTTTCTTATAGGGGTATGTATATCTTTTTTGAATCAGTACGTCAGGCTTAATCGAAATAAATTAAATTTGGAACGAAATACAAAGTTTTTATTTTCACGAAATTTGCAAGACATGTAGACCTCCAATTGGAATTTTTTCTCACGAACCGTAAGACGTAGAAAAGATCTGAGCACTTGAGAAGAACAAGTAGCAAATTTTATGTAGGAAAAGTGCACCGGTTTGACTCTAGGACCGAAATTGACGCCAATATGCCCGATTATTGAATTTTGAAAAAAATCCAAGGGTACCCCCTTTAAACATTTTTGGGCAAATTCCAATTTTAGGAAATTGTTTTTTTAATGTTAATATATACACTAGGTCTAACTTATTCCAAATATGTGTTTTTTTTCTATCCCCTACCCACAGTTTGGCAAAAATAATGGAAAAATCGAATTAAAATTTTTCAGTTTTTTCCATTTTCCGGCCAAACGGTGCATTTTCTCATAGGGGTATGTATATCTATTTGAAACAGTACGTCAGGTTTAATCGAAATAAATTAAATTTGGAACGAAATACAAAGTTTTTATTTTCACGAAATTTGCAAGACATGTAGACCTCCAATTGGAATTTTTTCTCACGAACCGTAAGACGTAGAAAAGATCTAAGCACTTGAGAAGAACAAGTAGCAAATTTTATCTAGGAAAAGTGCACCGGTTTGACTCTAGGACCGAAATTGACGCCAATATGCCCGATTATTGAATTTTGAAAAAAATCCAAGGGTACCCCCTTTAAACATTTTTGGGCAAATTCCAATTTTAGGAAATTGTTTTTTTAATGTTAATATATACACTAGGTCTAACTTATTCCAAATATGTGTTTTTTTTCTATCCCCTACCCACAGTTTGGCAAAAATAATGGAAAAATCGAATTAAAAATTTTCAGTTTTTTCCATTTTCCGGCCAAACGGTGCATTTTCTCATAGGGGTATGTATATCTTTTTTGAATCAGTACGTCAGGCTTAATCGAAATAAATTAAATTTGAAACGAAATACAAAGTTTTTATTTTCACGAAATTTGCAAGACATGTAGACCTCCAATTGGAATTTTTTCTCACGAACCGTAAGACGTAGAAAAGATCTGAGCACTTTAGAAGAACAAGTAGCAAATTTTATGTAGGAAAAGTGCACCGGTTTGACTCTAGGACCGAAATTGACGCCAATATGTCCGGTTAAAGGATGTTTAAGAAATGAACAAATATTACAAAAAATTATAGTTTTTTCCATTTTCCGGCCAAACGGTGCATTTTCTCATAGGAGTATGTATATCTTTTTTGAATCAGTACGTCAGGCTTAATCGAAATAAATTAAATTTGGAACGAAATACAAAGTTTTTATTTTCACGAAATTTGCAAGACATGTAGACCTCCAATTGGAATTTTTTCTCACGAACCGAAAGACGTAGAAAAGATCTGAGCACTTGAGAAGAACAAGTAGCAAATTTTATGTAGGAAAAGTGCACCGGTTTGACTCTAGGACCGAAATTGACGCCAATATGCCCGATTATTGAATTTTGAAAAAAATCCAAGGGTACCCCCTTTAAACATTTTTGGTCAAATTCCAATTTTAGGAAATTGTTTTTTTAATGTTAATATATACACTAGGTCTAACTTATTCCAAATATGTGTTTTTTTTCTATCCCCTACCCACAGTTTGGCAAAAATAATGGAAAAATCGAATTAAAAATTTTCAGTTTTTTCCATTTTCCGGCCAAACGGTGCATTTTCTCATAGGAGTATGTATATCTTTTTTGAATCAGTACGTCAGGTTTAATCGAAATAAATTAAATTTGGAACTAAATACAAAGTTTTTATTTTCACGAAATTTGCAAGACATGTAGACCTCCAATTGGAATTTTTTCTCACGAACCGTAAGACGTAGAAAAGATCTGAGCACTTGAGAAGAACAAGTAGCAAATTTTATGTAGGAAAAGTGCACCGGTTTGACTCTAGGACCGAAATTGACGCCAATATGCCCGATTAAAGGATGTTTAAATGATGAACAAATATTACAAAAAATTATAGTTTTTTCCATTTTCCGGCCAAACGGTGCATTTTCTCATAGGGGTATGTATATCTTGTTTGAATCAGTACGTCAGGCTTAATCGAAATAAATTAAATTTGGAACGAAATACAAAGTTTTTATTTTCACGAAATTTGCAAGACATGTAGACCTCCAATTGGAATTTTTTCTCACGAACCGTAAGACGTAGAAAAGATCTGAGCACTTGAGAAGAACAAGTAGCAAATTTTATGTAGGAAAAGTGCACCGGTTTGACTCTAGGACCGAAATTGACGCCAATATGCCCGATTATTGAATTTTGAAAAAAATCCAAGGGTACCCCCTTTGAAAATTTTTGGGCAAATTCCAATTTTAGGAAATTGTTTTTTTAATGTTAATATATACACTAGCTCTAACTTATTCCAAATATGTGTTTTTTTTCTATCCCCTACCCACAGTTTGGCAAAAATAATGGAAAAATCGAATTAAAAATTTTCAGTTTTTTCCATTTTCCGGCCAAACGGTGCATTTTCTCATAGGGGTATGTATATCTTTTTTGAATCAGTACGTCAGGCTTAATCGAAATAAATTAAATTTGGAACAAAATACAAAGTTTTTATTTTCACGAAATTTGCAAGACATGTAGACCTCCAATTGGAATTTTTCTCACGAACCGTAAGACGTAGAAAAGATATGAGCACTTGAGAAGAACAAGTAGCAAATTTTATGTAGGAAAAGTGCACCGGTTTGACTCTAGGACCGAAATTGACGCCAATATGCCCGATTATTGAATTTTGAAAAAAATCCAAGGGTACCCCCTTTAAACATTTTTGGACAAATTCCAATTTTAGGAAATTGTTTTTTTAATGTTAATATATACACTAGGTCTAACTTATTCCAAATATGTGTTTTTTTTCTATCCCCTACCCACAGTTTGGCAAAAATAATGGAAAAATCGAATTAAAAATTTTCAGTTTTTTCCATTTTCCGGCCAAACGGTGCATTTTCTCATAGGGGTATGTATATCTTTTTTGAATCAGTACGTCAAGCTTAATCGAAATAAATTAAATTTGGAACGAAATACAAAGTTTTTATTTTCACGAAATTTGCAAGACATGTAGACCTCCAATTGGAATTTTTTCTCACGAACCGTAAGACGTAGAAAAGATCTGAGCACTTTAGAAGAACAAGTAGCAGATTTTATGTAGGAAAAGTGCACCGGTTTGACTCTAGGACCGAAATTGACGCCAATATGCCCGATTATTGAATTTTGAAAAAAATCCAAGGGTACCCCCTTTAAACATTTTTGGGCAAATTCCAATTTTAGGAAATTGTTTTTTTAATGTTAATATATACACTAGGTCTAACTTATTCCAAATATGTGTTTTTTTTCTATCCCCTACCCACAGTTTGGCAAAAATAATGGAAAAATCGAATTAAAAATTTTCAGTTTTTTCCATTTTCCGGCCAAACGGTGAATTTTCTCATAGGGGTATGTATATCTTTTTTGAATCAGTACGTCAGGTTTAAAAGAAATAAATTAAATTTGGAACGAAATACAAAGTTTTTATTTTCACGAAATTTGCAAGACATGTAGACCTCCAATTGGAATTTTTTCTCACGAACCGTAAGACGTAGAAAAAATCTGAGCACTTGAGAAGAACAAGTAGCAAATTTTATATAAGAAATTTGCACCGGTTTGACTCTAGGACCGGAATTGACGCCAATATATCCGATTAAAGGATGTTTAAATGATGAACAAATATTACAAAAAATTATAGTTTTTTCCATTTTCCGGCCAAACGGTGCATTTTCCCATAGGGGTATGTATATCTTTTTTGAATCAGTACGTCAGGCTTAATCGAAATAAATTAAATTTGGAACGAAATACAAAGTTTTTATTTTCACGAAATTTGCAAGACATGTAGACCTCCAATTGGAATTTTTTCTCACGAACCGTAAGACGTAAAAAAGATCTGAGCACTTGAGAAGAACAAGTAGCAAATTTTATGTAGGAAAAGTGCACCGGTTTGACTCTAGGACCGAAATTGACGTCAATATGCCCGATTATTGAATTTTGAAAAAAATCCAAGGGTACCCCCTTTGAAAATTTTTGGGCAAATTCCAATTTTAGGAAATTGTTTTTTTAATGTTAATATATACACTAGGTCTAACTTATTCCAAATATGTGTTTTTTTTCTATCCCCTACCCGCAGTTTGGCAAAAATAATGGAAAAATCGAATTAAAAATTTTCAGTTTTTTCCATTTTCCGGCCAAACGGTGCATTTTCTCATAGGGGTATGTATATCTTTTTTGAATCAGTACGTCAGGCTCAATCGAAATAAATTAAATTTGGAACGAAATACAAAGTTTTTATTTTCACGAAATTTGCAAGACATGTAGACCTCCAATTGGAATTTTTTCTCACGAACCGTAAGACGTAGAAAAAATCTGAGTACTTGAGAAGAACAAGTAGCAAATTTTATATAAGAAATGTGCACCAATTTGACTCTAGGACCGAAATTGACGCCAATATGTCCGGTTAAAGGATGTTTAAGAAATGAACAAATATTACAAAAAATTATAGTTTTTTCCATTTTCCGGCCAAACGGTGCATTTTCTCATAGGGGTATGTATATCTTTTTTGAATCAGTACGTCAGGCTTAATCGAAATAAATTAAATTTGGAACGAAATACAAAGTTTTTATTTTCACGAAATTTGCAAGACATGTAGACCTCCAATTGGAATTTTTTCTCACGAAACGTAAGACGTAGAAAAGATCTGAGCACTTGAGAAGAACAAGTAGCAAATTTTATCTAGGAAAAGTGCACCGGTTTGACTCTAGGACCGAAATTGACGCCAATATGCCCGATTATTGAATTTTGAAAAAAATCCAAGGGTACCCCCTTTAAACATTTTTGGGCAAATTCCAATTTTAGGAAATTGTTTTTTTAATGTTAATATATACACTAGGTCTAACTTATTCCAAATATGTGTTTTTTTTTCTATCCCCTACCCACAGTTTGGCAAAAATAATGGAAAAATCGAATTAAAAATTTTCAGTTTTTTCCATTTTCCGGCCAAACGGTGCATTTTCTCATAGGGGTATGTATATCTTTTTTGAATCAGTACGCCAGGTTTAATCGAAATAAATTAAATTTGGAACGAAATACAAAGTTTTTATTTTCACGAAATTTGCAAGACATGTAGACCTCCAATTGGAATTTTTTCTCACGAACCGTAAAACGTAGAAAAAATCTGACTACTTGAGAAGAACAAGCAGCAAATTTTATGTAAGAAATGTGCACCAATTTGACTCTAGGACCGAAATTGACGCCAATATGTCCGGTTAAAGGATGTTTAAGAAATGAACAAATATTACAAAAAATTATAGTTTTTTCCATTTTCCGGCCAAACGGTGCATTTTCTTATAGGGGTATGTATATCTTTTTTGAATCAGTACGTCAGGCTTAATCGAAATAAATTAAATTTGGAACGAAATACAAAGTTTTTATTTTCACGAAATTTGCAAGACATGTAGACCTCCAATTGGAATTTTTTCTCACGAACCGTAAGACGTAGAAAAGATCTGAGCACTTGAGAAGAACAAGTAGCAAATTTTATGTAGGAAAAGTGCACCGGTTTGACTCTAGGACCGAAATTGACGCCAACATGCCCGATTATTGAATTTTGAAAAAAATCCAAGGGTACCCCCTTTAAACATTTTTGGGCAAATTCCAATTTTAGGAAATTGTTTTTTTAATGTTAATATATACACTAGGTCTAACTTATTCCAAATATGTGTTTTTTTTCTATCCCCTACCCACAGTTTGGCAAAAATAATGGAAAAATCGAATTAAAAATTTTCAGTTTTTTCCATTTTCCGGCCAAACGGTGCATTTTCTCATAGGGGTATGATATCTTTTTTGAATCAGTACGTCAGGCTTAATCGAAATAAATTAAATTTGGAACGAAATACAAAGTTTTTATTTTCACGAAATTTGCAAGACATGTAGACCTCCAATTGGAATTTTTTCTCACGAACCGTAAGACGTAGAAAAGATCTGAGCACTTGAGAAGAACAAGTAGCAAATTTTATCTAGGAAAAGTGCACCGGTTTGACTCTAGGACCGAAATTGACGCCAATATGCCCGATTATTGAATTTTGAAAAAAATCCAAGGGTACCCCCTTTAAACATTTTTGGGCAAATTCCAATTTTAGGAAATTGTTTTTTTAATGTTAATATATACACTAGGTCTAACTTATTCCAAATATGTGTTTTTTTTCTATCCCCTACCCACAGTTTGGCAAAAATAATGGAAAAATCGAATTAAAAATTTTCAGTTTTTTCCATTTTCCGGCCAAACGGTGCATTTTCTCATAGGGGTATGTATATCTTTTTTGAATCAGTACGTCAGGCTTAATCGAAATAAATTAAATTTGAAACGAAATACAAAGTTTTTATTTTCACGAAATTTGCAAGACATGTAGACCTCCAATTGGAATTTTTTCTCACGAACCGTAAGACGTAGAAAAGATCTGAGCACTTTAGAAGAACAAGTAGCAAATTTTATGTAGGAAAAGTGCACCGGTTTGACTCTAGGACCGAAATTGACGCCAATATGTCCGGTTAAAGGATGTTTAAGAAATGAACAAATATTACAAAAAATTATAGTTTTTTCCATTTTCCGGCCAAACGGTGCATTTTCTCATAGGGGTATGTATATCTTTTTTGAATCAGTACGTCAGGCTTAATCGAAATAAATTAAATTTGGAACGAAATACAAAGTTTTTATTTTCACGAAATTTGCAAGACATGTAGACCTCCAATTGGAATTTTTTCTCACGAACCGTAAGACGTAGAAAAGATCTGAGCACTTGAGAAGAACAAGTAGCAAATTTTATGTAGGAAAAGTGCACCGGTTTGACTCTAGGACCGAAATTGACGCCAATATGCCCGATTATTGAATTTTGAAAAAAATCCAAGGGTACCCCCTTTAAACATTTTTGGGCAAATTCCAATTTTAGGAAATTGTTTTTTTAATGTTAATATATACACTAGGTCTAACTTATTCCAAATATGTGTTTTTTTTCTATCCCCTACCCACAGTTTGGCAAAAATAATGGAAAAATCGAATTAAAAATTTTCAGTTTTTTCCATTTTCCGGCCAAACGGTGCATTTTCTCATAGGAGTATGTATATCTTTTTTGAATCAGTACGTCAGGTTTAATCGAAATAAATTAAATTTGGAACGAAATACAAAGTTTTTATTTTCACGAAATTTGCAAGACATGTAGACCTCCAATTGGAATTTTTTCTCACGAACCGTAAGACGTAGAAAAAATCTGAGCACTTGAGAAGAACAAGTAGAAAATTTTATATAAGAAATGTGCACCGGTTTGACTCTAGGACCGGAATTGACGCCAATATATCCGATTAAAGGATGTTTAAATGATGAACAAATATTACAAAAAATTATAGTTTTTTCCATTTTCCGGCCAAACGGTGCATTTTCTCATAGGGGTATGTATATCTTGTTTGAATCAGTACGTCAGGCTTAATCGAAATAAATTAAATTTGGAACGAAATACAAAGTTTTTATTTTCACGAAATTTGCAAGACATGTAGACCTCCAATTGGAATTTTTTCTCACGAACCGTAAGACGTAGAAAAGATCTGAGCACTTGAGAAGAACAAGTAGCAAATTTTATGTAGGAAAAGTGCACCGGTTTGACTCTAGGACCGAAATTAACGCCAATATGCCCGATTATTGAATTTTGAAAAAAATCCAAGGGTACCCCCTTTGAAAATTTTTGGGCAAATTCCAATTTTAGGAAATTGTTTTTTTAATGTTAATATATACACTAGCTCTAACTTATTCCAAATATGTGTTTTTTTTCTATCCCCTACCCACAGTTTGGCAAAAATAATGGAAAAATCGAATTAAAAATTTTCAGTTTTTTCCATTTTCCGGCCAAACGGTGCATTTTCTCATAGGGGTATGTATATCTTTTTTGAATCAGTACGTCAGGCTTAATCGAAATAAATTAAATTTGGAACGAAATACAAAGTTTTTATTTTCACGAAATTTGCAAGACATGTAGACCTCCAATTGGAATTTTTTCTCACGAACCGTAAGACGTAGAAAAGATCTGAGCACTTGAGAAGAACAAGTAGCAAATTTTATGTAGGAAAAGTGCACCGGTTTGACTCTAGGACCGAAATTGACGCCAATATGCCCGACTATTGAATTTTGAAAAAAATCCAAGGGTACCCCCTTTAAACATTTTTGGACAAATTCCAATTTTAGGAAATTGTTTTTTTAATGTTAATATATACACTAGGTCTAACTTATTCCAAATATGTGTTTTTTTTCTATCCCCTACCCACAGTTTGGCAAAAATAATGGAAAAATCAAATTAAAAATTTTCAGTTTTTTCCATTTTCCGGCCAAACGGTGCATTTTCTCATAGGGGTATGTATATCTTTTTTGAATCAGTACGTCAGGTTTAATCGAAATAAATTAAATTTGGAACGAAATAAAAAGTTTTTATTTTCACGAAATTTGCAAGACATGTAGACCTCCAATTGGAATTTTTTCTCACGAACCGTAAGACGTAGAAAAAATCTGAGCACTTGAGAAGAACAAGTAGCAAATTTTATATAAGAAATGTGCACCGGTTTGACTCTAGGACCGGAATTGACGCCAATATATCCGATTAAAGGATGTTTAAATGATGAACAAATATTACAAAAAATTATAGTTTTTTCCATTTTCCGGCCAAACGGTGCATTTTCTCATAGGGGTATGTATATCTTTTTTGAATCAGTACGTCAGGCTTAATCGAAATAAATTAAATTTGGAACGAAATACAAAGTTTTTATTTTCACGAAATTTGCAAGACATGTAGACCTCCAATTGGAATTTTTTCTCACGAACCGTAAGACGTAGAAAAGATCTGAGCACTTGAGAAGAACAAGTAGCAAATTTTATGTAGGAAAAGTGCACCGGTTTGACTCTAGGACCGAAATTGACGCCAATATATCCGATTATTGAATTTTGAAAAAAATCCAAGGGTACCCCCTTTGAAAATTTTTGGGCAAATTCCAATTTTAGGAAATTGTTTTTTTAATGTTAATATATACACTAGGTCTAACTTATTCCAAATATGTGTTTTTTTTCTATCCCCTACCCACAGTTTGGCAAAAATAATGGAAAAATCGAATTAAAAATTTTCAGTTTTTTCCATTTTCCGGCCAAACGGTGCATTTTCTCATAGGGGTATGTATATCTTTTTTGAATCAGTACGTCAAGCTTAATCGAAATAAATTAAATTTGGAACGAAATACAAAGTTTTTATTTTCACGAAATTTGCAAGACATGTAGACCTCCAATTGGAATTTTTTCTCACGAACCGTAAGACGTAGAAAAGATCTGAGCACTTGAGAAGAACAAGTAGCAAATTTTATGTAGGAAAAGTGCACCGGTTTGACTCTAGGACCGAAATTGACGCCAATATGCCCGATTATTGAATTTTGAAAAAAATCCAAGGGTACCCCCTTTAAACATTTTTGGACAAATTCCAATTTTAGGAAATTGTTTTTTTAATGTTAATATATACACTAGGTCTAACTTATTCCAAATATGTGTTTTTTTTCTATCCCCTACCCACAGTTTGGCAAAAATAATGGAAAAATCGAATTAAAAATTTTCAGTTTTTTCCATTTTCCGGCCAAACGGTGCATTTTCTCATAGGGGTATGTATATCTTTTTTGAATCAGTACGTCAGGCTCAATCGAAATAAATTAAATTTGGAACGAAATACAAAGTTTTTATTTTCACGAAATTTGCAAGACATGTAGACCTCCAATTGGAATTTTTTCTCACGAACCGTAAGACGTAGAAAAGATCTGAGCACTTGAGAAGAACAAGTAGCAAATTTTATGTAGGAAAAGTGCACCGGTTTGACTCTAGGACCGAAATTGACGCCAATATGCCCGATTATTGAATTTTGAAAAAAATCCAAGGGTACCCCCTTTAAACATTTTTGGGCAAATTCCAATTTTAGGAAATTGTTTTTTTAATGTTAATATATACACTAGGTCTAACTTATTCCAAATATGTGTTTTTTTTCTATCCCCTACCCACAGTTTGGCAAAAATAATGGAAAAATCGAATTAAAAATTTTCAGTTTTTTCCATTTTCCGGCCAAACGGTACATTTTCTCATAGGGGTATGTATATCTTTTTTGAATCAGTACGTCAAGCTTAATCGAAATAAATTAAATTTGGAACGAAATACAAAGTTTTTATTTTCACGAAATTTGCAAGACATGTAGACCTCCAATTGGAATTTTTTCTCACGAACCGTAAGACGTAGAAAAGATCTGAGCACTTGAGAAGAACAAGTAGCAAATTTTATGTAGGAAAAGTGCACCGGTTTGACTCTAGGACCGAAATTGACGCCAATATGCCCGATTATTGAATTTTGAAAAAAATCCAAGGGTACCCCCTTTAAACATTTTTGGACAAATTCCAATTTTAGGAAATTGTTTTTTTAATGTTAATATATACTCTAGGTCTAACTTATTCCAAATATGTGTTTTTTTTCTATCCCCTACCCACAGTTTGGCAAAAATAATGGAAAAATCGAATTAAAAATTTTCAGTTTTTTCCATTTTCCGGCCAAACGGTGCATTTTCTCATAGGGGTATGTATATCTTTTTTGAATCAGTACGTCAGGCTCAATCGAAATAAATTAAATTTGGAACGAAATACAAAGTTTTTATTTTCACGAAATTTGCAAGACATGTAGACCTCCAATTGGAATTTTTTCTCACGAACCGTAAAACGTAGAAAAAATCTGAGTACTTGAGAAGAACAAGTAGCAAATTTTATGTAAGAAATGTGCACCAATTTGACTCTAGGACCGAAATTGACGCCAATATGTCCGGTTAAAGGATGTTTAAGAAATGAACAAATATTACAAAAAATTATAGTTTTTTCCATTTTCCGGCCAAACGGTGCATTTTCTCATAGGGGTATGTATATCTTTTTTGAATCAGTACGTCAGGCTTAATCGAAATAAATTAAATTTGGAACGAAATACAAAGTTTTTATTTTCACGAAATTTGCAAGACATGTAGACCTCCAATTGGAATTTTTTCTCACGAACCGTAAGACGTAGAAAAGATCTGAGCACTTGAGAAGAACAAGTAGCAAATTTTATCTAGGAAAAGTGCACCGGTTTGACTCTAGGACCGAAATTGACGCCAATATGCCCGATTATTGAATTTTGAAAAAAATCCAAGGGTACCCCCTTTGAAAATTTTTGGGCAAATTCCAATTTTAGGAAATTGTTTTTTTAATGTTAATATATACACTAGCTCTAACTTATTCCAAATATGTGTTTTTTTTCTATCCCCTACCCACAGTTTGGCAAAAATAATGGAAAAATCGAATTAAAAATTTTCAGTTTTTTCCATTTTCCGGCCAAACGGTGCATTTTCTCATAGGGGTATGTATATCTTTTTTGAATCAGTACGTCAGGCTTAATCGAAATAAATTAAATTTGGAACGAAATACAAAGTTTTTATTTTCACGAAATTTGCAAGACATGTAGACCTCCAATTGGAATTTTTTCTCACGAACCGTAAGACGTAGAAAAGATCTGAGCACTTAAGAAGAACAAGTAGCAAATTTTATGTAGGAAAAGTGCACCGGTTTGACTCTAGGACCGAAATTGACGCCAATATGCCCGACTATTGAATTTTGAAAAAAATCCAAGGGTACCCCCTTTAAACATTTTTGGACAAATTCCAATTTTAGGAAATTGTTTTTTAATGTTAATATATACACTAGGTCTAACTTATTCCAAATATGTGTTTTTTTTCTATCCCCTACCCACAGTTTGGCAAAAATAATGGAAAAATCAAATTAAAAATTTTCAGTTTTTTCCATTTTCCGGCCAAACGGTGCATTTTCTCATAGGGGTATGTATATCTTTTTTGAATCAGTACGTCAGGTTTAATCGAAATAAATTAAATTTGGAACGAAATAAAAAGTTTTTATTTTCACGAAATTTGCAAGACATGTAGACCTCCAATTGGAATTTTTTCTCACGAACCGTAAAACGTAGAAAAAATCTGAGTACTTGAGAAGAACAAGTAGCAAATTTTATGTAAGAAATGTGCACCAATTTGACTCTAGGACCGAAATTGACGCCAATATGTCCGGTTAAAGGATGTTTAAGAAATGAACAAATATTACAAAAAATTATAGTTTTTTCCATTTTCCGGCCAAACGGTGCATTTTCTCATAGGGGTATGTATATCTTTTTTGAATCAGTACGTCAGGCTTAATCGAAATAAATTAAATTTGGAACGAAATACAAAGTTTTTATTTTCACGAAATTTGCAAGACATGTAGACCTCCAATTGGAATTTTTTCTCACGAACCGTAAGACGTAGAAAAGATCTGAGCACTTGAGAAGAACAAGTAGCAAATTTTATCTAGGAAAAGTGCACCGGTTTGACTCTAGGACCGAAATTGACGCCAATATGCCCGATTATTGAATTTTGAAAAAAATCCAAGGGTACCCCCTTTGAAAATTTTTGGGCAAATTCCAATTTTAGGAAATTGTTTTTTTAATGTTAATATATACACTAGCTCTAACTTATTCCAAATATGTGTTTTTTTTCTATCCCCTACCCACAGTTTGGCAAAAATAATGGAAAAATCGAATTAAAAATTTTCAGTTTTTTCCATTTTCCGGCCAAACGGTGCATTTTCTCATAGGGGTATGTATATCTTTTTTGAATCAGTACGTCAGGCTTAATCGAAATAAATTAAATTTGGAACGAAATACAAAGTTTTTATTTTCACGAAATTTGCAAGACATGTAGACCTCCAATTGGAATTTTTTCTCACGAACCGTAAGACGTAGAAAAGATCTGAGCACTTAAGAAGAACAAGTAGCAAATTTTATGTAGGAAAAGTGCACCGGTTTGACTCTAGGACCGAAATTGACGCCAATATGCCCGACTATTGAATTTTGAAAAAAATCCAAGGGTACCCCCTTTAAACATTTTTGGACAAATTCCAATTTTAGGAAATTGTTTTTTAATGTTAATATATACACTAGGTCTAACTTATTCCAAATATGTGTTTTTTTTCTATCCCCTACCCACAGTTTGGCAAAAATAATGGAAAAATCAAATTAAAAATTTTCAGTTTTTTCCATTTTCCGGCCAAACGGTGCATTTTCTCATAGGGGTATGTATATCTTTTTTGAATCAGTACGTCAGGTTTAATCGAAATAAATTAAATTTGGAACGAAATAAAAAGTTTTTATTTTCACGAAATTTGCAAGACATGTAGACCTCCAATTGGAATTTTTTCTCACGAACCGTAAGACGTAGAAAAAATCTGAGCACTTGAGAAGAACAAGTAGCAAATTTTATATAAGAAATGTGCACCGGTTTGACTCTAGGACCGGAATTGACGCCAATATATCCGATTAAAGGATGTTTAAATGATGAACAAATATTACAAAAAATTATAGTTTTTTCCATTTTCCGGCCAAACGGTGCATTTTCTCATAGGGGTATGTATATCTTTTTTGAATCAGTACGTCAGGCTTAATCGAAATAAATTAAATTTGGAACGAAATACAAAGTTTTTATTTTCACGAAATTTGCAAGACATGTAGACCTCCAATTGGAATTTTTTCTCACGAACCGTAAGACGTAGAAAAGATCTGAGCACTTGAGAAGAACAAGTAGCAAATTTTATGTAGGAAAAGTGCACCGGTTTGACTCTAGGACCGAAATTGACGCCAATATGTCCGATTATTGAATTTTGAAAAAAATCCAAGGGTACCCCCTTTGAAAATTTTTGGGCAAATTCCAATTTTAGGAAATTGTTTTTTTAATGTTAATATATACACTAGGTCTAACTTATTCCAAATATGTGTTTTTTTTCTATCCCCTACCCACAGTTTGGCAAAAATAATGGAAAAATCGAATTAAAAATTTTCAGTTTTTTCCATTTTCCGGCCAAACGGTGCATTTTCTCATAGGGGTATGTATATCTTTTTTGAATCAGTACGTCAAGCTTAATCGAAATAAATTAAATTTGGAACGAAATACAAAGTTTTTATTTTCACGAAATTTGCAAGACATGTAGACCTCCAATTGGAATTTTTTCTCACGAACCGTAAGACGTAGAAAAGATCTGAGCACTTGAGAAGAACAAGTAGCAAATTTTATGTAGGAAAAGTGCACCGGTTTGACTCTAGGACCGAAATTGACGCCAATATGCCCGATTATTGAATTTTGAAAAAAATCCAAGGGTACCCCCTTTAAACATTTTTGGACAAATTCCAATTTTAGGAAATTGTTTTTTTAATGTTAATATATACACTAGGTCTAACTTATTCCAAATATGTGTTTTTTTTCTATCCCCTACCCACAGTTTGGCAAAAATAATGGAAAAATCGAATTAAAAATTTTCAGTTTTTTCCATTTTCCGGCCAAACGGTGCATTTTCTCATAGGGGTATGTATATCTTTTTTGAATCAGTACGTCAGGCTCAATCGAAATAAATTAAATTTGGAACGAAATACAAAGTTTTTATTTTCACGAAATTTGCAAGACATGTAGACCTCCAATTGGAATTTTTTCTCACGAACCGTAAGACGTAGAAAAGATCTGAGCACTTGAGAAGAACAAGTAGCAAATTTTATGTAGGAAAAGTGCACCGGTTTGACTCTAGGACCGAAATTGACGCCAATATGCCCGATTATTGAATTTTGAAAAAAATCCAAGGGTACCCCCTTTGAAAATTTTTGGGCAAATTCCAATTTTAGGAAATTGTTTTTTTAATGTTAATATATACACTAGGTCTAACTTATTCCAAATATGTGTTTTTTTTCTATCCCCTACCCACAGTTTGGCAAAAATAATGGAAAAATCGAATTAAAAATTTTCAGTTTTTTCCATTTTCCGGCCAAACGGTGCATTTTCTCATAGGGGTATGTATATCTTTTTTGAATCAGTACGTCAGGCTCAATCGAAATAAATTAAATTTGGAACGAAATACAAAGTTTTTATTTTCACGAAATTTGCAAGACATGTAGACCTCCAATTGGAATTTTTTCTCACGAACCGTAAAACGTAGAAAAAATCTGAGTACTTGAGAAGAACAAGTAGCAAATTTTATGTAAGAAATGTGCACCAATTTGACTCTAGGACCGAAATTGACGCCAATATGTCCGGTTAAAGGATGTTTAAGAAATGAACAAATATTACAAAAAATTATAGTTTTTTCCATTTTCCGGCCAAACGGTGCATTTTCTCATAGGGGTATGTATATCTTTTTTGAATCAGTACGTCAGGCTTAATCGAAATAAATTAAATTTGGAACGAAATACAAAGTTTTTATTTTCACGAAATTTGCAAGACATGTAGACCTCCAATTGGAATTTTTTCTCACGAACCGTAAGACGTAGAAAAGATCTGAGCACTTGAGAAGAACAAGTAGCAAATTTTATGTAGGAAAAGTGCACCGGTTTGACTCTAGGACCGAAATTGACGCCAATATGCCCGATTATTGAATTTTGAAAAAAATCCAAGGGTACCCCCTTTAAACATTTTTGGACAAATTCCAATTTTAGGAAATTGTTTTTTTAATGTTAATATATACACTAGGTCTAACTTATTCCAAATATGTGTTTTTTTTCTATCCCCTACCCACAGTTTGGCAAAAATAATGGAAAAATCGAATTAAAAATTTTCAGTTTTTTCTATTTTCCGGCCAAACGGTGCATTTTCTCATAGGGGTATGTATATCTTTTTTGAATCAGTACGTCAGGCTCAATCGAAATAAATTAAATTTGGAACGAAATACAAAGTTTTTATTTTCACGAAATTTGCAAGACATGTAGACCTCCAATTGGAATTTTTTCTCACGAACCGTAAGACGTAGAAAAGATCTGAGCACTTGAGAAGAACAAGTAGCAAATTTTATGTAGGAAAAGTGCACCGGTTTGACTCTAGGACCGAAATTGACGCCAATATGCCCGATTATTGAATTTTGAAAAAAATCCAAGGGTACCCCCTTTAAACATTTTTGGACAAATTCCAATTTTAGGAAATTGTTTTTTTAATGTTAATATATACACTAGGTCTAACTTATTCCAAATATGTGTTTTTTTTCTATCCCCTACCCACAGTTTGGCAAAAATAATGGAAAAATCGAATTAAAAATTTTCAGTTTTTTCCATTTTCCGGCCAAACGGTGCATTTTCTCATAGGGGTATGTATATCTTTTTTGAATCAGTACGTCAGGCTCAATCGAAATAAATTAAATTTGGAACGAAATACAAAGTTTTTATTTTCACGAAATTTGCAAGACATGTAGACCTCCAATTGGAATTTTTTCTCACGAACCGTAAGACGTAGAAAAGATCTGAGCACTTGAGAAGAACAAGTAGCAAATTTTATGTAGGAAAAGTGCACCGGTTTGACTCTAGGACCGAAATTGACGCCAATATGCCCGATTATTGAATTTTGAAAAAAATCCAAGGGTACCCCCTTTGAAAATTTTTGGGCAAATTCCAATTTTAGGAAATTGTTTTTTTAATGTTAATATATACACTAGGTCTAACTTATTCCAAATATGTGTTTTTTTTCTATCCCCTACCCACAGTTTGGCAAAAATAATGGAAAAATCGAATTAAAAATTTTCAGTTTTTTCCATTTTCCGGCCAAACGGTGCATTTTCTCATAGGGGTATGTATATCTTTTTTGAATCAGTACGTCAAGCTTAATCGAAATAAATTAAATTTGGAACGAAATACAAAGTTTTTATTTTCACGAAATTTGCAAGACATGTAGACCTCCAATTGGAATTTTTTCTCACGAACCGTAAGACGTAGAAAAGATCTGAGCACTTGAGAAGAACAAGTAGCAAATTTTATGTAGGAAAAGTGCACCGGTTTGACTCTAGGACCGAAATTGACGCCAATATGTCCGGTTAAAGGATGTTTAAGAAATGAACAAATATTACAAAAAATTATAGTTTTTTCCATTTTCCGGCCAAACGGTGCATTTTCTCATAGGGGTATGTATATCTTTTTTGAATCAGTACGTCAGGCTTAATCGAAATAAATTAAATTTGGAACGAAATACAAAGTTTTTATTTTCACGAAATTTGCAAGACATGTAGACCTCCAATTGGCATTTTTTCTCACGAACCGTAAGACGTAGAAAAGATCTGAGCACTTGAGAAGAACAAGTAGCAAATTTTATCTAGGAAAAGTGCACCGGTTTGACTCTAGGACCGAAATTGACGCCAATATGCCCGATTATTGAATTTTGAAAAAAATCCAAGGGTACCCCCTTTAAACATTTTTGGGCAAATTCCAATTTTAGGAAATTGTTTTTTTAATGTTAATATATACACTAGGTCTAACTTATTCCAAATATGTGTTTTTTTTCTATCCCCTACCCACAGTTTGGCAAAAATAATGGAAAAATCGAATTAAAAATTTTCAGTTTTTTCCATTTTCCGGCCAAACGGTGCATTTTCTCATAGGGGTATGTATATCTTTTTTGAATCAGTACGTCAGGCTTAATCGAAATAAATTAAATTTGGAACGAAATACAAAGTTTTTATTTTCACGAAATTTGCAAGACATGTAGACCTCCAATTGGAATTTTTTCTCACGAACCGTAAGACGTAGAAAAGATCTGAGCACTTGAGAAGAACAAGTAGCAAATTTTATGTAGGAAAAGTGCACCGGTTTGACTCTAGGACCGAAATTGACGCCAATATGCCCGATTATTGAATTTTGAAAAAAATCCAAGGGTACCCCCTTTAAACATTTTTGGACAAATTCCAATTTTAGGAAATTGTTTTTTTAATGTTAATATATACACTAGGTCTAACTTATTCCAAATATGTGTTTTTTTTCTATCCCCTACCCACAGTTTGGCAAAAATAATGGAAAAATCGAATTAAAAATTTTCAGTTTTTTCTATTTTCCGGCCAAACGGTGCATTTTCTCATAGGGGTATGTATATCTTTTTTGAATCAGTACGTCAGGCTCAATCGAAATAAATTAAATTTGGAACGAAATACAAAGTTTTTATTTTCACGAAATTTGCAAGACATGTAGACCTCCAATTGGAATTTTTTCTCACGAACCGTAAGACGTAGAAAAGATCTGAGCACTTGAGAAGAACAAGTAGCAAATTTTATGTAGGAAAAGTGCACCGGTTTGACTCTAGGACCGAAATTGACGCCAATATGCCCGATTATTGAATTTTGAAAAAAATCCAAGGGTACCCCCTTTAAACATTTTTGGACAAATTCCAATTTTAGGAAATTGTTTTTTTAATGTTAATATATACACTAGGTCTAACTTATTCCAAATATGTGTTTTTTTTCTATCCCCTACCCACAGTTTGGCAAAAATAATGGAAAAATCGAATTAAAAATTTTCAGTTTTTTCTATTTTCCGGCCAAACGGTGCATTTTCTCATAGGGGTATGTATATCTTTTTTGAATCAGTACGTCAGGCTCAATCGAAATAAATTAAATTTGGAACAAAATACAAAGTTTTTATTTTCACGAAATTTGCAAGACATGTAGACCTCCAATTGGAATTTTTTCTCACGAACCGTAAGACGTAGAAAAGATCTGAGCACTTGAGAAGAACAAGTAGCAAATTTTATGTAGGAAAAGTGCACCGGTTTGACTCTAGGACCGAAATTGACGCCAATATTCCCGATTATTGAATTTTGAAAAAAATCCAAGGGTACCCCCTTTGAAAATTTTTGGGCAAATTCCAATTTTAGGAAATTGTTTTTTTAATGTTAATATATACACTAGGTCTAACTTATTCCAAATATGTGTTTTTTTTTTATCCCCTACCCACAGTTTGGCAAAAATAATGGAAAAATCGAATTAAAAATTTTCAGTTTTTTCCATTTTCCGGCCAAACGGTGCATTTTCTCATAGGGGTATGTATATCTTTTTTGAATCAGTACGTCAAGCTTAATCGAAATAAATTAAATTTGGAACGAAATACAAAGTTTTTATTTTCACGAAATTTGCAAGACATGTAGACCTCCAATTGGAATTTTTTCTCACGAACCGTAAGACGTAGAAAAGATCTGAGCACTTGAGAAGAACAAGTAGCAAATTTTATGTAGGAAAAGTGCACCGGTTTGACTCTAGGACCGAAATTGACGCCAATATGCCCGATTATTGAATTTTGAAAAAAATCCAAGGGTACCCCCTTTAAACATTTTTGGACAAATTCCAATTTTAGGAAATTGTTTTTTTAATGTTAATATATACACTAGGTCTAACTTATTCCAAATATGTGTTTTTTTTCTATCCCCTACCCACAGTTTGGCAAAAATAATGGAAAAATCGAATTAAAAATTTTCAGTTTTTTCCATTTTCCGGCCAAACGGTGCATTTTCTCATAGGGGTATGTATATCTTTTTTGAATCAGTACGTCAGGCTCAATCGAAATAAATTAAATTTGGAACGAAATACAAAGTTTTTATTTTCACGAAATTTGCAAGACATGTAGACCTCCAATTGGAATTTTTTCTCACGAACCGTAAAACGTAGAAAAAATCTGAGTACTTGAGAAGAACAAGTAGCAAATTTTATGTAAGAAATGTGCACCAATTTGACTCTAGGACCGAAATTGACGCCAATATGTCCGGTTAAAGGATGTTTAAGAAATGAACAAATATTACAAAAAATTATAGTTTTTTCCATTTTCCGGCCAAACGGTGCATTTTCTCATAGGGGTATGTATATCTTTTTTGAATCAGTACGTCAGGCTTAATCGAAATAAATTAAATTTGGAACGAAATACAAAGTTTTTATTTTCACGAAATTTGCAAGACATGTAGACCTCCAATTGGAATTTTTTCTCACGAACCGTAAGACGTAGAAAAGATCTGAGCACTTGAGAAGAACAAGTAGCAAATTTTATCTAGGAAAAGTGCACCGGTTTGACTCTAGGACCGAAATTGACGCCAATATGCCCGATTATTGAATTTTGAAAAAAATCCAAGGGTACCCCCTTTAAACATTTTTGGGCAAATTCCAATTTTAGGAAATTGTTTTTTTAATGTTAATATATACACTAGGTCTAACTTATTCCAAATATGTGTTTTTTTTCTATCCCCTACCCACAGTTTGGCAAAAATAATGGAAAAATCGAATTAAAAATTTTCAGTTTTTTCCATTTTCCGGCCAAACGGTGCATTTTCTCATAGGGGTATGTATATCTTTTTTGAATCAGTACGTCAGGCTTAATCGAAATAAATTAAATTTGAAACGAAATACAAAGTTTTTATTTTCACGAAATTTGCAAGACATGTAGACCTCCAATTGGAATTTTTTCTCACGAACCGTAAGACGTAGAAAAGATCTGAGCACTTTAGAAGAACAAGTAGCAAATTTTATGTAGGAAAAGTGCACCGGTTTGACTCTAGGACCGAAATTGACGCCAATATGCCCGATTATTGAATTTTGAAAAAAATCCAAGGGTACCCCCTTTAAACATTTTTGGGCAAATTCCAATTTTAGGAAATTGTTTTTTTAATGTTAATATATACACTAGGTCTAACTTATTCCAAATATGTGTTTTTTTTCTATCCCCTACCCACAGTTTGGCAAAAATAATGGAAAAATCGAATTAAAAATTTTCAGTTTTTTCCATTTTCCGGCCAAACGGTGCATTTTCTCATAGGGGTATGATATCTTTTTTGAATCAGTACGTCAGGCTTAATCGAAATAAATTAAATTTGGAACGAAATACAAAGTTTTTATTTTCACGAAATTTGCAAGACATGTAGACCTCCAATTGGAATTTTTTCTCACGAACCGTAAGACGTAGAAAAGATCTGAGCACTTGAGAAGAACAAGTAGCAAATTTTATGTAGGAAAAGTGCACCGGTTTGACTCTAGGACCGAAATTGACGCCAATATGCCCGATTATTGAATTTTGAAAAAAATCCAAGGGTACCCCCTTTAAACATTTTTGGGCAAATTCCAATTTTAGGAAATTGTTTTTTTAATGTTAATATATACACTAGGTCTAACTTATTCCAAATATGTGTTTTTTTTCTATCCCCTACCCACAGTTTGGCAAAAATAATGGAAAAATCGAATTAAAAATTTTCAGTTTTTTCCATTTTCCGGCCAAACGGTGCATTTTCTCATAGGGGTATGTATATCTTTTTTGAATCAGTACGCCAGGTTTAATCGAAATAAATTAAATTTGGAACGAAATAGAAAGTTTTTATTTTCACGAAATTTGCAAGACATGTAGACCTCCAATTGGAATTTTTTCTCACGAACCGTAAAACGTAGAAAAAATCTGAGTACTTGAGAAGAACAAGTAGCAAATTTTATGTAAGAAATGTGCACCAATTTGACTCTAGGACCGAAATTGACGCCAATATGTCCGGTTAAAGGATGTTTAAGAAATGAACAAATATTACAAAAAATTATAGTTTTTTCCATTTTCCGGCCAAACGGTGCATTTTCTCATAGGGGTATGTATATCTTTTTTGAATCAGTACGTCAGGCTTAATCGAAATAAATTAAATTTGGAACGAAATACAAAGTTTTTATTTTCACGAAATTTGCAAGACATGTAGACCTCCAATTGGAATTTTTTCTCACGAACCGTAAGACATAGAAAAGATCTGAGCACTTGAGAAGAACAAGTAGCAAATTTTATGTAGGAAAAGTGCACCGGTTTGACTCTAGGACCGAAATTGACGCCAATATGCCCGATTATTGAATTTTGAAAAAAATCCAAGGGTACCCCCTTTAAACATTTTTGGGCAAATTCCAATTTTAGGAAATTGTTTTTTTAATGTTAATATATACACTAGGTCTAACTTATTCCAAATATGTGTTTTTTTTCTATCCCCTACCCACAGTTTGGCAAAAATAATGGAAAAATCGAATTAAAAATTTTCAGTTTTTTCCATTTTCCGGCCAAACGGTGCATTTTCTCATAGGGGTATGTATATCTTTTTTGAATCAGTACGTCAGGTTTAATCGAAATAAATTAAATTTGGAACGTAATACAAAGTTTTTATTTTCACGAAATTTGCAAGACATGTAGACCTCCAATTGGAATTTTTTCTCACGAACCGTAAGACGTAGAAAAAATCTGAGCACTTGAGAAGAACAAGTAGCAAATTTTATATAAGAAATGTGCACCGGTTTGACTCTAGGACCGGAATTGACGCCAATATATCCGATTAAAGGATGTTTAAATAATGAACAAATATTACAAAAAATTATAGTTTTTTCCATTTTCCGGCCAAACGGTGCATTTTCTCATAGGGGTATGTATATCTTTTTTGAATCATTACGTCAGGATTAATCGAAATAAATTAAATTTGGAACGAAATACAAAGTTTTTATTTTCACGAAATTTGCAAGACATGTAGACCTCCAATTGGAATTTTTTCTCACGAACCGTAAGACGTAGAAAAGATCTGAGCACTTGAGAAGAACAAGTAGCAAATTTTATGTAGGAAAAGTGCACCGGTTTGACTCTAGGACCGAAATTGACGCCAATATGCCCGATTATTGAATTTTGAAAAAAATCCAAGGGTACCCCCTTTGAAAATTTTTGGGCAAATTCCAATTTTAGGAAATTGTTTTTTTAATGTTAATATATACACTAGGTCTAACTTATTCCAAATATGTGTTTTTTTTCTATCCCCTACCCACAGTTTGGCAAAAATAATGGAAAAATCGAATTAAAAATTTTCAGTTTTTTCCATTTTCCGGCCAAACGGTGCATTTTCTCATAGGGGTATGTATATCTTTTTTGAATCAGTACGTCAGGCTTAATCGAAATAAATTAAATTTGGAACGAAATACAAAGTTTTTATTTTCACGAAATTTGCAAGACATGTAGACCTCCAATTGGAATTTTTTCTCACGAACCGTAAGACGTAGAAAAGATCTGAGCACTTGAGAAGAACAAGTAGCAAATTTTATGTAGGAAAAGTGCACCGGTTTGACTCTAGGACCGAAATTGACGCCAATATGCCCGACTATTGAATTTTGAAAAAAATCCAAGGGTACCCCCTTTAAACATTTTTGGACAAATTCCAATTTTAGGAAATTGTTTTTTTAATGTTAATATATACACTAGGTCTAACTTATTCCAAATATGTGTTTTTTTTCTATCCCCTACCCACAGTTTGGCAAAAATAATGGAAAAATCGAATTAAAAATTTTCAGTTTTTTCCATTTTCCGGCCAAACGGTGCATTTTCTCATAGGGGTATGTATATCTTTTTTGAATCAGTACGTCAGGCTTAATCGAAATAAATTAAATTTGGAACGAAATACAAAGTTTTTATTTTCACGAAATTTGCAAGACATGTAGACCTCCAATTGGAATTTTTTCTCACGAACCGTAAAACGTAGAAAAGATCTGAGCACTTGAGAAGAACAAGTAGCAAATTTTATGTAGGAAAAGTGCACCGGTTTGACTCTAGGACCGAAATTGACGCCAATATGCCCGATTATTGAATTTTGAAAAAAATCCAAGGGTACCCCCTTTGAAAATTTTTGGGCAAATTCCAATTTTAGGAAATTGTTTTTTTAATGTTAATATATACACTAGGTCTAACTTATTTTAAATATGTGTTTTTTTTCTATCCCCTACCCACAGTTTGGCAAAAATAATGGAAAAATCGAATTAAAAATTTTCAGTTTTTTCCATTTTCCGGCCAAACGGTGCATTTTCTCGTAGGGGTATGTATATCTTTTTTGAATCAGTACGTCAGGCTTAATCGAAATAAATTAAATTTGGAACGAAATACAAAGTTTTTATTTTCACGAAATTTGCAAGACATGTAGACCTCCAATTGGAATTTTTTCTCACGAACCGTAAGACGTAGAAAAGATCTGAGCACTTGAGAAGAACAAGTAGCAAATTTTATGTAGGAAAAGTGCACCGGTTTGACTCTAGGACCGAAATTGACGCCAATATGCCCGACTATTGAATTTTGAAAAAAATCCAAGGGTACCCCCTTTAAACATTTTTGGACAAATTCCAATTTTAGGAAATTGTTTTTTTAATGTTAATATATACACTAGGTCTAACTTATTCCAAATATGTGTTTTTTTTCTATCCCCTACCCACAGTTTGGCAAAAATAATGGAAAAATCGAATTAAAAATTTTCAGTTTTTTCCATTTTCCGGCCAAACGGTGCATTTTCTCATAGGGGTATGTATATCTTTTTTGAATCAGTACGTCAGGTTTAATCGAAATAAATTAAATTTGGAACGAAATAAAAAGTTTTTATTTTCACGAAATTTGCAAGACATGTAGACCTCCAATTGGAATTTTTTCTCACGAACCGTAAGACGTAGAAAAAATCTGAGCACTTGAGAAGAACAAGTAGCAAATTTTATGTAGGAAAAGTGCACCGGTTTGACTCTAGGACCGAAATTGACGCCAATATGCCCGATTATTGAATTTTGAAAAAAATCCAAGGGTACCCCCTTTAAACATTTTTGGGCAAATTCCAATTTTAGGAAATTGTTTTTTTAATGTTAATATATACACTAGGTCTAACTTATTCCAAATATGTGTTTTTTTTCTATCCCCTACCCACAGTTTGGCAAAAATAATGGAAAAATCGAATTAAAAATTTTCAGTTTTTTCCATTTTCCGGCCAAACGGTGCATTTTCTCATAGGGGTATGTATATCTTTTTTGAATCAGTACGCCAGGTTTAATCGAAATAAATTAAATTTGGAACGAAATACAAAGTTTTTATTTTCACGAAATTTGCAAGACATGTAGACCTCCAATTGGAATTTTTTCTCACGAACCGTAAAACGTAGAAAAAATCTGAGTACTTGAGAAGAACAAGTAGCAAATTTTATGTAAGAAATGTGCACCAATTTGACTCTAGGACCGAAATTGACGCCAATATGTCCGGTTAAAGGATGTTTAAGAAATGAACAAATATTACAAAAAATTATAGTTTTTTCCATTTTCCGGCCAAACGGTGCATTTTCTCATAGGGGTATGTATATCTTTTTTGAATCAGTACGTCAGGCTTAATCGAAATAAATTAAATTTGGAACGAAATACAAAGTTTTTATTTTCACGAAATTTGCAAGACATGTAGACCTCCAATTGGAATTTTTTCTCACGAACCGTAAGACATAGAAAAGATCTGAGCACTTGAGAAGAACAAGTAGCAAATTTTATGTAGGAAAAGTGCACCGGTTTGACTCTAGGACCGAAATTGACGCCAATATGCCCGATTATTGAATTTTGAAAAAAATCCAAGGGTACCCCCTTTAAACATTTTTGGGCAAATTCCAATTTTAGGAAATTGTTTTTTTAATGTTAATATATACACTAGGTCTAACTTATTCCAAATATGTGTTTTTTTTCTATCCCCTACCCACAGTTTGGCAAAAATAATGGAAAAATCGAATTAAAAATTTTCAGTTTTTTCCATTTTCCGGCCAAACGGTGCATTTTCTCATAGGGGTATGTATATCTTTTTTGAATCAGTACGTCAGGTTTAATCGAAATAAATTAAATTTGGAACGTAATACAAAGTTTTTATTTTCACAAAATTTGCAAGACATGTAGACCTCCAATTGGAATTTTTTCTCACGAACCGTAAGACGTAAAAAAAATCTGAGCACTTGAGAAGAACAAGTAGCAAATTTTATATAAGAAATGTGCACCGGTTTGACTCTAGGACCGGAATTGACGCCAATATATCCGATTAAAGGATGTTTAAATGATGAACAAAAATTACAAAAAATTATAGTTTTTTCCATTTTCCGGCCAAACGGTGCATTTTCTCATAGGGGTATGTATATCTTTTTTGAATCAGTACGTCAGGCTTAATCGAAATAAATTAAATTTGGAACGAAATACAAAGTTTTTATTCTCACGAAATTTGCAACACATGTAGACCTCCAATTGGAATTTTTTCTCACGAACCGTAAGACGTAGAAAAAATCTGAGCACTTGAGAAGAACAAGTAGCAAATTTTATGTAGGAAAAGTGCACCGGTTTGACTCTAGGACCGAAATTGACGCCAATATGCCCGATTATTGAATTTTGAAAAAAATCCAAAGGTACCCCCTTTAAACATTTTTGGGCAAATTACAATTTTAGGAAATTGTTTTTTTAATGTTAATATATACACTAGGTCTAACTTATTCCAAATATGTGTTTTTTTTCTATCCCCTACCCACAGTTTGGCAAAAATAATGGAAAAATCGAATTAAAAATTTTCAGTTTTTTCCATTTTCCGGCCAAACGGTGCATTTTCTCATAGGGGTATGTATATCTTTTTTGAATCAGTACGTCAGGCTTAATCGAAATAAATTAAATTTGGAACGAAATACAAAGTTTTTATTTTCACGAAATTTGCAAGACATGTAGACCTCCAATTGGAATTTTTTCTCACGAACCGTAAGACGTAGAAAAAATCTGAGTACTTGAGAAGAACAAGTAGCAAATTTTATGTAAGAAATGTGCACCAATTTGACTCTAGGACCGAAATTGACGCCAATATGTCCGGTTAAAAGATGTTTAAATGGTGAACAAATATTACAAAAAATTATAGTTTTTTCCATTTTCCGGCCAAACGGTGCATTTTCTCATAAGGGTATGTATATCTTTTTTAAATCAGTACGTTAGGCTTAATAGAAATAATTTAAATTTGAAACGAAATACAAAGTTTTTATTTTCACAAAATTTGCAAGACATGTAGACCTCCAATTGGAATTTTTTCTCTTGAACCGTAAGACGTAGAAAAAATCTGAGCACTTGAGAAGAACAAGTAGCAAATTTTATGTAAGAAATGTGCACCGTTTTGACTCTAGGACCGGAATTGACGCCAATATATCCGATTAAAGGATGTTTAAATGATGAACAAATATTACAAAAAATTATGGTTTTTTCCATTTTCCGGCCAAACGGTGCATTTTCTCATAGGGGTATGTATATCTTTTTTGAATTAGTACGTCAGGCTTAATCGAAATAAATTAAATTTGGAACGAAATACAAAGTTTTTATTCTCACGAAATTTGCAAGACATGTAGACCTCCAATTGGAATTTTTTCTCACGAACCGTAAGACGTAGAAAAAATCTGAGCACTTAGGAAGAACAAGTAGCAAATTTTATGTAAGAAATGTGCACCGGTTTGACTCTAGGACCGGAATTGACGCCAATATAGCCGATGAACGAAATTTGATAAAAATCCAATAATCAACAGTTTTTTCGATTTTCCGGCCAAACGGTGCATAATTTCTGGCAACGTGTTTAGATTTTTTTTGGTTTTTAATTTTCACGAAATTTTCAGCAAATACAGACATCCAAGTGGAAATTTTTGCCACGAACCGTTAGATGTAGGAAAATTCTGAGTATGGCAGAAGAACAAGCGGCCAATTTTATGTAGGAAATGTTCATTCGCTTGACTCTCGGACCAAAATTGACGCCAATATAGCCGATTAACGAAATTTGATAAAAATCCAATAATCTACAGTTTTTTCGATTTTCCGGCCAAACGGTGCATAATTTCTGGCAACGTGTTTAGATTTTTTTAATCAGCAGGCCACCCTTAATCGAAATAATTAAAATTTTAAACAAAATATACACTTTTAATTTTCACGAAATTTTCAGCAAATCCAGACATCCAAGTGGAAATTTTTCTCACGAACCGTTAGATGTAGGAAAATTCTGAGTATGGCAGAAGAACGAGCGGCCAATTTTATGTAGGAAATGTGTATTTGCTTGACTCTCGGACCAAAATTGACGCCAATATAGCCGATTAACCAAATTCGATAAAAATCCAAGGGTACCCCCTTTTAACATTTTTTCCAAATTTTCCAAAAAAAAAAATTTTGTTTATTGTTTCGGTACATGCACTTGGTCTAACTTATTCCAAGCATGTGATTTTTTCTGTTCCCTTAACCCCAGTTTGCCGGAAAAGAGGAAAAATCGAATAAAAAAATCTACAGTTTTTTCCATTTTTCGGCAAAACGGTGCATAATTTTTAGCCACATGTGTAGATTTTTTTAATCAGCAGGCCACGCTTAATCGAAATAATTCAAATTTTAAACGAAATATACACTTTTAATTTTTACGAAATTTTCAGCAAATACAGACATCCTAGTGGAAATTTTTCTCACGAACCGTTAGATGTAGGAAAATTCTGAGTATGGCATAAGAACTAGCAGCCAATTTTATGTAGGAAATGTTCATTCGCTTGACTCTCGGACCAAAATTGACGCCAATATAGCCGATTAACGAAATTTGATAAAAATCCAATAATCCACAGTTTTTTCGATTTTCCGGCCAAACGGTGCATAATTTCTGGCAACGTGTTTAGATTTTTTTAATCAGCAGGCCACCCTTAATCGAAATAATTAAAATTTTAAACAAAATATACACTTTTAATTTTCACGAAATTTTCAGCAAATACAGACATCCAAGTGGAAATTTTTCTCACGAACCGTTAGATGTAGGAAAATTCTGAGTATGGCAGAAGAACGAGCGGCCAATTTTATGTAAGGAATGTGTATTCGCTTGACTCTCGGACCAAAATTGACGCCAATATAGCCGATTAACCAAATTCGATAAAAATCCAAGGGTACCCCCTTTTAACATTTTTTCCAAATTTTCCAAAAAAAAAAAATTTTGTTTTTTGTTTCGGTACATGCACTTGGTCTAACTTATTCCAAGCATGTGATTTTTTCTGTTCCCTTAACCCCAGTTTGCCGGAAAAGAGGAAAAATCGAATTAAAAAATCTACAGTTTTTTCCATTTTTCGGCAAAACGGTGCATAATTTTTAGCCACATGTGTAGATTTTTTTAATCAGCAGGCCACGCTTAATCGAAATAATTTAAATTTTAAACGAAATATACACTTTTAATTTTTACGAAATTTTCAGCAAATACAGACATCCAAGTGGAAATTTTTCTCCCGAACCGTTAGATGAAGGAAAATTCTGAGTATGGCAGAATAACGAGCGGCCAATTTTATGTAGGAAATGTTCATTCGCTTGACTCTCGGACCAAAATTGACGCCAATATAGCCGATTAACGAAATTTGATAAAAATCCAATAATCTACAGTTTTTTCGATTTTCAAATTATAAATTATTATTCTGTCAGTGTAAATATAGTGGTAATTTAAATACAGATAAATAAAATGAGTTCATCGAATAGCGAAGATGAATTTAGTAGCACACCCCCCAATATTATGCAGTTAGCTGCGAACACTACCGAGAACCTATTACCAGAAAAATCTAGAGGAAGATAAATGAAAAGGTATATCAGCAATCTATGGATTGGCGTACAACAAATAATGTAAATTTTGGAGAAATCGCTAAGAAATTTAAACCATCCTCTTTATGGGCTATATATTATATGCTAAGAAGTGTTATAATTATAACTTTGAAAAATAATGTTAATATTGACAATTACCCGAAATTGCGAGCTTATCTAAAACGGCAATCAGAAAGTTTAAAAAACAAAAAATCTAAAATTTTTCATCCTGATGAAACAAAACTTTTACTTATTTTAAGGTTATTGCAATTATTGGAATATGTGGAAGGAAACAAGAGTTAAAAAATCTTAAAATTTATGACATTGATGATTTAAGTACCATATTATTGGTTAAAATTCCTGATACGAAAACCAAAATATGTAGTTCTTTCGTGATTTCCCGAAATTTCTATAAAATCTGCAAACAATATATAGAAATTAAACTACATATTAGCGATCCGCAAATAAATCAATTTTTTCTTAATTATCAAAGAGGTAAATGTACGAAACAGGTGGTAGGATTAAACAAAATAGGCTGTGTTCCTAAACAAATAGCCGAATATTTAAAGTTAACAGATCCCAAAATGTAAACAGGTCACTGTTTAAGACGAACTTCTGCCACTATTTTGGTAGATGTCGGTGGTGATTTAATGGCTCTTAAATGACATGGCGGATGGAAATCTTCAAAGACGTAAACAGCCAATAGAATTATAAATTCAATTGAAAGTAATTTACAGACCTTTACATACACTGAAAATACCAATCTTCAAAAAGAACACACACTACACTTTACGTCATCTCACCATTCACCATGTATTATTGAACAACCGCCAAACTCATATAAGGGTATAGTAGTTATAAATAATTGCCAAAATTTTACAATTATTATAAATAAATGTTTAATTTAAATTGTTTCCGAATTTTGTTAAATAAATAAAAATTACTTATTATACTTTTTATTTTTATAAATGAAAATAATCGTAGAAAAAGTATAGTACACAACATGAGTTGTAAGCTTATTACATGCTTGTAAAATTACTGCGCGCAACTTTTTTACTCGCATGTAATAAGCTTCTTACAACTCTCGTTATGTAATATACTATATTGACCGACTAAAAACTAGTTTATTAAAGCTCTAAGCATTCTCTATATCTCTCCGGGAAAATACTATTTTTGGAGAAAGTAGTACTGTTTGATTATGAACTTACCTTAAATTTATAAATGTGAAACCATCTTTTCTAGGCTACAACCACATCTTCTCCTCAGTGCCCAAAAATATCATTTCTCGTAGAATGTAGGTGGTTCAACATCCAGGTCGATTCTTAAACGCGCGAACCATTCCGGACATCTTCTGGACCCGGCGGCGACCAACTTATTCTGACATAATATCCACCCCATCACAAAACAGTTCCTATGGGCGTTCCCTTTAGTCATTTAAAAATTTAGATTTTGATGATGGAAATATGGATTATTGGTCACTTTAAGTCAAAGTACTTTACCAGAGGTGAAAATGGACAGTCTGGTGAAGATTGTATGAAAAAAGCAATAAAACATGGTATAATTTGTTTAATTTCAGTCATTTTCCTCTTGTTTCCTTTTATAATTTTCCTCTTTTTTTTCTTCTAGCCTCTTCTTTTTTCTTTCTTCATTTTAAAATTCATATTTTAGACAATTATAGAGTTATTACCTGGATCAGCCTCGAACAACTTATCCAGAGTCCTAAGAGTCCTAAAAGACTCGTAGATTAGTCATCCTTATTGACCCAGAAACTGTTTGTGATCTCATTTAAAAATCACATACCACATGTACTCTCACTCTTACTCTGTGGAGTTCCTAAGAATTCTAAATATTTAATATTTCATTTTAATATGAAATAACAACAATTTTTGAATTTGACATAAATAAATATTATTATTAAGTGAATTGAAATCATTGGTGCAAAAAGTGTTAACTTTTTTTAATTCAATAATGTCTTGTTTAATTTTAGTAAAATTGTAACATGGTGCAGGGTAATACTATTACTGTGCAGTTTGCTTGCAGTGGTAGGATATTTGCTAAACCGTGCAGTGGATGATGATAGAAAAGATATTTATGCATCAAATACCAAGAAATATTTTTAGAAAATTACACTAAGAAACCTCAGATATAACAAATATTTCACTGAAAAAGTACTATTCCCTGAGATAAAATATTACGAAAGCAAACTGAGCTTACAGGTAAACTGAGTCTAGATAAATGTATGCAATTGATAACGCATATAAAGAAAAGCAAATTCTAGATGCATAAAAATGACGAAAGACGAAACAACTAGGTGAAATGGAGAGAGAAGTAATACTAGGTATGAACTTCGGATTACTGCTGATTGGAGAATAAAATAGAACATAGAGGAAGTAAAAATATCAGTAAAATTTGAACTTGATAAGGAAGAGTTTTATATTTTGTATATTTAGCTACAAATGTATTAATAGTCATCAGAATAACTAAAAAGCCACAAGCCAATAAAAAACAGGAAGCCAAAGCAGTCGAACCAGAGGATGTTCCTGGAGAAGTATGAACAGCATTAAAAAAGATTTTGGATAAATAGAAAAAAAGTAACTGAATATTAATGAACAAAACCAATGTAGATATGACAATGCAAAAATTGATGGCAATAATTAATACCAAAATGAATGAATATGTTCAACGTCAAGATGCTAATCACCCAATACAATGAATTGTTATACTACAAGCTCCTGGAAGAAGTAGGAGATGAAAACTTAAGAAGATTGCAGATGTGAATCAATTGAGAATGGAACAATATTGGTATCATCTAAAGGGATTCACCCACTCTTCATGATTAATAATGCAAAGAAAGTAATGACTATATAAATAAATATCTGCCTTAGTTAAAATCAAATATAAAACTTTTCGTTTATATTTTTAGAAAAAAATGTTATTTTTCATAAGAATTTTGCATGATTCAAACACCAATACTTTAACATCAAATATGAATGTCCTTGCAATAGTAAATCACTTTTCTTAAATTGAACTAAATTGAATATAAAGTATTCTCTTACAATTAATTTACTATACCAAATTGCACTATTTTGTTGAATCTAAAACGTTTAACTTCTCGTAAGGCAGTTAGTTCATAAAATTATTGACCTGATTTTGTAAAAATTGTAAATAAAGGTCGATTTTCATAAATTGGTAAAAAATATTATTTATCCTTTAATATTATCCTTTATGGTTAATATAATAAATATTATCCTTTATGGTTATTTTCTTTATTGTAAAATTAGAATTTTTTCATAGTTTATCAGGAGTATATATTTAAGAAAAGGCAGTGTATATGTAATAAAATGATACTTTATGGGTAAAGATCATACGTTTTATAAACAAGATTCTGATTATCTTTTCTTGGAGGTAAAAAAAGTGTTTTTCGTACTCTCTTTCTTCTTTTTATGATGCCCTATCCAATTAGTGGATGTTGGCGACAATTGGGGCATACTCCTCTCGATCTTGTGTGGCTCTAAAGAGTGCATGGGCATCGAGGTTTGTCCATTCCCTTATGTTTTTAAGCCATGAGTATTTCTTTTTTCCGATGCACCGTTTTCCTTCTATCTTCCCTTCCGTAATAAGCTTTAAGAACTGGTACTTGGAATTTCGAAATGTATGACCCAGATAACCAGTTGTTCTTCATTTTATTATTGGTAGCAATTCTCGTTCTCTGCCCTTTCGATTTAATACTTTCGACATTTGTTGTGTGATCTGTCCAGGGAATTTTAAGTAGTCTTCTGAATACACACATTTCAAAGGCCTCCAATCGGTTCATCACATTGGCCTTTATGGTCCAGGTTTCTACACCATATATCAGTATAGAGTAAATGTATTATTTTACAAAGCGATATCGAAGCATTAAGTTAAGCCTGCTGTTGATTAGCAAGGTTCTCATATCAGTAAATCTGTTCTGGCTTGCTCAATCCTGCTACGTATCTCTATGTCTGGATCTAGATCTTCAGTTATCCAACTACCAAGACATCTGAACTTGGGGACCTTTTGAATGTTCTTATTGTTTACTCTTATATTTAATTGTTTTACTCTTATAACGTATTTTTATATTATGTAATTTTACTCGTAAAATACTCTTATATTTAAGTTTTTTTTAACGTCAAAGGATAATTATTAATATTGCGTAGTAAATTTAGAAGGTTTCTTTTTATACTATTCAGAATTTTTTTGTACAAAAACATATGAACAAAGATTCCAATATTTCAAAATATTCATATTATTTCTTTTGATAATAAAAGATATTTGTATTTGTATTTATGTTATTTCTATTTAGTTCCTTTCCTATTTTTTCCCGAGAAGGAATAATTAAGAGATACTGGAAGCCACGAAAAAATATAAGTAGAACCTAAGATGATTTATTACTTTTATAAAATGACACCCTGAGATTGTTTTTTTTTATGTATGATTTGCGACATTTAGATAATTAATTAAAGTAATAATTAAATAAATAAAAAGTCAATATAAAACTTAGAAAAAGCAGATCATAATAAAATAGCGAACCAAGGAGTGGCATGAAAGTATCTCTAGTTGTGAATTTGAAAAGATAGGAAACAGAAAAACAGGTGATTGAAAATTTATTTGCCCGTCGGAAAAAGTTGATATATTTGAAAGTTTATGAAACATTTTTTTATTAATTTTATTTTTGATTGATTGAATTTTGATAATTTAAAAAAAAATTGTGTGACAAATTTATTGTATTTGGGTAGAGAAAAATTTTCGTGCGCAGCATACAAGGTATTTTCGAATTTCTTATCGAGCGGGGATAAAATTCAACTACATGTCGACCACCAGAAGCAAAAGCAAAGAAAATTTAACAACAAAAATCATGGAAACGGAAAAACAGGACAGGTATGGAAAAATTGTTACAAATGATGATGCAAAAAATGGATGAAAATCAGCAAGAAAATAACAGAAAAATGGATGAAAATCAGCAAGAAAATAACAGAAAAATGGATGAAAATCAGAAAGAAAATAACAGAAAAATGGATGAAAATCAGCGTGACACAAAACAGACAATAGAAGAAAATATCAGGAAAATGGAAAAGCGCCTGGACAAATATGAAAAGTAAAATGTTGTTTAGAAAATGTTAGGAAAGAAATGGCAGAGCAAGATAAGAAATTAATGAAGGAATTAGAGAATTTAGAAAATAAATTAGAGACAAAATTTGAAAATGCTCTTCAAGAAGACAAGAAAAAGATAGAATAAAGATGCCGAAATAATGAAAAACTAATTAATGATATCTGAAAACAACGAGAGAGGAGAGAAATACTCATCCAAAGTTCCGGTGATATAAAAATACAGTTTGGCGGGGACGTAAAAATGTTACACCCCGTAATATTGATAAATAATTTAAAAAAGAAAATACAATACATCGGTAACTTCGAAACAGCAAAAGAAACGATAAGGAACCATCTTAAAGATGAGGCGATGAGGCGAGTTTATGCAAAGAAGAAGAATTTGACAATTGGCATAAATTCGAACAAAAGTTTCTGAGTTATTTCTGGGGGAAAATACAACAGCTAGAAATAAACAAAGAATTGCAAAATGGGAGATACCATGATAGAATGGGTATTTCAGAAAAAACATACGCACTACAATTATTCTTCCGAACAGCTAGTAGAACTGATAGCCAGACATTTTGAAGATACCCTAGAAAATCACATAACTTTACAAAACTACAAAGATATCGACAGTTTATGCCAATTCCTACAAATACGAGAAGCAAAAATGAGAGAAAGAAAAAAAAAGAAGATCACAAGAAAATTATAGACAACACGAAAATCAAGACTATAGAGATAGAGGACAAAACTTTAGGAGAGATTAGATAAAAAGAGAATTTATTCCCAGAAGGGAAAACGAACATAGAGACAACGGAAGAGGAAATTATGAACAAAGAAATCGGCACGATGAAAGGTGGAACGAGAGATAGATCAAAGTTGAGAAGTCGAATACCTCCTGGATTCTATAAAGTCCAAGTGAGTAAGTCACAAAAACCATAACTATAAAAAATATTTGCGACACCAAGTAAAAGTAATATTACTTGGTTCTCAGGAGATTGTTAATGTATGAAAGAGAGGAGAGAATTTTGGAGTTTGTTGAACGAGTACTGGTAAAAGAGGCCTGCTCGTGTTTTTGAAGAAAGAGTTGCTGGTATGCTGATACATTGATACTTAGAACGGAGAAGGCTTTGGTTGGTAGCCTAACATAATTAACAAGGGGGAGCTGTTCTGGTCGAAAGGAGACATCGTCGTGTGTGAATTAAAAGGTCAGTCAATAATTTTTATGACAGAATTTTTTTTGTGTGTTTCAAATAAAAGACTCTATACCATCAGAAGAACAAAAATTATCGCTATTTTAAGATACCATAAATTTTATAAAAGTTTTTTTAACGTCAAAGGATAATTAATAATATTGCGTAGTAAAATTAATAGGTTTCTTTTTATACTATTTAGATTTTTTTTGTACAAAAACATATGAATAAAGCTTCCAATATTTCAAAATGTTCATATTATTTCTTTTGATAATAAAAGATATTTGTATTTATGTATTTATGTTATTTCTATTTATTTCCTTTCCTATTTTATCCCGAGAAGGAACAGTTAAGAGATACTGGAAGCCACGAGAAAATATAAGTAGAACCTAAGCCGATTTATTATTTTTATGAAATGGCACCCTGAGATTGTTTTTTTTATGTATGATTTGCGACATTTAGATAATTAATTAAATAATTAATTAAAGTAATTAAATAAATAAAAAGTTAATATAAAAGTAAGAAAAAGCAGATCATAATAATACATAACTATTAATCTGATTTAAAAAAACATTGAATTCTCAGAAATAAACAAATATTAAGTTAATAACTTGTTGCACCATTGAATTCATTTATTGCCAATATAATAAATTAACCTATCTAATATCTCTACCAGATTTATACTCTTACCTTTGCCCGTTGATAACAACCCGATAACAACGCCCGACGTGACACTGGATGCTGAAATAAAATGAAATTTTGTTAGTAATTGATAAAATTTCCTTGTACTTGTAGTATTTAAAAAACCAACTCGTGAAACAGTCATTTACAAGAAATTTTAATGGAAAGGTATTCTAACAAGATACGTCAAAGACAGACTACTCTAACAAATGTAAATTCATAGTATACAATAATAAAATAAACAAAAAAAATTTAATTACCGACGAGATAATAATTTGTATCTGGGATATAGATCAGGGAGGATCTGTGAAAAAACGATATTATTTGGATGTCAGTGGTGGCATTCTGATTTTTGCAGAAAAAGTTGTGTGATTTCTTCAGTAATAAGAATTGATTTTTCCTCCCTCTCAAATAGGTCTTAAAAATTACTCTTTTTTTGTTTTGCGTTTTTTTCTAAATACTTACTATTTTAAAGCTATATTTTCTTGTAGCATCTTAAAGCGATTACCATTTTCGTTGGAAATAAGCCACAATTGGATTACGACTGATAAACTTAGCAGCAGCGCTAAATATGACTGTCGCTCGCACCTATTTTGAACACAAGAACATACAAAAGGTAACATGGAAAAACAACGTAGTCATAAAACAAAAATACCTCTCCAGATGGAAAAACAACGAGTCAGATTAATCACATCTTAAAAGGGTCAAGGCATGGAACAGACGTAATAAACTGCAGAAGTTAAAGAGGCGCAAACATAGACTCAGATCAGTGCCTTGCCTAGTGATCTCAACATTGAGGGCTAGAATTTCAAACACCAGTAAAGAAAATAAAAAAGCTGAGAGATGCGACAATTGCAGAACGGTACTCAGAAAACATTACCAACAGACTAAGGAATCAAAATGTAAATGAAGAGGGCCAGACATTATATAGACTCCTACTGGACCAAAACAAAGGAAGACATTGAATCAGCAGAGAATGATAAGATATTTATCACATATTTATAGACTACAAAGCAGCCTACGACTATGCGGATAGAAGAGAAATGTGCAAAGCAATGAAAGAGCTAGGAATATCAAATCAGTTGGTAAATTTAACTCAACTAACTTATGATATATATATACTACTACTACTAAGGATTTCCACAGTTTTCACTGTCTTCCTTCACTCAACCGTTTTCTCCAATTTTCCCTGTCATTCCAGTCTCCATCTCGCAGGGTTCTTTTCTCCATAGCCTCGTCGATTTCATCTCTGAATGACCTTCGGGGTCTTCCTCTCTTTCTTCTTCCAATCGGGCTCCATTCTGTGATTTTGTTTATCCAGCGTCCTCTGTCCGCTCTTCTGACGTGGCCGTACCAGGATAGTCTCTTCTCCTCTATATAGTCGATTATGTCTGATTGCACTCCCATTCTGAGGAGGAGGTTGTCAATCCTCTACCGGACGCGTCCCCAGGTGGCGGATAGGGGAATGCCTCCCAGATATGGGTGGTATCGGGGAAATGAAATACCCGACGCGGACCAAAACTGACAACAGTAGCGTCTGACCCAGAGTGGGCGGCTGCAAACAGCGTCTGACCCAGAGTGGGCGGCTGAACAATAGGTCCTCCAAAAGGGGGTTGTGGCGTTAGGGGTTAGCAACCTAGCACACTTAAAAAAATCCAAGGGCTAACGAACAATTGGCAGAAATGAAAAATTTTAAAATTAATCCCCGGGTGGCAATCCACACCTCCGAAGGAGGGAGCCCCATCGGATACGGGGGGGGGGGCACTTCTGCTTTGAGTTCAACAAACCCGGCTTCGAAACTCAACCGAAGACAAAGACAGAGAAAACTAAGAATCGGCACATGGAATGTGCAGGGCTGGAGAACAAAAGCCAGTGAAGTAACATATATATATATATATATATATATATATATATATATATATATATATATATATATATATATATATATATATATATATATATATATATATATATATATATATATATATATATGTAAAAAAACTATTGTTTTGTTTTCCTTTAATATTATTTCTATTTATATTCTCATTTTGTTACGCCACTGTCAAAACATTAAGTTCTTCTTTTTGTTTTCATGTAGTCTCAAATAACGATACTGAATATGAGACTCAGATGTATAGAAAACGAACACACACCAACAGATTATCTAAATTACAAATCAAATCAAAATATCAATATAAAAAAGGAAATCATTAAATCCTTATACGAAAGAATCAAAATTACTTGTTTTAACAAAAATTTGTTCTTGACGAATAAACTAAGAAATTTTAAAGAATCGACTGAAAGAAATGGAACAACTTAGAACGAAATCCTACAACATACACAATGAATAATACGAGAAAAATAGCAATACCATACATAAAAGGATTATCAGAAAAGCTTTAAACGACAGAAAATAAATTCACCATTTCAATAACATTACGACAAGTAAGAAAAAACTACAAGGAAAAAAATACAAAAATGTTCATGTTCAAAATAGTGTCAAAATTGACTTAAGTACCTGGGTGTAAAATTAGATAAAAAGGAAAATAAGGAACTGGAATTAAAGGCTACAATGGTAATAGGAAACAAATAGAATGAATTTGACTGCTATCTTTAATAAAATTCAAAAATGTCTAAAAAAACAAAAATTATAATTTACAAAACACTTATCACGCTTACAGCTATATATGAATGCGAAATATGGGTGCTTAATAAATCATAAATAGAGCTTTTACAAGGATGGAAAAGGAAAATACAAAGAACAATATTTGGAGGTTTTAAAATAGATGATCTCTTTGTCAACCATTTTTCCATCCACTCCTGAATGTAGGTCTCTCCCTGTGGGAGAACAGTGATACCAAGCCAACCCCGGTGATTAGTATAATTCTAAACCCAGAAAAAAACTTCACTGTCCCACAGTTCCTTGCGATTTTTACTTCTTCGCGTGAAGACTCTTCGATTTAGTGGACCACCCAGAGTTTCAGTAATTACGACCAACTGATATTGTTAACGGATCACTAGGTACCCTGAGAAACCCTGTATTATTGAATATAAATTTTTATATTCTAATAGGACAACCTGTAAATCCAACAACAAACTATGTCTAGAAACAAAATCCAATAAATTATGAAAGTCGGTTTAATATAAAATAATATACCAAATTTTTGTATAGATTAGGTAAAATGACATAACGTATTTCAATCATTAAATACCTACATAAAGAAATAAACATTTATTTACCAATATAAATTTTGGATTGGTACCAACCCATGGTACAATGAATACACATGAATGTGTATTCATTGTACCATGGTACCAACCTATTTATACGATAGGACTGGACAATTCTATCGTATCCTTAAACCCTAAAGGTTTTAGTTAGGTTAGTTTTAGTCGAATTTTAATGTTAATACTAATTTATTTACTGAATACTATTTTTAAATGTAATATTAGAACTTAGTTAAATCCAATCTGTATAAACTACTAAACTACTATAAACTGCGGATTAATGAGAAATTTGTTCAGTCATATTGTATGTTTTTTATTTTCTTAAAGGCCTTAGCGCGTTACCGAAACCTAGGTTGTTTAAAGAAAAAGAAAGCACAATAGTCTACTTATGGGTGTTCTTCGAACTCCTATTAGGTGTCGAATTATTCGTTTATTCGTTGGCCTAGATTTCAGCTATGATCTATGCTGCATTTTATATTGGGTAAAATTTACCTTGCTTTTCCAAGAGTTGGTGAAAAACCATCTACCATTTCACCTTCATTAAAGAAGCCGGCACTTTAACTTTATACACAGAACGTGCATACTAAGTTCGTTACACTAGCACTAATATTAACATATAGCATAAAGGTGGGTACACATATGCGAGCCGAACGGTATACGTACAGTACGCGTACAGATCCTTGAAAAATATTCTACATCGTACTAATCGCATACTTATCTCGATCCATGGAAAGCGACAAACCAACAACGAACACACATGTGCCAAATGATTCATTTTATTTATAATTTGGGTACTGATTTATGTTCCTGTTTTTGCTTGTTTAACAAAAATAAAATTATGTACAGTAATCATCGACGAATAAATTAAGATTTTATCTTTATTTATACGTCCATGACAATAATCAGTTTACTGTTTTCTCACGTCTCTCTAGGAAGGAACACGTCATTCACACAATGTCGATTTGATGACACAATAAAAATGTTCGCTGCGTCTAGTAAGCGCCGTCCAAACTGAAAGCCGAGCTTCCTTTGAAGTCGTGAAATAAACCGCAACAATTTGGTTCGCGACGAGTCACGATGAAACAGTACGCAAGCGGTTTTTTCTGCCGTACACATTAACGAATATAGCGTTCACAAACGGTTCGCGAACAGTTCTGCTCGCAAATGTGTACCCGCCTTTAGATGTAATTTTTAACTGCCGTAATTGCGGTATTACACCTTTCCATTTCATCAACATGACAACATTTCACTCCGCCAGTCTTATAGCGAATGGCGAATGTTTTTCATTTCTTCGCTCTTCGCTATTAAGTAACCTTGGACGAACCCATCCATATTTTCATACACTCCAAAAACTAGTTAGGGTCTATCTCCCTTCAATTCATATCGTACGCCATAGACTATATTATTCTTACACTTTAGAACAAGACACCCCATTAATATGAAAACAGAAATAATTCGTTTGTCAACATTTTAACAGCGGCGTGCTTTATTTATTTATTTTTTTTTTTTTAAATTAATATATTTTATTTATAAACTTTTATCGTTACAGAACCGTAACACTCCCAATTGCTTCCATCTTTCTCTAGCTTGTGCCAATCTAATCCACTGTTTGCCTGCGACTGCAATTAAATGATCAATTGCGAAGAAGGAATAAGAAAGAACTTAGAGAATTATATAACGAACTATACATAACGACGGCAATCAAAGCACAGAGAAAACTATATTTACGACATATTGAAAGAATGGGAAAGGCAAAAATGCTAAAAATGGTACTCTTACAATAACCAATACAAACAAATAGTAAAGATAGACCAAGAAATAAATGAAAGGCAGCGTATATCAAGACTTACAAAAATGTAATATTCAGAATTGAGAACAAAAAATATTGAACAGATATCAATAGAAGGAAGTGGCTAAGAAATGAATGAAAAGAAGAACTATAAGAAATATTAAATGAATTGTGTCTAATTAAAACAAAATAATAATAGTAAAACTGTAATAAAATATGTCAATTTTTTAGCCTGCATCTTCAAGACTTGCTGAGCTGTAGAAATAATAAATAACTAGGTCTTTAGAAAAAACAATATCGAAAAAAGCAGGCGACGAACAATTTCAAATTCAATTAATTTGTTTCCGGCATTAAAAGAAAGCTATGTACCAAATCTCCACAATCTACGAATTTTACTTTAGGATATATCTTTAAAAAAAATTAAGGGGATTGAAAATGGAAGAAAATATCTTGTTCATACCAAAGAAATCAAATAGACTTCTTTTCTGCATTAAGAGTATGTTTTGTACTAAATTTGAGGACTCTTTGATATTTTCTTCAGGACTTTCAAGGAAAACAAAGGACATGGGAATAAAACATGTACAAGAAGAAGAAACTGATCTATTGACAACAAATTCAATAAAATTTGTTTCTTGCATTAAAAAAAATCTATATATTAAATTAGATTTTGAAGACTGTATAACTTTCCTTTAGAACCTTTCCTCTAATAAAATTAAAATTGTAAGATAATATAACAAGGAGAACAAGAAAAATAAAATACCGATGTGTCCCTTATGCAATTGAGTCCCTTTCTACATTAAAAGGATATTTTGTACCAAATTTTAAGATTTTATGGCATTCTATAAGACTTATTTTTCAAGAAAAATAAATGACATGGGGATATTAGCAGCAGAAAACGATGAAAAGGACCTATAGACTTAAAATGTAACACAAGTATTTCCTAGAATAAAAAGAAGTGATGTACTAAATTTTAAGACCGGAATTTTTTTGTTATGACAACCTTTAAGAAAAAGAAACTACATGAGAATATGAGAATGATAAGACGAAGAAGAAGAGTTATTGATCCTAAATTTAATTAAGTACTTCCTTTCATTAAAATAAAGTTTTGAACTAAATCTAAAGATTCCAGAATATTTCTTTAAACGTTAACTTTCGAAAAGAAGAAATAAACTGGGAAAATCAGAATAATAAGATAAAGAAGAGAAAACTCCAAATTCAATACATTTATTTTCTAAATTAAAAGGAATGCAAAAGACTGTAGGACTTTTATTTTAGAGCTTTAAGAAACGAAAAACTGCATAAGAATATGAAAAACATACGACTGAAAACATCACCTGTTGACCTTATAATTTATAATATTGAAGATAGTAAAACTGAAAATATTGAAAACATTACAGGTGATCCAATTTGAATAATAGCTTATAAAGATTTGTATATCTTACAATAAAATATCAATTTTTATGACAGACATAAAATATATATGCAATATGTATAAATATCTATTTGTGGCACATTTTTAGTAGTAATCACTACAATATCAATAAAATAATCAATAAAAACCTGTAAAAATAATTATAACAAGCAACTACATAGGTACACCAAATTAAATCCAAAATGGATTCCAATGGAAATTCTATAATCAATAAAAATATATAAATAATAGTACAATTTCAAACATATTTACGTACTTTGATAATAAAATTGATATATTAATACTAATTAAACTAAATAATTTACCTGATTTAAACTAAAAATTTACTTTTTAATCACTCAGACAATTCACTCACTTTCTTACAGCGTTATACAACCTATTCGTTTCTTGGTAGATACACTAATGGCGTAAAAACTTGCAAAAAACCTAGTATGCCCTATCATTAGCATAATATGAATGCCTCACAAAGACAGTTTTTTGGAAATGGCGTGTGCGCGCGCATGATCTACATCGACGTACCTGAAGTAAAACTGATTGTTCGATTTTAAATTGATTTTTATAATATGTATTTATGAATATGAACAGGGGCGTGACAAAAATTATTAAATATTGGTATTTAGATACTTATTGGCGGCATTAAGTTATAGATAAAAAATAATATGAAATAAATATAATAATATAAAGTGTTCAATTTTTGGAGTTATTGTCAATTGAAAATAGACTATTATTCAATATCTTTAGATGTGTATTTCGTTAATATAATATGATTTTGCGTATATTTTAGTAATAAAATTAAAAATAAGACTGATACATAACACATAATTTTAGTTTTAATTTCTATTTGACACATCAACCATAAAAGATTATGGTTGATGTTGCATTGGAAAATCTTGAATTTGTTTTAAAGTTAGGTTTCAAATGTAACACCATAGTATGCGGTGATTTGAATACTGATACAAAATAATAAGTTTCTGGTGTAAACAAAATAAAAAATGTCCTTCCTTCGTTTAATATAAAATTTTTAATCTGATAAAGTGACAAACTATGGTCACGGATACGAGCTTTACGGCGATTTAATATTGTTTTGAAATGTTAAATTAAGTTTGATTTGGGACAGGTGAGTCAAAAGTTGTGTACAAAAAAAAATTATTGGACTTCAAAGATGACAGGAATCAAATGTCTGGTGTTTTATACAAATATGACTTTTAACACTTTTTTAAATATTTTCTTTCTCCTTACATGACGCATCAACCACGCAGGGTTATTAGCGTGTATGAATTGTGATAAAGAGTTAGAATATTAACCATAGCAATACATAATTAGAAATAAACCTAAATCTATACAAAGTAAAATATTAGATTTTTGATAACAGCTTGCAGTCTTTGAGAAAGGCGAAAATATTTTTAGTTTCACTGTCTTTTCCAAGAGCACTATTTAATGTTGATGGTATTTTATATAGGTATTTTGCGTTGCACATTATACTTGGGGCACTGGTATAAACAATGTTTTACCGTTAAGTCACTTTTACACATTATGTCACACACAGGTTTATTAGCATGTTTTAGTAGGTAGTCCTGTGTCAACCGAGTATGACTAATCCGGAGGCAAGTGAAGGTTACTTGTTCTCTTCTATTGTTAAATTTTGGGTGTTTTTGATGATTAATATCAACTTCGTACAGCTTGATTGGGGAGTTCTTCCATGTATCCTGCTATACTAAATTAATGTTTTCTTTAAAGAATGCTTTTATTCGGTGTGAAGAGATTTCGTATTCTCTTCTGCGTTTGGGTTAGTAGGTGCATTTTTCGCTATTTTGACTACAACCTCTTTCCATCGATTCCAGTATGTGATGGGACCTATATAAAATTAACTTTAATGTTCATATTTTCTACATATTTTAGTTCCTATTTAATAAGAAGGAGTAGTGGATGATAACAGTAGAGTTGGTTTAATGCCATTATTGAGCTGAGAGAATCTGTAATAATGATATTTCTCTTTTTATTTTTGTTAACTATCAGAACTAATGCTTTTCATATCGCATTCAGCAGAGAATGTTGTTGTATATGAAGGTAATTTGTAAGCTTCTGTATAATCTGATGAGTAGATTGCTGTCAAAAAAATTATCAACCAGGGTTCAGAGCTCATGCCAGAGATCACACTAAGCGAAATCCAGGACGCAATTGTTGCATACCAAAAACATGGAACAATGCAGTAACAATGTTACTACACAAGAAAGGAGACAAGGAGCACCTAGAAAACTATAGGCCAATCAGCTTATTGAACCACATCTATAAAATGTTTGCCCGAATAATTACGACAAGACTAGAGAAAAAAAAACAGGTGTGGCAGTCCAGTGAGACTGCCGGTAGAAGTTATACTTCTATACACGCGTTCGTCGTAACAAATTTATATAGGAGTCAATCTGCACAATCATTACATACGTAATGCTATAGGTAAGAGAGAGCAGATAGCGAAAAAGAATTAGGTATACAGGTATATGGTGCATCGTTTGCTGTATATAAACATTTGACTTGTAATAGGAGTATAGTAAGTAAATGAAGGATTGAATCAATATTTTAATGAAAATATATATTTTAAAAAATTTTTTTACACATACTCTGCAGTAAAATTCATTGTTAATTTTGTTATTAATATAAAAATACAATACAATACACTGCAATATAATTCAATATAATAATACAATACAAATTAAAATGCAATATTCATAAGTATTTAAAAATGACAATATACGTAACTTACTTACGCATATGTTTACATGATAAAAATATTTATAAAAAAAATATTGTTTGGTGAACTGTCAATTTATCTGACATTGGCAAATACAATATTTAATTGTTGTTTGTTGTGTATGTAAGTACACATTTGAACTTTCTTGAGATATTTACAAGTTTTAATTTATAATTTAACATGCCTAACGAGGCTTGTTACTCCCGTGCAAATTTCCACAGTCGAACGCGAGTATAGAAGTATAACTTCAAAAACCAACAACTCAGATTATGTTTAAAATTTAGCATTTTTTCGTATATTACATATATTATTAGCCACATTACATTCGGACCAATATAGGACGTTAAATGGACGTACTTAGGACCAAAGTTCCAAACGTTCGAGGGACGTCCTTAAAGTCCGTGAGGGACGTACTATGGACGTCCATGTGCTATTAGTGTTAGGAGGTAAGTACGGTAAAGAACGGATAAAAAGCGATTGAATTTCAAAATAGAGATGAAAAGCAGTCGATTTTCTATTAGTTTTTTAAGGTTAATAAAAAACTTCATCACTCAAAATCTATATTTTTTACTTGAGACTTTTTTAAATATCAATACAGAATTATACTTTTGAAATTTCTATTAACTATGTCTTAAGTTGCTGACTTTTTTTGTTTCCTTTCGAGAAATTTCTTTTAATGTGAATATGTATTAACCTCCAACACCAAGATATTTTTGCTGCGCATAGAAACTCTGCAGCTGCTACTAGAATGACTGTATACCTTTTTAATTTCTTTCTGTGAGTCTGGGGTCTCTGAAACTTTTGGTTGTACACTACTACATTCAATTCGCCTGGATATATCACTTTTGTGGTAGGGAAGGGTAAAAAGTTGTAATAAAGCACAATAATAATAGAAATTTATTGTAATTAATACTAACAATAATGTTTATTTAGGAAGCTTACATTAAAATATATATTTACAAGAAATAAGCATACTGAATAATATTCATATTATGAATACTAAATAAACATGAAAAATCACTGAAGTAAGAGCTACCATAAAAGTAGCACCCCTTGTGCATGAGACTTAAAAAATATTAATACAAACAAACAAATATTTAACAAATGTATAAATATAAACAGTTACATATGCGCACTTACAAAAATACATTCATTTTAATATAGCATATGACATAAATATGTCAATAAATTCAAGAAATGTTGTAATTTGTAAACAAAGTCTATTTAGATATTTCTGATTTAGATTGATCAGTTTTTCACAGAATTGTGTTGTTTTGTTTCCAATCCATTGTTTGGTTTCATACTTATATCTATGTTTTTTTATAACTCTTAATTTGTTTTAAATTCTCCAGTAGACAATTGTATTATTTGATCCTTATGTAGCCAACATATTTCTGGAGTATGGATTTATTACATTTAGGTAAAATTGCATTATTCCTTGTATAACTAGTTTAATGCGCATGATTGCTAATGTTTAATATTATCCTTTTTTGTTTCATGTATGTGTATAAGGGCTTTGTAACAGAACAATTGATGTACAGTTAAAAATTGATTCTCGTTGTATAACAGTTTGCTGTAATATCTTAAATTTTTTCCATAAATAATTCCCAATAATAATAATAATTTATGTACCAAATCTATCATGGAATTTAGGTAATTGATCTGAAAATCAGTTCCCTAAACTACATTTTTAAATTTGTTAGGATTATTCTTATCAGTAGAATTTAAAATATCAAACAAATTATTAAATTTTCTAATAATTTCTATTATTCCCAATGCATCTGATGGAAGAATATCAAGAGAAATATATGTATACATAGAACTTGCAACAGTGTTAGTTAAAATTTGAGATGTTAGATTTACTAGCATTTTTTCAAAAGATGTAGGATATATATGGGAGTGTGTTAGTTTTGGTGAACACTTATAAAACTGCATTTTATCTTCATGATAAAAAGTTTCTATAAATGACCAAGATGTTTTTTTGTCATCAAAATAAAAAACATCATTAATCAAGTTATTTCTAGTGGTTTTAATTAAATGACATGGATCAAATATATAAACAATTTTTTATTTTTAACCTCATTTTGCATTTTCGTGGTGTACCATCAGATAACTTTAAGGAGGTTTGGGTTGCAGCTGATTGTGCATATGGGTTGTGCATATTGTGGAGTATGGGGCCTGGTAGACACTTCCTGTCTATTAACATCAACATCTGAAATATAAAAATATATTTAATGACCAAATAAAATATGTTAATGCTTATTAGTGATTAGTTGAATGCATACTACAGTTGTAGAAGCTATAAATAAAATTACCTGTTACCAGAAACTCTTCCATCAACATATCAGGTATACTATGTTTATCAGTTGGATTTTTAATGGCAACAGGCTGCACATTATCTATTTCTGTTATACCTAAAACCACAACATAAATATTACTCAGTATGTAACCATAAGATATATAGGATATATGTTCGGATCCTGTTTATATTATGATATGTTTACATATCATATTACATATTACAATAACTTATAATATAAGTAGATACTGATTTTTATATGACTTTTAGGGCACTATAATTGTGAATAAATAAAAAGTATCTACCTCTACCTTCCAGCCTTATGACTTTCATTAATGGTTTATCTGTGTGTTGTGAATATTGACTGTGGGAGAAAATCTTAGGTTGTGCTTGTCCAAATAAGGTCTTCCTTTTGTTTCCTTTGGACATGTATACCGGTTCAAAATGTTTCTCGTACATTTTATAATTATTATGTAATTCAGCATGCTTGGAAAGCAGATCTTCCCTGTTTGCTGCTTTCCGCCATAATTCAGCTCTAAAAAAAAGTGTATTTAACTAAAATATAAACGTTCAGATAACATTTGTAACGCTTTTGAATTTCAAATTTAATTTGTTTACCTGCTACAATCACTCGGTATTGAAAAGATACTAGGTAATTTCCTCACCAGATTTAGATGGGCACCCACGATCAACACAATAAAATCCTCCCTTTCGTGCAGTCATCACAATAGGTTTATTAATATTAAAATTTCCTCTTTTTTTAACTATTAAACAACACTAAAACCAAAGAATATAGACGCTTATAAGCAAAGAATAAGCGTCTATATTCTTTGCTAAAACAACACTTCTCAATACGTAAACAAACTTCAGTTTTGATTTTGAGGTTGACAACAAATATTAAACAACAAAACAAAACTAATTAGAACATGGCGGATTCGCACATGCGCAAAGAAATTTGGACTGCGAAAAAGCCCTTCGTTTCGTTTCTTGTTGGGTTGGTGTTGGTGTATTCTGTGGCTCTGGGCTACTAACAACTAACTGAAATGCCAAATATTAAACAGAAACCATGTATTCCAACATGTGATACAAAAACTTTTCCACGCCGAATGTAGATAACTGCTAAAGCAACCATGTTGGTGTTGCAAATTGCAAACGCTGTATTGGTGGTTGTCGATACAATAGGGAATATTACCTTCGGATCAAATTGTAATGTAATTAGATTATCTAAAATCCAATTTTATGGAAAAAAAAACAGATGCACTCTTTAATACGTGGTCCCTTATTGCTTAAATACGTTTAAATATATTCAATATTTATAGATGCAAAATTGTAATTACAACTATGATTTATGAAAATTTAAAAAATGTTTTTATCTCTAACAGTACATTGAAAAAATATTATAAATGGAATAAAGATATTTTAAACGTATATAAATAGTGTATTGGAAGATATTTCACTTATATATCATTTTCTAGGGGAAGACTTTTAGAAGTTTAATAATTTTTATAGAATAAATAAATATTTTCGTGAAATAATTCTGAATTAATGGATAAAAAAATATAAAATTTTATAGTGTCACAACTATTAGAGATAGAAGGTATTTATCGTGTCATGGTTTAAGTCCGTTACATGTTATGCATGACATTTATTCGTCGGCTCAACACGATCAACCGTTTAGAATCCATAATCAGGTTGAACAATAGAGGACTCAGGGAATCTTCCTGTGTTTCCCAAATGCCAGCTTCGATAGGGTCAGTTAGTTCTTCTATGTAGAAGATCCAGAGTTAGAAATTACAAACACAAAAACATGTAATGAATATAAATATCTCGAATCTATAATATCTAAAGAAGGCACTACCAAAAGAGACATCGAAAACAGAATGCAGCCGAAAAAAAATTGGCAATCTATCTAACCTAGGTAGAGTCCAATATGACTTACGGATCAGAAGTTTGGCAGATCACGGAAAAAGATAAAGATAAAAAAAAATAACAGGCCTACATTTTTTTTTTTCGTGAAAAAGTGTTTTAAGTTTAATTGGTGTCCTATATTAAATGGGATGTGCTGATCGCGAATCTGTACTTAGTTTTTTTCTAGCAAGTTAGGTTTTCAAGAAAAGTGTGTTTGAAATTTTTCATAGAAACTGCCAAAAATACTGAGAAAATATTTATTGAAACTTTATTTAATACAAAATTACAATGCAAAATTGAGTTGTTTTTAAAAAACAATTCAGTAAAACCTACGTTAGACAACATTTCTTTTTGACGTGACAACGTCTTAAATTAGGTTGTGGCTCGGAGTCACTCATGAAAAAGTGTAACGCCCGCTCACGTCTGTTACGATGAGTCACCGAACGAGAGAGAGGTCCGCCGGACCGGCGAATGCCTTGCGTCTCTCTCCCACTCAAACATGACCGGTCCGCTGCGCGCGCAGCACTAGAGAATTGGGCGCGTTGAATCGGTGCGTGCTTGTGTCTCTGTCTTTCTCGAGCGTTCTTGGCGTTGGAAAAGCGAGAAAGCGTCATAATACAAGTTCACACGTGTGGTTAAAGTATCGTCAGCTGTGTCTGTAGTAAAAATGTGGAGTGCTTAGATTCGTCATTTACAACAACTACAACAATAAAGGTAAATAATTGTACACTAATATTTCATTATCGTAAACTATGATTGATTGATTAATTGTTAGATTGACACAAAAGTTGAGAAACTGAGTTTATAGGTTATGTCATACTATTGACAAATGTTGATAGTGTTAAGTAAATTATTAGTTTAAATCACTCTGCAATCAATCAAGTTCTTTGGTTTCCGATGTGTAATAATGCACCCAGGTTTGATCAACGGTGATAGGCGAAAAAACAACTACGGATCGCGCCGTATCATCGCCAACAGCGTCTCCGAAGTGGTCACACGTTTTTGCATTCGATCGATTGTCAGCAAACGCGGCACTTATTTCGCGGATAGATAGCACGTGGTTGATGGTGTTATAATATTTATGAGTTTTTCATGATTTTTGTTTGTATTTGTGTGGTAATGTTCATTAATGAATTTAGTACATTTTACACCTTTTAATTATAGTGGTGGCAGTGCTGGGACATATGTCATGCTTTTTTGTTCCAGGCAAAAATAAACATCCCTATGCCGATTTGGAACGTATGTCTCAAGAGGAAATCTTTACTTTTATTGAAGACATTCCATCTGATGTAGATTCAAATATTGATGACAGCTCCGATGACAATGAGGAAACAGATTTAACAACAAATATGAATCAAAGTATTTTTGATATGAGTCTTTGTCGATTATTTTTGAAGACGCCGTTTCAGTGAAAAACCAATTTGAGGATGTCTTAGAGACAAATCAAATTGAAGATGAGATTGACGATGATGATACTCCGTTGGATATACGTAGAAGGAAATATTTTCTTTCAAACACATTTGGACTAGAGACTCCAAAAATTGCATTCCCTATAAAAAAAATTTAATGAACCAGTCGGCCCTAATATACCAGACAATATTGATTCTCCTACGGATGTATTTCTTTAACTCTTTACAAAGGACCTTATTGATTATATTGTCTTTTAAACCAATCTATATGTGGTCCAAAATAGCGTCGGTGACGAGAATAGATTTACACAAACAAATGCAGAATAAATGCGGCTATTCTCAGCAATGAATTTACTAATGGAAATAAAGGGATTTCCTAGTCTAAGAGACTACTGGTCTTCCAGAGCGGATCTTTGAGATGTGTATATTAGTTCTTGTATACCAAGAGATTGGTTTGTATGGTTGCTCAAAAAATTGCATTTAAACGACAATTCTCTTCAACCTAATAGACATGAGACCAACTATGACAAACTATATAAACTTAGACCTTTACTGAATCAGCTATCAGAATCGTTTTTTGCTTGATATAATCCCTCAGAAAATCAAGCAAAAGACGAGTCAGTGATAAAATTTAAAGGACGTAGTTCCTTACGTCAATATTTACCAATGAAGCCCGTAAAAAATTACTACAAGGTCTGGATCAGAACCGACGAATCCGGATTTGTATGCCAGTTCGACGTTTATACAGGAAAAGTTGCTGATACAACAGAAAAAAAATTAGGAGCTAGAGTCGTAAAAGATCTTACTCGTAAATTGGTAGGAAAGGGCCATAAAGTTTATTTCGACAATTTCTTCAATTCTGTGGGATGAATGAAAAATTTACGCGAAGACATAATTTACGCGTGTGAAACAGCAAAAAAGGAAAGACAGAACACACCAACGGATATAATAGCGGACAATCAATTAGCGAGAGGGGAGTCGGATTCGCGAGTTAGCAAAGATGGTACAGTTTTTATGAAATGGAAAGACCGAAAGGATGTTTTGTTTATAAGTAATTATCATAATCCCGAACATATTGGAACAAAGTCTAGGAAGAGAAAAGATGGTACTATGAAGGACATTGTTTGTCCGATACTAGTCAAGGACTATAATGCTAACATGGGTTTTGTTGACAAAATGGATATGCGAAAGTCAATTTATGAAGTTAACAGAAAATCGAAGAAATGGTGACACCGTATCTTTTTTTATTTTTTGGACGTGTCGCTAGTAAACGTCTTTATTATTTTCAAAAGTAGATCCGATGGACAATCGCTTACATTGAAGATGTTTAGGTTAGCAGTCATAAACGGACTTAATAGCGCCCAACCTGATGTACCAAGAAGAGGACTCAAAAGACCTAATGACACTGACGTAAACCACTTCAAGCGCACGGTACCTTTAGAAGTCCGATTTGATAAATGTGCACATATGCCAATTCACATAAAACCAAGGAGATGTGCCCTTTGCAGTCTTCCTGGAGCTGTTCAACATGTAATGTAGTACTGTTCCTTAACGACAAAAAAATTGTTTTTTTTTATACCATTCAAAATAAAGTTCTCCTTTTAAAATATTTTATTAACCGACGCCTAATGTCCTAATACTTATAACACGATCTCTAGCCTTTATTAGCTGATAAAAAAATAAAAAATACAATACATTGTTATTAAAAATAATGATTTTATATAAAAACCCAAAAAACTTGTTAAAATTAAAAAAAAAATTCCGGCGTCAAAGGGATAAAGAAAATATTTATCCGTGCGCATTTGAAAAGCGACCAACCATCTATTAAGTTGCGCTCAAGATTTGAATCGAAATGCAAGTGTCGCGTTCGGTTTACAACCCTTTTACGCACCGTAACGAAAATGGCAAAAATTATAGCCACCATCAAAGCCATCATCACGCGTTTAGTTTTTTCTTCGCATGGTTTTCTCGCTATCTGGCAAGTGACAATTTTCAAAAAGAACTATTTCTATTGGTATCTGAGTTCCCCAATTCTATTGCTGTTTTTCGAAGGGATTTTTACTTTAACTATTAAACAAAATCAGGAGTGGAAATGGTAAGTTGATGCTTCTTTCTAATACAGAAAAGTTATGCATGGTCTATTTAAAACTAAAACTATACAAAAAAGAAGCAGCCATCAGATATCAAATTTTATCAATCCTATAGGAGGTATGCTAAAAATGTGGAGGTATGTTAAAATATTTCGCTTAAGAGTAAAGTACCTATATATTTCACAAAATCGAAAATTGATGTTATGAAAAGTTGCTTGGAATTAAAAACTATGTTTTAATATATAATTACGTCCATCTAGTTGAAAAAAAAATTGTAGGTTTTTTACAAATTACTGATACCGAACATAATTCTTATTTAATACAAAATATAATTAGAACTCTTCCACTCCGATAAAAAAAAGGTTACTAACTTTTTTAACTAGATTTTTAATGTACTTATTTTTTGTTATTTACAAAAAACCCTCTTCAACCTAATGAGGTTATTAGCGGAACGGTAACAGTTAATAATTACACTTCGCTTAGTAAATTAAAGTCTTTTAAAGATAAAAGTAGGTTATCTGTAGTGTTTTCTGTATTTCAAATGTCTTTAAGGTTGTTTCATCATCATCATCAGTAGCTCGAAAACTCTTTTTGGGTCCTGGCTTATTCTAGGATTTTCCGCCATTCTGTTTTGTTCCTTGCTTTGTTTTTCCAGTTGGTAATCTTAAGTGTTTTCAGATCTTGTTCCACTTGTTCCATGTATCTAAGTTTGGGTCTTCCCTTTGACCTTCTCCCTACTGGTGTTTGCCTCATTATGTTTTGGCGTTTCAGTCTCCAACATCCGTTCAGCATGGCCCATCCAGCGCAGACGTCCGATCTTTATGGATGTTATGATCTCGGGTTCATTGTATGCTGTGTATAGTTCAAAGTTATATCTTCTGCGCCATATGTCATTTTTCTTTACCCCCTTATATATGTGTCTAAGGATTTTTCGTTCAAATACACCTAATAGGTTCTCATCGCTTTTCGACAGTGTCCATGTCTCTGAACCGTATACAATGAACGGTTTTATCAGGGTCTTGTATATTTTGCATTTGGTTTTTCTTGTGATGTTGTTAGATCTTAGATGTTTAATCAATTCATTATGTTTTATTAGCGATATGTATTCTTACTGACATTCTTATCTGCGGTAACTTTTGAACCTAGATATGTAAAACTTTTCACGCTTTCGATGTTATAGTCTCCTATTGTCAAATTCTGTAGGTTTCTTTGGCCTGTCGATTTATTGGCCTTCATTTATTTGGTTTTTATTTCGTTAATGTTTAGGCCACTGTTTTGTGTCGCTCTTTCTATCGCATTAAATGCTTCTATCATCTCTCTTTCGCTTCTAGTTATAATATCAACATCATCTGTAATATAGTTGCAGTATCTGGAATTCTATATTTGAGAATCTCTGTGGTGCTAATTATTATTGCCACTCCAACTAAATTTTCAGTTTGAGACGCGTCTGTTTAGTATACTGTGTATTCTGAATGGAAGTTAATTAGATCTTTGAAGAGTTATATGATAAGATTAGGGTTGGTGCCATTTTTTTTTTAATTATAATAGACTGCAATTGACTGTAGGAATTCTTAAAATTAAAGGTGAAGATAAAGATATATATGTTTTTGTATTGATATAAGGGTAGAAATTGCTTCGAGTTAAGTAGGTTCATTGCATGATAAATTCTGCTGAAATATGGAAGAATGAACTTTGAAGAGCCGTTAGCATGGATATGTTTAAAATGAATTTTGTTTTTCTTCTTAGAAAACTTGTTTTTAAAAACTTTTATTCACAAAATAACTTACAACTAACGATTACAATCTCAACTACTAGTTTAGAAGAGACTTTAGCAATGTGTCCTATTTTAGTTTATGGTTCTTTTATATAAAATGTTATCATTACAAATAATTATAAATCTCGTTAAAGTTAAATATGTAGAAAGTACAATTAGAAAACAACATAATTGAAGAATTTTATATATTATAAGTAATGTTATTTATTGGAATTCTTTTATTTAGAGTTATTCTAGAGGTGAAATTAAGGGTTAATAGCTGCCTACAAATCTCTAGCGTGGGTTCACCTATTTCAGCTTTATGTTATTGATTGGAGTTATTCTGGACACTCCAAGTATAATCTTTCGAGAGGTGTTATGTAACGTATCCAAAGGTTTTAAGGTTGTTGTGCTGGCAGGTACATATGCAACACATTCGTAATCAATTTTGCACCGAATTAAGGATCCGTATAATATGAATAAAATTTTAATATCGGCACCCCAAATATTGTGAGCAGGTACTTTAACAAAGTAAGGCCATTTCGACATAAAAGAACTAACTGCTGGAAATGATTTTTCCAATTTAACTGTTGATGAAATATCTCTCCTAGAAATTTGATTTTGTTTTAGAAAAGATTTGGGTTTTCAAGCATTAGGTTCAGTTTATCGTCAATATGTCTTTTTGAAAATGTTATACATTTTATTTAGTATACGTTTTATTAGAGCAAAATCTGAAACTGGTACTTAGAGACCAATTTACTACTTTATTTAAGTGTTCTTGTACTATTGACGAAATACGATTATCGTTCTTGCCTTTAATATTAATAATTAGGTCATCAACATATATAGTCTTGCCTGGTTTCGCAATGATTTTTATTATATTGCTAATAAAAATGAAGTAGGACTGATAATCGATCCTTGTGGGATTTCGTTTTTTGTTCTCTAAGATAGGATATAGCATTCTTTGCTCGGACTTGAAATGTTCTTTGATTTAAAAAAATGTTTATGTAGGCCAAAAAAGTTTCTTGATATCCCATTTTTTAGAATCTTCAAATATACGGTGTTTCTGTATGTCAAAGTAAATTGCCATAAATTTTTGATTATTTTTAAAAGCTTCGTGAACAGCGTTTTCTAGATCTATAATGTTGTCGTTTGTAGATCTGCCTGGTCTAAAGCCAGCTTGTTCGATGGTAAATTGATCATTATGTTCTAGGTTTCACATTCATTTTTTCTTGACTATTTTTTCCATAAGATTACACGAATAACATGTTGATGATATGGGACGATTTGATTTTGGTTGTATTTATTAATTCCTCTAGAAACAAAAATAATTCATCTGTTTTATATCTTATAGAACAAACATTAATCAGAACCATGCTAAAGTTGTCATCACTAAAATAATTTGAGGTTTCTGTGCCACAGAACAAGTTATATTATTTAAAAAGTAAGTTTTGGTGAAACAACGGAATAGTAGTTTTAGTGGCTTTTCCTTGATTTTTGCATGTGAAGTTTTTATTTTAATAAAGCAGTCGATTAATAGTCTATGAAAAACGAAAAACAAATTAATACTTAGTATACTATTTTGTTAATATTCAAATCTGTACAATTCATTGATGCTAGATAATAAAAATAAGCAGGTAACCTGTCATATTAGCAAAATTTATAATTTCCTGATAAAGTTGATTACACGGGTAAATAGTTTTAAGATTATGTACAAGTGACGAATTTCTTAAGATAAGTAGCGTTGAGTAAATACATGACAAAAATCTTATCATTAGTATCAGTATCTCCACGACCGTAGAAAATGTGACAAGTGAAAAAACAAAAGAACACGGTATCGCGTGTTTTCTGTAATTGTAGTGTTGATTTATAACCATTTTTTTTTGTGAAATGGGACGACACAGGATCTGTCGTGCTATCACTATTCGAATCGTCTTCATTATTCATTCGTTAATAGCAATCGGACAAATTGTTTATATGAAAGATGACAGATGGTATTGGTATTTGTGTTGCCCACTACTTCTTATGGTGCTAGAGACTGTAGTGACCTTGACATTGACAAGAAATCTCGAATGGAGTTGGTACTACACTTTTATTAGTAACATATAAAACATGTTTTTCTTATTAGTATTTTTTTATAATTGCAAATGCAACTTGTTGTTTTTATTAAGCTTATGTTCATCTTCGGATTTATAGCTATTCGGATTTTAGAGACGGCTGCTATTAAACTATGCATCTAAAGTAAAAGCCATGTATGAAGACCAATAAGTATATAATTAAGCGATGATTAGCGGGCCTCAAACGATGGCTTTAAAGTTTATTAATTCCAATCAGTTGAAAAGTAAATGATTTAATTTTCTATATTTTATATTCAGTAAGTATGTTGGAGTTTGTTCTATTGAAGGCAAATTAACTGAATATAATATTTATATATAATTTATTCATCATCATCATCATCATCATCATTGTGCTACAGCCCTATAAAAGTGTCTCGATCTTCCCAAGTCTATTACGCCAGTCAGTTCTATCCATTTCCAATAACTGTTGCCAGTTTGCTGCGTTATTTTTTTACCATCCTCATCTACACCATCCCTCTATCTGAGGTTTGGCCCCCTACTTCTACTTCCCACAGGTTGTGACATAAGGATTCTTCTAGGAGGGTTGTTCTGCTGTGATCTTGCCAGATGTCCTCCCTATCTTAGTCTTCTATTTTTATAAGAGATACTACGTCTTTACCACCAAATATATGTTTTTTTTTTTTTTGATCAGATAAAAGGCATATATCGAGCACAGTTTAATTAAATCTTGCCCAAGTACTTTCGATCCCTAGATCATCTTCAGGGGCATTTCGTCAATTGTGGCCTATCCGGCAAGAACAAGATGTCATAAACATATAAATGTACATTACACTACACTACAAATGGACAAACAAACACTTTAAAATAATTTAAGGAAGGCTACATTACTTGAAGAAGCCGGAGACAGAATGGCTCCTGATCTAACGGAAATGTTGGGGTGACGTGGCGGTTGGTGTCACCCCAACATTTCCGTTAGATCAGGAGCCATTCTGTCTCCGGCTTCTTCAAGTAATGTAGCCTTCCTTAAATTATTTTAAAGTGTTTGTTTGTCCATTTGTAGTGTAGTGTAATGTACATTTATATGTTTATGACATCTTGTTCTTGTCGGATAGGCCACAATTGACGAAATGCCCCTGAAGATGATCTAGGGATCGAAAGTACTTGGGCAAGATTTAATTAAACTGTGCTCGATATATGCCTTTTATCTGATCAAAGTTCATTTATTCGAGCATTCAACCTTATATTTAAATATATGTTTATATCTGTGATATATCTCGTCGTTGTACCTCCTTCTCCAAACACCATTTTCACAGATGTCACCGAATATTCTTCTCATGATCATCATCATCAGATGGCGCTACAGCCCTTCGTGAGCCTTGACCTGCTTCAAAACATTCTTCCATCTTTCCCTATCAAGTGTCTGTCTTCTCCAGCCCCTCACTCCAATCTCCCTCAGATCGTCCTGTACATCGTCCAGATATCTGAGTTTAGGTCGCCCCCTTCTTCTTCTTCCGACCGGCCTGTTTAGCATAGTTATTTTAGTGGGATCACTCTCATCCATCCGCATAACGTGGCCCACCCACCTTAGGCGGTTTATTTTGATGGTCTTCACAATATCTACATCACCAAAAAGTCTATAGAGTTCAAACTTATATCGCCTTCTCCACAGACCCTGTTTGTTTACTCCGCCATATATGGTCCTCGCAGTAACTCTTCATCTCGGGTCGTCATTGCCCATGTTTCCGATCCGTATGTGAGCACCGGGCGTATTATTGTTTTATAAAGTTTGCACTTTGTTGCTATTGACATACTTCTCGCTCTTAGTTGAGGGCCCAGGCCAAAATAACAGCGGTTAGCCACGCATATTCTTTTTTTTTCTCAGGATCATTCGTTCAAATATAAGTAGGAGGTTTTCATCTGCCTTGGAAATGGTCCATGTCTCCGATCCATATGTCAACACTGCTTGTATAAGGGTTTTGTATATGGTTATTTTTGTTTTTTGGCTTAAGTTTCTGTTTCTCATATGTCTACTCAATCCAAAATAGCTAAGTATGTGAATTTGTCCACCACTTCAAAGGTAGAGTTATCAACCGTGAATTTTTGACCAATGTTTCCGGCTCTATTGTTAAGTGTTAATGCCATTATCTTACTTTTCTCCTCATTTACTTGCAGGCCCATATTTTTTGAGGCATATACAAGGTGGTATATATTTCTTCTAGCTTGCGTGTTGTGCGGGCAACTAGGTCAACATCATCTGCATATGACAAAATTTGGGACGATTTATTAAAAATGTTTCCTGTGTTGTGTATTTGAGCATCCCTGGCCGCCTTTTCAAGAGCTATGTTGAAAAGAAGGCACGCCAGCGCTTCTCCTTGTCACAGCCCAACATGCGTTTCAAATGTCTGTGATTGTTCTTCCTGTATTTAGACTTTGGTCTGTTGTTGATCGACCAGGCCTAAAACCACTTTAATATTTGCCAAGAAGCTCCTCTGAATATGCACTCAAGCGACCATATAAAATACTCGAAAATATTTTGTATGCTGTATTAAGGAGGGTTATTCCCCTATAGTTTCTACATTCCAATTGATCATCCTTTTTGTGTAGCGGGCAAACTATCCCAATACACCACTCTTCCGGGATTTGTTTCTCATTACAGGCTCTCAGTATGATTTTATATATATATATATATATATATATATATATATATATATATATATATATATATATATATATATATATATATATATATCTATATATATATATATATATATATATATATATATATATATATATATATATACATATGATGGAGGCTCCAATGGTGTATTTCCTGGGGGTGGTTCATCAATATTGGCGCCTCGATACGTGATCAATTTGGTTGTTCGTTAATCCATCAGGCGACGTCCAAGTCCCCATACGTATTTTTCCCTTTCTTGTCCTCTGTTGGGGCATGTACATTAATAGGGCTAATATTAAAAAACTTACGCCTGATGCTTAAGCAGTTTATTTATCGGCTTAAAATCTATAGCCAACAGCTTGACTTTATTATTGACTATAAAGGCTGTCCCAAATTCATGTCTGGTTCCATGGCAACTATAGTATATATTGTAGTTTGCTTTTTGGATTATGCCATGGCCTGCTTATCGTACTTCTTATATTACAGTAATATTAGCATTATATTGTGCTAATATGTCACGCAGTTTGCGGATGTTTCCAGGTTCGTTAAGTGTGCCAACGTTCCAGGTAAATACATTAAGATCATTATTTCCATTATTCAGGTCCTTATTTCGTTGCATAGGTCGTCGTCGGGATTTCCGTCCGGCATTTTTGACGTTCGATTTTGTAACTATGGGGTTTTTCGTAAATTTTCCGGGTTGGGTAGTTAACCCAAGGCCAAACCTACTTTTCGGAGGGTCATTTCACCCGCTCTCGTCAGTCTCCGACCCAACTTTCCAACCGGGTTGGATACCGAATCTCCAGCTGGGTTGCTTGGTTAACAGGGGGTCAGGGGACACCAGCGTGAAGGTGAGAGTCGGATTGGAGTAGAAGAGGCTAGTTGGAGTAAGCTGGAACCAACTCCATGTATTCGCATTTTACCCCTTTATCCCCCTATATATAATTTATTACATACAATAAAATTGATGTTATCTCTGTGTTATGCTAACAGTCCATTGAACAGTTACATTTTTCAGAGGACGCAATTTTAATTTTTTGATGTGTGGGGATGGTAAGTAAAAGCTTAAGGTGGCTCACAATGTTAAAATTTATATACTTTTAGGTGCAGTTATCGTAACTATTTCAAAACAAATCTTTAACTTATGATTATGTACATAAACTGTAAACTTTCTATTTTAATGATATCTACTTAAAATTTTCAAAGAAAGCAGTACAGTTTTCATAACTGTACTTAAATGAATCAAAAATTGATATTGTGAAATAATTTTTGAATCTAGGATACAAAATAACTAGTTAAATGATAAACTATCCAAAAACCTCTATTATAGGCAAATTTCCGTTATCCATACTGCCGTAGTTTTTAAATTAACTGTACCTAAAAATTACAATTAAAAGCTGCAAACTAGGGATTTTGTTGCTACTATAATAAGTTGGCATTTTGATAGTGAGAAATTAGTTTGGCTATCACTTAGTAAATGAGAAAATAAGTTCACGTGTCATTAAGTAGAAGGCAGCAGTAATGTATTAAATGGCGACAGATGCGCGTTTGCCGAATTTAAGAAAAATCTGCAAAACATTGAAAACTAGTTTTGTGGTTATGCCAATTGTCTGGGTTATGCAGTAACCATGGTAATACGAATCACGTGGTTTTGTTTAGCAAAGCGTCCCTCCCAGTTAATATTTTGGCTTCGTTTCGTTTGACTTTCAATGTTTAATCATGATTGTATAACGTCACAATGTCTAATATACAAGTATACCATTTTGTTTCCTTGGCACCCTGACCATATAATCGTCGTTGAAAGTCAAACTATATTCAGTAAAGTTTACTGCGGAATTATATTAGTTTTTACATAATACATAAACATAATGAACAATTCTAGTTTTATTAAATTTTTTACAAATTTATTTATTATTTTTATAGACAAAACAATATTATGTAAGGATTAAATTTTGTGGATTAATTATTTTCGTAAGTAAAAAAGATTAATGATATTTACTTGATTCATAATTAGAAATGAGATGAAAATCTGAAATTTTCTGAGGAAAACACTTCCCCTGTTGACATTCGATATGAAAAATTTGTTATTGTAGTGACCCTATTTTTCAACTGACTAACATATTTTAGATTTCTTATAAATAGTGTTTTTATACATAAATAGTCCAATTACCATAATCCCTTTTTTGATCATTATTTACATTATTCAAGCAATTGTAAATTTCTTTATCAGTTTGGAATAAATATTTTTGGGCAGGTAAATAATTCAGAATTGTTATTGTTATTTTAATTTTAGTATTTTCAGTTCAAGTATCTGTTCCTTTAATAACTAAATGTGTGTAACTTTATATCATACTGTATACAGTAAGACTTTTATTTAACCCTTACGAATATTTCTTCACAATAATCTTTCTATGTAACCTAGACAATTTTGAACAGTCTACAAAAGTTTTATAAATCCAGTCCTGGATGATTTAAGTGCCACTACCACAGCACTCAACTATCATTTCCGGATAATTTGCAGAATTATTGTGTGAAGATTTCCACAAAATCGACCTGATTTTTTATCGCTATTTAGCAGAATTTAGGGCGAGCTCATGTCACATGAAGGGAAGTGGGTAACAAGCAAAATATAAAAATATGTTTTCAGCTAGTTGCCGACAATATTTAAAAAAAAGGGTGTGGATTTTTTTAAAACAATTGTTAACTTTAAGAAGATTAATTGTTAAAAAAAATGTATTAATATATAGCCAAAGAATTTAAACAGCAAAAATCATCAAAAACAAGTGGATGAACTATAACCAATCTGGAAGACATGTGTATGGCAGTTGTATGAAAACAACATTCATAGACGCTGGACTAAGTAAGAGAAAGAAAAATCTCAATGGTGGTCAGACCTAATAAAGAATACAAGCAAGGAAAAATAAATGGACAACGATAGTCAAGCAAATGACGACGTGACTGTGTTTCATCCTTTGTCCTTTCGATTAAAACTTTTCAATTATGTATCCACTTGAACTTGTTGTGTTATGTTAATATATTATGTATCCACTAAGATATTTTAAATTGTATAAATTTTATATTTATTAAAGCTGTTAACCCTTTCGCTACGTGCCAAGTATCAGTATTTAGAAAGTACGGTGCTAGGGGGGGTGATGTGCTGCCGAGTATGTACGGCATCATTATGGTGTATTTGTGGATCGTAACGTACATGAACGATACTAGTAAGCAGGATGAACAATGTAAAACGTACTATTACTATTATAGCTCTTCAAAGATGTAAATACTTAAAAATGTACGATGACAGAGCATGAACGATGAAGTTATCTGTATCTGTATCTGTAGAGTAGGGAGGGCGACTTAAGTTTCACAGCACTTAGGCCACAATTAATCCATTGTGTTTCCTCCCAGGTAGCTGTCGCGCTTAGCTCATTGTCCATCCTGCCATTACTAGGAAGGTGGACAAGTCACCAGGAGACATCTCTCTTATGGTGTGGGCCAGGACTCGCTGAACTCGTACTCCCGTATTAACAATAACTTTGGACCTTCACCTAGGACATGCTCTACAGTTTTGTCTTCTCGTTCACACTTCCTACATAGAGGTGTGTCTGCTAGTCCTAGTGTGTGGAGGTGTTTGCTTAGTTGACAATGACCAGTTAAAAAACCAACTGTGAAGATCATTATAGTTTTTCCTGCTATACCTTTTTGGGTTATCTCTTTTGCGGCTATGGAGATACCAGTCAGTTCTGTCTGAACTACGCTGGCATTTTTGACCATACCCCACTTTATTTTTAGGTTCAGTGATCTCGAGTATATCTCCCATCCTGAGCTTTCTTTCATTTTGAAGCCATCGGTGTATATGCAATAGGCATTTGCCACGTTTGTCTCCCTATACTGTCTTGTTTTAATTTTGTAGGGTTTGTTAAAGACAAACTTTGGTTCAATTGAGTCGCAGCCTGCCTGTAGCAGTGGTAACACATCAAGCTCTCCCCGTCAGAAACGAGTTCTCAATTGTCTCATTTCTACATCAAGGTTGGCACCAGCTGAGCGCAGTCGCATCATTGTCACTAGAGCCACCTCTTTGACATATATATCTAGAGGCGTGATGGCAATTATCAACTCCATTGCAGCAGTTGGTGTTGTTTTCATGGCACCTGTTATATTTATGCAAGCCATCCGCTGAATATGATTTAGTTTATTAATCGCTGTTGCCACTTTTGGTACCCAAGCAATAGCTCCGTGAGTTAGCATTGGCCTAATGACAGCAGTGTAGACCCAGGCGATCTCCCTGGGCGAAAGGCCCCAGGTGCATCCGACTGTTCGTCGACACTGCTCATAGGCAATATAAAGGCTCTTTTAGCTCTACCATCTAAGTGTGAGTTCCATGTTAACTTCCTATCAAGGGTAATACCAAGGTACTTCACCTCGTCAGAAAAATTTAGACTGTAGTTTAGAATCCTTGAGGCTATTAAGCCCGTGATTCATCTTTTTCTGGTTAAGAGGACCATCTCTGTTTTCTTAGGATTTATAGTTAGTGAGTGTTTCTTGCACCATGTTTCTATTAGTCGGAGAGCAACTAGTAATTTCTCGCACGATGAAGATTAATGTGCGTAATACTACGGCGCTCGCTCATCAAAGCTGCAAATGAAAATCGTCAACAGTATCGAAAGGGTTAAAACCAGAGGTGCAGCTACAAGGTGCAGATACAACCTATCATGAAGTAGTATATACCAAGTTTAACACTCTTAACAAACAATCCTCGCAAATCCAACGTTTAGGTAGGACTTTTTCCGCTCAGAACTTTCGTAAATTCCGAAAATTGTGCTTGACTTCTAGGTGGCACTTTCCCTCCGTGGACATGGACTATAATTTCAGTAATTTTTTAGATAGGCTTATCTGTATTTTCAATAAAGCATTTCCTTTAATTGCAATGAAGTCAAAACATCACAAACTCTGGACTAGCAAAGGTATGCGCATATCACCCAAGAATATGCGTCCACCCCTCTACAATAAGAAATTTACTACCAACGCCTTTGTTACTGAATATATATTTCCAAGTACAAAAAATCCTATCTAAATCTTTTCAAAACAGCTAAAATATGTACTATCAGAATCGTGTGGGAAGCCCTAAAAATGTTGCAAGAGAAACTTGGTCCATAATAAACGATCGAAATAAAAATAACACAGCTTAAACAAATCTAAATGAATACTTTGTTAATGTGAGTAAAAATATAACATCAACTATTTTGCCACAACAAGATCCTATTTTCTATCTTCCCAATTTAACAAAGGTCTCAAATTCATTCTCTATACGACCAGTTGATAAATCTGGACTAATTCAAACAATAAGTAGTATTAAAAGCAAATCTTCCTGTAGTACTGATGGACTATCCATACAATTTTCTTAAATCTCCCAAAAAATGTGTTTGAAGTCCTGGTCTCACTATGCATATCCCACGACATAACTACTTAAAATGAGTCTAGTAACAACACCGGTCGAGCTTTATAATAGAAGCATACATTAAGTCTCAATATATTATAATAATAAGAAATTAGAAGTAAAACTCACCTGATTATATCACAAATGTTGACGAGAATCTAGTAAAGTAAGTTGAGTTGTATTATTGCATTGAATTAACTAAAAAGTTTATGTTGATGGAAATGTAAGGCTCTGGTGGCAGAAGCTGTTTATTCAAAACTATTTCAAGATCATTTGATTTAGCTATATGTACCAATTTTATAAAATTCCGGAATATTCCATCGATTACTCTTTTTGTTTGTGTTTAAGAGTTTTACGTCTAGAAGAGAATAAGAGTGGTTTGTTGACTTGACAGAGTGTGGTTGGAGAAATCAACCCTTTGGTTAATGTAAACTGCTTTACAAGAAGCACAACAATGCTTATACTCCCCAAACTTGTGTAGCATAGGGACTGCATCTTTTGTATTGATTAATAATCTGATATTCATATTGGATGTATAAGAAAAAAATATATGTTGTATTTTGAGAAGATCTGAAGATCTGAGAACAGAATAGGAGTGTCAACCTAGAAAATGTACGCAGCCAAAAAAGGATTTAGATGGTTGTTAAGAAATTACAGAAAAAGTAAGTCTTATCTTGTTATACATTTTCTTATATAGTTTATTATTAAAATGACGAGTGTAATTATTATTTAGGGCTAACTGTTTTATTATAATAATTTCTTTATTGAATGCATTTTTAGATAAAGGAAGTTAGATAAATGGAAATATACGTAAATAAAAAATAAATGGATTATTAAAATAATAGATGAATGACTTAATGCCAGCCCAACCTTATTGGCATGGACCATTCTACATTGGATTCCTCCCGCATGGACTTTTAAAGCACCCTCGAGGATGAAAATCGTATTTTTTCCGAATGTTATATCCACGAAGTGGTGATAGCACAAAAAAATTTATTATTATTTTTTTTTATTCTGTTGGTATCTCGCCAGATTTTTATGTTGTTGAAGGGCATTTCTTCAATACATTATTATTTTTATTATTATCAAATTCATTGTCACTTTATTTTTGACAGTTCGTTGTGAAGGATTCCCGTGATATACTTTTTATGCAAAATATCGATTGCGGTAAGACAAGATCCCAACTTACGTCAACCCATTGTTACCCACTTCCATTTATTTTGGGATCAGCCGTAAGGAACCAAAAATCGGAAAATCTGAAAATAGAAAGGAAATAAACAAGCAATATTCAGGCGCACGTGTTGCTTTTATTTCAACTTATGAATGGCATAGGAGAATGCTACGTTTATGTATATTTCTATTCAGCTACTACGAATTAGAGATATGAATACGTTATGACGTAAATACAACATCATAAGAAACAAACAAGCAATGATTCATTTTAATCTTTTTGGATTCGATGCAAAAATAAAATGCAGAGAGTTCGGAACTTAAAAGGAAAAATATGCTGGCATACAAAATATTGTGGCCAAAATAAAACTAACGCTTTAACTCCCAGGCAATAATTTGAAAAACTTTATGCCAACCTATTATACTTTTTTGATATAAAGACATGAAGATTAATGGTAAGAGCAATTAAAACACGTCTTTGTTCAAACATGAACTTAGCTTATCAAAAAAAAGTGGGGTATTATGTGGTATACACGGGCAGAAAACAAATACTTCTTAATTTTATTTCGAACAACACCTTATCTTTCCCACGGTACAGAGATTGAATAAAAGCCATACTAATGACAAACCATTAATTTTTATTAATTTTTTTACATTCTAATTATGTGTCGCACGAAAACAATCAGAACATCAGTCTGCAGTCCTCAAAATCAGTCTACAGGAAAACCACAACTACAGATGCTCTGATTAATTTTCATACAAACCATTAATTCTTCCATAAAATGTCAGCATTCAATAGTTTCTTAACTAGAGCCTTCAAACTTTCCTTATCTAAAGACGCATTCAATAAAGGAATTAATATAATGAAACAGTTATCCCTAAATAATAATTACCCTCTCCATCTTAAAAATAAACTATATAAGAAAATTTATAACAAGATTGGACTTTTTCTGTAATTCCCAAGAACCACCTAAATCATTTTTTGGCTGCGTACATTTTCTAGGTTCACACTTCTATTCTATTTAAAATATCTTCTTAAATACAACATACCTGTAGCTTTTAAGTCCAATATGAATATAAGATCATTAATCTATAAAAAAATGTAGTCCCTATGCTACACAAGTCTGGGGTGTATAAGCTTTGTTGTGCTTCTTGTAAAGCAGTTTATATTGGCCAAAGTGGCAGGTAAATAGTGACCCATATTTCAGAACATCTAAAATTAATTAATAAATGCAAAAACATAGACATCTGCAATACTAAGTCTGTTTTCTCCAACCACCCTCTGTTAACAAACCACTCCTATTCTCTTCTAGACGTAAAACCCCTATTCACATGCAAAAAGAGTAATATATTAAATATTCTGAAACCGTAAGAAGTTAGTAGAGCTAAATCAAATGATCTTGAAAGAGTTTTGAATAAACAGCTTCTGCCTCAGAGCCTTATATCTCCTGCAACATAAACTTTTAAGTTAATTCAACCCGATAGTTCAACTGAACTTACTTTACTAGATTTTCGTTAACATTTGTGATGTAGTCAGGTGAGTTTTACTTTCAATTTCTTAATATAATGGCAAGCATTTTATGGAAGTTATACTTGTCAATAACTAGTGTATATTTTAATAATTTCTATTTCTTATCATAAAATGGTAAAATAGATTCTTTAGGTAGAATACTAATTATAAATGTTTCTAAGAAATATATCACTTGCAATTTCTGACACGGAAAAACCCAATCAAATATTGAACAAGGGAGTATTAGCTCTAACATAATACTTAAGTGATAATATTGTTATAAAATTTAAGTAAGAAGTAGTTTTGTATTTAAGTAACTACAAAGTTTGAGAAATATTTATTAATAAAAGGTATCAAAATACTTGCTTTATGAAGACAACATTCTCCATTTACGCTGACCATGACTATTCCTTAATATTTATTATGTACCTACCAAAGACATTTTTAAACTATATTTTCTAAGAAATATATGGTAGGAGCAAATTTACCTGTGACCCTATTAAAATCTGACCACCGGAGCAAACTATTCTATGCCCCTTCTGGTATTTGTTAATAAAATCATTAATTAAAGATAGAGCCACTTTTTTTAAATATCAACTTTCTTATTCGAAAGGGCGAATTGTTATGTTCTCTATCTCGACATTCTCGACATTGATTTGACAGCTATTGTAAACGAAAGTTGTATCTGTATATTTTACATTTTTTCTTGTGAAAGCCAAAATGTTAAATATAGTAATTTTTTAAGAGATATATTACCTATGAAAAAGCTGAACTGTAAAAACTATAAATATACAATAAACGACAAACTATTTCTTATATTTATTTTTAGGTTTTGTCCATCCGTGTTTCTCTATTTAGGAAGTGTAGTACCAGCGATATGGCTCCTGGAATTGGATAAGGTGGATCGAAGGTTGAAAGTGCTCGAGGGATTACCTATGAATCTGACCACGGGAGGACAACTTAAGGACCTGAACACATTCATAGGAATCGGGGTAAATAATTGACAAATAATTTTTACATTTTCACATTACTTCAGAAATAATTAAAAATTTATCAATATAATTTAAAAATGAAGCAATTTTTACGAAAGATATCGAAATACTCGAATAATTGAATTTTGAATAATGATTTTTGGGTGTGAAGCATCTAATCGCAGTTTTTTGCATAAATCGCTCCAAAATGCAGTTTTAAATAATAATTTCTCTATGCGTGAGTTGTAAAATGTGAGTTTAACTTTTTATTGAAAAAAATATGAAATAAATTCAAAAATTTCGATTTCTTTCACATATATCTCAAGGACTATTAGTTGTAAAATAATTTTGTATACACATAAAACTCTTGTAATTAAATTTTACAAACACAATGCTAATTACTATTTAAATGGGAATAAGCCACAATTAAAGGTTACAATACGTTTATTGACATTTCAATTTCCAAATTATTAGAAGAATTTTTCACTAAGTAACAAAAAACAAAATTTGTTTAATTTACTAATGTTTGTATTTTGAGAACGATTTCCGAAGTGGAAATTGAAACGTTAATAAACGTATTTTAACCTTTAATTGTGGCTTATTCTCATTTAAATAGTAATTAATTTAAAATGCCACAAGAAAATAGCTTCAGAAAAACACAATGCTACTTTCAAATTTTAAGTATTGTTGAAAATATACTAAAGAACATAAAAAAAAACAGTCAAAGAAGTTTTTTGTAAATTTATTTTCCAGATAAAATCAAATTAGAACCTTTATATTTCTAGAAAAAAAAAACTGTTTTATATGTTTAATCACCGCGCAACATTTCATTAAAATCGGTTTAATAGTTTTTGCAACATAAACTTTACAATCTAAATTTTTTTTAATGAATAATTTTCAAAATCATGTAGGTCAAACATTTATATACTTTTTTACATATAGAAAAAGATTTAAGATTTAAAATCCATTTAAAAAAATTAAAATCAGTCAATTAAAAGAGCCTAGGGAATTTCTTAAAAAAATGTTTCAATTTTATGCTTATAAAAAAATTTGGACTTAATTTTCGAAACGGATAAAAAAATGCGTCAAAAGACGCTTCAAAAGAAAGAAAAAATAAGACCTTACCATACAAAATACTAATTGGGTACGTATTTAATTAGTTCCAGACCACTACAAGTTGGCTAAAATGTCAATTAAAAGTAGTCCGTCTGTCAAAAAATTGACTGGAGAATTTACGTCTTTCACGTCAAATTATGTTGCGGTTACTTATCTGTAACATTTGTAATATTTAATTAATTGTCAAAGAAATGACATCATCATCATCCAGCCCTTTGCGTCCACTGCTGGACATAGGCCTCCCTGATTTTTGTCCATTGTGCTCTATCTTAAGCACTTTTCATCCAATTTCTTGACATTTTCTTGATATCGTCAGTCCAACGAGTAGGGGGTCTTCCTCTACTTCTTTTGTCTAACCTCGGCCTACACTCAAGCAATTTCTTCGTCTACCTTTCATCACTGATTCGGGCGACGTGTCCGGCCAATTCCATTTTATTGTGGCAATTCGGGAAATTACATCGGTAACTCCTGTTCTGCATCTCAAGTCTTCATTTCTAACTCACAAAGCGATATACTCAGCATTGAACTCTCTATTTTCCTCTGAGCTATTTGCAGCATTCTAGAAGTTGTAGCTGTTAATGTTAAAGTTTCAGCACCATAGGTCATCACAGGCAACACACATTGGTCAAATGTTTTACGTTTTAAGAAATTGGTATATCGCTTTTAAAGATGTCTTTGAGTTTTCCATAGGCTGCCCATGCTAGGTTTATTTTTCTTCATAGTTCGCATGTTTGGTTGTCTCTTGTGATCTTTATTTCGTGTCCAAGATATTTGTATTTTTCCACCAGCTCTACTTCATTGTCTCCAATATTGATATTTCCGCTAGGTATTAGGTTTGTCATGAATTTTGTTTTGGAGATGTTAATTTTAAGACCCACACTGTCACACACTAACGGAAGTTTATGTAGCATTGTACATATCTCCTTGAGGTTGTTCTAGAACAAAACTAGTCGTCTGCGAATTTCAAATTTGTTAATCTTCTACCGTCAATGTTCAGGCCTTTCTCTTCCAGTTAAGTTTTTTACAAACATATTCTAGTACAGCGGTAAACAGTTTAGGCGATAAGTAGGGATGGGAAAAACCTACCGGTTTTTTTACTTCGCAATAACCGGTTCTATCGGTTATTTTTTTGTCCCGTTATAACCGGTTTTTTATTTTTAAAGTAAAAACCGGTTATTAGGTTTTTACGAATCGGTAATACTAATTTTGATCATATTTATATCGAGTCGAATGAAGTATCGCAAACTGAAGTGCATTGTAAATGTAATTTTGTAACCTATTGGATTAAAAAAATCGAAAACCGGTTTTTTTTTGGCCAGGTTAAAGTGTAAGCAAAAAACGGGTATAACCGAAAACCGGTGTTTTGACAAAAACCGCCATCCCTAGCGATAGGGTATCACGGACTCCTCTGCCAATTGGGATATGATCCATGTTTTCATGTAATTTCACTGACATAGTTGCGTTCTTGGATGTATTGTAAATTAACCTTGTATATCGGTAAATCTACAAAAGCCAGAACGAGTGGTCGATTGTATTCAATAGTCTTTTCTATTACCGTTTTAATGCTCTGTAGGTGGTCATTTGTTCCAAATCCGGTACGAAATCCCACTTGCTCTATTGACTGGTAAAAATCAAGTTTTTTCTCAAAACGATTCGTTACTATTATTGTAAGGAGTTTGTATAGGTGACTAAGAAGACTTATAGGTCTGTAGTTTTCTAATTCATGGGGATCTCCATTTCTGTACAATAGAATTATCTCAGCATTGTGCCATGTGTCGGGTATATTACTGTCCAAAAGGCACATGTTAAAAAGGTTTTTTATTTTCTTAAGTAGACAAGTGCCTCCGATTTTGATTGCATCAGTAACTACACAATCTTTGTCTGGAGATTTGTTATTCTTAGCTTTTCTTAGGGCTAGTTTTATTTCGTCCGTTGTGATTTCCGGTAGTAGTTCTGATCCTTGGTTGACAATGAATGTCATGAACAAAGAAATGACAATAGTGTTTTAATATCTCTTTTAATTATACAATTTGTGGTGGCGGGAATAAATTAAATTATGTAAAGAAAAATTTAATAACGAATAAAAAAATAATACATGTTTAATAATTCTTCTCAGGTTTTTCAATACCACTAAAATATTATATAAAGTTAGTTCGCCTTCAAAAAGTTCAGTAATGTCTTCATTTAGCAATTCATCTTAAAAATTGTCTTAATTTTGATCTCTCGCTAGGTTATACTCGTAGAATGTTGCTGTAGATTAGAACGGTTGAATATTTTCATCCTTACAGCCACTTTCACTTAATGAAATAGTACCCAAACCTTCTCTTCTATACATAAAAAGTTATGTTGCATATCTGGTTCTAATATGAAATTCGTTATAGAAATTGGATTGTTAGTGTACTTTTAAGATTCTCCTTATAAGAACTCATTTCTATTATCCCCTTTCAAACTTCTTATCATATATGTGAAACATATGTATTAAAACATATCCAAGAAATATCACGAAATTGTCAGAATTTAAAATCAATATTTGATACATTATATAGAACATTTATTGAAAGTTTTGTAGATTTCCTACTACACTCTGGATATTTTGTATTTAGTGTGTTTTGAATTTTGTATTTTTGTATTCCTAAAATTATTTTGCAAAAATTATTAAATTGATTTTAATGAAATTTTGTATGATGATTGAACACATTAAAGAGTATTTTTCCGGAATATGAAAGTTCTAGGCTTATTTTAATCTGAAAAATAAATTCACAAATATTTTTTTTTAACTTTTTATTGTATTTTTTAAACTGTTAAACTTAAATGTAAAATTTAATTACAAAACTTTTCATATAACAGTCCTAAAAACAGACTTTATAAAGAAAGCTTATCACCCTTACTTCGGTGTAAAGTTTAGTGATCAGCACAAACCTTGGGCTTCACACAAAGTGTGCTTTCATTGTATCGAACTACTTAAAAAATGAACAAAAGGTACACGTAACTCTTTACCCTTTGGCATTCCTATGGTATGAAGGAAACCAAAAAACCATGGAGACGACTGCTACTTTTGCTCCTGCGATATCAAGGGTTTTAATTCAAAAAATAAACACAAAATTCAATATCCTGATTTACCTTCTGCTAAACGACCTGTATTTCATGGACCAGAAATTATTATTCCTCCACCTTTTCTACACAGCATCCTACTGCAATCATCAGATGAAAGTTTAAACGAAAAATCCGATGCAGACAAGCTCAATCCTGAGATAGACCAACCTCAACAAGTTTATCCAATCTGAACTAAATGACTTAGTAAAAGACTTGGGCCTATCAAAAGATGCTGCACAAACCTTAGGATCAGGACTGAAAGATAAAAATCTATTGCCTCCAGGTACCACATTTTCGTGGTATAGGCATCGTGAAAAAGAGTTCGCGGAATATTTTTTTCAAGAGGGCTCACTGGTGTATTGTTATAATATTCCTGAAGCAGTCATGAAACTGGGAGCTGAAAATTACGATTCTACATCATGGTGGTTATTTGTTGATTTTTCTAAGAGATGTCTGAAGAGTGTCTTGTTGCACAATGGTAATCATTATGCTTTAGTGTCTGTTGCTCACTCCGTGCATCTCAAAGAAACATATGAGAATCTTGAGCTGTTGCTAAATAAAATAAAATATAGCAAATATTGTTGGCAACGCTGTGGAGACCTTAAAATAATATTCATGCTTTTGGGCCAGCAGTCTGAATTCACGAAGTATCCATGTTTTTGAGCGATTGGGACAGTTAAGAACAAAATTTACATAACGGTAAGAAAGAGTGGTCACTCAGAGAAAGACTTGTACCGAGACAAAAAAATGTGCAACGTAATACACTAGTTGGCCCAAAATTAGTTATTTTTCATCCTCTTCACATAAAGTAAGGATTGATGAAGCAGTTTGTCAAAGTTTTAGATAAACAAGGTGACAACTTTAAATATATGTGCAACAAATTTTCTGCACTTTCTAAAGTTAAAATTAAAGAAGGAATTTTTGTAGGCCCTCAAATTCGAACCCAAAAATTGGACAGATTGTTCATGGAGTTCTTTCGTAGAAGTCATGGACGGTTTCCTTGATAACAACAAGTCTAAAAACTATAAACGACTTCTAGCCAACATTTTCGAAAATTATAAAAAACTGGGATGCAATATGCACGTCAAACTTATTTTTCTGGATTCCCACGTATAAAAAATATGGAGACACGTTACCAAGGAAGATGGGGTATAATAATGACGGCTGATTGATTATTGCTGGGCCTTGAAGAGAGACTCGATTATAAAAATCTATAAAATGAAGACTACATAACGCAGTTTTCATGGAAAAAGAGAACGGTTTTATTCAAAAAAACCTAACAATTGTGTCACGTAGGTTATGCTGAATTCTTTTTTTTTTTAAGAACAACTTAATTTTCTAACTAAGTACAGATTCATGATCAGTACATCCCATTTACTATAAAACATTTATTAACCTTAAAACACTTTTTCATGAAAAAAAAAATTGCGATGCTTCACACTCAACTCAAAACAGATACCGCTTGGACTATTAGAAGTGTTTCAAATAGGAAATGTAACGACAAAATAAAATCAACAGCAACAATTTTTTTAACGTTTCGAATTTTTTTCTCTCCTTAACTCCCTCAATATAAATTGTATTTAATTAAAATTGTATAATTTATTCCAACTAAGTATAGTAGTAAAGCTACCACAAAAAAGTTTTAGAAACATATTAAAAATAAAAAATTACGTAGAATTATAAATCAGGCCGACTTATGTCTAAACAAAATGGAAAACACCACTAATATTTTGTCACCTACTAATCATTAGCAGTATTTGAGTGCTATACCTATCGAATTTCTTATAATTGCATTTTTTATATTCCAGGTCGAAATAAAACTTCCGGAAATTTCATTAAGCACAGAAACATGGATAACTCTTATCGAACAATTCCTCATGCTTATTCTTATAATAGGCAGGTGGATGTTGCCAAAAGGTGATCTCACCAGGGATCAACTCAGCCAGCTTTTGCTCGTCTATATCGGTATGTGGTAATTTAATTTTCTAGGAAATAACTTTGCAATTTTGTCACCGTTGTTGTGCCATTGCCAAGATAAATATTGACATTCGTCGAAGCAAAGGATGTACTTAAATTTAGTGGTTTCTATGTCACGGACGGTTAATCGTTTAATATAATAAAGCAAAACCGTACAACGTAACCACGGTAGAATTTTTATATTTAGAAAATTAAGATTTATCACAAAATATGGAAAAAAGTTGTACAGTAGGCGGTACTGCAGACTATAGTGATGTTAAAAAGTAGCTACCCGTTACAAAGTAACTGTCATTTGTCCAATACCCAAAGTACCGATTCCTCGTTGTTAGAAATACTAAATTAAAGCATATAATTTAGCTTTGAAAACAGTAATATCCCCATTACAAGATCGATAAAGTGCAATTATCAGAAAACGATTATTTTTAATTTTAACACCATAGAATTCAGCAGTCAATGGATCACAAAATTTGTTTAAATAAACAGGCTTAAGTCAAATATATTTAAAACCATAGATAATAGCTACATCTCCACGAAGTCTACTTTCTCTACAATCTAAAGAGACAAGTTGAAAATTGTCTAAGTTTATTCTTTGTAAATTCTTAGACTGTAACCGTGTTTCGAAACACAAAAAATGCCATACTTACTTATTATCTTTAAAAAATGCATTTAATTCATCTACCATATTCGTAATACTTTGTACATTTAAGTGAAAAACAGAGCACGTTTCTTTAGTAATACTCTAGTTATTGTAGTTATTGTTTATGTATAATGGAACGAAAAAATTCATTAATATATATATATATATATATATATATATATATATATATATATATATATATATATATATATATATATATATATATATATATACCCTCAGACCATACATCACAATTCTTCACAAGTCTTTGAGACGATGCCTCAGGAACCGCAATTTTAAATGACGCATAACTTCTTGGATATCTCGAGTTTAATTGGTTAACCTCAATATTTTCATCAATTCTATTTAGTCCATCTGCTTTAGAGTTACTAGTGCCCATTAGAAAATTTTTTGGTTTCCTAAATGTTTTAGGTTTATTAGTACTGTCGTCATTTTATGGACCAAGAATTTGTTTGTCACTCAGTTTAATTACATTAACAATTCAGTCTAATTAAAAAGTGATATTTCAGTTTGTTTTATATTGGTACCAGTTTTGACAGCTGTTGACACTGAGTTCCTTCTTTATAACTTTTTGTGTCTGATTTGTAGGTGGTTTGATGGTCCAGAGTGTTTCTGTCAGTTTCTTTTAGACTATTTATTTCATGGTTTAATAATGATACTTGATCTTGTAAGGCTCTAATAGCAATTTCTTGGTTGAAGATAATATTATCCTTTTACTCAATCAGATCTTTCATATGAGTAATATGTAGAGCGGTTATGATGTTATCTTGATTATTTTTGGCAGACAAATCAACCTCTTGGATCTCGATGTTTTCGCAATTACAACAATTAATGATCTGTTAGTACGGAGCGAAGCATATTTTGTGGTTTATTTAGAGGTGAACGGGAAACTATTCATCTATATTGGAGATGGACGCTAATGTTATCCTGTTTGGTTGGTTGATAATGGACTGCCCATAGCTTTTAGAATAAAGAAATTTATTTATGATAGGTGCAGGATAGGAGTTGTCTTTGAGAATGGACTTGTAAACAGTAAATTGAGAGCTTCTTCTTTGTAAAGAGGGTGTATACTCTAAGACTGAGGCCTTGTTCAATATTAAATTTGTATCTGATTCGGTGTGTCGAATAGTACTTTAAGAAATGGTTTCTTTGCACACATGAGAACAAATTAGTCACAACCTGGTACAGAAAAGAAATTTTGTAATTTTGTTATAATTATTATTGATATGGCCTTTATGTTCCAGGTACCGCAGCGGACATTCTAGAATTTTTTGATTCTTTCAAAGATGACAAGATCGCATCTGAGCCAGTATTGGTACTGTTGACGTTAGCAATTTGGTCTTGGAGCTTAATGCAGTTTACTGTAGTATTAACTGCCACCAAAGCTAGAAAGTCAAGACTCGCAACAACTACATCAACGATTGAGAAGTATGCATACAATTTCACAAATAATAATTTACAGAAAATAGTAAATACTACTATAAATAATTAGTTTTAATTCGCATTATTTTTTTAATCTTTTAATTTCCAAGTAAAAGCGAATTGTGATAAAATCTAATTGAAGTACGTTAATTAGAAATTCGTTGATTAAAAATGACTGGAAAAGATAAGTAACTTTAATGCTATAATATTATCTTAATTCTATTAGGACCAGTCTGATTTTTTACAACAGTTCTAAAAATAAAATTTATGTAATTTTATAAAAATTTGTCTACGTCTTTCTAAATACATTTTTTCTTCTTTAGGTCAGATAATTGTTGCAGTATCGACGTTTGCAGTATTCTTCTTAACATAACTCTCCAAGATGCACCGTATTTAGTGTTTAGGCTGCTTCTAATTTGTCACTACAAGATCATTACGTATATGAATATTTTCTTTACTTGTAAAAATACGTTAGTAATACTTCTTCAGATTTACAGACTATACGTCGTTTATACAGAAAACAACAAAGACACGGTGAGTTGCATTAATGTTGTGGACCACAATTACTTAAGATAAATGGACTGATAGATAGTTTATTGATAATAATACCTACCACAAAAAGTACTTTTTCAAGTAACAAATAAATACAAACATACGGTAGTTGGGGGCAAAAAGATGTTTCGTTATCTCCTGTCGTCTTTAGAAATTATAACAGTTTAGAACTAGTAAGCAATGTTATTACGGGAGAGCTTATATATTGTTTTTCCATTTTAACCCGGCGTCACCCAGATGGGGTCTAATGGTATCCCCAACACACGTAGTGGGTATTCTGAACCAATTTCAGTTGTAAATTGATCGTCAAAGTGAGTACAGTGTTCTGCAATCCGATTAGACCCCACCTGGGTGACGAAGACACAATTTTAATTCGCAAGGTAACTAAGACAATTTTAATTCGTGGCTTTATTTGTTGTACATATAAACTTTTTTCTTTAGAATGAATTACGAAAAAGAACAAGCCAAACTATTGGTACTTTAGCAGGAACTCGAAGATGATGAGTACGAAATTATGGACTTTGACGATGACAAAGAAATTGATCACATAAGTAATCAGTCTGATGGTAAACAAAATAAAGAAATTAAGGAACTAGAAGTATTGGAATCTAAAAATAAGCGAAAAGAAGATAAAAAATATCCTCATTATTTAGGTGGAGATTCCAAAACAAAATGGAGAAAACACCATAGTAATAAAGCAGTTAGAACGAGGGCAGAGAACATAATTTCGAACTTATCGATCCAAACCATATGCTAAAAACGCTTAGACTCCTTTAGATTGCTGGTTTTTTTTTTATGAAGAAATGCTTGAAGGTATCATGGTCTTCACCAATGTATTGATAGATAAAAAAGCGTTAGCCTACAAAGATAAAGCATATTGTAGGAGGACCAATATTGTTGAAAAAAAGGCATTATTTGGCGGGTTACCTAGCGGGTGTATATAGACATGATCATCGTAATCTAACAGACCTTTGGCAAATAAATGGTACAGGAATCGATATATTTCGTTTAGTGATGGCACTCAATAGATTTACATTTTTATTGCAGTGCTTACGTTTCGATAATGTAGACAATCGACAAGAAAGGCAACAGTCTGAGAAGTTGGCTCCTATTGGGGCAGTTTTTGAAAAATTTGTCGCAAATTGTCAACAAGCTTACTCGCTAGGACAGTACTTGACTATTGACGAGAAGTTAGAGTCTTTTCGTGGGCGTTGCTCATTCCGGTATTATATTCCGAACAAGCCCGCGAAATACGGAATAAAACTTCAGGCCCTAGTAGACTCCCGTACTTTTTATATTTTTAATATAGAAATTTATGCATGGAACCAGCCAGATTGGCCGTACCAAATAAGCAATAAACCTATTGATATTGTCCAAAGACTGATAGCACCAATTTCTGGTAAAAATCGAAATATCACTTTCGATAATTGGTATACCTCTTACCAATTTGTAAAAATTTTGCGTGAACGACATAGTTTAACTTCTGTAGAAACTCTGAGGAAAAACAAGCGAGAGATTGCCCCAGAATTTATACAGATTAAGAACAGACAACCACAGTCCTCGGTATTTAGATTTCAGGAACATATAACTATGGTATCTTTTGTACAAAAAAAAGGGAAAAACGTGATTTTATTATCATCACTTCATCACGAATAGCTCGTAATTGTAGTAGGTGGCCACTACGAATATTTTTTTCATCGATGGACATAGCTGGAATCAACAGCCAGGCCGATGTTAGTAGGGTTGACTTCAAACTTTTCTTGGTTCGTTTCCTTTCTTTCTTGATTTTTATGAACGGAATAATGCCTGAAGGATACATTACTGACTTTTCTGATTTTAATGATGGCTGGGGCTCTTTTTCAATATTTGAAGGACCAGGTACAGAAATTCTGACTTCCGATTTCGACGACGTCTGGGACTACATCGCATTAGTAACGTTCTTTTTCTTCTTGCTGAAACTGGATAAAAACATGACCTTCATCGTCTGAATCTTCACCTAAATCTTGCTCTGTTACTTCCGCTGGCATACAATCTACGTTCGAAAAAATATTTGTATCTACTGGGTAGATTCCTATAGACTGAGTCCTCTCTTGCTATATCTACAGTAGCAGTTTTTGCAAATGCTGTGGAAAGAGACCAGCAATATGGTAAATGGAGAGAACCTGTCCTGAATGGGAACTGGTCCAGCTGTCAGCAACGCTCTCATAATAAGCTTTTAATGGTTTGAAAAATGCCCAATCGAGTGGCTGGATCTTATGGCTGCTATGTGGTGGCAGACTTAATAAATGGATGAAATTATCTTTTGCAAATGTTACTGCTTGAAGAGTTGTGTGGGATACATGATTATCTAGCATCAAAACAACAGGGTTCTCCTCTGTTGGACTTGTATGTTTTTGGAAATGCTTTAGGTACTTGATAAACGTGGGAGTATTCGTGTAACCACTATCAGTAACAACAATGTCGCAGGCAGTGGGCCCGTCTTTGATTAGAAGAAGATTCATCTGTTTTCGAGCAAACAAGTCCAGTTGCACACATACAACATACAGCCGAAATTTTTTGTCCTTGCTCGCCAGCTACAGCTTTTGCTACACCTCTCTTTCCAACTGGGGCAGCTTGTTGGGGATAATGATTTGGGACTGTCTGAAGGCCCGTTTCATCAACGTTATAGATACAGTTGGGAGGTAACTTAATTTTTTTTTATGGTGTTCTCCAAAATTTCAAAATGCTGAGCAAGTTGCACTCTATTAAAGCCAATGATTCTAGCAATACTTGCTTTTCGTGGAACTCGTAAAGATAATCGGTTCATACTCATAAAAGATATAGTGAAGTCTCGACCAGTAAACTGATTTACTGGTAAAAATGGATGCCCAATACGGATTCTTACACAATAAGAGTAAATTAAAAAACAACAAATTAAAAAAAAATTGCAATGCTGAACTATTGTGTTTTCTTGGATCTTGGGTAGAACTGTTGTTTAAATCTGCTCAAAGACTGGACACCATTTGCTGTTTTCAACCTTTGCCGTGAATAATATGTAGCGAAATGATTAAACTCTTTTACGCTAATGCGATAAGATATTTATAATATAATGAGGGATGAAAAAAACTATTTGTATATCTACCTAAAGACCACAGAATAACAATAGAAACAGAAATTAACAATTTGAAACAAAAGACAATTGTGGTCGTCTTTTAAAAAGAAAAAAGTAAATAGCAATGGGTATTCTAAAAACTGATTTTTTACCTTCAGAACTGGAAGGTACATATTCAGACACATTAGCAGAGAAAGGCTCTTTATTAGCACTAGACTCTACATCACTATCATTCGGATATATATATATATCTATAATAATATATAAAATACGTATTTTTACTTACAAAAGTATGGTAAGGATAATTACTTACTAGGTTCAGCGTCTATTTCACGCTAATTCTAATATACAGGTATTACGATTCATTTTAAAAATATTTCTCGATATTGAAACAATTAGTCAAATATATCAACTAAACTAATTAAAGCAGCAACTCATACGTCGGATTCCCCGGTAAACTTTTTATACAACAAGATTGACTTACGGGATACACAAATTAAACATACATGCAACAAAGCTGTAACTCCTTTAAAAACCTTTTTAATCGTCAAACAAAAACATATATTCTTTCGTACAATTGTCAATACAGAAACTAAATATTTGACATAGGGAGTAACATTACTGCATTTCTCACGATAAAATGATATACGTAAGTTAAAGTACAACTTTTTTCAACGGAGTATTAGTGAAACATTATTAAGAATTAAACTTTGCGTTTATATTGACGTGTGCAAAATTTTTTACTGAATTCGCCTGTGTTGAAATCTGAAAATAGATCTAACTTGAGTTACAAGCTTATTCGATAGGGGTGTCGATTTAGACTACTAAAAAATCATTTATCTCTGTATAATCTCCAAATTTGATATATGTTTGTATATGTTTAAAGTCCGATGACGTCGAAAGAGCTTCCACCATTTCCATAATCTCCAATCTGCCAAAAAGTGCTCTTACATTTGAACCAAGACGAAGACGAAGACCGAGATCTCAGCCTGGAAGTCCAAGGAGTACAATAACGAATAAAAGTGTGCGAAGCACCAGCAGCAGAAAAAGTAGGGACACAGAAGATTCTAGTGATAGTGATGCGAGCAGACTTGAAAATAGTCGAGAGGGAAGGTATTGTATTTTTTAAATAAATACTTCATATAAAAAACACAGGTCAACATGTTTTTTGTAATTTTGAATTTGATAAGTGTTTTTATCTAATAGGGGTACTGTCAATTTGGTTTGAGCCCATCACGGCAAAATTTTTCACATAATAAAAAAAACCTTGTGAGATATTTTGTACTAGAGCAAAGAAGTACGTTATTGGTATTTCGTAAATTGCATTAAAAGTATTTTTTTTAAAATAATTGATACATCGATAAAAAATATTTAACTATAATATTATGTTTATTATCAATGGCAATACTGCCAATGCCGTCAACTTTAGTATCAGTAATCCGGTAGACATTTCATTGTTTTCTTCAGTATTTAAAAATAAGTTTTTAGTTTCTAAATTTTATTTATTACAATTAAAAACAAGTTACCTATGATTACAAATAAAACATACTCATCGCTATTTTCCATTTACTCATTATTATCACAATGGATCCATTTAACAGAGATGTGGCTACGTTTCTTACATACGTTATTTTTACACTGCTGACAAATTGTTTTCGTGCGATTATTTTTGTGTTTACCGCAAATGTAAAAAATTCCAGGTTTGACAAATTCTTGAACGATTTCGTCATTATCTCTATATTTTTCCAAATAAACATAAATTTGTTTAGAAAGATTTTTTAGTGTTGCTCTCAATTTTAAGTGGTCATTTATAAGTTCATATACCAGATCTTTAAGAAATACTCTTTGTCGTTTGTTAATGTCAAGGTTATTAAATTTAAAAATAACATAGGCAATTATTGCTGCTATATCTAGATGTCTATAAAATAATAAAAGAGGCCATCTCCGGGTAATTCTGGAGCTACTATAGGATGAACACATCTGGCCGATGGTATTCACCTCTCCTTTTGTAGCATTATAATCCAAATTTACAGCGGAAGTTGACATGAGTTGTGTCAATGCATTTGCCATGCCTAATTGTTTCAAAAATATTAAAAATACATCCCGAATTAAATTCATAAAGGCACTAGCGAAAAGACTGACAGAACCTTTTATGAGGAAACGATTTGAAAATCCTAGAATTAGCTTAGATATAAAAAACTCGACAAGAAGAATAATTGCACTCGAAGAACCAGTAAAATTTCCACCCGAAGAAAAATTAGAGATTCGGAAATATTGTTATTTATGCACATCTAAACTTCATAGAACGACTTCTATGCTATGATTGTAAAAACTCTAATGTTTATTATGTATTAAGAAAATACGCGCAAAATGTCTTCAAAATAATCGTAACAAAAATAAATGTTGTTTAAAATTAGTGTAGTTTACCTGTTGTCAGAATTTTTTACTAAATAAATTTGTTTATTTTTTGCATAAAAATAAATGACTAGTATTCCCTTAACCTTTGTATATATTTTAAACTTCGCAAAAAAACACTTTTTTTTTTAATTGATGAAATTGTGGAAGCTCGTTATAATAAAGAGAAATTTCAGTACTACTATAAAATAAAGGTATTTTAATAACTTTTTTATATAATACTTATATACCTATGAGAAAATAAAGTTCATCCAGTTGTAACTTATTTCAGTTAAATTTTTTCAAATACCTAAATTTTTTTAATTTTTTAAAAAGGGGTCGGTGGGACTCCACATCACGCTCAACGTAACTGAAATTGCACAAGGGTTTTTTTTTGGCATAGACTTTTAGTCATTCAGCCAGACTCAACATGGTAGAAAAAAGGTGAGTTTATATTAAAATAAATATACAAAACAGTAAACAGGTAAACAGGGTCACTCTCTTCTCGCCTATGGGCCCATCAAGGCATTTTTTTTTACATACAACACTATTCCACGGTAAGAAAGGAATTTAAACAATTGGGTTAGAGACAAAGGTTACGTTATTAACTAATATATAATTATTTACATGGTTATTTTACTATCTTTTAAAAACATAACTAATAATTCATACACTGCTCTCGAGTCTAATGATAATAGGTACTGAAGGTTCCAAGGGGCTAATATATTGTGTTTATGTAAATTATTTATTAATCTGGATGATGCACAAGGGTTAAAATGCGCATTTTTCAAAAAATTGTCTTTGAATTTTATCCGCTCTTTACGGATGAGTATGTATGTATGTAGACCTAATAAAAGTCAAAATAAAGTTATACATATATGAATATTACGTTTAAAAACATGCCACTATTTTGTGCTAATCGAATATCCATTATATAAGTGTGTTGTCTCAATATGTTGACGTCCTCTCTGGAGTACCACAGGGGTCACATTGTGGTGCTCTACTTTTTGTCCTCTTTGTTAACGATGTTGAGAAAGTCATTAAGTATTCAAAATTTCTCAACTTTGCTGATGATAAAAAAATTTATAAAGTCATTACTTGTCAGTATGATCAAATTCAGCTACAAGAGGATCTCAGCAGATTTAGCGATTAGTGCAAACTAAATGAATTAAAATTGAACATTGATAAGTGTTGTGTTATTACTTTTCACAGGAAGCAAACAATTTTAAATTACGATTATAGCATTGATAACACTCAGCTGTCTAGGTAGGACTGTGTTAAGGATTTAGGTGTTTATTTTGATTGTAAATTAACATTTCGTAAGCATCTAGAGGTCACAGTAAACAGTGCATTTAAACAATTAGGGTTTATAACTAGAAACACTTCTCAATGTTCATGTTTTGTTTTACCAATTCTTTTTAATAGTCTCATTCGCTCCAGACTAGAATATGCAATAGTTGTATGGGGACCTTACTATCAAACATCTATAGACAAGCTTGATCGTGTTCAGCAAAAATTTGGTAAACACTATCATTACCGTAGTGCTTTTCATAACCTTTCTGTCCCATACAGTTATAGTATGATAGCTGATCACTTGAAAATGGTTTCTATGAATCGGCGAAAAGATTATTTTTGCCTAATATTCCTTTACAAAATTGCTAGTAATTTGATAAATTGCCCTGAACTTTTAAATCGATTAGGTCTTAACACTCTTCATGGAACTAGGCATACTTCGTTCTTTCATCTACCATTTCATCAATTTAATTATGAATACCAGCCTCTTACTCATATGGTGAGACTATATAATAGGTACCAAAGTGATCTGGACTTATTTTTCCAGTCCTGAGGGGCTTAGAACAATTTAAAAATATGATAAAGAGACTGCTATTTGTGTGATATTAGTTTGTATTCAAGTTAATTAGTAGTTTTTGTTAAACTTTACTAATTATTTTCCAATGTTATGCTTACTTTAAAAAATTTTATATATTATATTTTGTTCCAATGTAAATGGTATATCCGTTAATAAATAAATAATAATATTGCAGGAAGTCTAATACACGCAAAGACACTGGTTATTCTACAGCCAGTTCGACAGTTAGCGCCAAAAATCACCACCAGCCTCAGCAGAAATCTTTCGAAAATATGGATGCAGAAACACGAAGGATGCTAAAGCAAAAACTGAAACGTTCAGACAAAGAGACACGCGGCAGAAGAAAACTCGAAGACGTGTTTTCAGAAGAAAGTGATGGCACTTACTTGGAAGAAGAACGACCTCGGGAGAGAAATTACCATCAAAGAAACAGACATAAAGACAGAAATTATGATAAAAATTCAACGGTGACTATAAGCGATCAGTCCTCAGACTGACGTCATCAACTAGCCATCATGGCTATATTTTGTTTGTATTTTTTCATTTTTATATGTTGTTTGTTTTTTATATATTGCGGTATTAACACTGAGGGACTTGTTATTGCAAGAGTAAATAGAACAAACAGAACTAGTATTTAGGAGGTCTTTTAGGTTTGTATGGTTAACACTTTAATTGCCATGTGGACACAGGCAATTTTAGTTCTCTGTCATGTGTACATTGAACATATAATGGACACAGGTTTTATCAGCGTGTCCGTGGCTGCTACACATTTACCGTGTATTTAAATAGGAATATCATTAAGTCTGGCGTAGAACTATGACATTTAAAAATATCCCGGTTTTTTTTTAATTTTTAAGGGATTTTAATTTTTAAGATATAAGGGATAATAAAATGAAAATTAAATAAAAATCAACTTTTTTTATTTTTTTTTGATAGTACAGCATACTATATAATCAAAAGGAACATAGAATGTAGTATTTTTTTAACTAGAAAATTAAGTACTGAGAGTTAGTGTTGTTGTTCATGTCTTAGTTATTTTTTTTTTGTGAAAACATGGTTAGCAAAGAAACATTCTAAACACATAAAAAGGCTCTCTTCACATCCGTTGCATACACATGTTACTCGTTTTGTGTTTTTTACAGCATAAATTCAACCATGTAGTTCAGAGTTTTTTTTTGTAACAAATCGTGCATCTGCCTCTTTTATTCAAAGCATTTTGAGTAAGTTCATGTTTGGTTTGAACTGGTACAGGAAGGAGTAGATTACTACATTGAAGAAGTTGCATGCACAGTTTGTTTGGTAATGATCTCCCCTTTTTTGAGTTTGGCTTCTACAATATCTTTGGGAAGATTTTTTCGGTTTTTTCTCATCTTTCCAATAAGTTGAGTGGATCTAGCTTCAGCAATGTTACCTGATATATACCAGTTGTCCGTCATAAGAGTCCTACCCTGATCCAATAAAGGTTTAATCATTTCCATAACTACCCTTTCAGCAACCGATTGTCCATTAATTTTTTCTTTACCGCAATATATTTTAATTGTATGGGTATAGCCTTCTAACAAACAAATTTCAAACAGCTTTATTCCAAAATTATGACGTTTTCCGTTATACTAACGAAATTTTGCGCCAGTAATCAGCTAATGACGGCTTTGAGTCTAGTCCCATCCAAAGAAGGAGCGCTATCAATGTTCGCATTTCAGTGTAGTTAGTCTCTTTCCAATAATTAAAACGTGACTCTTTCGTAGTTGTTTCATTTACTATTCTAGTAAGAATTTGTTGCTTTGCATACCTATTTTGTTTCGAGGACAATCATATTTTTAACATCTTCAAAGACAAACAGTTCAAAAAAGTTCATTCTTACCAGCCATTTCGTTTTTCAAATGTTCAGAAATGCCAAAGTTCAAACGTCAATCGAAAATTTGAAAATTTCCGGAAACAGGTCCCCAATTTGAATCTTGTAAAGAATTTTCTTCTGGCCTAACTGTATCTGCCAAAAAATCATCATCTTGTGTCAAAGAACTGTCTGATTCTTCCTCCATTACTCTAGATGACTGAACACGGGATGGTCCTGAAGATGCAATTTAAATGATATATTTATAATACGTGAAACGAACTTAAATTCATTTGTGTGAAGCCAATCTAATAGTAAAAAATCGGATTATACAAACTAAAAGTTTATTTAAGATTTTAGTGAACAAACGTTTTCTCAAAATTTTCTTTTTTTTTTTCGCTACAGGTTCATTGTCGAATTCACTCATCAACGCTGAATCTATATTATATGTAGGATTTAAATCTAACTACTTTTTTTTCTAAACTCCTCCAACTCACCTTTTCTGCTTCTAATTCCAACTCTAAATAACGGAGTTGTTTGTTATGGTACGCCATATTAACTTTTTTCAATCGTGAACTCGACGATACGCTCCCACCGGAAGTAAATAACAAACTGAAGCATCTTACACGTGTCACTCTCTTACTGGAAAGATAACAGACTATTTGTAATTTTTACAAAACTAACCAAAAAACAAATCTGGTTTTATGATTTTTGCTAAAAACAAACACAGATAGAGTAATTAAGAAGAAAAAAATATTTTGGTCCAGAAGACCCGGTACAAAATTTCTGAATTTACGTGGCAGTTAAAGTGTTAAAGTGTTAAAAAATAATAGATATGGATGCAGAGTAAAACATTTTGAGGATTGAAGTATATACTAATATTTTGTTTTCTTAGTTTATCCTATTGTGAATCTCAGCTGTTTGAAGGTAGCAAATATATATAAATAAATAAATAAATAAATAAATACTTTATTTTCGTTTAGAAAAACATAGTTTGTGTAGAATTGGTCAGTTAATTAAATAAAACAAACAAGTAAAGAAACACACTAAACACACTAAACAAACTAACAACAAAATGAGTAACACTTCAAATTGAACAAACTCTCCAATTGAATAGAAAATGTGTGTAGTCAGAAATTCCTTTAAATTTAGTTTAAAGCTTATCATGCTCTTACACAATTTTATATGCAAAGGTAATTTATTAAAAAGTCTTTGTTCCATTATATTAGGAGACCTGAAATATATAGTTCCTCTGCATATAAGAATACGTAAGGTATCTTTATATCTAGTATTTAAGTTATGAAAATTTTCTAGATTATATACTACAAAGTCTCCAGAATATTGTCATCCGGGGGCCTTAGGCGTGGACTAATACGCACCCCGATGCGCATCGACCCGTCTTAAAACATCTTCCGATTTTTCTATTGGCCGAGAGATCTGAAAATGCCTTATAGAAACATATAAATATAAAAGCGCGTCACAAACTTGATGAACATGAAAATCCACATAGAGGATCTTAGAAAGGCAACAGGACCCACGCAGTGCTTCAACTGTCAGGGACGCCATCACGCACAAAGAGCATGCTTTAAAACACCCCGTTGTGTAAGGTGCGGCAAAAGTCGCTAAAGTAGAGACTGCCAGATGCCTAAAGAGTAAAAGGCAAAATGCGCAAATTGCCAAGGACAGCACCCGGAAAACTTAATAGGGTGCCCCAGATGCCCAACTTGTAGTCGCCAACAGCAACCTCAAAAAGAAAGACCAAAAGTCACCAAAAGACACAAAGAAGGCCACAAACTACATCCAGTGGGTCTTCATACTCTCAGGCAGCAAAGGCACAAAGCACTGACAATACGATTCTCATCTCGAAATAACAACAAGATGGCTTAGTAAACTCGGTAAAAGAACTAGTTACTAGGATAGTCCACGAGGCGATCGCCGACGTAAAGCTAGCACTGAACTAGTGCAAGCAAATAGGGGATACTTGAGGATAGGGTCCTGGAATCCAGGAGGCATAAGGACCAACCAGAATATACTGGACGAACTGGTCAACAGATACGAAATGGATGTCGTGACAATACAGGAAACAAAGCTGACGAACAACATCAATATTAAGTTTCCAGGCTACGACATATATAGGAACGATAACACAGGAAGATCAAGTGGCACGGCAATATTAGTGCAAAAAGACATGACACATCAGAATACTAACACCACAACTGAATACTATGCAAGCAACAACAGTAAGAATAAAAATAAGGCAAGGAGAAGTCAAAATTACCTCTGCCTACGTAAAACTTCAAGATCTACTGATCGAAGACGACTTAAACCCGTTCCTTAACGACGAACCCTCAATTTTAATAGGAGACGTAAACGCAAGATCCCCTAACTCGAACGACAGAGCTACGAACAGAAATGGAAGACTACTAAATTCATATTTAGAAAACAACGACGACGTTATGGCAATGGGCCCCACAGACCCAACACACTACCCAGAAAATGGACTTCCTACACACATAGACATTGTAGTTGGAAGACTAGGACTACAAACATAATTACAAACATTAAACAAAGGCACAACCGATCACAACCGCATTCTATTAGAACTAGGAATGTGGGAAGAAGAAAGTATAATCAAAAGAGTTAAAAAGAAAACAAAGTGGACGAACTTCAAAAGAATCGTGAGCACTGGAATAAACATAGTTCTAGTGATAGACAACCCACGAGAAATAGAAGACAGAGTCCTAGAGTTGGAAAACATCATCCAACAAACACTCAGAAACAGCACTACAGAAGAGGAAGTAGAAATTCACACGGGTAGATTTAAAGATATACCACAAGTAATAAAAGACTTGATAAGGGAAAAGCACAGAGCAAAGTAGACAGCAAGAAGGACAAGAAACCAGGCAGATAAAAATAGAGCAAATAAAATAAACAGAGAGGTCAAAACAGCACTACAACAACACCGTAGTGAAAGCTGGGAAAACCACATAAAACATGGAAGAACAAGGACGAAATATGCAAAATATTTGGAGGCTTCAGAAAATACTGAGAAGCGGCAGAAAGCAAATCCCTCCATTACACGGAGAAAACGGAATAGTTTACACTACTGTGGAAAAAGCAGAGGTAATGAGGAGTACTTTCGAGAGAGATTGTACTGTACTCGAAGGCTGCTTCTGTACACTGTATGTTGTATACACACAAGAGTACACTGGTATGTTGTGTTACAGTAATTACCACGTAGACTGACTGTTTCTTTTTACTTAAATTTCCTGCAAGTTTTTCCTGATGCTTGATAAACCGTAAAATACATATAGGGGAATGGTGAGACTCAAAATAAAAAGAAATATCACCGTCTATATATTGATATGATAAGCTAGTTGTCCAAAACAGAATTATTAAGTTTTTTTTCTTCTTTATCGACAAGAATTATTTATTCTATTTTTTTTGTATAAAAACTCTAACTGTTGTTAGTATGTTTAGTCAAAACTAAAAAGTTGTTAGTGTTGTATGTTGTTTTCATCTAATATTTCATTATTTTGATCATTCTGAATTAACTAATAAACTTTTTTATTTTTATCTAAGAATAAGTATCTTCAATTGTTAACTATATATCAGAATGTTTGGATATCGTAATGATTTTTTAAATTGTCATGAGTAAATTTTTATACGAACCAAATCAGAATGGTTTTTGTATCTAGAAAGTCGCGTTGTTAAAATGGTCATTTTAAATGGTTAAACGTTTTAAATTGTGTACAACACGTCTACAAATAATTGTTAAATGAATCTAAGAATATAATTATGTACTCTTTTAGAAGAACGAATAAAGGTTATTATAGTCAAAATTTATTAGCCAGTATTTTTTTTCTTGATATCACCTTAAACTATTCTTCCAAATTTATATACTAGTATAATAAAAGATTTACTAAAGGCGTTGTGAATTTTAAAAAAGTAATTTTACGAGCCTCTTCTTATTCTCAAACAGGCTGGTAAAGAACTTTACAAGTCAAGCCCTACATCTCACTCAACGCATAGATCAGGACTACCAAGAAAACGAATTATAGGTGTGATATTCGTAGACCTATGTAGCCACCGCAGCGTACGATACTGTCAGTCATAGACTACTCCTTGAAAAGGTCAGAGCATTAAGAGGAGATAAAAAATTTACGACCGTACAAAAATCATTGCTAAAAACAGGAGATTTTATGTCTCTAGTGAGGGAAAAGGACGAAAAAAGATGAAGCCCAACTCAGGACATTCGAGAGAAAAATACTGAGGAAAGTATATGGCCCGGTACAAGAGGAAGATGGCACATGGAGAATCAGGAGAAACGACGAGGTTAATGAGTTAAATGAAGGTTATGACATTGTAAGATTTGTGAAAAGTCAAAGACTGTCATGGCTGGGACATGTGCAGAGACAAAACGATGCAAAAACAACAAAGAAAATGTTACAATGGAAGCCCATAGGAAGGCGAAAAAAAGGAAGGCCCAGAACGAGATGGTTGGATGACGTGGAAGACGACCTGAAAACAATGAACATAAGACAATGAAGAAGAAGGGCACAAGAGAGATCTGAATGGAAGGACATAGCCAGACAGGCAAAGACCCATCCAGGGTTATGATACCAAAAGAAGAAGAAGATTGAGGGAAAAACTGGCACCGCTATGACCCATGCTGTTTAACGCCAACACTAACGACCATCCAATGATTCAAACTGCCGAGCACTTCCTGTATACTGACAACTTTCCTTTTGAAACCAGCCTCGAAGGAAGTACTCGTGATCTTACAATTTACTATGATTGGAAATCGCTAAAGCCCAACCCCACCAAAACCCAAGTCTGTTATTTCCATCTAAGATAGAGGCAAAAAGAAAGCTAAAAATCAGATGAAACAGGCATCTACTGGAATACGCAGAGGATCCAATATATTGCAATACTGTCAAATGACCGCTCTGAAGGTAGCATCCCATAATACCCTACTTCTTTATTACCAGCCGAACGTCCCAACTACAGCCAAAGTACTCGGCTTTTCGACGGGCGAATATGCATGCCCTGTCTGGGTTAAATCGGCACACGTTAAAAAAGTGGACGTGGTCCGAATAGCAACAAGGTGCCTAAAAGTCACGATATTATTTTTCTGTTTATCGACACGATATGAATAAATAAAATAGTCACAGACAGAATAGAAATGGACCAGTTTTGTCCTGATATAATAAAAAAGTATAGTTTACAAGTAATACAAGAAAAACTGTTAATGTTAGAAAATTGGTACAAAAATATATTATGATTTAAACTAGAAGAGTATTGAAAAATTAAGCTATTTTAAGCACGTTTTAGAAAGAAACAACTTTGGAAAACATCAACCTGAACACAAAGTTCATAAATAATTAGTTTACTTTCAACAACAATATTAGTAAAATAAATAGGTTTAGTTGTTTTCCTGTTTATACACGTGTATTAACGGGCGCGAAAACCGCGAACGTTATCACGGTATCAATGGGTCGCGAATCTGGACGCGTGGACCATCAGTAACAGACTTTAGATGCGGAATTGCATGTGTGAAGGTATAATGTAAGGTACGAAAACCGGCAATCAACGCATGGCCGGTCGATAATTCCTAGAACCAGTTTATTGAAAAATATAGCTTACAAGAAAATATCGACACTAGGTGCTGTACTAGCAGCTCCTTGAAGCAGGAATTAACCATAAAGCCCAAGTGCACATTCAACACAGGTAAAGTCAACACGCACACACACACACACACAAACACACACACAAACTTCATTACACTAATCCTAAAAAAATTTTCCCATGCAAGAAAATTTTATAGCGCCCTCAAAAACCACAACCTCCTCGAAGTTCCCCTTTAACTTAGAAATGGGACCATCCGAAAACCAAGTTATCCTTTAGACAAAATTTCCTATTCCCAACATAAGAGAATGGGAAGAGGATTTGTACGCCATTACAGACCACAGTCACATAACTGTATCCAAGCACAAACTTATAATACACAGATACAAACAACACTACACCAAAAATACTCACCACACCAAAGAAAATACAAAGAAACAATCACACAGAACAATATCCTATCCCGTCCACATTAAAGCATCCACTCTTTACTACGATCCTCCACCACAAAATCACCATACCTACATACCCCTACAAACACAAAACACACTCTCACCAATACACACTCAATCAACACCCATTCACACATCTATCCACACCACACTCACCACACTACAACAAACAAAACCTACATAACCACAAACAACCAACACACAACCCACAACACCATATACACAACAATCACCACACACCACCCAAAAGTACAGAATCGAGGACATCCCCCCAGACATCTGTCAGCTAAGACCATTCTATTGACTTATCAAAGACAACGATCTAATCCCATATTTAGACTCAATAAAATGCTTCCCAACCCAAAAGGCAGCTTCCGTAAGAACTACCAATCTTCTAGACCTCAAAGATCTCACGATAAAACTTTGACAAATCACCGAATATAGCGGTATTTTCTTAAATTCAGGTTTGAAATCTAAAAGCCCAGCTGATCCGCAACCCTTTCTAAATCGTCAACAAAACTTTCATTTATTCATTACTGACGTCGACAAAAAACATCTCAAAAAATCATCGAGGATAATCAATCCGAAAACAAATTCCCCTTTTACCAAAATAGTTCGTATAATTGCCCGCTGTATAAATCAACCCACCTCTTTCATTAGAGTTTTTACAAACTCTGCATCTAAATTCGCCGATGCACTCTTGAATGGTATTAACTATTAACTCGTACATACTTCCAAGCAAATCACCTCATACGACCTATCCTCGGGCATGAAATCCCTAATCCAGTTCACATTCATGATCTTCTATAATGTCTTCCATAAATCAAACCTTCACTCAACTCCGCACATAAAATACACAATACAACACACACATTCATTATTCATATATACACTTATCTTTTACCCGTTACCCACACATACACTTTACCTCCACCCAAGCTCACATATCATAAACATACAAACACCAAAAAAGAAACAAGCCAACGAATAACTACATAAACCCGCACAATCCACACACACCAAACACTAAACAGAAAACCCCATACACTCCTTAAGAGTCTGTTTTCCTGTTTATTGACACGATATGAATAAATATAAATAATCACAAAACAGACTAGAAATATTATTAACCCGTTTTCTCCTTGTATATACATACCAAAATATAGTTTACAAGTAAAACAAGAATAAGCAGTTGATGTTAGAAAATTGATACAAAAACATTATTATGATTTAAACTGGAAGTGTATTGAAGAATTAAGCTATTTTATAAATAATAAAATATTTATAAATAATTAGTTTACTTTCAACGATAATACTAGTAAAGTAAACAGGTTCCCCGTTTTCCTGTTTATCAACACGATATAAATCATGGACGTATAAATAAAGAACGTCCATGATATAAATAAATATAAATAGTCACAAAAAAGAATAAAAAGATGAACCACTTTTGCATTTACCAGATGAGATTTACCAGAATATTATGTCGTTTAAATTTATTTCATAAATAATTTGTTTACTTTCAACAACAATAAATCATAATTTAAGTTTGATGCTAATTACTAATCCTTATCTTTACTCATAAACGAATATTTTAAAATATCTGGTGCAAAATGCGGCTTTTATCAAATTCTCCAATATCCTTTATCTTCTTGTTTCTTTCTTTTTTGTATGTAGGTTTTAAAGCCTTTTTCTTCTTCAATATATTAGTCTAGTAGATTAGTCTACTAAACGTTGTATTTAGGAGGGCTATTCCTCTGTAGTTTTGTGGACAAGTTTTTTGTCCTCTTTTAAATATGGGGATTGTGAAGCTCTTATGCCATTCCTCTGGTGTTTCTGTGTCGTTTACGATTTTGTTAAATAGTTGTGACAGTTTACTTGCCTAAATCGTTTTTATAAATTTGCTTAGATTGGTTTAGGTGGGAGATTGTCACTTTCCATATGGTACACCTCGTACATTAATTGTAATTAACAAAAAGCACGAGATAAGTGCTTCAATTTATAATTCGAAATGACAAGAAATGGAATTTGCAATTTGTGAATTTGTAGTTTATGATATTTGAAAGGAAGAAAATAATTTCAACGAATACAAACGTAATTTATTCATAAGAAAGATGGTTTACAAAAACGATTTAAAATTTACAACTTACTTAGTAGAAAGATCTTACATACTAATTTTTACGTTTATTATTTAAGTCTAAATGTTTAAATTTATCCGTCACCTCCCTTTCATCCAGATTATTTACTATTGCGAACAAAAAAGCTTGGTTCCTAAGTATCTCCACTTTATTTTCGAACGTACATAGAGGAGATTCTGTTTTAATAATATCTTGGCTCTCGCGAGTACTGATAAAATATTGCTTTAACATATCGGTCGTACTATTAATTAACGGTTTCAGTGGATCTAAAGAAACCGTTTCACGTGCCGCTACTGGAGAAGCCGGTTTCCTCGATCGCCTGGCTCTTGGCTTCTTCTTTGTGCCATTACGTGCAGCAGTTTGATCCTTTTTCGTTTTCTTAGGCATTTCCGACGGTTCGGAAGTGCCGGAGATATTTTGGATTTCGCGTATGGTGTAATCAAAAGCTTCAATCTTTTTGGTTTCTGGATTGTATTCTGGTCTCTCGTGTACATTGACAGGCCATTCTTTGGGTAATTTTGTAGCGGGAGATTTTTTAACAGCCTAAAAATAAACAAAAAAATTAGGACATCATTTTTTTAATGGACATCATATTTTAGATATTAAGTATATATTTTCATGTAACTTTCTAGCTAAAGTTTAGTGTCTGAGATTTCAGGTCGCGCTAGCGTCCCTAACATGTCTTAACGACCACTTAAGTAGCCGGTACCGACGGTTTTACGTGCACTTTTAATTATTTATGTTATGACTGCCTTCATTGTTATATGGCCAGTTCTACAGTTGAGTCCACGGTTCAAATTTCTAGAAACTGACTTCATTTACAGCGAAACACATAAATTGTATACGAAAGCTGCACTCTTCACCTTGAAAACACGTTTTGATTTTTGTCGATAGTACACTCTTATTAATATCGATTTTTTACCGTCGAATGATACAAATTTTATTGAACATTGATTTCGCGCGCGGAACTGATATTTAAAATCGCCGATCGCTTCAAACGTTGTTTCTGGGAGAACGGTTTATTCTACGCAAAAAGTGCTAATAAAAATTTTTGGTTTGACTTTTCAAACGAATAAAGAGTTTTGACGATATCTCTCACACACTTAAGGTTCATTTCAGATGTCCGTGCAGTCAAGGAATGTACCTGCGGCTATATTCCAATAGCGTACTATTTCAACATTCTTTAGGATTTTAACTAGACGAATAATGGTTATACTTGGTAATTACACTTGGTTTAATTGGAAAATTACACATTCATGGAATGCATTTTAATAATTTGTACTTAATGTGCATGAGCAATTATTTAATTACTTTCTAACGTAACTGTTTAATTAATTTTTAAAGTGGACAACTTCCAAATGTTGTAAACACCGTATCTATATATATTTTTAACCTTTGGAAATCTCAAATACTCGTTGGTTGATTTTCGTAACGGCGTCATGGCGGATTTTTCTCCAGCAAAAGGCTAAAGCTCACTGCGTTCTCGGCTAACGAAAAGATCATCATATTAAATGTTTTCAATGTATTACAACACGATAATCCTACGTGCTCCTTAGACAGTATTGTGGAGATGTGCGCAAAGTACACAGGATGTACCAAGAGCTCAATTTATAATTTAAAAAGGGAGGACAAGGAAGAGGTCATCACGAATCCTCTTGTAAAATCAGGAAGGCGACCACTGGAAATTAATGAAAATGTTAAAAGTTTAATTCGAAGAAAGGTTCATTCTTTTTTTTTGCCAAGGAAATTCCAACAATTTCAAATATTCATGCCGCATTGCATGATGATTATGTGCTGGGCATCAGTAGAACTCGATTGTGAAAGATATTTCACGAATTAAATTTTTCGTGGGAAGCCATTAACAGAAAATTAATGTTAATTTACAGTCCGGAAATAGTTTCTTGGAGAAGGCAGTATCTTCGAAAAATTAAACAGTACAGAGAAAAAAATCGAAGAATATATTATTTAAATGAGACATTAATAAATAAAGATCATACGGTTTCCAAGGTATGGCAAGACAAAAATGTTAAAAGCAACCGACAAGCTGTGTTGGAGGGATTTTCCACAGGTGTTAGCACCGTCAGGACAAGGGAGAAAGCTTATAATTACCCATATTGGGAGTTCTGAGGTTTTGCTTTTAAGGAAGGGTTGCTCCTATTTGAATCCAACAAAACGAGCGACTACCGCAAGGACATGAACGCCGATGTGTTTAAAGAATATTTTGAACAAATGCTAAAATTTATAACAGAAGGTTCAATTATCGTTGTGGACAATGCTAAATATCATTCACAGCTAACCGAACTATTTCCTACAACAGCGTAAAAGAAAGAGAATATTAGACAGTGGTTAATTAATTAAAATATATCCTTTGGAGATGACCTAAAATTGGAACTTTTGCAAATCGCGAAGGCAACACATACTTTCACACGCATAAATAATGCGTGTCGTAGACGAAATGGCCAAAAAACTTAACGTTACAGTATTCATAGTGCCACCTTATCACTGTGAATTAAAACCTATAGAGTTGATTTGGGCCCAAGTAAAAGGGGACGTGGCAAGAAATAACATCACTTACAAACTTGCAGACGTTAAATAACTTTTTAAACACGCTTTACACAATTCCACTGCCTTAAACTAGAACCAATGCATTCAACATGTGATAAAAGAAGAAGAAAAAATGTGGGACTTGGACAACACATTAGACATCTTGGTGAAACCATTAATTATTAACGTGACTGCTGAATACACCTCCAAGGATGAAGAATAAGTCAACGCAGATTATGCATAACGTGATACTTATTATAATCTTATAATCTTTTAGCTAAGTATTTAGTATTATTTGTAATTATGCACAAAATAAAATTATTAGACATTGACAAAGTTTTTAATCTTGAAAAATTAAACTGATGCGAAACTGTCGATAAAATATTTTTTTGCTTAAAAAACTAACATTTGCATTACTCAAATAAAAAAATAAAATAAAAATAAAAAAAAGTGATACTTCTTCATATATAACTTTTACAAATGCTGTAAAACCCATTTGCACGCCCATGTACGTTTTACACTTATATAAAATGGTAAATAAAACCATTATAAGCTCATTAACTATTGTCTAGGAGACTCTTTAAAACCCTTATGGGGCCTATTAAATACTGGTTTTCAAACGGAAATTGCACATTCCATAACACATTCATTTACTGCACGGACATCTGAAATGAACTATAGTTCTATTTAAATTTAAAGATATTAAGCGCTGAATTAAGGACCCTACCAATTATTAAGTAACTGCAGTAAAAGGTAGAAGCAGATGAACTCTCGAACGGTAGAATTAGCGATGCTTTCCTTTAAGATATAACAAAATATAAAATATTAAGATCAGTGACAAGCAATCAAGAAAAGTTTGTAGTGTTTTATGATAGGAGATGTTTGTCCAATTTGTAGTCTGAGAAGGCTATGACATGAAATAAAACATTCGAAAAAAGTAAAATAAAATAATAAGTACCTTATTTTCTTTCTCCTCCGTGTCATCATCTGTAGTGTCAAAAAACACAAAGTCTTCTTCATAGAACAGTTCGTGAGACAGATTTTTCGATTTATTTCTAACGGTTCGTATAGGATTTCTTCTGATATTACTATCAGTGTTTGTAACATCTTCTTTGACATTAAGTTCACTATCTACACTTACTTCATTTTTATATTCTTTTATAAAGATTATATCGTCATCACTTTCAGTTTTCGTCTCAATTTCAGTCTCCGTCTTCAGTTCAGTGAGGTTTGACTCCGTCTTCATACTTAAATCGATTACATTGTTTGTCTCAGTTTCATTTTTACATAATTCTCCATTCGTGTAATGGAAATATTCTGGTTCGAATACTAGTTCAGGTATATCTGGGCCAAAAGAAGCACCGTAGTCATTTAGGACCATCGGGAACTGACTACAACTTTGCTTGGGATGATACAGCACAGGTGTTTCTAATAAAACGATTTCGTCGTTTTCCAGCATATTTGTGTTTTCTTCCTTAGAGTTATTCTGAGGATCCATTTCTCTATGGCTGTAAAAATAAAAACAACGTTTAGTGAATATTTTAAATTATAGATGTATAAAGAACATACCGAAAATAAATTTTTTAAATGACAAATTGTTTAAATTTAAAATTGTATTTGTCACTGTCAATGTTAAGTTTTTGAAAGGAACAGCTAAGCATACTATGCGTAGCTAGGTAATCCGTCCGTTGACGTTTAACATGACAATATTTATATTTACGTCAACAATACGTCTTACGTAATTTCTTCGTCTAAATGTTTAAATTGTTGGTAATAAAGTAAAAAAAAACAAGAAGTTTTAATACTTCTACAACTATTTAAATAAAGTTCAAATACTTCTAAAAGAGCAATAATTTTAAAAATTGTACAGATACGGAATAATAAAAAGATCAGAATGCCCACTCTGCTTGGCGAGATAAGTACGCGCATCTCGTTCGCGCTGACGGAATCAGCCATGTTTTAAACGGAACCAGTGCTGTTCAGTGAAATGTGAAATTGTGACTCACAGCAATATGTATGTTGAATATGTTCTACATATATTGATCCTGCATCGGAACAATAGACATTTTGGAAAAATTAGACAAGTTTCGGTTAGATTATGTCATCTCGAGCAGCTGCTCCGAATATCCACGTTGCTATCATTAATTGAATTATTTGTAATTGAATTTGTTTTATAAGTAAATAAATAGTTGTGTTTTGTTAGTATGTGCTTCATTAAATACACAACAGTATATACAAATATCCATTCTGAATATACAAACATAATATGTGAATAATGCCACAGAATACATCACCAAACAAGAAGCGAAACGAAGGGCTGTTTCACAATCCAATTTTCTGTGACAATCCGCCATGTTCTAAATAGTTTATCTGTCAACATATAAAAACTGAAGTTTGTTATTTGTTTACGTATTGAAAAGTGTTGTTTCGTGTGTGTTGTTTAATAGTAAAAAAAGAATAATACTGTTATACATATTTTTGTAATAAACTCATTGTGATGACTACACGAAAAGGAAAACTTTATTGTGTTGTTCGTGGATGCCCATATAAATCTGGTGAGGGAAAAGGTAAGTCTCTCTTCAATACCAAGAGATCGTAGCAGGTAAACAACTTAAATTTAAAATTCAAACGCGTTACAAAAGTTATCTGAACATTTATATTTTAGTTAAATACACTTTTTTTAGAAAAAAATACAATTTATACAAAACAGATCTACTTAAAAAACATTAGTTTTAATGATAACTTCGTTTTTCAATGTAACTATAATTTGACTACAGTTTTGAACGACTTCCTCATTACTTTTCTTAGTGTAGTGTAGTTTAACTGTCATTGTCACTCCGAAGTTTCTGTCCTACGAACATCAAAGGTACCTACAAAGCTTTCGCTTCTTTTTGGGTGGAGTATTCTGTGATAATGCTTTCGATTTATTATTATTATTTTATTAAGAATAAATAACGTAGTTTCTTATACCTTCCACTTTACACATACTACAAGGAAATAGAGCATTGAAAAAAGCCTCATTCTACCGATTGAAACTAATTTTTTGAAAAAAATAATTGAAAATAAGGTAATGGCACCAGTAGTGGACAGGGCACCTATAGGTGACACTTATGAAATAAATTCAATCAAATAAGGGTTAAAATTACAGAAATCTTCTCTGGCATAAATTTAATTCTTTGCTGTTAGTGCCATCTATCAGTGAGCATTAAAAGTAGTTTGCTATTTCTGAATCCAAGATGGCTATTAATTGTTTTCACAAGTAGATGCATGGTCCTATCGTCTTAAAGTTTTTTTGTTAGTAGAGTGACTAAAAGGTAAGAAAACATTATTAATATTTTTTGGTACTTTTTATTTAAGTTTAGACATATTAAGAACTAATGCTAGTGGGGGTTGGAAGTTATTTTCTTATTTATTAATAAATTTTAGTAAATAACCTTGAAATAAACCAGATACAAGGGGTGTCATCTTTAGGTAACTAGAATTCATGTAAAATTTTTTTGACACCAGTACATGACACCCAGTGTCAGGTATTGGTTACAATCAGAAAATGTGGGTTCCAATACGTGACAGCTTTTTTTTGTTATAGATTTAAAAGGATGCCAAAAAAAATATTACAATACAGTCATGAAGATATGGAAGCAGCTTTGGTAGATTGCCGAAATGGAATGCCTACGGCAACCTCTGCCAGACTCCATAAAGTTCCACGAGTTACCTTACTCTACAAATTGAAAGGCAAAAATCCAGTAGAAAGAAGAATGGGTCCAAATCCAATATTTACTGCAGAGGAAGAAAATAGGCTAGTGCAGTGGATAATATCAATGGCAAGTCGAAAATTCCCAATTACAAGAAGCATTTTAATCGTAAGTGCTAGAAAATTGGCGATAGAATTAAGTAAACCTCTGAACTTAAAAAACTACAAAATTGAAAAGAAATGGTATTACGGATTTTTAAAAAGGCATCCAGAAATTTCTCAAAGAGTTTGCCAAAATCTTACCAGCAGCAGAAAAAATGTAACTGAACAACAAATTAAAAACTGGTTCACTGAAGTTTACGATTATCTCTCAGAATCAAATTATTGTGATATCCTCAAAGACCCTACCAGGGTCTTTAATGCTGACGAATCAGCCTTTTTTTTAAATCCAAAAGGACAAAAAATTCTAGCAAAAAGAGGTGACCGATCTGTCTACCAAGCTGTTGGAAATGATGAGAAAGAGTGTCTTACTGTTTTGGTAGCATGTAATGCTGCAGGTAGTGTTGGTCCACCAATGGTCATATTCCGATATGTAAGAATTCCAGCAGTTCTGGCGGAGAGTGTACCAAAACAGTGGGGAATAGGTCGCTCAGAGAGCGGATGGATGACTGCTGAAGGATTTTTTGAATATATCACCAATGTGTTTTTTCCTTGGCTGACAGAAGTTGCCAAAATACCTTTGCCCATTATTTTATTTGTGGATGGACACTCATCCCACCTGACTTTGCCTCTAAGTAATTTTTGTATTGATAAGGGTATAATATTAATCGCATTATTTCCAAATTCAACCCACTTGTTACAGCCACTGGATGTAGCTATATTTAAATCTCTAAAGGGTACCTGGAAAGAAAATGTTTTGGAATGGAGATTAGAAAACAATATGTCTGAATTAAAAAAACATAATTTTGCACCACTGCTAGAAAAAATTATAAATTCAAAGATTACACCAGACATTGCAAAAAATGGTTTTCGTAAATGCGGTTTGGTGCCATGGAACCCAAATGCAGTGGATTATACTAAAATTACACCACCTACTGAAGAGAATAATCTGCTTCAAGAACCAATTCAAAATTTAGCTCTGGAAGAAAACTTAGGCAACGTAGATTGGATATCCTTTAAGTTAACATTAAGCAAACTTATTGGCGAACAAAAAGTTTCAGATTTTGTGAGAGGTATTCAGAACAATGAAGACAAATCACTATTTAAAATTTGGGAGAAAGTTTGCGATTATGTGACATCATCTCAAAAATATCAAGAACGGACATTTGTTGATGATCAGACAGTACAAAACGTGACAATTATGGAAAGACTGGAAAACGTAGAAGAAAAAGAAAATATACCTGATAAATTAGAAAATATAATAGATGTATCAGTTATTCACTCGACACCTGTAAAAGATTCTACTCCTGAAAAAATTCCAATAGTAACATCAACACCAGTTAACATAAACATTAACATAGAAGCAGGTCAGTATGTTCCATCACCTTTTAAAAGGGCCTTATTCTGGCCGGAAACGAGCAAGGAATCTTTAAATAAAAGGAAAAGAAAAGAAAAGATACCATCTGTTGTGACCTCTGATTCATGGCAAGAATACAATAAAAAGAAACAACAAGTAAAAGAAGAACAGGAAAAAATTAAAATTGAGAGAAAAAAAAAAGAGAGAAGAAGCTAAGGCTGAAAAAATATTAAAAAAGAAAAAGAATAAGATTGAGTCAGCATCAGAAGATAGTGATGTTAGTGACATAGAGTATGCAGAGTCTGAAAATTCTGGATGGAATGAGGATTTCGAAGATACAGGTGCTGAAGATATACAAAAGCTAATCACAATAGAAAATTTAAGTGAACTACAAAGTGGTGATTTCATTCTAGTGTCATTTATGGGAGGGAAAAGAAATTCCCAAAGATTTAAATATGTCTGCATTGTTCAGAAAAAATGCTCTAAGAACGAATTATTAGTTATGGGATGCAAATCTATTGATACTACAAAACAAACTTTTAAGGCTGTTGAGGATGATGTGTCCACAGTAGCTTTTAATCAAATTTTGGGAAAATTAGAAAATCCACAAGTGGTGCAATCTGGTGATAGGTTTAAATATGTTTTTCAAGCACCAGTTTCCGATTTGAAAGAAATGTTTTAAAATCTTGTAGTTTTTGTCATAAATAGAAGTTTTAATGTGTTTAAATTTAAGAAGTTATATATTCAGTAATTTTAGTTTTAAGTTTTTACATCTTTGTTTGAATAGGTATTATGTGCTTATTAATAATGCTGCATTTTCATATTTATATTTTAGTTTATTTAGGTGTCACCTATAGGGTTCTTGTGTTGTCATCAACTGGTGACCTTCAATTTTTATCTGTCATCTATAGGGGAACATGTATTTTATCAAAAAACATTAAAAATAAAATCTTAAATAAACAACTTTTCGATTTTTTTAAAGATATTTATAAAAAATAAGTAGTAATAGTCACACTGAAATGTTCTCTTGTGACTTTCTTCATCTATCTTAGTCAGTAAAAAATTATAAGTTAATTTGTAATCTAAGAATGTCAGGTACTGGTGCCATTACCTTACTTATTTTTTTTCAACCAAACTATTTTTTATATTGCACTTGGGAATATAACATAACCAAAAATATTTCTAATAAAGACATGAAACAAAATCTAAAATTTTTTACTCGTAGTTTGGCTTACGTAAAAACCGCTCTCCTGTAAATAAATAAACATCTCATCAGCGCACGTGTTGACTTTAAGAGATAACTGCAAATTCCATAATTATCTTTAATAGAAATCATCACCGGATAATCATAAATTATGATTTTTCTTTAAACGTGAGCCAACTATTTCGGTATTTTTAGAATGTACAAAATGTTTGTACATTTTTTAATACACATATTAAAAAACTTACACTTACACACCACAGGATAATGAAAAAAATTGCATTAGAAATCAGATCGACTTTATTCTAACCAATCTAAGATTTAGAAATTCCATTGTAAGCATTAAGACTTTTCCTGGAGCAGATGTCCCCTCACACCATAACCTCCTTGTATCAAAAATGAAACTAAGGGTAAAAAAAATAATAAAATCCAAAAGTTTTAAGGTGAATACTAAGTTACTCAAGATAAAAGGAATCCGTGCTGAGGCTTCAACTTGAATCAATCAAAAAATGAAGAAATTAACATCAGAAATGAAAAACACTGAGAATGTAAATATCATGTGGAGCAAAATCAAAGATTCTGTTATAAAAATACAAAAAGTCGAAAACCTTGGATGACTCAAGAAATACTGGAAATCATGGAACAAAGAAGAAAATATAGAAACAAAAATCCAAATAAGTACAGAGAAAAACATAAAGTAATAAGGAACAAAATAAAAGAGGCTATGGAAAAGTGGATAATGGAAACATGCATCGAAGTAGAAGAATTGCAGAAAAAGCATGATCAACTATACTCTTTAACAACATATACAAATCTGGTGAGATATCTACAGAATGGCTGCTATCGACCTTTGTTCCGCTACCAAAAACCAAGAACTCCAAACACTGTAATGACTATAGACTAATCAGCTTAATGTCACACTTAGACACTCATATACATGCAAGAATATTCAGAAAGTGCGAAGCGGATATGAGTAATAGACAATTTGGATTTCGTAACGGTTTCGGAACAGTGGAAGCTCTGTATAGTTTCACAACTCTTGCCCAAAAATGTCGAGACCAACAAAAAGATCTTTTCGTTGCGTTTACAGACTACAAGAAAGCTTTCGACAAAGTTAAACACAAAACTTTCATGAAATGTCTAAAGAGAAACGGACTCGACAAAAATGACATTAACATAGTGAGAAATCTTTATTGGGACCAACAGGCTGTGGTAACATTAGATGGAAATAGCACGGATGCGCAACAGATAAGTAGAGGAAAGAGACAAGGCTGTGTACTTTCACCATTACTATTTGATATATATTCCGAAGAGTTATTTACGCAAAAACTTGAAAACCGTACAGAAGGGATCAAGATAAATGGTGAAAATATAAATAATATCGTTGTGCTGACGATGCAGTCATTATCGCTGAAAGTGAGACATACTGAGCAACAGTTTGGTTTAACAATAAACATAAAGAAAACAAAAACCATGGTAATCAGTAAGAGGGGCAAAGTCATTACAAGGATCCAGTTAAAAAATGAAGATATTGAGTAAGTGTAAATACTAAGGAGAATAGAGCAATCAAGAGCAGCTTTTTTGAAGATGAGGAAATTTCTAAGTAATCAAAGACTCAATCTGCAAATCCGATATCGAATTATAAAATGTTATATCCACTCTATTGTTCTTTATGGTGTCGAAGCCTGGACTGTTAATGTTTACTTAATGAGAAAACTGGAAGGTTTTGAGATGTGGCTCTATAGAAGAATTTTAAATATACCATGGACCGATTATATTACGAACGAAATGGTGTTGCACAGAATGAGAAGAGACCGAGAACCTTTGACCACCATTAAAAGGCGAAAGACAGCATATTTGGGGCACATACTTAGAAATGATAAGTACGACTTGTTGCAGCTGATTATGAAGGGTAAAATCAAAGGAAAAAGGGGTAGACGACAAATATCCTGGCTGAAAAACATTCGCTACTGGACCAGGTTAAACACACAGATGCTATTAAAAAAAAGCAGAAGACAGAGACGAATTTGCAATGGTTATAGCCAACCTTCATTAGTGGAGACGGCACCAGAAAAAGATCTGCTTAAGCCAAGTATTTCGTTCTTAACGTGAAATTAAGTATACCTAACACGATTATGAAGATAATCACTAGAATAAAATACACAACGGAATAAAAGGATTACACAAAGCAGTTAGGTAGACAAGGGAAGGATCGATCTTAGCTAAGATATTTGGTCGATGTTGAGGAAGATTTGTGGTAGATTAAAATGAGGAGAGAGCGAAGACAAGCATTTGACAGGGAAGATTATTTTGATTAATACCAACCCTGTTAAAGAACTGTATATATTGACAATTATTTTTCAAATAACTGGAAGTGAAATAGCTTATCTTTTTGAAAATATGTCATTAAATATATTTTTAAGATTTTAATGTTATTTTGGATTCTATTTATATTTTGATTAAATTATACTTCCAAAAAATATTTTCACAATTGCTTTTAAAAAATTGGCCGAAATTGATTGGAGTAATTATTTTTAATCATCTCCAAGTTTATAAAATCCATTAACACTTTCTGTCATTGTTGTTTTGAGCGCTGCGAAATTTTTGAAATTGTAAATAATGAGTGATCGTAAATATAGAAGCAACATACCTTCGAATACAATGTTTATTTTAGCAATATTTTGACGGTGCTTCCTGCTGTATAAACGTTTATATGCAAGGTTTATCAATGAAGATGAAATTTTCGGTGAATTATCGGTTTTGTGTTGTTTTAATAATAGTCCTGTAGAGACAAAAAAAAAGCTGTAGGGACAAAATTAATGATTTTGAACATTAGTGAATTTTTGAATCCAGCACAATGATATGCAGAGCAATGCCTGGACTAACCTCCAAGTATTTGCATCTCCAAACTGTTGTTTATAATTTTTTTATGACACTTTTAAAGTAAAAAAAAATATAAGTATAAGTATATAGTATAATATAAGTATAAGCAAAATATTTAATGAATGTACATAAAAAAGCTTTAATTTGATCTGCACTACATTAAATTTGATTCAATAGTTAATGCAAAAATAACGGTTGAAAATCGAAAAATGTGAATTTTTCGCCATTTTGAAGTTTTATGCAAAAAGCATTATATTGTTACTCTTTTAATTACAATTGAATTAATTATTTCATAAACAACCTAAGTCACATTCGGTCAGTTTGCAGGAGATGAAAAAATGTTTTGAGAGTTTATCTGAATATTTTCACTAAAAGTGAAGTTTGAAGTTAATAGATTACACCTAATGTAATAATTTATCAAAAACAAAAGCATTCTAAATCGTTACTAAACTCTTTAAGTAAACATTTTTAAAATGGACTTTTGAGTTGTTTAAGTAATGAAATGTCAGATTTCAAAATAAAAGTATTTATTACTAAACAATTTTAATATCATACAGTTTATTTTGTGGTTTCGTTGGATTTTTTCTTAGTTGTCGATGTTTGGATAATATGTTCGTAAAATGGTTTGAAGGTTTCCTCCACCCATTGAAGCAGTGTGGTCAAATTTTATTTTTTGTGTATCTTGGTCGACGCACATGCTGACTTATAATACCTAGGCCGCCAGTCTTTAAAATTTATAATACTTTCTCTTTTAATTTTACAGACCGTGAATAGGTTTTGGGCACTTTTTGGTTTTGGGTAATTTTCTGCGGTTTATTTTAACAACCCAAAAAACACGCTCATAGTAAAGAAACGAGTGACCACGAAGTAGGAAAAATTGTTGAATTTTTTGAAATCTGCCTGTATCGGTTAATGCTAAACACATTCTTGTAACGCAGTGGTTTTTGTTTTAACCTGGACAGTTGACAGAAAACAGGCGTAGTTCCTTTACGTCGGTTAAAATATATTTTTCTATATAATCTAATAGAAAGCTGCAGACTTTTTCGTGCTTCTGCTTCGTGGTAAATATAAAGAATGGATTTTCGTGACCTAATATTGGTACCGCAAAAAACGTTAACGATAAGCTGCGATAAAATCGAAGGCGATTACCTCTACATCATATCTTTGAATGCATTCCTCAACTTGATCATGTAGGGCAGTGTAAATTTTTTTATTTCGGCGGCAGTGTACGACTTTTTTGGCAACCGCTACTTTTTTACTGCTTCACCTAGACTAGGTCTTTTAATTTTTAAATTAAGTTCCTCACAGACATTGCCTGTGTCAAAGGCATTGGTGGCCTACCAAAATGTAGGTTAAAATTTTCATGAAAAAATTCATTGTAGTGACTGTATTTTACTGTACTCTCAGGATACTTTCTTAATTAATAATTCGTGCATTATTAATGTATATTAAGTTTCGTATCTATATACTTAAATTCCTTACCAGACTAATGAGACTCTTTGACTGGAAATGTAATGTGGCTACGGATAAGTTCCCTAGTTTGAGCATCAATAATGTTCCCTTTTATATTTTTCACCTTTTATCTGTATTTCCTAATGCCCTTACGCCTTTTAGTAACAGGCTCTTCATCCTTACCGTGTTCAGCAGTGGTGGTTGGTTGATCGTTGTTCATAATATTAAAATATGAACGTTTTTCTTTCAATATACAGACAACTTTTTGTAAGCAGCAATAAGAGCAAACAATAGAAACACTATGAATTTTATAGGTTATGGTAAACGTCGACATGCAAAATGACAACTGACAATTCAGTGCATTTAGTGCTTATTCCGGGACTAAGGTGGTTTCAGAAATATATGAATATTTCAAATCGATATAAAATCAACTCTGCTTACGGGACTTAGATGTATTCTGCATTAAATTGTGTGTAACCCACAGAAATATATGTTGGTGTTATAAACTCAAATCGCCAAAATGTGACTTGGCTGTTTCCAAAATAAGCGATTCAATTAAATCAGGTCAATGATTAAGGTCAATTCCTTTTCAAGATAATTGCTCAAAAAGTTTTTCAACCCCTTATTTATTGCTTTAAAGTTATAGACTTGTGCGTTATAAACTAATTAAGCTACAACGCTTCCTATACAATACACACATTTTTAACTTATTGATTCTTATAACTAAGGTCAAAACAAAGAATTAAAAAAAAAAGTTTTCTACGATTAATAGACCAAGTGATGCCACTCAATAGTTAAAGGCCTATATTTTATGAGGATATGATTTTAATTTTTTAAAACCGCTATTTATAGTCGAAAAACATGAGCAAAGCTGAATATTTTTTCGGGAAGCCATTGTTTCAAGAATTTGTATGTGACATTATTCAAATTAGGGAAAAATTGTTTTATTACTTTGGAATACGAGTATGTTGGTCATTTATTTCTTGTTTTTATCATTTCGTACAGTTTGAGTAGTTAATATTGATTTTAAATAAGTGATGGATAAAAAGTACTTACACAGTGGTGTATACAAACTTAAATGTGGCATCTGCCTAAAAACTTACATTGGTCAAACTGGTAAAACTTTTAACAAACGTATAGCAGAACATAAAAGGGTTTTCAATAATAGAAAAACAGATTCTACATACGCACTTCACCTTCTAGATCATAATCATTCTTTTAATGACGAGGTTCAGATTTTTCACATCCAAAATAAAGGACTTAAGCTATCTTTATTAGACTCTATATAAATCAACAAATAAAAAACACCGACATAATTCTGAATGACCAGCTTAAGACAAACAGTCTCCCCTCCTCAACCTATTCTGTTAAAGACTATAAAGTATAAACACATACCCAAAAATAGATTAGTTGAGAAATTCCTTTGTCGAAACAGCTGCAGTGATAAGGTATTATATTAAATTTTGTAGAAGTTTTAAAAACAAAGCTTTCAGTGTTTTATTGTTATATAATACTGATTTTGCCTTAAGCAAAGTCGTGATTTTGCCTTTAGCAAAGCCGTGATTTTGATCCATTCGGCCTCTTAGTTTGATGCTTATAAACATTAGAAACTAACACAGTTATTAACTAAAATGCGAACAGAAAAACAAAATATAAACCAAATCTCCTCAACGATTTTTCGTATTATATTAAAAATATCCCGAAGGCAGCCATGTCATAACATTAAAGTTCTAATCCAATGTGAGTCCAAAATAATAAATCACGTAGCCTCTACAAACGAAGGCTCTTTATTAAAATAATCCACCAAATATTTTATATAAAAAGTCACTGACTTTTAATACTTTTGAACAATAATTCATATAGACATTATTTATATATCAAGCAGACAAATTCATCAAATGTAGTGATCTATTTTTATTTCTATATATTCAAGTGTACATCCGGTCAAGTTGAGCAGAAAGTACACTGCGAAATTGGCAACCAACTATGTCTGGATGCTTTTAAAAAATTGCGAATTTTATTTAGATTACCCAAACTGGATTTTGCAACTTCTAGTGCCAAAATGTTTAGTCTGACAGAGCAGATGTAGGATAAAAAACTGGTTTAAAATATTTAAATTTTAATTTAATTGGAAAATTACATCAATGTATAAGTTTTTACATAATACCGTGTAAAAAGTGTTTACTAACACCACGAGCTATATTATTGTTAAATTTCTGGAAGTATTCTTTTGTATTTCCGTCGAAAACATTTTTTAGTGTTTTTTATAGTAGGAATCTTAGGGACAAGGCGAAAAGCTCCGGTTGGTTCGGAAAAATATTTTTATGAAATTTTTTGCACTGGTTGCATGACGTACCAGTATCTTGTTCTGTAAAAAATATAAGAACCGTCAAACGGCACTGAGGTCCCAATCTGCCTGCTCCTATTCTTAATATTCTATATTTTTAGTATATTTTTAGGAAAAAGTAGTAAATATTTTTTTATGAATACAATCATATACAAATATCCGTGTTGAAACGCTAGTTAAGATAATTTTTGGTAAATATCCACCCCAGTATGCCAACAAGTGAAAATTGGCAAGTCCAAGGGCGGTGCAGAGCGACAGATGATTCCAAATTTAGACAGTTTGACGTTGTCAGACAACACTAATTATTCGTAAAACATGCTGCCAACACCAACTTTAAAAATGGCACAGAAAATTATGTGTGATTCATAAAATCATTGTATTTAATACAGACTCCCAAAAAAAATAAATATTGTCAATTCATACAGCTATTATATACAACTAATAAAAATGTTAGTAATAAGACAAATATGTATGTTATTAATAAGACAAATATAATTATACATTGGAAGACTAAAATTCACCTCCAAATACCTGGTGAAAACAATATCGAAACGGAAAATATAGTATTTAACCACGGCCTATTCCAAGGAGACTCGCTGAGTCCATTGTGGTTCTGTCTAGCGATGAACCCACTGTCCCAGCTATTGAACTCCACTGACTCAGGTTTTAGCATTAAAAACAACAATACTGTAGTGGCGAAGCTTAATCATCTGTTGTTTATGGAAGATTTGAAACTAATGGCTTCCACTCTAAATCACTTAGATCAAATGCTAAAAAGTGTAGAAACTTTTTCAAATGATATCAGTATGCACTTTGGGTTAGACAAATGTCGTGTAATGAATATAGTCAAGGTAAAAGTTCAGCCCGGAGGATTCGATATGCAAAACGGCCAAAACATCGAGGCTATTGGCGAAAATGACATGTATAAATATCTAGGAGTAAAGCAAGCGCGGAGAATTGACCATAAATAAATGAAAATCGAATTAACATCAGAGTTCATACAAATGGTAAAACAGCTACTCCGCTCACATCTATATAAATACCAACGCATTTTCCGCGCTTAGGTACTCATTTGGGATTATTAAGTGGACTAAAATGGATATAGAAACTCTTCAGCAAAAAGTACGAACACACCTCACAAAGACACAAAAACACCATTCTCAAAGTGTACGAGTACCTCGGTATTTAGGAGGATGAGGACTTATTGATATAAGCGAGCAATTAGAAAAACAGATTACTATTTAAGGAATTTTCAGGTGCAGGCGGAGACATCTACTCCTCATCGTCTTATTTGTGCAGTAGATGACACAACACCGATCAAACTGAGGGAACAACAAATGCACATAAACCATCTTACTAAGAACAAAAAAATGCGCATCTGGGTATGGGTAAACCTCTGCAAGGGCGACATCCGAATGGAGTCAGTTAAGACTATGTCGACAATATAGCGTCGAACTATTGGTTGACATCAGGAAACAGAAGGTTCATTATATCAACCAAAAATTTCCTAAAATATATCGTCAAAGATCCTCAGGTCCAAAACGACAAATACCGATATGGATGTCAAGCCTAAGAAACTATCCAACATTTTACCGGAGGCTGCCAGGCATTTGCTGCAACTGAATATAAGGAACGACATGACTCAGTAGGGAAGATCATCCATCAAGAGATAGCTTTTAAACTGGGACTTCTACAAACAAACCATCTCTCATATTATCAATACGTTCCTGAGAGTATGCTTGAGAATGACAACTACAAGCTATACTGGGACCGCACTGTGCTCACAGACCAAACTGTAGCACATAATAGACTGTGGCCCAGTCTTTGTAGACTTTTTTTATTATATAATATATAGTATTTTTATTTTTTGTTCCCCATTCTGTATCCTCTTCCTTTGTTAACGCTGTTGATGATTTCATCCACGGTTAAATTGAAGAGCATAGGGCTCTTGTCTTATTCCGCTGCCTATTTATATAGGTTCTGTAAGTTGTCCATCTATTCTGACTTCCATTTTGTTGTTTTGGTAGATGTTTTCCATAGTTTTTATATTATTTATCTATTTTATAAAATTCTTAGGGTAGATTTTTGGGGAGCATCAAACTTGTTTAATATTAACGAAGATGATCGACTAAGAGGTCATAATTATAAATTGAAAAAGGAGTCTTTTAAAATCCATTGTAGCGATGATTTATGGAGAATAAAAATGAACTACAAGCTGGATGAATTAATGCAGAGCTCAGTGATATCGTTAGATGTGTAAAGTCACATAGATTATACTGGCTTGTTCACTTAGAAAGAATGCCAAATGCAATTGAATTGAATTAATAAAATTTAAGTATTTTTGTCGACTGGTAGCTATAAAACATTAAAAAGCTATTATTATTTTTTTGTTTTGATGATGGTAGCGCAATAATGTGCTAGTGGTGGTAGTGCAATAAATATAAAAATAAACAATTTAAACCGCTTAGTATTCTAAGTGACACTAACTTGGCAAATTATTTACTAAACCATTTGGTTGATGCATGGTAAAATGAACTAGCGTTAGTTGGCAAATGGATCGCTATTTTAGAATATAATTTTGGCTTCGATATTTTTTATCTAAATATTATTTTATTAAAAATGTTTTGTCCTTCAGCTTTTATGTATTGAAATCAGTACACATTTTTTAAGTTTCCTAAATAACTTACGTAATCATAACAATAATAATCTAGATGGATTACGAAATTAAATTAATAATCATTAATTTGTATCTCTTATTTACAAAATTCTAATCAAACGTAATCATAAAAAGCTTTTGTTAACATTATGAATATAAAATAACATATATTTAATGTGGTGATAGTATATCTACCCTTTTTTAAGTTCTGTAGATCTAGTCACATCCTAAACGCACCACATTCTTGCAAGTAGGGGAAAGTGGGGCATAGTGGGGTGGTGGTGTTCGTAAAAAATATATGTTTTTTCTTTGTTAAATAATTCTTTAATCAGTTTAATAAATCGAATAAAGTTGTCAAACGATACCAAATTCACTAGAACAATTAAATGTTTATTACCTTTGACAGCTACATCTTGTAGACGAAATATTTATAAAACTATTATACCCCGGTTTTGCCCCTTATAATGGGGCTAACTGAGTTAGTAAATGGTGCAAAGTGGGGGCACTTAATTCAATATAACTAAGTAACATTTACTGCAATTTATCATAATAATTTCAAACTATCTGACTTTAAAATTTTTATTGTTAAGAAAACAAGTTGTTACATTATTTTGAACAAAACTTAAGTTTCACACCTAGTACCCAGGTGTGTTGCATCATCATCCTCGTCTTCTTCTCCAGTACAGGAAGAGTGTGCCCAACCACAGCATTTTCGGCACAATACCCGTCCCTCATCGGATTGCAAGTATTGCGACCAACAGTAACCCCAATAGATACACTGAGCATCCTCGTCCTCAGATTCTTCTTTTTCTTTCTTTCTTTGTTTTTTTTGTATGTTTTTACCCTTAGATTGATTTATTTTAGAGTTGGTTACGAGTTTTTTGGTGACCTTCCTTTTCTTTGCCGGGTTTTACCTATTTTTTGTGTGTCTCTGATGACATTATTACAATTATGTAAAGTGACGTAGTGTTGAGAACTATTAATATATGTTACTAGTTCACAATAATAAAATAAATTCAAATATATAAATAAAAATGAACGATTATGTAACAGAAAAACAAAAAAAAATCTCAATTGAATTTAAAAAATGAAAACTTTTATTTAGGTAAAACGTAGATTGTCTCGAAGGGAAACGGACTGTGAAGGCTATAAAGACAGACTTAGAATGAGACTCGAAGTAAAAATAAGGGCAATTATAGGTGTGGAAACTCTCTAGCTGACAGTGGATATTATGAAAGAGGCCTTAACTGCTGCTTACCATGAAACTGACAGAAAGATCTAGGAAACAAACGAGAAATACACATTGGTGTAATAAAAACCAAATTCAAGAAAGCTATATAATAAGACTAAATCAACTAAAAAAACTGACACAATGTAATACAAAAATCCGTAAAATTAAACGAAAAAAAAAAGCTTCGTGGCAAATGTTTTGCAAGAAAGTCGAAAAGACCGTTCAATATTCAAAGATCCACTCGGTGTTGGTAAATGAGTAAAGTCGGCTTCTTAGAAAGGAAAGATGAAATTTATATAGAAACCGTGTACACGTAAATTCTGTTTACTTCAGACAGTCTTCATTGTCGAACTAACACCTAGCTGTCATCAAAGCAAGTTTGGCATTTTTTGGTATAGCAAACGTTGAAAGTTACTTACATACCGAAGATCGGTAAAATATCGGACTGAACAATCAATGAGAAAAATGATGAGAAAATGATTGATAAATATATAAGAAAGAGGTGCTAAAGAGATATGGTCAATATACAGCCAAGGTCAATATGCAGACCAGCCAGGAAAGTCAACGGACTTAACACGGATGATCTAGATAATTTTAAAAAATTTCTTGTTTGTTCGTGTTGATTGTTGTATTTCTAAAAATCTCCTGAAAAACTTGTCTACGTATTTCTAATTGACACATTGACACATAATTTAGTCAAAAACTTATTCGCACTGTTTTCCGACTACCTGTTTACTTTTACATCTATGTAGAAGTAATATTTTTATTAACTGCTGTCTTGAGTATCATTTTCACACAGTTTTCACAAAAATAAGTATTAAAATATACGACAAACCAAACTTGACATTCAGAATGTGAAACCATAGTTGTTACGTCACTTAGCATGATAACTGTAAGAGCCGATATATTTTTGTGATTCCCTGGCCTCTCAACTACGATTTTTTTATTGGTTTGGTTGTCATAATTAATTGATACAATGAAAAAATTAGTTTTTTAAAATATCAAGAATATATTAGCTTTGTTCGATAAACATTGCAATTTGCTTCATGTGACGAAATGAGCTCTCCAGAAAATATTATCAGATTAAGTAATGCTGATAATACAAGAAGAAAGACTGTTCTATCTCGAAACTGAAATACTATAGATTAGATAGATATTACTTTTTTAAATTTGATAAAAATAATAAATGCTTAAATGATAAAACGCAGTTTTGTCCATTCCTAACTCATTTTCTTAAAATACTTCCTAGACTTTGATTTTTTGGCACATTCTAATAAAACACTTTACTGTAATAAATCATTTAAACGAAGCGTCCACAATATTTATAAATTTTAGGTTTTATTACGAGCTGCACTAATAGTACAATAATTCTCTACTAATTCAGCTCGTAGAAATTTTTCAAAATATCAAAAAGTTAAAAATTACAGTTAAATTTTAAACAAACACTTGTGATTCTACAAATATTTCAAAATCAAAATTAGACAGACAGCTTAATATTTCGCGAGTTGTTATAAAAAGGTTATAAAAAAATAGAAAGGCCTTTGTTAAACATATATATATATAAACACTTTTAATACTTAATACTCAATACGGCAAACACTCTTACAAAAGGGTTACCACAAAACCCAAATCAATAGGAGCATTCCAAAAACATCTAAATCCCATTCCATCCAAAAGGAAACCTTGCCGCCTGATCAACCCAAAATCTTTCTACCTTTTATTAAATGTGTCACCGACAAGATCAGTAGAACTCTTAACCCTCTAAATATCAAAATCATCTTCACTACTCACTCCTAGTTGTCCAATCTCGTCAGATACGTAAAAGACCAAATCCCAAATGAAGACAATAAGGAAAAGTAATAAGAAAGACATAAGAAAATACAATGAAATACTGGTAGAAAATGCAACATAAGATGAAAACTATCGATCGAAACTATTTTACGGATGAAAACATAAGAATTACATTATTCTGAAGCTATTTTCTTGTGGCATTTTAAATTAATTTGTATTTAAATGGGAATAAGCCACAATTAAAGGTTAAAATACGTTTATTGACGTTTCAATTTCCACTTCGGAAATCGTTCTCAAAATACAAACATTAGTAAATTAAACAAATTTTGTTTTTTGTTACTTAGTGAAAAATTCTTCTAATAATTTAATTTTATCTGACTCATCTATATTGACAATTCAGACATACCTTATACATTTTAAAGTAGAAGACTTTAAAATGATATTGCCAATATTGTTGAGTTGCGTTCCTGGGACGACTTTACTTATAAGATAGTTCATTCGATTACGATCAAATACTTACCATGTCGGGATAGTATTATGAGGTTTTTTTTCTGGTTTTTCCCTCATAATTTATTATGGAATCACTAACAGGAGAATTTTACTGTCATCATGGCATGTATTTGTCTTTTTAAAGACGAATTACATGTAATGATCTTTTCTGACGGATATTCTCAAGTTAAAGTTGATTTCATGTAATCGAATGAACTATCTTATAAGTAAAGTCGTCCCAGGAACGCAACTCAACAATATTGGCAATATCATTTTAAAGTCTTCTACTTTAAAATGTATAAGGTATGTCTGAATTGTCAATATAGATGAGTCAGATAAAATTAAATTATTAGAAGAATTTTTCACTAAGTAACAAAAAACAAAATTTGTTTAATTTACTAATGTTTGTATTTTGAGAACGATTTCCGAAGTGGAAATTGAAACGTCAATAAACGTATTTTAACCTTTAATTGTGGCTTATTTCCATTTAAATATAAATTAATAAGAATTACAGACCGAAATGAAATAATAAAACTCGTGACTAAATTTTACAGCGAACTATACAAAGTCCCTATAAAACTTGAAGAAGCAATCAGTAACCAAGATGTACCAAAAGTCTTTCCGGAAGAAGTAGAAGCGACAATTACAAAAATAAAAAGCAGTAAAGCAGCTGGAATAACAGCAGATGGCTTAACAGTAGAAGTGCTTAAATACGCTGGCAAAAAAAAAACATGGAACATCTTAGCAGGCATATTTACAAACTGTCTACGATCAAGTTGTTTACCAGACTACTGGAATACAGCAAACATAATTCTCATTTATAAGAACGGTAGTAAAGACATACCTTTACATACATGCTTCTACTTCTAGAGGTAGACATACCTCTACTAGACATACGTTTACTACCAATCATATGCAAGATGTTCACAAAGATCATCAACAACAGATTAACACATGCATTAGATGCTGCACAGCTAAGTGAACAAGCTGACTTTAGAAGTGGATTCAGTACCACGGATCATATCCATACGCTTCGACAACTAATAAGTAGAGCTAAAGAATATGAAATACCGCTAGCATTAACCTTCATAGATTTCGACAAGGCTTTTTTATTCTATATATCCCAAGGCAATAATAAAAGCTTTGACCAATCAAGGAATTGACAAACCGTACATAGAAACTTTAGCAAATATATACCGACAAGCAAAAGCTAAGGTAACAATTTATGAAAACACTCCAGAATTTCCCACCACCAAAGGCGTCTGACAAGGAGACGCAATATCACCAAACTCTTAACTGCAACTATAGAAAATTTATTGAGCAAAACGAACTGACAGAACAAAGGCCTATCCATTAATGAAGAATACCTCAGTCATCTTAGATTTGCAACATCGTTCTGATTGCTAATAATCCTAAAGAACTACAAGAACTTATAGGCGACCTAAATGCAGCTAGTAATGAAGTTGGCCTAATAATTAACTTGACAAAATCAAGAACCGTGTACAGCGAGCTAGTAGATGTCCTAGATTTAATAATAATCAACACTTCAATTGAAACAGTACACGCGTATGTCTACACGCTGAACTACAAATCCAAGCTTACAGGCAACTATCGGATGATGATGAATATTTCTACAGTTTACCCTTGAAAACACTATATTGCACTCTTTCCGTAGAGAAAAGAAGTTGAAATGGAAGTAGACGGCTTACGAAAAAACAAACTATCTGCTGGTAGATATATTTGATCGACCAATAATGCTGGTCGATATATGTAGAAGAAATATACATTATTTAGGCAGTATTTTGATAAAATTAATAATATTGATCGATAGATCTTCTGTCATTGAGATTTTCAAATAAGTATGATCTAAAAACATATCAGCAAAATAAGAAAAGACGTCTCAATCCTTACAAATCTGAAATATTATCTATCAATATAAAAGGCTATGATGACAAGTCACACCGTTTGTTCAGTAAACTAAAGAAGCCATCTAGGAAATAAATATGTACTATCACCATTTGACATTTTAATCATATTTTGTTCTTGAAACGCTACGTTTAATTAATAATACTGTATTGTAGAATAAAAATCCTAACGCCATCTGAATAAATAAATCTGAACTACTGAGATTTCAACCTATGAGTCAATCATATTTTGTTTAAACGTAAAAGTTTTATGTTAGTTTAGATTTAAAATTCTAGCGTCACCTAAGAAAGAAATTTGAACAGATAAACTGACAGATAAAAATTAACCTAGAAAATAAATTTTGTTTACACTACTCGTAAGTTCGTTATTCTGTTGTAGGTTATTGCGAAGTCAAAAACATAACGTAAATATTATTATTTAGTGTAGGTTAGAGACATGGATATTAAAGGTTTAATGAAATCGGAGAGTATAATCAGTATGATGTTTAATGTTTATAAACTTAGTGCGAGAATATAATATTTGATGCAGAATTGAACATTTCAATTTTTGTAATGATACAGACTTCTTAAAAGGTTAAGATTAAGTTAACCGACAGTGATCTATATTTTGATAAAATATTGTAAATAGTTGTTCATAAATTATTATAAAAGTGGGTGTATGTTTCCGAGAAACAGTGGGCATGCTAACTTAACGGTAAACAACCATAGCTATACCTTGGCAAAAGGAAAAAGGGGTACAGTTTTCGTCTTGGCGGCATATTTATTGCTAATTAATTGCTGTTGTAATCCCCAAAAACTACTTAATCATCCCCTAGCTGCAAACACACCACTAAAAAAACCGAGATATCGGCCAAAAAGCTAACCGCAAGGAATTTATTGCCGAAGTTTTACGCCAAGAAATAATTTATAGCTGCAACCGTTTCCGAGAAATAATGATTATGCTAACTTTACAGTAAAGGTAGCATAGCCATAGCTTTATATCAGCAATAATTATAAGGCAACACAGCCCATCATGGTGGCATATTTTACTGCTGATTAATTGCTATTGATTGGTGACCAATTCCCAATCTCCGTTTTGGAATGTTACTCAATTGTCAATATCCAGCACATCGTTCCAACACAAAAACATAGACAAAGTAAAAATGAGTGTCGCCAGATGGATACACGGAGAACCAAATCAATCATTTTCTAATAATTACTAGGCATGAAGTGGATGTCATGGCTTGTCGCAGTTACAGGGGAGCAAATATGGACATCACCTTAGTATAGCAAAGATACAGACATGTCATAAGCTAGAGAGAAAAAAAACGAAACAAATAAGGTATATCGTTAATGAACTTAGAGACCCTAGTAAAGTCGATGACAAAATGTACAATCTGTCAATATAACTAAACAATGGAACAAAATAAGAGATGTAATGTAATCGACAGTGCAGGAAGATATGTTTATTGAGCAACAGACAAGAAGGAGAAATAAGTCGTATGATGGAGAATGCGCAGAGGATATCAGAAATAAAAACGAAGCATACAAAACAATGTAAACATACATAATATGTATATATTTTCATTTACTTAGTTTAGAGATATAATATTTTCATAATCTTGATAATTAAAAAATGGAATAATTAACCTTTTTCAAAATAAATTGGTGCTATTGATTTAATAATAGTAGTATCGGATTCCAAAATGAAAGATTTGCACATAGTACTAGGTTGTCCGATTCTTTTCTTGTCAGATAATTTTTATAAACTACATTCAATTATATATAAAAAAGACTCGAGTAAGTATACAAAATATCCAGAGTGTGGTAGGAAATTTTCAAAACATGCAATAAATCTTTTATATAATATATGGAATATTGATTTTAAATTTTAACAAGGTATCTACCAGGTAGGAATAAATAATTCCGTATTCTTTATAAGAAGTTTAAATGGAGATAATAGAAATGGGTTCTTACAAGGAGATTCTAATTATGGAGTAAAGCCATTTTTAAGAAGTCCACAAAAAAATCCAATTTCTATAATGAATTTCATATTAGAACCAGATATGCAACATAACTTTTTATGTATGGAGGAGAAAGTTTAGGTACTATTTCATCCAGTGAAAGTGGCTGTAAGGTTGAAAAGATTCAACCGTTCTAATCTACAGCAATATTCTACAAGTATAACCTAGCGAGAGATCAAAATTAGGACAATTTTGAAGATGAATTGCTAAATGAAGACATTACTGAATTTTTTTAATTTGAAGATGTTTGAGCTAACCTTATATAATATTTTAGTGTTATGGAAAAACCTGGAAGAATTATTAAACGTGTATTATTTTTTTATTCGTTATTAAATTTTTCTTTGCATAATTTAATTTATTCCTGACACCACAAATTGTATAACCAGAAGGGATATTAAAACATTATTGTGATTTTTTGACAATTAATTAAATATTGGTGAGATTAGAAATAAATTTTACATTTATCCTACAGATAAATAACCTCAAAATAATTTAACGTGAAAAGACAGGTACATTTTATTTTAAATAAAAATGTTTATCTGTCTGTCAGATAGGACAATATTTATTTGGAGGTGAAACGACCGGCCCTTTCATGCAAGAAGTTTATTATTTTAAAAATTTAATTTTTAATTCTTTTGAAAATTTTGTTGATCCTAAAAAATTGGTTGCGAATTTGGTGATCGGTAAAAAATAGAATACAAAACTTGAGCTTTTCCAACAAATAAATTGCCAAACTAGAATTACGCTGGTTTTATACGTAGGTCAATTTCATAAGACGACTTTATGCAAAAAGTTCAGCGACTCTCCAAATCTGACTTATTTGTCATGAAATTTGTACAACAGATTAAAATATTATTCTGTTGTCATCCTAGCTTTAAAATGGAGAAAGACAGAAAAAATTAAGTGAAGAGAAAAAATCACCAATATTACAATAAAAATCGAAAAGTGACCCACTTGGAACATACACACGCATTCTTTAATGTATGATAGTGATTTATACTCCACTGCTGAAACGTTTGAATCAATTGTAAGATAATGGTTGTTAAAATTCAGAGAAAAGAATTTTAAATACTCATAATATTGGAAAAATGTCCCATTTGGCACCGCCAAAACATTGTAAAAATAAAATTGTACATAAAAATTAATCGGCGAAACATTTTTTACAAATTTTTTGAACGCACTAATCCGTATTTTTTGGAAAAACCATCATCAAGGCTGCGCATTTTTGAGAATAAAACTTATAATAATATATCAAGAGGCGCCAGCCGCCGTGCCCACTATATAAACACTCCAAAAGCCAAGAGAAAAAACTACAAAAACATTTTTTTGTCGCCATTTTATTTATAGAATTGTTGCACAATGAGCATAAGCGTCGTATAAAAAATATCTATGTGTTTCTCGTTGATACATAAAATAATTTGAAAGGGTAGTTTGGATTGATAAACTTCTCGTGCAGTATTCGAACACAGTGTGTGTATTTATGTATTCTTCTTTGCCTTCAAATTTTTTTTGTGTTTATTTATTTGCTGACATTTTCTTGTCTTTTTTTTTAATTTTGACCCAATTCATTCTTTTCTGGCACTTTCATTTTCAATTCTCTTGATATACCCTAATTGGTACTCTTTTATACCCATTTTTATTGATTATCTTATCTGCGTGATACTTTTAACTTTATATAAAATTATATATAAATTATAATAAAATTATTTTATAAAACAATTTGTTATTTATATAAATATTTCTCAAACCAATTATGACATACTTTGGAAAAATTAGACAGGCTTGGGTGACGTTAAGTCGTGTCGATGAGCAGCTCCGAATGTCCACGCTGCTATGATTAATTTAAGAATATGTTTAATCGTTTTATCAGTAAAAAAATAGTTATTTTTTGTTGGTCTGTTCTTCATTAAATACATAACATATTTGGTGGCGAGTCACAGAAAGAATTCACGTAAAAGTCAAAAAATGTCGTTAATTGGGGCCATTGAACAATTCGATCTACTAAAAGTGATGTCACGTCTTATTCAGAGAGACTTGAGCAGTTGTTTTTATGTAATGTAGTGGTAGAAGACAAGGAAGTTCCATTATTGATTACTCTAATTGGTGGAGAAGTTCACAGTGCTTTAAAAGCTATTATTACCAGAACTACCAACTTCAAAAACATTTGAGGAGTTAAAAAGAGTTCTGACATTATAGTTCAAAGCGGTTAGTTATCGCTGAAAGGTATAAATTTTACAACAGAAATCAAGAGCCGCAGGAGGATATTAAAAGTTTTGTGTCAAAACTAAAAAGTGTGGCTCAATATTGTAAATTTGGTCAATTTTTGAAAGAATCTCTTAGAGACAGACTTGTATGTGGTATACTATCAGTCACAATAAAACGTAGTGAGATAGCATTGTCAATAGAACTTACAGAAGGTCAAGTTAGAAGAATGAAACCGGAAAATGTAACTGCAATTGAAGAAAAGTTAGATAAGTAATGTTCAGAAAGAAGGAAGCCATAATTAAAAATTATGGTTTGTGTGCGGCTATGTCATGTCGATGAGCAGTTCCGAATGTCCACGCTGCTATGATTCATTGAATTATATGTAACCGTTTTATAAGTAAATAAACAGTTAGTTATGTTTTTTAAATTGTGCTTCATTAAATACACAACAATAGGCTGTAGTAACTCATATCTTATGCCTCTAGGGACTCGGCCAAGAAACCCAAGTTTTCTCTTCTATATAGTGAAAATAATTTCAGGTTTAATATTCAGTCTTTCCAGAAATGCAGGATTTGTGACTCTGTTCGTCCAGGAGACCCTACTATCGCGCCTATACACCTACATTGCAAAGGCCTTTATCTTTTTTAGAAGTTTCCTATTAAGTATCCCCGTTTATCTTGCGCCGTTCGGCGCCATAGACGGGATTGGAAACATGAGGAAGAGGCCTATGTTCAGCAGTGGACTCTTGAGGCTGGATGATGATGATGATGATGATTAGGTATCCAGTTTTCCACACCGTATAGGTGTAGGAAAACACATAACAGCTAACTAACCATTTTAATTTTTATAGTCGTAGAAAGATACGGTGCCATCAACACTGTAAGACATGTAGCTCTATTGGACACCAGACTCAAGTTTAATTTAAATAAAAATATATTTAAATTAATAATAAACAAAATAAAATTTGCTTCTATACAATACGTAAAATAAAAGCGATGCCTGCCGTGAACGGAAAATAAATGCCAGTACTGTTTAGATGAGAAAGACGAAGAAATATCTTTAGTCAATATATAAAGACCGGAGAGCAGCCAATTAATACTTGACTGAGACAAGGTACAAAAGCTATCGATTAATCGATTAATACTCGATCTCAGCCGGAAAGGACGGTGGGCTCTGATCAGTACTTAAAGTTCATGCTAGATCAATACTCCGAAACGAACTTCATCATCATTGTTCGAGGCATTTTATAGCATTGATAGTAGTGGTAGGAAGGCATTGTCGTTATAGCCTAAGATTGCTTTTCAGTATCACTACGTTCATAACGTAGTTAATCAAACTTACATTTTTACATACAGTTAAAATTGGGAGAACACATTGGTAATAGGTTACCATTCAAAAAGTGACCGCAAATATTTTTCATTCAATTCAACAGTAATAAATTTTTGATAAAAATTTATTACGTTCATTTATTTTTTAAATAAAATACGCTGCTTATGAGGTATATACACGTTTATATTAAATTTAAGCAATAAGAAAGCTTCTTTCTTCACCTTTAAAACTCATTTTGATTTTTATCGATAGGATACTCCGATCAAAAGATATCAAATTTTTACCGTCGAGTTGATACAAATTTTATTCAAACTTGATTTCGCGCGGGTAACTGCCATTCAAAATCGTTGGTCGTTGCTTCAAGCGTTGTTTCTGAGAGAACGGTTTATTCTACACAAAAAGTGCTAATAAACATTTTGGTTCGAAATTATCTCACATTTTTTACGTGAAACCCGGAAGATTACCACTGGTAGGCAGTAGTTACAAACGTTTTTGCATATTTTTTTGAGGTTCCAAAATTTACATTCTCAGCAAAATTCAGCTTGTTTGTATAATTTTTAGAGGTTTAATGGTATTGTCTCTCTGACGACTGGAATAGTAAATATTGTAGTTTAAAATTTTTAATAAAAGTGTATCAATTATCATTGTCAATGTACGAACGCCTGGGTTTTCATACTATCAAAACAAAATTTTGTTTACTCAAATAATTTATAACTTAATTCTAAGTTTTAAAAAAATACCGCATTAGAATTTTTTTACTTAATTTATATTACATATCTATTCATTAAAGAGATATGTGAGTTGTACGCCACTGGACAAAAATCGTTTCAAAAAAGTACGAAACGGAAATCGCTGTGACAAAATTAGCGCTTCGGTTCAAAAGAAAGCCAATGGAATTCCTAGAATTAAGTTTATTTTTTATGCGAGAGTGCCAAGATCAGCTTCAAGGTTTGCTCGTATTAATTTAAGAAATTGGTCTTGAGTTCTTTCTAGATCGAGATTTACAAAGCATTTACAGTTCAATAATTTGTTTTCGTACAAAAATATAAATTATTGATAAGTGATGGATTCGACCGTTACTTGATGGAAATTCATTTTATCTATCAGTAAAACACTGAAAACTTTTGTTTTCAACACTTCTTGTTTTGTTTTTGTTTTGCATATTTTGTTTTTAATTATTATCACTGCAGCTGTTTCGGCGAGAGTGCCGAAAGTTGAAGAAAAAGACCACTTATTCTCAAGTGATCTATTTTTGGTATGTCTTTACACTTTATAGTCTTTAACTGAATAAGTTGAAGAGGGGAGAACTGTTTGTCTTAAGTTGCATTCAGAATCATGTCTGTATTTTTTAATTTGTTGATTTCCATAGATTCTAATAAAGATGGCTTAATGCCTTTATTTTGAATGTGAAGAATTTGAAATTCGTCATTTAAAGAATGATTACGGTGTAGAAGGTGAAGTGCGTACGTAGAGTCTGTTTTTTTTTTATTATTGAAAGCCCTTTTACGTTTTACTTTACATTTGATAAAAGTTCTACCAGTTTGTCCGATGTAAGTTTTTGAGCAGACTGCCTAGGTTTTTGTTTGTTCCAAAACCTGGTGTTATTCCATTCTTTCGATCTTATCGATCAGAAGATACTGGGTTTTTTCTCTGGTTGTGGAAATACTAATTTCAGGTCTTTTTTATGTAGTTTTTGATTTAAAATTTTATTTATTGTGTGTTCGTTGTACCCATTGTTTTCCAAATTCCCATTTCAAATTGTAAATTTATTTTCCTTATGCACAACATACAATTTTCATTTTATCCCAGATTTAGCCATACGGCTCTCACTTTCTCGAAGTCAAAAATTCACTCATCCCAGATACCAAGGGGACTCTTTCCATGTTATCGAGCCCTAGGTGACTTGGTATTCTGGAATATATTCAAAAATTTTCGTCCACATCTGGACGCTGAGAGTAGTACAACTTTCTGCATGGTCTTGTAGAGATGTTCATTCAGACCCAACTTTTTTGTGTTTTCTAGGAGGTTTTTCGGAATGACTCTAGTAGTAATGAGCATAATAGGTATTGTCTGAGTCCTTTCCATTCTCCATTGTTCCCCTTCGTATTTGAATTTCCAGATCCCTGTTCTTTGCAATCTTTTCGTTCTGTTTAACACAAAGATTATTGTTGTGGGGTATCGCCACTTCAATTAGTGTTGGTTGTCTCTTTAGTTTATTAACTAGTATGAAATCTGGTCTATTATTTGCCACTGGTTGGTCTGTAAGCACAGTGCGGTCCCAGTATAGCTTGTAGTTGTCATTCTCAAGTATACTCTCAGGAACGTATTGATAATATGGGAGATGGTTTGTTTGGAGAAGTCCCAGTTTGATGGCTATCTGTTGATGAAGGATCTTTCCTACTAAGTCATACCGTTCATTATATTCAGTTACATGTTGACGTTCCAGAGCAGCACCTTCAGCGAGTGGAGCTCTTGTTGTTGTTTGGCTCATTTGTGGTTATTCTTGTTGTTGAGCTGTAGCTGATTGTATGATAGTTGCCCACCTCCTCAATACCCTGCCACCGACGTTCCGCATCCTGTCACGTCCAGCGCCGGCTCCAGACGTGCCCTGACGATCCCCAGGCAGCGACCCTAAACATAAATTATTATAAATATAAATTATTATAGTCCATTTTCATGGGTGTTCATTTTAAACCTACTACAAGGTGTCAGTTTTTGTTCCACGGCAGGTATCCTTGCTATCCCCTGGGCATTGACGCTACGAATACCCAGAGAGCATTCCCAATTCGCAGGGGACCATGCTTGATAAAATAACTGACAAAAAACTCCCACAGACACTATATTTAATATTAATGAATTTTTACCAAAAGTTAATTCAGCAAAAATACAATAGAAATACACATTTATTATAGCCCACAACGCCAACGTTCGTATTCAAGTCCAAACAAATACTTAAACACTTGCTAATATTCCCAAAATTTCAGAAAATTCCGAAAGAATGAGTGAGCGCAACGAGAATTTGAAAATATGTGCGGACGTCTGACGTCACTGGACGCTCAACGTCGTTCACGTCTTAGTTCGCTATATTTTTGCACATTCCACGCTGCCAGAATATAAACGTTGTTTGGACATAATATCGTTACATTCATTATTTCGCCGGCTGAACAAAAACATCACACAACAGGAATTTTCATTCTGAAATCTTAGTGATACCGAGTGATATTGTGAAGTGACTTTGTATTTTCTGTTCGTTAAACAAAAGTTCTTGAAGATGTCTGCCTGTGTTAATGAAAGAGTTTTTGTAGTAAGTTTACTTTATTTTCCAACAATATTTTGAAATTATTTTAAAACTTTATGGTACAAATTTTAGAAAATTAAAATATTATCATAAGTTGTTTTAGATATATGTATTATATTTTTCTTTTGATTTTTTTTTGTTTCTGTTGAAGAAGTTAACTTAAAACAAAATAAAATTTTAGCTTTGATATTACCAATCTTATTTTCGTTAATTTTTGGCTGTAAATTTATATAACACTTTAGTGCATTTCTCAATAACTATTATAAAAAATCGGTTGATCTGCTTATTTTGTTTTTGTTTAAATTGAATTGAAGTACTGGTGTATAGGATATAGATCAGTATTATAGACTCACATTGGCAACCTTCGTCATTTGAATTGATGTAATTTTTAGTTTGATTTTGCATCTATAAGAACATTTTACTCTCTGTAATCAAGCATATAGGGTGTAACAAAAAGATAGGTCATAAATAACTTACCTGTGTACAAATGTGCACATAAAAAAGTTACAGTGCTTTGAAGTTACAAAATGAAAATCGATTTTTTCCAATACATCGAAAACGGTTAGAGATTTTATATTAAAAATGGACATGTGGCTTTCTTATGGTAGGAATATCTTAAAAAAATAACAGTGAAATTTGTACACCCCACAATAATTTTATGGGGGTTTTATTCCCTTAAACCTCAACGTTTTTAAAACTTTTTTGGCTACTACTACTTTTTCGATAAGCCAGTTTTTATCGAAATGGGGCTACTTTTTTATTAAAAAGCACGAAGAGAGATGGATGACACGATTCGTCCCAATAAGGTAACTGAAGAACTCAAGCTACATAGGCAAAATGACAAACTGGAAAAATAAAAAAAGCAATAGAAAAGACTAAAAAAGGAAAATTCAGCAATCCCATTTTTACAAGAGAAAATATAAAGAAAACACTAAACAACATGTTTATTATTAATAATGCCGTAAGAAGACATTTTTGTAGAAGAAATAGAAAAGTATAATCAACAGCATAGTTTAATATACTACTCCAGTCGTCACAGACGAAAATGGCACTAAACCTCTAAAAATTATAGGAACAAGCTACATTTTGCTGAATATTAATGTAAACAAACGTAAATAAAATAGAACTTTACGAATTACCGACAATCAATATTTATTTATTTACACAGAAGTCTGTAATAAAAGTCTATTTAAGCTGTTAATACGAATGGACGAATGGACCTTATCTGTTTTTTCGTGTTTAATTTTATATTTCTGTTTTTCTTTTGAAGTGCTGCTATCGAGAACCTTTATCAATATTTAGTATTGTTATCCCATAGGTCTAGGTAGGAATTTTTTTTTGGTTAAAAGTTTGTTTTTGGTTGTGCAGTCAATTCATTCCTTTCACTCATATTCAGATATTTCTGCGTTATCAGAACTTTTTCCGTCGGAAGCAGTGGTGTTTACATTATATACGTTTAGGAGTATTCTGAGGTACTTCATGAGAATCTTAGGTAGAATCGTCACCAGGTACCTAATCAGACTCTGAGGCAGCATAATGTTCTTCCTCGGATTCATTTTCAGAAATATTTGAGAGATTTTCAATTTCTTATTGAAGCTCGTTTTGTGTTAGAAAACATCTACGTGCTATAGTAAGTCTGCAACCAAACAATACAAATGGGTTAGATGCGACCCGATATAAACTACTACTGAGACACTAGAGTCCCGTTTAGAGATTATTGTAAAACCGATGAAAACAATATCAAAAATAAACAATCTATATCACCAACGTGTGTGAATTAGCAACTAAATTATATATAATCGGTTAAAAAACAGAGCAGTGACTTTTTCTTTACTAAAATTGTATTATTTACAGAGTTGTTGATACACGTGTTTAGTTAATATCGCGTTAATATGCGTTCAAATAACATGGGCTTTGGATACAAACAGATGCCAGCAGATTCCGCTGGGACATATATGTCCCCACAGTAATGAAAGGGATAAATTAAATTTTTATCAACTCGATGCTAAGATTTGGATATCTTATGATCAAAATGTCCTATCAACAAAAATCAAAATGCGTTTTAAAGGTAAAAAGTGTAGCTTTCGTTTGCACTTTTTGTATTTTGCAGTAAATGAAGTCAGTTTTTATATAGGTGTTAAATAAATGTTGAGTGATTTTTTCCATTTTTTCCAGATCAATAAAATTTATTACGTTTAAAGACCGGTCACCATGGAATTTCTTTTGCTGGATCCTAATCTTAAAAACCTAGTTTTTAGTTTTGGCAATAAATGTGAGGTATTTAAAATATGCTTTAAAAACGCTGAATTTCAAACCATCTAAAATGTTTTAAACTTCTCTATTTGATTGCATAAATAAGTTTTTGCAACTATACAATTTCAGCTACAAATTTCACCTAATATCTTCGTGAAGATCTTTTTCGTCGAGTGATCCTGTTTTTTTCTACGGCGTACAGACTCTTGATAATCGATTTTTTTGTGTTTTTACCAGCTTACGAGGGGGGGTTTTAGCGGAAAGCCGTAAGGTAAAAATAGTAAACTTTTTTGCATTTTTTTGGCGTTCCAAAATTGACACTTTCAGTAAAATTCAGCTTGTTACTATGATTTGTAGAGGTCATATCTCAGACGACTGGACTAATAGCATAAAATGTGTTGTATGTACGTCAAAAAATACTAGAAATAAACTAAAGAAACAATTATTATTGTTGTAATATCTGAAAGCTTTTTAACAAAGGTCCCACAAAAAATAATCAAAATCGGCCGGGAAATTTCGATTTGTCGTAAAAAGAAAACAAATACATTATTATTTACCAATTAAATGATTTGTAAATCACAGAAGGCATCACCAATAAATATATTATTATTATATCAGTCCGCAATGAACTATAATAATTATCGTAGATAACATAAAAACATGCCTGATAAAATTGGCTAAGCTTACGCAAAATCCAACTCGTTTCTTTGTATGAAAATCAATTTTTTATTAGTCTATAAAGCAAGTATACAGTAATAATGTTTGACGAGGAATGTAGCGATTTGTTAAAAAAAGATTTACGGCCAATAATTTGCTAGCATAAAAAATACGCACACACGTGCCAAAACCTTTACACAATGTTAAAAAATTTGTAGTACCAACGCAAAAAGTGACTGAAATAAAGGTAACTAAATTATAAAGATTTTTCACAAAATCCAAACAACATGTAAATGATTATATTTTAATAATTGAATGAGATTTATATTGGTATGAATAAGACTGATTTATTACTTTTTATTTTGTATTATTTCTATCTAGTTTATTTGTTATTAAAAAACTACTTAGGAATCTTATAAGATATACAGGGTGTGTCATTCAAAATTGGAAATTTCGTAACTATAATCCACAAGGAAAATGAAATTTCTGTAGTTGGCTGTACACCATCAATCAAAAAAGTTTATTTAAAATCTTTTATAAAATGTATATAATTTAAAATCCTTTTCGGACTACATCGCAGAATGTTTTCGGGCTAAAAAGCCCATCATCAGTGTTTTGTTACTTGACTCTTATGCACCTAGTAACAAAACAGTAATGATGGGCTTTTAGCCGAAAACGTTCTGTGATGTAGGCCGTTAGGGATTTTAAATTATATACTGTTTACAAAGGATCTTAAATAAAAATCTTAACTATAGTTTCCAGAAAGATATTAACTAAAAATATTAAGATTTGACTCAAATAACTCTATAATAATAATAAAATGTGGCTCCATACTGAGTTACAGAGTGTTTTAAGTAAAAGTTTAAAAACTATTTGTACCTAGTACTATAAAACTATTTTATATATCCTTGTCATACTTGGCAGGATGTGAAGGTACTGTACTAAACTATGTTAAATAAATGTTTCTGGCTACTACTGCAGGCGTACTGCAGCGGAAAGTGAAAGATTGACCCTTTCCAAATTCTTTTTCTTGCCATAATATTATGGATTCATCGATTTCAATCAACAATGGTCATACCTTGTATAAAGTTAATGAATATAATAATAGTCTCCCGTTTTATACCGCTGTCGCGGCTTTGGGAGTATAGCAGGGTAGTCTGCTATATCTAGGGCCTACGGTATACAAGGAAGGTAACATGGCCAGTGCTACGCTTCAACCGTCTATTATTACCCCTGGTTTTACCCAAGGTACTCATTTTTAATCAGGCTGAGTCGACCTGGGGCCTATAGACATTTTTTAAAATGTCTAGATGTTCTTGCCGGCGGTGGGATTCGAACCCCGGACCACCGGCTTGCGAGTCAAGCATCCTACCGCTTGCGCTACGCAGGCCCCAAATGAATATGTTTACATTAAAAACAAACAAACAAAATTATGTCAGAAAGGTAAGATTACGAAAACGGTAGACAGTTCGGAAAAATTAGACAGGCTTGGGTAAGGTTATGTGATGTCGATGAGCAGTTCCGAATGTCTACGCTGCTATGATTAATTGAATTATATGTAACCGTTTAATAAGTAAATACATAGTCATGTTTTGTTAGTCTGTACTTCATTAAATACACAGCAGGGTTAAACCATAATATTTTGAGTACAGAAATCGACAGTTAAAAAATTTTAAATTATTTTACAAAACATCCTGTATATTGCAGTCTGAAAAAAAGACGTATAAGATATATAAAGAAAGTACCGCAATCATAGAAGTTTAAGGGTAACAAAATCTGTTTCTTACGGTAAGATTGTAAAAGAACGAATATCGAACAAAGTTACGGAAGAAGAGGATCAAAGTAGATTCCATTCAGGAAGGTCTTGGCATAAAATTTTATACAAAAAATGCGTAGGTCCACTAATTAAAACAAAGTTATCAATCAATTTATTTTTATCCCTTTATTTGGCTCTATATATACATATCGGAACTCGAATAGAGTTTTTGCATTCCCATTTCTCTCATTATTTCATTCACTGCCAAATGACAATTTAAAATAGCCTCGGACCATACAATCTGGTTTTGTGTAGTTTACAGGTGGGATCACGTCATAAATATATCTCATCGGTGACAAAAACAACAAATTGTTACGTCTATATAACTCAACAACCACTACCGGTATTAAACAGAGAAACATTCCTTTTGTTTTTGTTACAGCGGTCGATAAAAATAAAGAGTATGAAATATAAAAAATGTGCTATGCAGACGATAGAACAATAGTCAAAGATATGGAAGTTAATAGCTGAATAAGTAGCAAAAACAGCTGGTTTGGATAATTGAAACGAAAAATCTTCTTCATTCCTGTTTCAGGAAACTAACTAAAACTAACACAGCTCAAAACATTTTCTCTTCTAAACTCTGAAAATCTAAATGAATACTTCGTTAATGTGAGTAAAAATATAACAACATATTTCCTATCTGCCCAATTCAAAAAAGATCTCGAATTCATTCTTTCTAAGACCAGTTGATAAATCTGAACTGATCCAAATAATCGGTAGTATCAAAAGCAAATCTTTCTGTTGTACTGAGAGACTATCCATAAAACTTTTCTAAAATCTCCCAAAAAATGTGTTGAAAGTCCTGGTTTCACTAATTAATGATTCCTTTGAAAAAGGTATATTTCCAGAGTTCCTAAAGACAGCCATTATTCTGCCTCTTCATAAAGGTGGTGAAAAATCGAATGTATGCAACTATAGACCTATTGCCTTACTACCGGTCCTATCCAAAATTATTGAGAGACTTATAAAAGCCTGACTTTGTTCTTTCCGGTTGAAAACAATATTTTATGACAAAGTCAGTTCGGCGTTTTATCTAATAAATGTACCAGTAATGCTATGTTTTCTGTACTACATGAGGTCTATCAAGCACTAAACAATAATCTTTACACTGCCACTGTTTTTGTGACTATGCTACAGCTTTTGATTAAGTAAATCACGACATTTTGATATCAAAAACTAAATTTCTACAGAATTCGAGGTATTTCTTTAAATTGGTTCCAATCTTACTTGAGGAATAGGAAACAACTAGTTAGAGAAAATGATACTGACTCTAGTCACAAAAGTATTGTATGTGGAGTACCACAAGGTTCATTACTGGCTCCTCTACTTTTCCTTATCTTTATAAATGACACCACTAACTTAAAAACCAATGGAAAAATTTTTCTTTTTGCTGATGATACCATTATTACCTGAAGGAACTCTAATATTGTAACTCATTATGCAAATATAACTTCCGATCTACTTAAAATAAAAACCTGGTCCGACTAACGTGAATAAGACAGTAGCACTATCCTATAAAGGAGCTCTTCAACCCTTGTTTCTTAATAACAGTCAGATCAGTATCTTTGATTCTGTAAAATTTATTGATATTTATATAGACAGCAACCTTAAATGGTCCCTTTATATCGATTTGTTAAGTAAGAAACTAACCTCCGCCTGCTATACAATAAGATCTGTTTTAAAGGAAATCAATTTAACATCTTCCCATCTTCCAAAATAACATATTTTTCTTTGTTCGAGTCTCATCTTTGATATGGTCTTCGTTTTTGGGGTTCTAGGTTCAAACTTGAGATGGTTTGGTCTGTGTCGTTTTAACTAACAAGAACCACGTGTTAAAAATCGAGCAGGAAGACATGTAGCTCCTCAAGTATTAAATTTTATCCAATGTAATCGACCTAGAGTCGCCATATAATTTAATTTTGGAATGATGTAAACCCTTATATGGATGTCACAGCCACAAATTTATTGTTAGCTTCAACTACATAAGGCACTGAGGATGATTTGATTAGATAGAAAACGTTATGCTACTGTATAAATTTTGACGACACTTTTAAAAGTTGTAACTATATATTTTTATATACCTAAATACAATTATGAAGTGTTTAACTTCTGTATGTGTATATATATATATATATATATATATATATATATATATATATATATATATATATATATATATATATTTTAAAATGGTGGTTGACGTGCCAAACATTTTCATATTTGGTATTCAAACTTTTAAAAATTAGTAATCACGTCAATTTGACTAAAAACAAACTTCCTCCGCTCGAACTCCTTATTCGTACACTTCTGTTTACTAGCAATGACGCGTACGAATTTAAAATAAACTTTTTGTCCCTCCGCAATTCCACATTTCAGTCACAAATAAATTCTATTAAAAGTTTTTAAATACTCGCCTAAGCTTTAAAAAAACAAGCTGTTGGTGTTCTGTATTTCTAATCTAGTGCTTATGTTTTTGGCGCCAAACCAAAAATCTGGAGTGAGGAATGTCTAAATATTAGAAAATATTTTTAGGCTTGAATTTTTCTCCCACTAAAAACACAAAATATACAAGAAAAAATAGGGAATTAAATAAACCGTCGTTGTATATATTGCATAATAGATATTTCCTTACATATATCAATTACAAGCACAGGCAATATGTTGCAACTATAATATAATTGCTATTATAGTCACGAATTTAAAATGATAAATACCCTTAAAACGATTTAACATTAAATTTTATTAGCAAAAATCCTCGGTGGCTAATAAATCTGTCTAAAGTCTAATATAAATGTTACGTTTAACTGTAACCGTCTGTTTACTATAATTCAGAATTAGATTTTATTGATGAAAGACCTTGGTCACCATCAATTTTATTTTCGCTTTTATGTGATGTTTGAAAGGTCGCTTTCCTGAAACTAATGCACTAATTTGTTATTTAGATTCTCCAGAAATATCGGCGTATATTTTTGGATAAAACAGAATCGACGTGGTCGTTTTGTGCAAACAAGGTCAATTTTATCAGCTTGAGTTTTTAGTTAGAGTTTAGAGTTTTAGTGCTGCTACCCATCAATTAAACAGAACACGAATAAAAAGTAAGATTTTTAATTGTATAACAATATACTTACAAAATTCATCACACATATCTGCCAAAAAAATTTAACTTTTCATCTATCCTAACCAGCATCGCAGCACAAAGCGTCACCTAAAAAACTTCCTTCTACAGGATTTTCCTGCAAAGGCTTTAAAAGGACGGTTCCTTTGAAGACTCCAGCAGTAATCTGCCATCATGTGAGTGTCCCATCTCCCCTGATATCTCTCTTCCATGGTTTTGATATCTTGGTGCAAGCGTTCCCTTTGTTCCTCACTAAGGTCACCAAGATTTTCTGGAAAACGGTCCAAGTGGCTGTGGAGGTAATGAATTTTAAAACTGATATTACAACCGTGTTTGTGAAAATTCTTGGGCATTTCTTTCACTATAATTCGGTAATTTTCCGATTTATTGTTTCCAAAAAAATTTTCCACAACTTTCACAAAAGAGCACCATGCATTATATTCAATGACAGTCATCGATTCTGTAAAATGCGAATCTTTTATAAGTTATCGTATCTAAGGCACATCAAATATTCCGGCTTTCAGTTTTTCTTTATTAAGTGTAGGGCATTTTCTGGACAAGTATTCAAAACAAGAACGATTCTGGTCTAGGGCCTTTACAATTTGTTTTATCAGTCCTAGTTTAATATGTAATGTATGTAATATTATTTTCTCTCGGTCGACAAATGCTTCGTTAACTACATTAGCTTCTCCTGGAACTGAAGCATCTCCAGAACGCCATTTTCTTCTACTTCAGTGTTGGTTCTTAGCCCTGCTATCCCAAATACACAGGAAACAAGGATATTTTGTATAGCCACCTTGTCCCAGGAGAAAGGTCTTAAATTCAACACAGATCGCCCACTGTGGAAAAGTGGAAAAATAAATATATACTTATAGTTATTTACTTATCTAAGAAGGTACTTTCACGATCAATTAATCGGCACGTAATTTATGAGATATTTTTCAAATGTTACGATGAAATATTTCCTCTAAACATCAACCGTTCTTTTCATTTTAGTAAAAAGTAGTTACCTAGGACACTGTATAAATACAACGCGCAAATAAATGGTTTTGGCTATGGTCCAAGATCAACATACCCACATCCGCCAAAGTCACCAAAATCTTTTTTGCAATTATTTTAGTTTCAATGTCAACTTACAACATTGTCAGGGGTCAATATCAAATAGTAGATTTTTGAACCAACAAATTATTTTTGCATATATATCCGCTGTTAACGACTTTTATTAAATTTTTATTTTAAAAGGCGAGTTTCCTGTGCCTTTAAAATAATATATCCACAAACAGTGTTAGAGTTAAAAAATGTATGATTTTGAGCATTAATTAGTGAATTTTAGAAAACCAGCATAGCGTTATGAAGGGCAATGCCTGGAGTAACCTCCAAATGTTTGCAACTTCCAAACTGTTGGTTATAATGTTTTTATTGGACTTTTAAGATGCAAACATGTTTTTATCTAACAATAAAACACTGAAAACGTTTGTTTTCAACACTTCAAATCTATGCTGCTTCTACTGAGTCTACAAACTTCATAAATACATAATTTCTTTGTTTTTTAAAAGCTACATTTTTGCTAAGAACATTTTTTTTTTAATAAAATTTCCATTCCCGACTTTTTGAGTCATAAAAAACAACGTATAAAAACGTGTTTTTCTTTGAAAAATATATATTTTCATTCGCAAATAACTCAAAAAGTATTGACTTAGTGGAAAGCATTTCCGGAATTATTTAGAACGTATGTTTTTTCACCCTAAGAAGGGTTGGCTTTTACCTGCCAAGTAAAATCAATCCTGGGCTTGAGTCCAAAAGTAAAGTGGAGGATAAGAATAATCTAAATCCAAATTTATAAGCAAACCCGTCATGACGTGAAAAATTATTTATTCCAATTATTACTGGTTTATTACATGGAAGATAAACTTTGGCTTAAAAAACGATAAAAATAATTAACAAAGCAGAAAAAGATACCGAATATAATAATAGAATTAAAACCATTAAATCAGCAGCATTATCTATTTTAATATTTGTTTACCGAATCATATTTTCCGAGACTTTATAAAGTTTCGTCGGTTCAACGGTTTGTTTGTATTTCTAATTGTTTTTATTGCTTATGTATGGTGTTTTAATTATTTACAAGTTAATTCCAACACAATAATTTGGCATTAAATAAATTTTTAATTGGTCTTTTTTTGTTTCAGGACTCACCTCTTAAATCCAAAGTAGCTCTTTTTAACAAAGTAGCTGATAAACACATTCAGGGACAAGCTGTAAATCCCTTCTCAAATGGACACCAAGCAGGAGGTTTGCCCCGGCCAACGATATCAAAAGAGGAATATGGAAAGTAAGAACTTTTACATATTTTTTCAATCTAGTCCAGGGGTCAGGGCTGTTTCAGCAGTCAGGCAGAATTTGTTATAAATAATTTAATTGTTCAAATGATTATAATTCGTAAAATATTAAATATAAATCATTCTCCCAAATTGCAACTTGTTCCATAAAAAATTACGAAATGATGTTTGTTAAACATCGATCCAAAAAACACGAAGATACTTCAAAATTATTGCGAAAATATTGCGAAATTACAACATTTAGACGATTTTTCACTTGTAACCCGGCTGTGTTTTAGATAAAATAACTTTATAGCAGTTCAAATTAAAGGAGAAAGTAGTGACAAACATATGACATTTTTTCGAGCAAGTTTCATCAGTGCAACTAGGGGGCAAATTTTCCACGGGTTATTTTCTGTACTGCTTAATTTAACAATTGGTTTATTTTTTTTATAAATAATACACAAATTCAAATTAGATATGGAATTTTCCATACTTTCGTTATTAAACACATAAAAACTATTTTCTAAATTTATGTTCTTGACATATGATAAGTAGACACGTAGCCACTTAGACGCATTTTGACCTTTGATCTCTACGGCATGAACTCTTACCGCTTTCGTTTCGCGCGTATAATTATTTTATTCCGCTTCTCGTATAACTCTTATAGTTATACGGTTCTAGACGTTCGAGACGCGCACTTCAAAACTGCTTTATGGCATTAAAAAATATATTTAGACATGCTCATAATAAATAAAATGCTTTATTTTGGATCGTATAGTATGATTATGTAGCTTGATTTGCTATCATCTAAAATTTTAGTAGCTAAAAAACCTTATACTTAAAGAAGTTATACAAGTGAATATCCGTTTATAATTATAACTTTGTTATAAATACTATTTCGATTATAATTATGGTTTCAAGTAAGCAATTTTTCCGTTCGTTTGAGTTATTATAAAGTTATTTTACTTAAAATGCAGCTGAGTTACAAGTGAAAAATCGACTAAATGCCGTAATAATTGTGCAATATTTTTGCACTTATTTTGCAATATCTCCGGTTCTAATTGTTGAGTAGTATTGTTAGTTTACAAATTATAATCATTTAAATCCGTAAATTGTTTATAACAATTTCTCGTCACTTCCGACACAAATTCAAGTTTGAAATTCAAATTCAGCGGATCAAAATTCATAAGAATACAACACTCTGAAACTCCGTGAACTTAGATCGGCGCGAAACAACCCTGACCCCTAGACTGATCAGTAAAGCATCATAATTTACGCCATCCTTTTTTTCAAAACGATTTTTATTGTTCGTATAAACTAAAACTAAAATGCCTCTTAAGAAATAATGAATTTTCAACAAATATTAGTCCAGATATGTAGAGGAACACTTTGAATATCACACTGAAACTACAGTTGAGTTGGTAATTCTGGGAAGAGTAAAATTTTATCTGTTTACAGGCCACCAAAAGGATCGCTCTCAGAAATCAGAGCATTTAAAGCCACTATCCATGTTAGTAGAGAAATGTTAGAATTATGTGAAGTTATATCTCAATGTGGTGAACGTCTTTTTAGTCCAGAAGAAAAACCCAACGATCATAGAATAGTTATCAGTTTTGGAGAACTTTTTGCGGTATGTATACTTTATACGTAATGTTTTATATTACTTAGATTATATGCATTAAATTTTAAAGCTTTATAGTCCAGTCGTCCGAGATTTGATCTCTAAAAACGAAATAAGCTGAAATAAAAATACTTGTGCATTCGAAAATAAGGAGTTTTAAATGTTTGAAATCATTTGTGATGTGATGTGTGTTTTTTGGGCATATTCCAAATGCCTCATATTTGGTGCCACAACACAAAATTGTAATTTTATGTCATAGGTTTTAAATATTAGGCTCTAACAATGGAAATTCCATAGTGACTGGTCAATGGAAGTTATAAATTTAATTAATCTCATAAAAATCTAAAAAAATGGCAAAAATCGCGCAACGTTTATTTATTTAACAGCTTTATAGAAACTGACTTCATTTGCGACAAAATACAAAAACTGCATACGAAAACTGAACTCTTCACCTATATATATAAAACGCATTTCGATTTTCGTCGATAGGATACTCTGATCAAAAGATGTCGAACTTTTGCCGTCGAGTTGATAAAAATTTTATTTAAAAAATTGATTTCGCGCACATAACTGATTTATAATCGCCAGTCCCTAAAGCGTTGTGTTCATTATATAAAAAAAGTGCTAATAAACATTTTTTTCAAGTAAATTAAAAATTATCTAAACTATATTTCTTGTCTAAAACATTTTTTTCATACAGCTATACGGCGTACAGATTTTTAGTAAATCGATGTTCCCCACCCCTGCGAGGGAGGGTTTTAGCTAGAAGCCTGGGGGTAGGAGTAGAAAACTTTTTTGCATCTTTTCGGGGTCCCAAAATTGACATTCTCAGCAAAATTCAGCTTGTTCGTTTGATTTTTAGAGGTTTAGTGGCATTTTCGTCTCTGGCGACTGGAGTATAAGTACAAAAACCCCTTAAAATAATGTAAGATGTACCTAATTAAGTAAATTGAATGACTGGTCAAATTAGATTTTTAGATAAATAAAATGAAGATATTTTTGGCTTTTTACGAATTTCCGAAACAATTCATTTATAATTTATAATATTATTTATTCGCTATTGTAAAAAGTAGTTCTCAAGCGGATTTCTAAAGCTGTCAAATTATTTGTTTATATTTTTTTAAAACTGTTAAACGAAAACTCTTTTTTTCTTTCAGATATACACAGCAATTTCCGACAAAGTAGTTGGTATTTTACTTAGGGCCCGTAAATACAACTTAGTTGACTTCGAAGGAGAATGTTTGTTTCAAGTAAGTTGCTAAATAATAAAAATAAATGTTACCTCTCGGTGAAGCGTCCCGAAGCGGTTTCTTCATCGTCACTAATTACAATAGTTTCAATATCCATTTCTTTTGACAAACTGTTTTTGTTAAACAATTTAATTGGCCTCTGAATACGAAAACAAATGAAGAATGCTTTAAAATACAATTATTACTACTAGCGCCAAAGTATTCGTAAGATTCGATAATTGTACTGTTCTTCTTCTTATTATATTCTTTACTGCTTCTGCATGATACTTCTATAATAATCCAGCTTTACTTTTTTTTATCTTCTTATGTATAACGGGTGATGAATCGGCAAACAGGCCATAGGAAACTCAATAGCAGAAATTCAATAATTTACTTTCTGCTTCCCTGATTATTTTACATCAAGTCATGAGATACTATTTGTATAAGTCTAAAATCTGTATTGAAAACAAATGTTAGAATTTTGCTCTACAAAATATACACATTTCAAAATTTTGCAAAAATATAATACATTTGTCAGAGTATTTTTGTCAAAGTTAGACAACACGTAGTGCAGAATGCGTTCTGTCACAATGAAGTTACATATTAAAAATATTTATTAAATTGGCAATATTTTTATTTGATGATTAATTGTATACAAACAAAATGTTTTTTAAAAATTGACTGTCTGCATTAACCCCTCTCTAAAATTTCATAACAAAATTCCGCTTTGCATCTAGATGCTGTGCAAAATTCCGCTCAGCATCTAGATACCTCTTTTAGTTTTGATGACATTAAAATTTATAGTAATTAATGGAATTTGTTTCTTTTATAAATTATTAAAGCTGTGAAATTATAAATGTCAAACTAGTCTGCAATGGTTCAAGAACTTATTGCACGATTTTTAACTACTGCTATTAATTTCAATTTGATTTTTTAAATTTCTTAGTAAGTAAGTACCTCAGCAATATTGTTTGTATAGGTACAATTTAAAAATTATGGTTTCAATATTTTCAAAGTTTTTTAAAAGCCTTTGAATTGTGAAATGGTTTAGAATTGGTATATTAGGATATCTTAAGCTAAATAAAGAGTACGCGGACTATTTCCTGAATAAATTATCTTTATTATTGCTACTTTCTCCTTAATCATAAAATAAAAATATTGGAAATTTAAGTATTGTTAACATCTAACTTCATTGTGACATAACGCAACCCATTATACACGTCTGCACTACATGTGGCCTAACTTTAACACTAATACTCTGGCAAATGTATTATATTTTTGCAAAATTTTTGAATGTGTTTAGCTCGTAAAACAATTTTAACATTTGTTTTCGATGCAGATTTCAGTCCTCTACAAATAGTTTCTCATAACTTGTGATGTAAAATAATTAGGGAAGAAAGAATTCAACAGTTTAGAATTTCTCATTGAATTTCCTATGGCTCGTTTGATGATTCATCACTCCATTTATCTCATATAAAATTGTGTCTTAAATCTTTCTAAATCAACTTTTTTTAGATCCCAGTTCTTGCGTTCTTTATCGAATATTTTTACGATCTCTGCCGGTCGGGTCGGTTTTAATCGTTTTTTGTTGTTGTGTTCTCAAATCCAAAAAATTCTTTTATCAAATTAAGATCTTATCTTCTGTGTTAGTTTTACGTTTTCCATCGATTTTTACTTTTCTGTGATTTCTTTGAATTGCTACTTTTATAGTAGCTCTACTTCAGTGAGTTTTTATGTTTATTTAATATGCTTTTTGTTTCTTGTAATCTCTGTAAGCTTCCTAAATAAACAATAATATTATTATATTATTGTTAATTGTTTGAATACAATAAATGAGTCATTTGTTGTTTGTGATATTTCAATCATTAACTATCTAATGATAGACCAGGTCTATCAGTAGCAAGATGCAAAACTGCTTGGATTTAGAGTCTCATTAGCTATTTATTAACTTGTATTCAATTAATTTGTGTATGTATTCTTTTCTTGCTGACTTTCTTATTGTTTTGCATTTTTCTGTAATATTTGTTATATTAAAAACTGTTATGTAAGTGGTTGAAGTGATTTGAAATATTTAGTGCCAAAAAATTTACAAACAATCTAAAAATTTGTGTTTTTAAACAAATAGGTCTTTTATTGAAATTGTATTCTGAATATGTACTTGCAAATATTCAATGTAATTAGTTGTTCTATTTTTATGCTAATGTATTAACTTTTTAATCTTTGGCTTATTATTTGCGTGTAACGAGTACATTTTTCCAAAAAATTCTTTCATGAGGAAGTCACTTATTTGCTCATTATTATTATTATTATTTTAGAGACAAGACGACCATGTACCAATCATTCTTGTGAAACCAATCAGTGAAATCAGAACCTTCCTAAAAGAGAGGATTGAAAATGCGACCAAGGCACTGAAGGAGACTGGGGAAATTTAATAGACTATAAATACAATTTTAATTTATTTAAGCACTAACATTTAACCAGAAAAATGGACCATATTTCTTTAAAAACTAGTATCTTTCCACATTACATTTAATTGTATATACTATTTATTTATTCGGTAGCATTTCATAAAAGTTACTTTCTTTTTATGTTGGAAATTGTATTAAATATGCTTCAAATATACTAAGGCAAGAAGATGCCACTTTTAAGGAAGAATCTGTTACTCCATCATCACGTTATCGAAGGGCTGCAAACGGATTCAGGTAGCAATTATCCATATTATTGTAAAAAATGAAAATTTTGACGAATTTTTTTTTCACTTTGAGAAGTGAACTGAAAGAAGATGTAGTAGGTTTTATCTGAAGTACAACATGATCGGATAACAACGATACAAAATCTGGATATCAACTATGCAAATATAAGATTAAATGGAGAACCAACTTGAAGGGTAATGGAGAATTGACTTAAGCCAGATAATTAAGACTTAAAAAGGATAAAGAAAGTTTTGTAACCAACCCGGACCTCTGAAGTGGCCCTAAAAGCTCCCAGACCGTGTTAGCTGTCCCCAGGTCCAAAATTTACATTATTTTTTATGAAATTATATGAAATCTGATGTAATCAACATGATATAACTTAAAATTTCAAATTAAGTTCTAACAAATATATAAATTTCGAATGATAAGGTTTTTGGAATTACCGATTTTGGATTTTTTGTTTTATCAAGTAATTAAAAGGCAATCTGATTCTACCTTTAATATCATTCTGATAGCATTTCACATGTGACTAATTATCCAATTAAAAAAGGATTCGATGCGAAAAGAAAGTACCGTTTTATTAGTATAATATTATCTAGTCATTATTTTAAAATAAATTGATTTGTACATAATATGTTTAGTTTTAAGGGTTAGTGAGAAAAGGAAACTGAAAATATTGCAAAATGTCACTATTTTTTATGTCATGTATCGTAATGTAATGTTAAAAATTCAGTATTTTCACTTTATAGTTGTTAAAATTTCTTTTTACAAATAAAAAATAAAAACATTTATACTTGTTATTTTTATTCTGAATTTTAAACTAATAGAGCCTAGTCAGAAGTTCATAATTTTTTGACGTGACAACGTCTTAAATTAGGTTGTGGCTCGGAGTCACTCATGAAAAAGTGTAACGCCCGCTCACGTCTGTTACGATGAGTCACCGAACGAGAGAGAGGCCCGCCGGACCGTGCTGTAATGCGACACATTACAGCAGAAACACTTCCTTTCATTTCATATTTCTCCTATCATCGTCCTATCCTCAACAAAATCACTCAAATAGAAATTAGTTAAGTTTAAGTTTACATGTACAATGTTTTAGTAAACAAAATATATTTCTATAGTTAAAATTTGTGCAATTCTTATTTTCATTCAATTCCTTGTTCCTATTGTGCAATTTAATAATATTCATATCAATAAATATTCTATCGAGAAAAAGACGTTGTCACGTAAAATCTTCGCCCGTAAAACCGACTTTACAGACAACCGATTTTTTTATTTAAATTAACGTTTCTCAGCAACAAAGGCCATTGACACGGTTACAAAAGTAAGGATTACAGTATATTAAAATAAGATTACAATGTTAGCGAAATGACAATATCTATATGGCGCAGTATATCTGACAGTCTTTAAGAAACATTATCACATTGTTTAAGTTACTAATAGTAAGATTAATAACCAAGAGTGACGGATATGTCTTTATCCAGTTTATGTTGGTTTCGTGTGTTGGTATATAGCTGGCACTCAACTAATATGTGCTTGACGGTAACACGGGTATTGCAAGTATGGCACCAAGGAGGATCGCCCTGACTCATTAGATACCCATGTGTAAGACGGCAATGTCCAATTCTTAATCTTCTTATAACAACTTTGTCTCTTTTAGAAAGTGCTGGTAGTTTTAAGGAGGGAATTCGATCTCGGTTACATATTATGAAGGTACATATTGAGCTCGTTCTATCCCAGAGGTTTTGCCAGGCTCTCACACGCATTTGTTTGATTTTATGTTGCAAATCGACCTTAAGTTTAATACTGTCTATAGGTACATCAGAACGGACTGCCTCTTTAGCTGCTTGATCTGCATTTTCATTTCCTGCAATATCTACGTGTGATGGTGTCCAAATAATGCTAACTAATATGATCCTATCTTCTAATTGGTCGCATGCGTTGTTGATACTTTGGATTAATGAGTTTTGGTTGAAAATATTATTGATGGATAGGATGGACGATAATGAGTCAGTGCAAATTGCGATGTTTTTGCATTTGTTGATTGGAGAAATAAGTCCTTTCATGATAACAGATAGTTCGGCTGTGTAGATGCTACAGTGATATGGAAGACGGTAGGTAGCTATAACTTCTTTGGTGGTAGTGACAGAAGAACCAACCTGCTCTTTAACTTTCAAAGCGTCTGTGTAGATGATTGAGTCATACTGTTTGTTTTGGATGAGTTCCAGAAAGGATAACTTTAGATTCGAACTAGGAGTGTCTTTTTTGTTATATGTTGAAAGACTGGTGTTTATAGTGGGCAACGTCCATGGTGGAGTATTAGAGGATAATATTGGAATAGTACTTTGTATAATTATGAAGCTGGTCTGGGTTTATTTACTGTTATTGGTTGGGTAGTGTTGATTAACCCATTGACTGGAGTATTTAGATTAGCTGATGCTTTGAAAAAGTAGGAGAAAATAAGTCACTGACGTCGAATATTGGTAGGCGGTTCGTTAGCTTCGACATGAACACTTTCTGTGGGACTAGATTTAAAAGCACCAAGACATATTCGAAGGGCGGTATTCTAAATGACATTGAGGCAATTTAGTTGTGAGTTAGGAGCTGTTGACTGGAGGTTGAAAAAGCGTATCAATGTTGTTTATGCTCATTAAGAATAGAGTAGTACTTAGGACAGATTCTTGTGGTATGTCATTTTCTGTAATATGTGTTGCTGAGAATTTTCCGTTGGTAGAGTTAGACAAAAAGTTCTCAAGAACAATTTCAAGAAGTTGGACAATTCCATTTTCTGTACTGTCTCTAGGATTACCGATTTCTAAACTGTCATATCTAATGCGCTCTCATTATCGAGAGATACAGCAATAAGGTCCCTGTTGCTGGCGAAGGCATGTGCAATTTCAGATTGTAAGATAATGAGGTTGTCTAATATACAGCGGTTTTTCCTAAATCCTGATTGGGCTTTATCAAAAAAACATTGCTTTTTAAGATACCAAACAAGTCGGATATTGAGCATCTTTTCAAGAGTTTACACAACGTGCACGTCAAAAAGATTGGTCTGAAAGAGTTTACTGTGTAATACAGTGAATCAGATTTATTGATTGGAATTACAAGCGACTGTTGCCAAGAAGAAGGAAATTCTTGGATTGTCCATATTTATGCACTATATATGACTGGAATTTGTCGCGTAGGTTTTTGTGGATGTTTTTGGTGTTCTAAGGAAGATGTTGTTACCTTTCGTTTTGTTGCTAAAATATTCAGCAATTTTTTCTGAAATTTCCCGGTCATCTGTAATAGTTTTATTTTCTTGGATAAGTGCAGGAATTTTATATGATGTGTGTTGTCCTTTCATTTGTCTGATTTTATTCCAAACTTGAGAGGGATCTGTTTTTTTGCATGAATCCTTCTTGAATTGTGGATTTTTAAGATATTTTGTAGAGCCGTTAACCTACATAAGCTTAGTCCCCTCCATTTTCGGATCTTCTAGTAAGAGTGGTGAGAGTGGATTATGAATTTTTAAGGGATCTTCTAAGATTGAAATTGCCGATTGCATTCAAAAGATGCCGATATAATTTTTTCGTATATTCATGTAAAAGTGTTTTATTATTTGGAATAACACAATACACACCCACACAAATAAAACTCAAATATATAATAATAATTTATATTACCTATAACGTAAAATGTCAAAAATCTTTACATTTCTAAAATGCGACAAAATATAAACAAAGCTGACAAGCTATAAAATCATTAGCACCGTTTAAAGTTCAAAAAATTGTATTTGTTACAAAAGATTTTAGCAGACATTTATTGTTTACGGTCGAAAGAAATGAAAATAGTAAATATAAAATATTGTTTTGACATAAAAATATATTAACACTGAATTTGGGCTTGAAAAATAATTTTTTGAAGGTAAGTTTGTCTACATATTTAAATGTCTGCTCTACTTTAATAAAATCACAAATAAATAATGTTACAACGTATAAGACTGTCCACGTAAGAAAGCCTTCACACTGAAGACCGAAAAGAAACACATAATTTAGCAAAAATAGAAAAATACACAAATATAATACCTAAACATAAAACAAATCACGATTTTAAATCACAAGAAGAGCGCAGTAAAATCCTAATAATAAAAATATTGTTCTTTGGAAGAATTCAATCTAGAATTAATACATTTGACATTTGTGATCATAAAAATCATACAAAATTAAAAGTGTCCGAGTCGGTAATAGACAACATTTGTTTCGTCCCTTGTATGCGATGGTCAAGTTGCCGCATCATGGTATTTTTAGTTACAACTGAATGACGGAAATGATTCTGACAGAGATGATGCCGGAAGTGATGAGGAAGACCAGTTCAATTACACTTCTCAAAATATTCTCCGAGGTACACTATCTCAAAGCATGGATATTAACAGCGGTTTCTCGAAAAAATACAGCAATTGAGAAAACAGTGCTGTCAAATACAACTGTGACTGAAACACGAATCAGGAAACAAAAGCATCATTTATACTAAATAAATGGAAACAACAAAATTTGAAGCCAGTCGATGTGTTTAAATTATTTTTGATGAAAAATTCATACACTATCTTTGTAAAGAAATGGTAAAGTACGATTCACAAAAATCCTGCCCTTTTGTCTTTGCCCGTTAATGATTTATATAACTACTGAGGCATTCTTATTCTCTCTGGATGCCTTCTATGAGAATGTATTGGGAATGTCGAGGGGACTCTCACTCACATCTAGTTAGTAATATTATGAGTCGAAACAGATTCACAGATTTTTACACTTTAACGATAATACGTTATACCAACAAACCAATAAAGCGCTCAAAGTTCAACCCCTAATTGACCATCTAAATTAACGTTTTTATTATTACCTCCAGCGAGTGAACGAAAGTTTCTCAGTGGACGAAGCCATGGAGCCGTATTATGGACATCATTCTATGAAACAGTTTATTCGAGGAAGATCAATCCTTTACGGATATAAATTCTGGTGCGTTGCGACCAATAAAGGTTACCTTGCAAAATTTCATCCCTATACTGAAACTGGAGATAAATTTCAGGGTAACTCGTTAGGAAGTTCCGTAACCGAAAAGCTGTGTACAGGGTTTTTACCTTAATCTATTATCTATATTGATAATTTTTTTACATCTTTACCTTTACTGGCAAGGTTGAGAGATCAAAAGATACACTGTATCGGTACAGTTAGAAAAGACAGGATTGAAAGAATCCCACTCAAACAAATAAAAAAACAAATTTGTGAAACTTCCCTCGCTTTACATAGCGAAGAACATCAGCTGGAATAACAATAATGAAGTTACTGTGGCAATTAATATTTCAACTCCAGAAATATTTACTATATGAAACTATAACAGATGGTCCAGAAAAGATAGAAAAATTATAGTTGTCCCTCAACCAAAAGCTATACAAATGTATAACAAGGGAATGGGTGGTATAGACTTATTCGATAAGCTAAGAGAATGGGGTAATAGTCAATATGTGGCTTCTTTTGTGGAGGCTCTGCTGACAGCTTCAGATATTCCAACGCCACGTGGAGTACGTCCAAAATCTTCAAAAAAAAATTGTTGCTGACGAAATTCGTTTGGATAATGTGAGTCATTTGGTGGACAAAATTGAAAAACCGAAGGTGCGGTAAATGTGGCAAGTGTACCAAATATCGATGCATTGAATGTAATGTAGGACTTGATCCCGAGCAATGTTTTAAATATCACTGTGCGACTGCGCACCGAAAGCGCCCGATCCAAGAAGCAATGCTGGCGCCAAGATCGACGCATACCCATATACCCATCCAGAGATTTATAAAAACCGCTTCGATGAATAATTATTTTTTTAAGTTAATCTAGTTTTGTTTTATAGATTTTATTAAAAAAGTTTATGTGAAATTACTCCACTATAACCACATCTTGAAGAGCTTGAAAATATTTTTTTCAGCGAAACAACTGTTGTCCATTAGACACACATATGATAATTGTATAGATAAAATTTTTAGTAACTAGTACTTACTTATATATAAAATCACTATCAAAAAATATAATGAAAATCTAGAATATAATTTCAACTTTTGTTCAATAATTCTTATACACAGAATAAACTTCAAATCGTTATAAGCATTGTTCAGTTCCAACTCCACAGTAAAATCATTCAGTCACTTATTTCTTAAGATTTATGGAACTGCGTCCAGTAATATATAAAAGAGGTAGTATTTTGATTTTATTCTGTATATTAACAAAAAGCTAAATAATTTTGTACTGATTAAAATAAGGCAAATATAAATTTTGTGCCACATAAACAATAATGTACAGTTTGTGCCAGTCAATTCTAAATATTTGTATCTGTACCTGTAGACCACTGAAAGAACCTCCCACTTTCAAGATGGCCGCAAGTCACATGACCACGCCCACAGCTCGAACGGCTTAACCCCTTACCGCGTAGTGGGTCATCTACGGCACAATACTTAGTTTTATACCTAACCGTTAGAGATCGACTTTTATTTAAAGTATTTATGCATGACATGTCCATATAGAGCACATATTTCGTACAACCTGTAATAAATTCAATGTTGGGATATTATATATGATCAAACTCAGATCCAAAAAATGGTACATGCGTATATTTTTCCATATTATTGATTTGATGACTGCCAATGCGTCGATTCTTTGGAGAAGTGACAATGAGCATAATAGTTTATCTCTGACATATTTCAAAATGGCAGTAGCAGAGTGTTTATGCAAAGTTAATAAAGCTGGTTTTATTACAAAAAGGGGTCGTCCTTGTGGAGGTACGGAAAATTTACAAAACAAGAAAAGAAGGGGTCCAGCACCCGATATTGCAATGCAAGATGTATGAACAGATGGATTTGGTCATCTTTCATTATGGTGTAGTGAAAGGCAAAGATCCAAATATCCTGTGGTTCAAAAATTCTCATAAAGTTATATCCTAAAGACAACTTTAAAACAAAATGAAAACTTTGCATTGTCCACTTTATATCTGCATCAAAAAACTTACAATTGCTGGTACAAACTGTCTAATAAAAATATTTTTAAATAATTTAAAATTTATAATAGATTTTTATTCACATCACATTTGATTTTTTTTATAACAGCAACTAAATATTTCTTTAATCTTTCGCATTTATTCATCAGTTCTTCTATATTACATTAAAATTTATTCTGTAAATATTTATTGTTAACGTTTTTTAATACTATCAACATGTATAGCTCAACAATTATAGGTTCAAAGAACAACTTGATTGGAGACAAAACATGTAAAATGAAGATTGCCTCACATTAAAATTTGATCGACCCTCGTATTTGGTGCTAGTTTCTATACGAGGTGCGATAAAAAAGTAATAACACTTCGTTTTTCATACAGACTTGGAAATACATATAAATTGAAGATTGTCCCCTATTAATATTTGATTTGGTTGTAGTTTCAATAAGAGGGTACGTCAAGAAAGCAATAAAACTGATTTTTTATACAGTGTGTCCAACTCATCCACATCAAGTCCACATCATATGGGAAAATTTTTTATTAGTTTTATGAAAAAAAGTTCTGCATGTTCTAAAACCTAAAATACAAGCATCAAATTCTCAATTTTTTAGTCATATGAGGTTTGTCAAAAAATATGAACAAAAAATTCATACTTTTGACAAACCGCATATATGACTCAAAAAACTTTTTGATAATTGTATTTTAAGTTTTAGTGCACGCAAGACTATAGAGAGATATAGAGAATCACTTTTTGTCATAAAATTTAAAATAAAAAAGTTTCCCATTTGGTGCAGTCTTAATTGGGCACATTTTACAAACGTTTGGAAATAAACAATGTAAATTGAAGATGGAATCCTACTAATCGATGATATTTGACAGTCGTTTATATACAGGATGTGACCAAAAAGTAACAATACGTCATTTTTTCAAATGAAAGATTCTCTCACACTAATATGTGAGTAAATATTTTTGCAAAATAAAATATAAATTTTGTATTTTACAAGATAATACTTCGGGCTAAACGAAAAGATAATCCTAAATGCGGTCCTGTTAGAGACTTACACCTGCCAATGTTCACATCTCCTGCATAGCTTATTGAATTTTAGTATATCTTTATAAAATCATGTTATTGGCTCATAGATCCATTTCTTTAAGCGACAAAAATGAAATATGACCAGGGGACATGATATCATACGAGCCCCTTCCCATACGTGTTGGCCCACCTATGGAATTTGCAGTTTAAGTCGAGTACCATAAACAAATTATACTCTGCATGTTTTATAAGTTCCCATATTAATTAAAATGGCATTTTTATTAATATTTTAAAAACATTACCCTTATGGTTTTTTATTGATTTTCAACAATAATGCCCTGGCTATGCATTCACTTATGTCAACATACGACGATTTTTTTATAATTACTTTAAATTGAGAGGTAGCTATGTAAAAATGACATCAAAACAATAATATTGTCAGTTAATGTCAAATGTATTTTGTAGTATTGTGAAGCTTTTTGCCGTTTGTGGATTGTACAATGGGTCGAGGTAAAGTTATCGATGAGAATATTATCGACGAGCAAATTATATGGAGTTAAGCGTTTTATGGAGTGACGTTATTGGAAGACACATTTCTAGATCAACATATCACCGAGAGGCCCACAAATTAGGATTTGGTACTTACAAAGTAGGTTTTATAGTTGAAAAAATTAGTACGAATTGTTTATAATAAATTTCATTTTATTTTAGGATAAGGAAAAGCCATTTTTAACATTACAACAAAGGAAAAATAGACTAAGATGGTCAAAAGAGCATAAAGATTGGATTCAGTCGAAATGGGATTCAATACAATGAAGTGATTAGTCCAGATTTGAAGTGTGTGTAAAAGACACTAGGAGTGGCGTCATTCGCAGGAGAAATGAAGCTTTCCATCCCGACTGTCTGAAGAGAAAAGTCAAATGTCCTGCATCTGTCATGATCTGGGGCAGCATGTCGTCTAAAGGTGTGGGAAAGTTACATTTTATCGATGAAATTGTAAACACGGACAAATATTTGGATATTTTAGAGGAATTTCTTTTACCGATTATGGAACACCGTTTAACATCAGCGGAAGATTTTGTCTTTCAACAGAACGGCGCAGGTTGTCATACCTCAAAAAAGAGTTTAAAATGTAAAAGAGTATAAAGTATAAAACCTATTAAATTTTAAAAGCACAGTCCAGTACTAACACAGCCGTTTTCTTAGACATATCTTACCCCCATGTTACTTGTTACTTCCTAATAAGAGCATAATTACTTCATTATCGCACCTCGAACAATTACTATACGTCAGTAATCCACATTGTTCTATATAAAGCGTTTTTGGTTCTATTCTATGCAGGCACCACGAAAGAGCAGAGGAAAGACAGTAAAATAAGACGTAAAGAAATATTGTTAGTTGCTTTCAACTTTCGCAACGTACGCACTCGAACGACAAAAATATATTTACCAATGTGGATAATTTAAATGTCTCTTATAATATCTAATATTTTAGTTCTTTACAACAGCACATCGGGAAGGTATAAGTATAATTGGAATAGAACGCGAGCGAGCTTTTCGGTCACGAACCCTTCCTCGGCGGAGGGGGCGGAGCGGTACAGCCTATGGATCCGGTGGGATTGCCGGGAATGTTTTCGTAAAGTGTCGGTTTCAGCAAGTCATCGGGAGGTCTGTAAAAGAAGGTTTAATTATAAATATGATAGAATGCGACGAAACAAACTATTTTATTAATGTTTTAGCATCGCTAGTACGAAAGCAATACAAAAAGAACTAACATACGATAAAAATATAGATATTGCGTTGTATGTGAGTAAATTTGTGTAATTCGTTATGTAGAGGGGCATATTATACACCAGAAGGTATAAATATATGTCGCTTTTAACTCTGTCTTCGTTCATACCATGATATGTTTCATCTTTATTGATACTCGACAGACGGTACCTAATTGAAGACAGAAAAGTAGGATTCTCAAGCAAACATCACATTCAAGCTCAAGCTGCGACGTAGCTCCATCTACTTTGAATAAGAGAAAATATAAACACTTTTTGTATCTCTGAAATATATAGCAATCGCTAAAATATCTGAGAATAGCCCAATCTTCTTCTTTTGCTTCTTCCTCTTTATAAGCAATTCAGCTTGTTCATTGGCGGATTAATATCTCTATAGAAGGTTGTCACTCCATCTTTTGCACGGTGGTCCGATACTTCTTTTGCCGTTTGGTGATTTATCTCTTGCTATTTTGACTACACGGGTCTCCTCCATTCTGCTTATGTGGTTATTTCATTTTTTTTCTATTTTGTGTCCATTTATTTATACACTGTACGTTACATTTTCTTCTAATGTCTACACATCTCTTTCGATCTCTCAGCGCATTTCCTGTAATTCTTCTCAGTAATCTCATCTCTGCCATTTCTGGTCCTGGTTTCTGGTGGCTGTGTGGGTCCTGTTTCTGAGGTTAAATCCTGTTAAATCTGTGGACCAGTCTTCATCTTGGACTATCAATATTTCGTCGTCTGCGTAACAGAGTATTTTTATTTCTTTGTTTCCCATTCTGTATCTTCTTTCTTTGTTAAAGCTTTTGATGATTTCATCCATGATCAAATTGAAGAGAATGGGGCTCAATGAGTCCCCTTGTCTTATTTCGCTGCCTATTTCTATAGGTTCTGTAAGTTGTCCATCTATTCTGACTTCCATTTTGTTGTTTTGGTAGATGTTTTCGATAGTTTTTGTAATATTTAGGGGAACTTCTCTATTATACAGAAGATGGATTACATCTTTGAGTCTTACTCTGTGAAACGCTTTCACATTCAGACACAGAAATGCTGGTCTACTATACTCTAGTGATTCTCACTAATTTGCTTTATAACGAATATTGCATCTGTACACGATCTTCCACTACAAAAACCCTCTTGTTCATCTGCTAAACTTATCCTCTGATTTATTAGCACTGGTAAAATTTTAGTTGTAAGTTTTAGGGTAGTATTTAACAAGTTTATATCTCTGTAGTTTTCTAGTTGTTTTTTATCTCCTTTTTGAATAGTAGAATTAGTTCGCTCGTTCTCCATTCTTCCGGTATTTTATTGTGTTTTATAATTTTATTAATTAATGTTGTGAATTGTTCTGTCATTGCTGCTCCACAATATTTCAGTAATTCATTTGGTATCCCGTCTTTACCTGCTGCTTTTCTGTTCTTCAGCTTTTCAAGTATTTTCTGAACTTCCTGTACATTTATATTAAGTTCTTCATTTGTGGTAATTTCTAGTGTTTTTGGTTCTAGCGTCGTTTGTTCTTCCTCTGCATAGAGCTTTTTTAGGTAGCCAATCCACGTATCTTTTTTTATGTGTTTTGGTTCTATTAGTTCCTTTACCTCCGTTAAAAATCATGTTCTATTTCTTTCGGAAAGCGTTCCTAGTGATCATTTTTTATTTTATTTTTTTTCTGTCTTCAAGAAACAAATTTCTGTAGTTCGTTTTTTTACGACAGCCGTGCTCCGCCTATGATGGAATAGACTCCAATCTAGTAAACGGCGCCGGATATTCATTCCGCCTATAGAAGTTTCCAGTGAAGTCTAGAGCCAGGGTCGGACAATATAAATGCTTGAAACTGAGTAGTAGTTGGTTAGTTTTAGTTACAAATTTATATTGTTAAGTCTGAAATTCATATCGTATCGTGCAGACAGTAAATAAATCATATAAATTAAGTAGATGCGTTCTAGTTTTTCGTGTTAGTTTAAATGAATTAAAATTGTGGTAAAAATAACTGTATAATAAAGACTCATTCAAATAAATGTAAAATTCTCAATACAATAGACATTAGTAAAATCACGTTACAGTTTTATAAAAAGCGGCTATTTTATAAGTGACGCTAAAACACTAATAAGTTTAATTATAGTTATTCACAACATATTCAAACAATAACTACACCAATCTTTAAGGTAAATATAAATTATAGGCATGCCAAACTTTTTAATAATATCTTACGTTTATGTATTATAAAAAAACAAATTTTTAAGAGATTTATTTAGACCGTAAGTTTATAAGTATGAATGTATACCAAAATTAGTGACAATGTGTAGATGTTAAGGAAAAAGTGCAAAAAAAATAACGAGAATAGGTACCAACTTTTGATTGATTTTCTTTTTCTATAGTTGCATTTGAGATTACTTTTTGTTCTTCCTATCAGTACATTCACTAAGGTTTCTATATGTCTCTGTTACCCCACCATATTTACTATAATGTACTATGAAAACTTACGGAATCTGTCATCTCACTATTCTGTTTTTCCCCACTTATTTTCTTGCCTTAAGTGGTTTCTGGTCAAAAATACTTCATTCATATATGAAGCTTTAGTTGGTACAAAATAATAATTATAGTACAGTCAGGATGGTATTGCTTTTTTATAAGTAATATTTGACTGTGCTCCAGCTCAAAAAGTTTTCCAAAATTGCAGACCTTTATTATTCAACCTTTTATCTTGAAGTACCTCGGAAAATATCATATCTACCATACAAAGTAAAGATAGAAGATTGATGGAAGTAAAATTTGTTAACGATTAAATTTTTTTAATATTTATTAATACCTGCTTGTGCAATTTGGTAGAAAAATTACATTTAGGGTAAATATATCTATAGAAAGAGCGGAAATAGAAAGGGTTCAAGGATGTTTGGGTATGGGAATAAGAATCGATAAAGAAAATAGTGTGATTGACTTTGCAATGACAGTGAATAAGTTATTTATGAAGATTGAAGACCTGTCTGTTACCTATAGTAGCAGAGGAAAGGAAAGCCAGATCGATTTTGTGCTATGTAGAAGAAACCAACTAAAAGACGTTACCAACTATAAAGTAATAAAGGGTGAGTGTGGATACGAAGATAAAGATGAGACGAAAAGGAAAGCAAGTAGGTGGTGGATGTTAAAGGATAAGGATTTGGAAAAAACCTTCAAAAGTAGAGTGCTGCTAGAGTTTGAGGAAAAAGATTTGGTAAATGACTGGTAGAAAGCCAACATCAAAGTTGTGGTACGAGCGGGAGAGGAAGTGCTAGGTAAACATCTGGTAATGGGCCTCCTTGGGACGAAGAAACTTGATGATGGAATGATAAAGTGCAACAGAAGGTTAGGGAGAAGAAAGAAGTATGACAGATCTAAAAGAGGGGAAGGTAAGGATACGTACAAAGTAGTAAATGGGGAAATTAATCCCTTTGAAGCAACTGCTAAGGAAAGATCGTCTGCAAAGCTGTATGAAGAATTATGATAAGTATGAGACAGCATTGCTACAGCAAGGGACAAGTTATCAAAGAACTTGGAGGAAAAGTGTTAAGATCCGATTTTTATCCAAGCAGGATCTATCAGTGCCAAAACTGCTTTGCTCTTCAATGTCAGAAATATTTTTCAATCCTTTCTTTTAAAACTCCATACAACTGGTTATGCTTATATATCTATAATTGCTGCAAGTTTTTGTACACCGTTTCTTCCTTTATATTATACTGATAAATGAGTAATAAGACATTTATTTAAAATATCCGCAAGTTTTTCGATTAGATGATCTGAACCATAGTTTACCAGTCCTATAGGTATGCCTCCAGGTCCTGTTACATTTCCATTTTTCATACCTTTTGGAGCTTTTTAAATTTCTTTTTTGGTAATCATTTGTGTTTTCCTTGATGTCCAAATTTCGTTTCTTACCATACATTCTGGTCTATCTGCCAGTTAGCAAATTGTTGTAATAATACTCTTCCCATTCTTCCATTTTTATTAACGATACATTTGGTAGTGCAAAGAGGGGAAAGCAAAGCTACTGCTAAGGAAAGATCGTCTACAACACTGTATGAAGAGGTATGAAAGTAGGAGGGTTATACAGCATTGCTAAAGCAAGGAACAAGTCATCAAAGGGCTTGGAGGCAGAGTTTTAAGATCCGATGTTGAAATAAAGCAACGATAGTATGACTAGTTTAGAAAGTTGCTAAATGAAGAACAACATAGAAAAGAGTGTCCCAAATAAGAATGTAATACCGAGGATAACGAGAGATTAAATAGTCGAAATTTTAAATAGAAGAAGAAATATATAGAACGAAGAAAATAAATAGAATGAAGAATGGTCAGGCAGTATGACCTGATGTAATAACTACTGTGTAATGTAGAAAATGAGGAGTAAAATATATGAAGAATAAAGAATGCCCACTGCATGGATAGAGAGCGTGATGGTATCACTGTATAAAAATAAAGGGTACATTAGGGGCTGAAGAACTATAGAGGGATAAAGTTATTATCGCACACAATGAAAATTTGGGAGAAAAATGTAGAACAAAGATTAAGGAGAGAGACATTGATAGGAGACATCAGTATGGTACAACAGTATGGTACAAAAAAATACTGATGGCACTTTTGCATTTTATTGAACAACCTAACAATTACAATTTAAACCAGGTTGGGTTGAAACAATTTAAATAAAGTTGAATTCTACAAAATTGAATTGAATATTCAAAAATCACAACAATAATATTATTTAGCATTATACTATGTATAATAATCTCTGTCGCAAAATAGCACCAACTTTTTTACCAATATTCACACTAAAACTTCACCGGCATCCCAGGACGTAGGGATTATGGTTTTTTACATAATTTTTTTATTATTTTATGGCATTTTTCTTTTGCACGGTTCTTATGGCCTCTTTAAGAAATTCCCCAGACTCATCTAATTACCCGATTTTAATTTTTCAAATTGTTTTTCAAACGAAGAACTTTCCACACAGCGAAGTTTTGAAAATTTTCGAATTTTCTAAAAATTATTCTGTCTGGAAAAGATTTTTTCGTAAATATTCATTTCTGCGCGAGAGATTTTTTTTTACTTTACTACAAAAGCAGCTTTTGATACTAAACTGAATTGTAAACAATTTTACTTCTATCCATAGATACTTTCCGAGATTGTAAGGTCAATAGAAGACAGATTGAGTCTGTAACATCGATTTTTTGTTCTGAAACTTTTCCAACTAGAGCATACTTAAATTCTAGTTATAAACAATCTGTCGAAGACATTTCTAAAAAAATCTAAGACTACAACCAACTTTATTTGCATTTACAACTTCAAAAATGTTCAATTTCATCCAAATCAATGTTTAGTCCCTCTTAAAAATCGAATTTCCATAAACAACTCGTCGTCGTCTCCCTCCAGCATTAGTAAACCACGAACAATTAACACAAAAATGCAAAAAGTATATACATGAACGATAAACTTTAATAATTGAAAAAAATTTATGAATATGTACGTTCAGAATAGTTTGGTGTGCACTTACGATAGATAAACGATACTTTCGGTCTTAGCCTGCCAGCGATTCGTCAGAATTGAAAAGGAAACGAGCGGATACGAGGAACTACACGACACATTCTACTTCTAACTCTACCCTGTAAAAATATCCCAACATATATTTTAAATAAAGCATGTAAATGACGAGAAATGACTGGGTGATAACTGAAATCGAGCAAATTATGGTTTTATGTGAACTTTTTATGTATAACCGAGAGAATAATTTTTAATTATTCGATTTTATGTATCAAAAAGATAACCGACGAAAAATTGATCGAAATTATGAATAAAAATAAAATCTAAAAGCAATAAACCACAAAGAAATAATTTAAATGTATAAAAAATTAATTAAGTATTTATGATAAACAATAACATGCATTATCGTTATAAATTAAAGTTGCGCATGAACTGCTGAATTGCTCTAGGTGTCAAGTTTTTCCATAGTATTGTGTAGTTTGTTTTTAAATTTTTTGAGACAATGCTAAAAACAAATATCACAATTTATTTTAGAAAGTGACTCATGTTTTAATTATTTTTTGTAGACCAGTAAAATCGGACGTTTGCCCTATAGAAAAAAATATTTTTGTTCTGACAAAAGGAGAAAATGTAATTATTCTTTAATAAACAAATTAGAGGATTATTGCAGAATCTGTTTAATCTATTAAAAATTGACAAAAACCTGCTTCTGACTGTTGAAAGAATATGCGTTGAGATAGAAGAGGTCTCATTTTATATGAAATCAATTTCAATAATTTGACTGGTCTATTTTTAAACTGTTCAAATGTTTTGGCAAAGATTTGGGTTCAGAAGAAAAATGTAACATTGTCAGCGTGGATGATTCAACTTGAAGTTATCTGAAATGTTGTAGTTAATATCTTTCTCTAATGCTAGATAATGTTTGCAATCAACAACATCATCGCAAATTACGGCAGTGTAACTAGCAACAACGCCATTGTTCGAGTAGCAATTTTATTGTCTGTTATCTGTACGTCGGTTTCAATAGAATTGTTTGTAGTATTATTACTAGTGAAGGAGCTTTTACGTTTACTTTTTGTGAATTGTGAGTAATTTAGTTTAATTCAATTTGGTGACGAATAATAAACATGACTGACAGTAGTATAGTGAATCGTAAATAAAAAAGAAACGTCACAATTTAACAGACGAAAAAAATATGATCGGAAATGTATTTGAGGGACTTAGAGCCAGAGAACAAAATATGAATTTAAGCGATGTAGTATTTTTACAAAAGTTTCCGAAGCTAGTGTGTACAGAGTAATTAAAACAGACGATGAAACAAACGATATACTTTGAAGGTTGAGACAAGAGGAAGGAAACAAATAAAATTGGATAATACAACCAAACAGGCCATTCGTCGTGTAGTACATGAATTTCATTTCAATTACCAACTATACAAGAATTGCTTCTTCTCTTCAATCTAATGAAAATATTCCAAAAATATCAAGACGTGTTTTGTTACGTACTTTACGTGAAATGAACTTTAAGGGTATTTCAAGAGAAAGTGGAAAAGGACTAGTACCCTTATTGAAAAATAAAAAATTATTTTGTGGCGCAGAAAGTATCTCAAGCAAATAACAGAATTTCGAAGAGATAAAAAAACATACACAGATGAAATATGGTTAAATGAAGGACATACTGTGACAAAAATGTGGCATGATTTAAATGTGAAAGCAAACGACAAGGTTTTCTAACTGGTTTGTCGCCAGGTTTAAAAGCTCCATCCGGAAACGGAAAACGCCTTATTATTAGCCATATTGGTAACGACTCGGGATTTGTTAAACGAGGTTTAAATGCATTTGTTTCTAAAAAGACGAGATTAACATGAGGAAATTGATGCAAATCATTATGAAGAATGGGTTTCAGATATTCTGTTAAAAATCGAACTAGGATCTGTTATTGTTATAGATAACGCTCCATATCACTGCCGGCGTTTAGAACAGTTATTGTAGTTCAGTTAATTGTAGTTCGATTGCCTACCATTGTGAGTTAAACCCGATAGAACGTATGTAGGCTAAAATAATATTGAAATAGCAAGGAACAATGTTACTTTCAAATCCAAATATGTAAAAAATCTGCTTAATAGTGCCTTCAGCAATGTGATCTTATAGTCGTGGATAAAATGTATCAAGCATCTAGTGAAAGAAGAGCAGAATATGTGGAACCTTGATAACTTCATTGAAATTACCATGGAACCAGCAGTTGTGGATCTAGGCGAAGATACTATTGATGAATCTAAAGATGACATAGATGGCTCAGATTAGATTACGTATAATGTTAGTTTTTATTTGAACATATTTTTAATATTTTATGGAAATAAATATTCAGTTAAGGTGACCCATTTATTACTAGTACTGTTTCGTATGAAGAATTGTTTAAGTACTTAAGTTTCAGTTTTACCTGTGCTAAAAGTTACTAGACGATCCTTTTTCTAATCTTAAGGAATTAAATTTAATCCTTGAATCAGTCATAAATTTATTAATTTAAACGGATAAAGAGCTTTTCCAAAATATATATTTAACAAGGACTAGTTTTCTTCATCTAAGGCATTTATAAAATAAAAAAATATTTTTTATGACAATCAATTCGTTCTAAAATCCTGATTATATTTTTAATAAAAACCGCAATATCAAACCCGCAAAGACCAACATTGAAAATATGAGTCACTTTCTACAATTTGGATACTGTTCTGTATATTAGTCTATTTATTGCTCTATCCACTGGAACCAAAGTGACATATGAGCTTTGTATTACCCCACAACATATTTGTTATGTTTTTCTCATCCAATATAATGGTTTTCTCAGTTTTCATCTGTCTTAATTCCCCATGAATATTTTCTACCATATTTTCGTCCATTTTACAATAACATATTACATAATACCTTATTTGATGCTATGGATCCCAGACAATAATAAAAGGATCACAAGAAGTTATAATTACAAATATCGCTTTTAGATTTTACAGTAAAAGCACAAAAATAATCTATACCTTGGCAACGAGATCTCCGAGAGCGTCCTGGCCGGCTTCTTGCTTTCCTGTTGCCTTATAGTCACGGTATTCGGACTAGAACAGGGAAATGTGATGCCGGTTGTGCTCGACCGATTGTTGGGCGAGCTAATTCCCCCAAAACCGCCGGGTGTGGTTGGAGACAAACAGTTGTTCGCTATATCATTGCTGTATCTAATGTTTGTATATTCTCTTCCGAGTTGCATAGATTTCTAAGGGATAAAAATAACGTACATTATAAATTACAAATATTGCTTCATAAATCTGAAAAATAATTAAGTCATCAAAAAAATACAAAAGTATTAGGTATTCGGATGTTTCCAGTATACAAATCATTTCTAGCGAATCACTTTGCTGAATTTATTTCAAAACAATCACTTTTAAACGTATGTAATTTATTTAAGCTTACAAATCTTCAACAAACACTCATCGATTTTTTTTTATTAATTAAAAACTGTTACCATTTCGGGAACTTTTACTGAAGTAAAAATACGTGAAATGGTTACAGTTTTTAAAAATCTTCTAGCAAAAGCTTGCTGTTGCTTTGATGTATTTAAAACAGTATATGGCATAGGAGGACGATTTGTTACTCTCTGCGTTTGAATTGGTAAACAGCACAACACAGCGTTATGACGTTATTTCGGCCTCCCATGGTATCCTATGGACCAACAGAGAAATAAATCTGCAGGAGTCACAAATAACCCCCAAGAACCCCCTAGCTTAGCAATGTCAAAAATAATCATAACCATGGCAACATTGAATTTGAAGAGAAGAATAAACTTAACACGTTAACTGCCGCATCAAATCTTTATTAAATCGAAATAAAAAAAAAAACATTGTGTAGAGCAAACTAAAGCCATGTCATATCAGAAAAATCTGCAGGAGCCACAAATAAACCCCAGGAACCCCTAGATCAGCAATGTCAAAAATAATCATAACCTTGGCAACATTGTCTTTGAAGAGAAGAACAGGTTTAAGACGTTAGCTGCCGCATCAAATCTTTATTAAATCGAAATTTACAAAAAAAAAACATTGTGAAGAGCAAACAAAAGCCATGCCATATCAGAAAAATCTTCAGGAGCCACAAAAACCCCCAAGAACCCGCCAGATTAGCAATGTCAAAAATAAGCATAATCTTGACAACGTTGCCTTCTAAGAGAACAGACTTAACACGTTAGCTGCCGCATCAAATCTTTATGAAATCGACATAAAAAAAAACAATATGTAGAGCAAACAAAAGTTGTCATGACAATGAGCCGCCGCGGCGGCAGTTAGCTTCTTAACGAAAAAGAACTCGTATAGCAAACATTTATTGATACAAATGACCAATCAAAGGAATAAATGACGTTACTTACTTGTTCAGCCTTCATTCTTTCAGTAGTTGTTTCTATATGATGTTGTACCGCTAAATAAACGAATTTGTATTGTGCTTCAGTCTGTACCATACCGGAACGTTGAGATCTCACCATTTGGATTGTACGTTGAATGTCTATTTCACAATCAAGACCTAAAAGGCAATATTATGTATCAAAACAAAAATCATGTCTTCAGATCGTGATTTTGAACATTAGAAGCATGAATTTTGTTTCGTATAACGAGGAATGGTTTTAAAGTTGTAGCATTTGTATTGCAACTTCGTCTGTTTGTTTGTCCCTGGTCATTCCAGGCCATTTTGCAGCTTGTGAGACGCATTTGTTTGTTTTGCAGTGAGTTTTGAGTCCAATTTCAACCCCAGAACTTTTAAAGGAGATATATTATTCAGTGAAATCAGGAAAGAAAAGTCTATCTTTCCATCTAGCAGGAAGATTCTTGTAAGCTGCGTCCATTTTAAATAACCTAGGAACCTTCTTGTGTGGTTTTCTCCAGGAAATCCATGTAACTACCTTTTAAATCTCTTTTTGTAGTACCCTTCTCCAGTTACAAAGTAAGTGGTGTTTCTAATGCGGCAGGGCATTATTGAAAAAAAAAACGCAATAGGCATGCACAGGAATATTTCATGAAGCTTTCAGGACTTAAAGTGTCTTCCATGGGCGCTTTCCTTGCATATATTCTTCTCAGTAGTTAAAACCAAGTATTTGCAAGCATGAGACTTTCTTCTCGACAGAATTAAACCGACTCTTTTATAATTTCTTTGGTCAAACCAATATTTTAAAAGATAACTGAAGTTATTCCTTTCCCCACGTACGGAAACTTACCATTGTCTTTATGTTAAATGTGATATATAATTTTAAAATGTCATATTTCACATGAAATTCACGTTCTGAACGTAATATTTGTTGTGAAACATAAAATTTTATGTGAAATGTAACTTGGAACGTCTCAATTTACTGTCAATTTGTGGCATTTGCATGATTTATGAGGTGGGATGTGACTTTTAAGTGAAATATGACATTTTGAAATTAAATATCACGTTTCACGTAACATTTCTCTTAAGACTGTCACCTAAGTTTGAAGTTCTACGTGAAATGCCAAATTTTAATATAAAATATCACGTTCGACCTAAAAAATCACGTTCCATTTCACATTTTAAATAAAACGTTACTTTCTACGTCAAATCACATTTTGACAACAAATATCACGTTCCAAGTCACATTTTACATCAAATGTCTCGTTCCACGACAAATGTATAATAAATTTCATAGTTTGACGTAGGATTTCGCGTTCTATGTAAAACATCACGTTTTTTGTCACATTTCACAAAGAATTTAAGATGTTACGTTCGAAGTCAAATTTTGGCGTAACAGGAAGTCTTACGTCGCAATTCTGTGTGTCGTTCAGGCATTACCAGAAGGGACCTTAAGGTTATTTTTTTATGTTTTCCTAGAAGAAACAACATGGACCGCCTCCTCCAAATAAACAACACTGTCATTGTCCTATTTGCTCGCAGCTCAGAGATATCTTGTCACTAACATTCTACGTCACCGACAGGCATGATAAGGCGAATACTCGAGATATTTCTGGACATTATCAGGTACAATATAAAAGATACTTTACGCCAGGAATAATATAAAAGTATAATTAAATAAAGTTAGCTCAAGTTGTTGTAAAAAACGTTATAATATGAAATAACACTCACCGTATTTCTTCAATTGGTCTAAAATCATGTCTATGACTATAAATGTGCCTGTCCTGCCGATACCGGCAGAGCAATGCACCAATATAGCGCCCGGAGGTTGTAGGGGGGACTCCATCTGCAGCGATTCCTGTCGCTTATTGACTTCGTGCAGGAAATTCAAAACACAGCCCGGGTCAGAGGGTACACCATGATCTGGCCACGCCTAGCAACACCAAATTGTTATTAATTATTCTATTATTGATTTGTGTAAAGATTTGAAGATATATAAATACAAATTACATCGATTGTTCGAAAGGTCATACCTGAAAATGATAGTGGTACACCTTCCTTTCACTATTCACTCCCTCCATAGTGACTAAAAATTCTCTTAACGTATAATGAGGTGTATGCGACTCCATAAGTGTCCTCACTTTACTTTTTCCATATTCTTTTGTACAATTCACGTCTGGCCAATATCTACGACAAAAAATAAATATATATACATACATGTTTGCATTGTTCTTGATATTCTTTCAATAATTAATCGTTTCTTCATATAAATAACTCACCTTGCACACTTATTCTTCCCTCTCTCCGTTTCTTTGGTTGTCATAACGATTACTCGACAATTTTCCTGCCAGACCATCTGCCAAAAATCGGGAATCGTCGAAGGTAGGCAACCCTGCGTGGCTATATACACTTTTCCGCTAGGATCGCTTCCCAATTCGGAGCCAACGGTTTCGTCTACCTTCCATCTGATATAATTGGCATTGATATAATCGCTTCCTGAAACTTTCGGGTCTACATCTTTCAGCTTCACCCGAGTATCGTCGACTGGAAATTAATAAAAACTATATTTAAAGATAATAATCGGGATAATAAGGTTGACTGTTAAAAATTGGCGTAAAAATAAAAAAAAAACTAAAACCACAATATTTCTCTTTATATTTTTCAAGGAACTGAACTTTTATATACTAATTGAAGAGTAATTAAATCACTTTACAAGTCACGTAACAACGGACGAGCGGACAAGCGTTAAAATATAAGGTAGCGAAATGGTTTTGAGTCTGGCCAGCTATACGTCAGTCTTTCAGGCCGAGATCTTTGCTCATAAAATAAGAAATAAGGCTTACATATCAAGCAGCGTCAAAGGCTTTGGAAGTGCTCAAAGTCAGCAATAAGCTGGTTTTTAGATGCAAGAGAGCACTGGCTGATGTAGCGTTGACCAATACGGTTAACTTGATATGGGATACACAGTGGTGAAGGGAATAAACGGGCTGGTACCCTGGCAGGACAGAGCTCATCAATTCTGCCTGTGGGACCTCAACCTTTGATTGGAATGTCCTTCAGTACTAGTCAAGGTAGTCTCAATGAGCTTCTTTTGCGGATATTGCGGGACTTTTGGGCTAGTGGTGGGGGTATGACAGGTAAAGTTCTACATAGTGGGACCATCCAAAAGTCTTACAACCCAACTTCTCTTTCTAAACCGTAGAAGATGCTCTCTGGTGGTCAGTATGCTTGATATGCTCAACACCAATCAAATTGCATGACGTCACTTGTTCACAAACATTATTAGTATATAAAAAGTAAACAGTATTAAAATCTATATCAAATTGACCTAATTGAAGCCACATAAAACATAAATAACTCAATTTTTAGGCATTTTACTTGTAGTACTTGCAAACTGAGGCACCGCACTACATTCATAGTGTTTAGAATTCGTCTTTTATTGTAAAATGTATACGAAAAAACTTTATATAATCTTATATAATAAACTGTTAACCAGTATTGGAAACATGTGACGTCACAGAAATCAAGTGATAGGTATCGCCTTTTGGAGCGAAACTAAGAAGGGAATATAAAGTAGACTGATACCACTCTTTGGGGCTCAATGTGAATTGTGAAGGTGAAACGCTTTGTTCTATCGGTTTGACCAGCAATCCACACGCAATTATTAAAAATTTGTGTCATAAATGACGCCAATAATAAAAATACTGTGTGACTTTCCACAGTAATCAAAAAACAAACTATAATGCCCTATAAGCAAAATAATATTTAAGTATATAAGATTCGGTATACTTACATGGTAATATATTCTTATATCTATTCTTGTTTCTATTTTCTGGCTTGATTCCCTCTTTCCTCTGGTACAAGTGTTTGAATTCTTGCTGTTGAAGCGATTCGAACTCTTCCCAGAAACCAGCCTTCCCAAAACTGTTTGGTCCATTTTCACTCTAAGAATTACGAAAATATAATTAATTAACGGATAAATTTTTAAGTGGAGAACTTCGAAAATAAACGTGAAGGTGATTGAATCAAAATTCCAATATCGAGAACACGTTCACACAGATATAAAATACACTGGTCGGCAAAAAAAGTGGCCACCCTATATATTTCCGAAAATAAAAATTCATTGGAAATTGGAAACAAAAAATGAAAAATGGCCATTACTGCTTGATTCTTGAAATAAGGTAATATAGAAACCAATAACAAACAATAAAAATTACGAGTGAACTTGAACAAACTTGTCTAATATTGGGTATTATGCCCTAAAACTAAAACATCAATAACCGTTTGCAGACAATTTGGAAGGGAAAAAAACAAATTTTGAATAAAATTTTGAGGAATATGTTTATATTCTTCACGAAGTATGTTTTCAAGTTCTACAAGACTTTCTGGCATGCCTGGTTGACTTCTAACCCAACGACGAAGTTCATCCCAAAGGTGTACGATAATATTCAAATTATGGCTGCAGGCTGGCCATTCTAGAGTATTAATTTAGATTTTACGTATCACCCACAGTTTTCCCACAATATGATACTGGTTTATTCTACATTTTAATAATTTGAAAAAGACAAAATACCGAAATAGATTAAAATGATACATTGTTAGAATAATACCTTTTATCTAATTCTTATCTTGTAATAGTATAGGTCTGTACAATCATTTCAGGAGTCAATGCTTTTGTGTTTTCTTTTTCTTTTTTCTGTTAAACTTCTCAAGTAGCTTTGACTCCTATGCTAGCCCCTCTGTTGATCTCGATGAAGTGACCAACAACAATCACCCATCATGATGGTGTTCCAACGTCACTGGTATCGTTTCTCCACCACCTTGATGTGCTGGTGGAATCGTTCGCCCTGTTCTTCACTGACACCACCCAGATTTTCAGAGAAAAAGTCAAGATGGTTACGCGAAAAGTGGATTTTAAAGCTCATAATCACTACATTGTATTTTATCAAATTAAATCCACGCAGCGAAATAAATACAATATTTACTTAGAAATAGATAGATTTAGACAATTGACGTGACCTTCAACTACACTAGCGCCATCTACTTTGAGCTTTCCAGATTAGCTGTCATTGTGAAAGAATGGGTGGTGATACAGCATTTTTAGTATGATTTTCAGACTCAGCACACTAAAATACATAAGATAGAGGTAATTTTATCAAAAAAGTTTTTTCAACGTTAGCCTGGGTAATTTTTAGAATGTTAGAAAGCGCTAGAATAGAAAATGAGAACAGTTTGGCGTAATACAATAATTTTTTTTCGCTCTCCGTTTAGCTCATATAATAGAACTGCTAATTTCAGTGACAGTTTTTAAATTATTCGTTTTTATAAAGTGAACACGTTTATTCATAATTAAACAGTTATGAAGATAACGAAGCGTAACAACAACTTTTTACATGTTTAATCACTAATAATTAGGTAAAAGTTTCGTCTAGTATGTAAATGACGTACAGAAGGATAAACAGTCTAATTGTCGCACAATACTTTTACTTTTAGTAAAGCCGTTTCGCAAATTTGAATTTACTAATGAGTATTATGTTAAAGTGAAAAGAACAATCATCAACATTTAACAAAAAGATCATACGGATAAGGAATTTTTCATTCATATCAAATAGAAACTTCACAAAAATGATTGTTGTGTCAAATAAGAGAGTTGACAAGCAGTAACATGGCGTTCAGCTAAGAATAGATAAACGAGGATAAGTAGAAAAGTCGAAAATTGCTTGCCTTGCCTTTATCGAACTTTATCGAACACATCCAAATAAAAACTCACCATGAAAACTCATCAAAACTCATCAAAAATAAAAGGAAAGCCAACGAAGTATTTTTGTCCCTGTCCTTAATAAAGCATAACATAATTTTCCGTTTAATTTTTGATATCGTAAAACATTTCAATTTCCACTTCGGAAATCGTTCTCAAAATACAAACATTAGTAAATTAAATAAGTCAATAAACTTACTTTAACCTTTAATTGTGGATTATTCCCAAAATAGTAATTACTTTAAATGTCACAAGAAAATAGCTTCAGAACAATATCGTACAACATATTAAGATAGGGTGTATGAGGTGGATATTGCAAGTAATGCGGATAGAACAAAATGACCCAGCTAGAAAAACTCTCCTTGATAGACCCATTGGCCAGAGAAGAAGAGGAATACCTAGAACAAGGTTCCTTGGTAACATCGATGAAGACATGAGAAATATGGAAATACGTGCTTGGTGGGGAAAGACGATGGATAGGGACGATTGGAGAGAAATTCTTGAGGAGGCTAGGACCCACTCTAGGTTGTAAAGCCAGAATGACGATGATGAATTTTCCGTTTTCTTTTCAAGTGACAATAATGTTCTCACCTGTAATTGTTTCACTCTCGAATGTATTCCGGAAGCGTTGATTCGGGTAGCGTTAAACGGTTGCTTCAAATGAACCACTGTACCGGACGTCTCCACCATGGGGTTCCTCTTGTAATGCTCTATCAAATCGGCCAGACTGTTGAACTGTTCACCGCCTCCAACGTCGTACCTGTTATCCTGCACGTATAGGAAAAATGGTATCAAAAAAAGAAAAAAAAGTAAAAGATTAAAAATATTAAATACCGCAGTAAAATTAATTTTCCAAGATGAGAATCTTCTTAAGTAACTATTCGGATGGACCATCAAATTATTTTCAAGGTTTTCACTCAAATAGTGCAAAAATCTGTAGTTATGTAGTATAAAGCTACAAACAAGGAAAAATCGATTTTGTGGGCCATATCTTCATCAATATTTATCCATCAACTCGTAAATGCAGACAATTTCCAACTGCTTCCGAATGTATCCCACGCCAATTTTATTCACGGTTTGCCCGCCACTTCGTGGACCACAGTGCTTTATAAAATTTTGGAAATTATTTGGTAATAAACGTTGTAGTTTATTGCAATAATTCACCTGTGTGACTTTCTGATATTACTCAGCAATTATTTTCAGCATTTACTAAGTCCATTACGTTTATTTTGTTTATTATCTTTCAGTATGAGTTCAGTAGATTTAATGATCCGAAAAACCTTCGAAGATATTTAACGAAGTCTTCCCTACCGAATGTATGTAGCATAAATCGGATTAAGTATCCATTCCGTATAACAATTCCAAAAAATTTTAACAAAAAACAAGAAATTTTGACACTTACCGGTGTACACCTGATCATCACGTGAGTTACTTTATCGTCAGTCCTAACAGATAGTACAAAATCTCCTGGTTTCGATTGGCTTTCTCTAACTAAAAAACTACCATTTTTACCCCTGTCTAATATAAGCTTCTCGGCTTCCTTTCCAGATAAATGTCCATGAAACCACCTGAAACAAAACAAACGACATTTACTATCCTGCTTTAGAATAATCTTTCTTTGTTATCTGCTGTAATTAATGAGAATAAATCACAATTTTAATTGAAAATACTTTTCAGAGCGAACTATGTTTGGGTTATTAAAAAAAGTAGGCGGTACAGTAGACACGCGCGAAGCTTCATATTATGATTTCTGTATTCTTAAATTTAAATAATGTGTTTAAAATTAAATAAAGTAATTTTATTATTTATTTTATAAAAAATTACTCTGATTCATTCAAGTTATCATGTATGTTATATATCATATATAAACTGTAGAACTGTGATTGGATATTTTGAATATGCTTTACTGCGGGGAAATAAGCGGAAAAGAGACCCTCTTCGAGACCGTGACTAATCCAGATATCTGACAAAGCGTATCTATGGAGCAGTGAATGACAATGGAGTGTGGAGAAGACGTAGAAGGATAAAAGATTTTACTATGGCTTTAAAATGTTTGTATTACGAAGACTATTCTCATCATCTTCTAGTTTCATGACCGTTATCAATCGTTGGATATCATGTTGACTACCATATGCGCTATCGTGACTTTATTGACAGGAGCTCTAAATAATGATATAGACGATTTTCCGTACCATTGTCTTAAATTTTTCAGCCATGATGTTCTTCTACCAGGACCACGTTTACCTTGGATCTATCCCTGAATTGCGTCTCTTTATTATATTGACCAGTTATGTTGTTTGGTTCAGCTGTCTAAGGACCTTCTCATTTCTAAAACTACTGTCTTGTGACATTTATATGTATCTGTTCTATTTAATGGAAATAAACCATAATTTTAATTGAAAATATAAAAATTGTTATTTATTCGCATTAAATAGAGTATATAACTACCAATGTAACCAAAGTAACCGTTTATATTTTTCAACAATAATGTCGTATCTAAATATTTATATGCAGTTTTTGACAGGAAAAATGTGTAAACATTGCATTGGGAATTTTTTTCCATATTTATTGACGTTCTCACCACAGATCTTCCCATAACACAGCAAAATCCATTATTCTATTAGAAATAATAACAGACCTGTTCTAATTAATAATCAAAACAAGTGTGAGATTAGTTTGTTTGCAGAATGTCAACCAGTTGTAACGACAACAACAATCATTTGTATGCCACAAATTGCTAGTTATTATACTCATATGACGGCAAATATAATCTATTTTTACTTAATTGCAATATTATATAATACTCTGAAGGAGAATCTTTTATAGAATATACGTAGTTAATACATAATCAAAGCCTATTTGAAATGGTGATATCCTGTCACGTAGAACCAGATGAATCATTTTGGTAAAAACAAAAGAAAAAAACGAGAAATGCTCGTAAAGTAATATCGAAAAGGCGGATTCATATTCATTAAGCTTAAATCAATTTTAAATAAAAATTTTTATCAATATCTTACATGGTAAGCGTTGAACTTAAAAGAGGGAGAGGCAAATTGTTTGCATTGAAAAGACGAAGTGGAAGAACAAAGAAGGAAAGAACTAGGTCAAAGATACAAATTGTGATATGTAGAAAAAAGTAACACTAGGAATGGGGTTGGTTAAATTGCTTATACAGAAATAAAAGCGAATGTAGTAGAAATGTAGAACAAAAACTTTGGATGGTGAAATAATTGCGAAAAGTAATACTTAGTAGTAAGTATCCAGATTCGTTTTAACGTAGTAAAAGAGAATTAAGCATACAAAATAACGTGAAATTGTAACCTCACTGTATCTCAAAATCACAAAACTGACAAAATAAACTCCATTTTAAAAAGAATCTACATACATATATCTGGTATCAAAGAGATTCACTTGCTTACAAAGTGTTCTAGTGTTAATGCTCATATAAATGCATCAAACATATTAATCACGGATCTGACGCAAACATTAATTACATTCATATGCAACGGTAGCATAAATACAAAAGCAATTTGCTATTGCATAACTTTTTGATTTTTTTTATATAAATCGTTGTTTTCAATGCTTTTTTCTAGTCGATCAAAACGTGAACAATACTACTGTTATTACTTTTACGTATAAAAAAAACAGCTTTTATTGCCTATACTCGTATGCTAAAAATCTAGTCCTGAAATCATATTATATTCATTGCTCTTTGGTAACGCAATCACAAAAACTGTCAATTATCAACTAAATGCGATTGAAGGAGATAGCCTAGTGGCAAAAGGGGATTTCGTGGCAGATTGAGATCCATGAGATTTTATAACTTCATCATCATCATCATCCAGCCATCATTTATCACGTCCACTGCTGGACATAGGCCTCCCTTAAACTCTTCCATTCTTGGTCTCCAATGTGTAATTTTGCAGTTCCATTTTAGTTTTAATTCCGTTATGCGTTCCACAACATCAGCAATACTCCTCCTTCTTCGCACATCTTCGTTTCTTATTCGGTCGCGCAACGTCACTCCCAGCATAGATCGTTCCATTCGTCTCTGTGCCACTCTCAATTTCGAAGTCGTAGTCTTGGTTAGAGTCATAGTTTCCGCCCCATAGGTCATGACCGGTAATACGCATTGGTCAAATACTTTTCTTTTGAGGCTAATTGGTATGTTGGATCTGTGTTTCTCGCAGTTTTCCAAAGGCTGCCCATGCCAAAGTAATTCGTCTTTGGATTTCGCATGTTTGATTATCACTGCTGATTCTTATATTCCTATTCTATATTTTCACCATTTATCTTGATCCCTTCTATGCAGTTTTCAAGTGCTTGCGTAAATAACTCTTCGGAATATATATTAAATAGTAATGGTGAAAGTACACAGCCCTGTCTCACTCCTCTACTTATCTGTTGCGCATCCGTGCTATTTTCATCTAATGTTACCACAGCCTGTTGGTTCCAATACAGATTTCTGATTATGTTAATGTCATTTTTGTCGAGTCCTTTTCTCTTTAGACATTCCATGAGAATGTTATGTTTAACTTTGTCGAAAGCTTCCTCATAGTCTATAAACGCAACGAAAAGATCTTTTTGTTGGTCTCGACATTTTTGGGTAAGAGTTGTGAAACTATACACATAAGTGTGACATTAAGCTGATTAAACTATAGTCATTACAGTGTTTGGGTTTTTGGTAGCGGAACAAAGGTCGATAGCAGCCATTCTGTAGGTATCTCACCAGATTTGTATATCTTGTTAAATAGTATAGTTATTGTACTTAAATTGTCTTCGTCTATAAGTTTAATCAGCTCGATATGAACTTCATCTGGCCCAGGTGCTCTACCAGATTTTGAGTAGTTTATAGCATGTTGGACTTCAGATTTTAATATTATTGGAGCTTCCTCGTTATAAATTTGTGTCGGTTCCGTTCTTGTGCCCATGAAAAGATCTTCAATATATTTAGTCCATACTTGTTTTATTTCAATTGGGTTATCAATAGGTTTATTGTTTTAGTCAATTAATCGGTTAGGTGTATTTGTTCGGGATTTTCCAGATAATTCTTTCACTTTTTTATGTAATAGCGTAATATTATGAACAGCGTAATTATATGAAGAAAGTTGTCGCTGTTACAAACTTGTTACAAATCAGTACATAAAACGACATAATTAGCATTTACTTCTGCAATTTCAGTATCTTGTCTTAACGTTTTGTAACCTGCTTCCGCTCGCATATGATAAATTTTACTTAATCTGCTTTGTTTCTTAAAAAAAACAGACCAAATGAACTTTGAAAAATTAAAATCAGTAAATTGGAAGACGAGATATTATTTAAAAATAACAAATTATCGACCAAATCAGACATTTTTACTTATAACTTTGCTTTCGCTCGACATAAAAATATTTAAGGCACCTCATTTTAAAGGTATGGTTATAAGCTGCAAAATGAATTTTGAAAAATAATTTTTTATCATTTTCTGACGAAATTATATAAGTTTAAAGTATACAATGTAGGTAAAAACAATCGAATTTGTTTATAACGATTTTTTGGTGGTATGGGATCAAAATATTTAGTATCATGTTACTGAGGACTATAGTACAATGGAAAACGAACATTTTGAGTTTAACTAAACTCATTTTGCTGCAGTTTTCACTCAAATACAGTAATTTAAAATTGACCCAGCTGATGCGCTAAAAAATAATTTCTGCGTGTCTCGTAAATCTCAAATTGTTCATTAATTGTTTCAATGTACATAAAGTATATTTTTTATTGTAGAGTTAAATCAATATTTGAAGTGGTGATAAATTGTATCATTTTTATAGTGTTTCTGTCCGGATTTTCAATAATACTAATGTTAATACCTTCATAAAATTATCTAACCATCTTCTTTGGCTAAAAGACAAATGCGGAAAGAAAACCAAGCCTTATCGAACAAAAAATTGTGTCATAGATATTTTCATTTTTTAGAATAAACTGGCATGTTTTCCTATTAAACTCGCACAAAATACTTACATAAAAGTATTAATTTCAAACTTTATCGTTATTACGGGCATCTTATTTGACTTTCACATACAAAACATAATCCTTTATCACCACTGTTAGTGTAATTCGTGTAAAACATTAGCGAAACCATTTCTATACATCACACACACATATAACATCAATTCCAAAACAATTTCAACGCACTAATACTAACAAGAATCCGCATCTTTTCCATTGCAATTCAAAACATTTTCGCTTTTACTAGTAGAATCTAGACGCAAGCGGTCAGAAATGTTTTATACACAGTAGCGAATTTTTAACGAGAAATTAAAAAAATGGTAGAGACACACCAAATTGTTTACAATCAAAAGTACCAAAACACACTCTTATTGAAAATCCTCCGTAAGTGATACTCACTGAGAAATAGAACACTTTTATATTGAGACCGTCTGAATCAAGCTTTCCCGAAAATCTCCCATTCTATGTCATATTTTACGTAAAATTCGTATTGTGAACATGATATTTTATGAAAATTCAAAGGTGACATTTTACGTAACATTTTTTGTAAAATGTTACGTAAAATACAGCTATACTCAAACAGTTTCAAAGGTCAAAGGGTTCTGTTAATAGTCTACGGGTCTGAAGTGTAAGGACAGCTGTAAGCAAATCCAAACAGCTCTCCATAATAACTAGATGTTACCCTCTAATCTATATAAACGAGATATAGCTGACAACTATAGTTCACAATACAGATATATTCGCGGTAACATATATTGCAGAACGCTTTAAATGCGGCGACGTTTAACCCCATTTCTTCTACAACCGACCGGATCCCTATGCGAAGCTTTTTGTTGGGAAACAGTTCGTTAGTGCAGTGTAGAGTGATGTTTACTGTAATTTGACTATTTTGAATGATAGAGTAGTGTCCGTGGGACAATATGGTCGAAAATATTGCGTAAGATAATACCACTGATTTTGTAGAAAGTGCCAGTGCCAATGTGAATATAATTTCTGAAAAAAAGTACCCATAAAGAAGATTTGAATCATTTTAAATGCTGAAACACAGCAAATATGTTTCAATGTGTATAAAAATCTACATACGATTTTCGGCTTCGATGAAAAACGGTGGGTAACAGCAACTTCTGATTTCCCAGAAATTTCACTTACACCTGTATACAAAATACTGGATAAAAAAAAAGCAAAAGCACATATTATATCACAGAAAGTGATGGAGTCGAAGCAAGCTGGGCAAAAATGAAGTCTAATATCTTAGCCTCGGTCAAGGAAGTTTTTGGTGAAAGAAATATAAATAAAAATAAATCGTTCCCAAGACGAAGAACTCTATGGTTGTGTACAGAACTGAAGGAAAAATGTAAAGAAAAGAAAAAAACATACCTGAAATACATGTCATCGAAAATACAACAGGCACACCATAATTACAAGACAATTAGAAACGAAACACATGCACTTGTAAGAAAAATAAAAACATTAATTAATAAAATTATAAAACACAATAAAATACCGGAAGAATGGAGAACGAGCGAACTAATTCTACTATTAAAAAAAAGGAGATACAAAACAGCCAAAAAACTACAGGATAAGTTTAGCAGATGAACAACAGGGTTTTCGTAGTGGAAGATCGCGTACAGATGCAATATTCGTTATAAGGCAAATTACTGAGAAATCACTAAAGTATAATAGACCAGCATTTCTGTGTCTGATTGCCATAAAGAAAACGTTTGCCAGAGTGAGACTCAAATATGTAATCCACCTTCTGTATAATAGAGAAGTTTCCCTAAATATTATAAAAACTATCTAAAACATCTACCAAAACAATAAAATGGAAGTCAGAATAGATAGAAAACTTACAGAACCTATAGAAATAGGCAGCGCAATAAGACAAGGGGACTCATTGAGCCCCATTCTCTTCAATTTGATCATGGATGAAATCATCAAAAGCGTTAACAAAGAAAGAGATTACATAATGGGAAACAAAGAAATAAAAATATTCTGTTACTTAGACGACGCAATATTAATAGCCCAAGATGAAGATGGCCTGCAAAGACTGGTCCACAGATGTAACGTAAGAGCAAAATAATTTAATATGACAATCTCATCTCAAAATAAAACAACAGTAGTCAGCAAAGAAATGGAGACCTGGACAAAGAAGTGAGAGATCAAGTACAAAAAGCAAATAGACTGGCAGGATGCCTTAATAATACTATATGGCGAAACAGACACATTAACACTGAGATAAAGTCAAGAATTTATGAAGCCAGTGTAAGACCAATAATGACATATGCCTCAGAAACAAGACCCAAGCCACAACGCAAAGGCTACTAGAAACGGTAGAGATGAGATTACTGAGAAGAATTACAGGAAATATGCTGAGAGATCGAAAGAGATGAGCAGACGTTAGAAGAAAATGTAACGTACAGTGTATAAATGAATGGACAGAAAATAGAAAAAAAGAATGGAATAACCATATAAGCAGAATGGAGGAGACCTGTGTCGTCAAAATAGTAAGAGATAAGTCACCAATCGGCAGAAGAAGTATCGGACGACCGCGCAAAAGATGTTAGGACGATCTTATTATCTTTTTCTCACCCTATAGTAGCGATAAAGCATAGAAATTCCTAAGATTTCAACGGCATTTACGACTGTAGTCGTCGAGACTACCTCGTCACTTTTACTGGTAGAAATCGAATATCGACAATCCAAAGATGGCTAAACATTTAGAAAATGCAATAAAAATGCCATTATCATAACTCAGAGTCACAGTCTATCGTCGGCCTACTCCAATGATGGATACGATTTAAACCGAGGTATCCTTGACACTTTATATAAGAAAAAAAGTACCACAATAACTATAAATGTAATTAATACGTAAGTTAATAGGCAGGTACTTCGGATAAACGTGTTCATTGAGATAACCTTTAGTGAGATCACATTTGTAAAGGTTTTTATGGGCTTCAGATTTTGTAATATCTTAAACAGCATTTACAAAAAACTGATTTTCGTGAGTTTATTGTGATGCTACTAAAAAAAAACTAAGAAGTGTTTACGAAGACTGAGTTTACCAAGAATTTGCAGGTTTTCCAAAAGTTTACATATGACAAACAGTCTATAAGAAACGCATAACACAGCAGAACCGATTATTTAAACCAAGATCAAGAAATTCTATACATACACCGTTCGCATTCTGGTAAACATACATACGCAAAGAGAGTTGAGTAAAGAATTAAGTAGTATAGTTGGAAAATCAAAAAGTAAAATTTTAAAATATAGAAATCAAAAATTTAATCTTATTTACCTTGAACAATGTGTCTAATCACTTATAGATTTATCGCGGGTTTGAAAACCGGCTCGTTTTAAGGGTGAAAGGGAAAATCACCGAAACTTCGACCGTCTGCCGAACGAAGCGTGTCTAAACTAATGAAATTATCGAAAATATGTTAAAAGTTCGGAGTAACTCGGTGCCGGCGTCGTCAACATTAAGAGGAAAACCTTTCCGACTTATTTACGATCGTCGGAGGTTAATTAGAAATTTAAATTTTCGATAATCAACATTAAACCGCGAATCGATCTGATTTCATTTTATGAAATTATAATACTGAAAATACTACGCAGATACGTTGTGTGGGCGAATACAAACTGATCCTGTGTGTGTAATTTTTCATTAGAAAAGACTGTAAAATATTTAAGAGGTGAGGAAAAACACAAAGAAAAACTATATGCCAACGTAATGTGTACTTTTTAATATGCACTTACAGGGTGAGTTTTGTGTGACATCGGTCGATAATTCTATTTTGGTCCAATATATCCAAAAAACTTATTTAAAAAAAATGTAGGCAATGGTATTCTCCATACTTGGAAAATATGTGGAATTCTACAGGGTGATTAATACCTACGTGGTATACAAACATAAATTTTTTTAAATGAGCCACCCTATATATTTTTTCATATTTATATTCCTCTCATAATGCTTGTTCTTATAATATTGGGCTTTGCATTACTATACATAGTATTTAACAAGTTATTACCATATTTATTTCGAAATCCCCATGAAATCAACACCATGTATATAAAAAAGTAATGCATAAACAATTATTTATTTTATATAATAAGTTAAAGAATATATAGTAGTTTTTAAATAAAGTTTAATTGAAATCATTGACTAAAATTTGTATACAGAAAAAATTTCTCAATTTTTCCATGGATCGCCCTGTATTTTATTTTTTAGAAATATTGCATTTACGATACTCTTCCATTTGCATATAGCATTCTCTATTTTAAACTCATTATTTTCCGGGATTTATTTTCCGGGATATTTTTAGTTTTCTTCAAATTTTCGGGAATACATTTAATTTTTGTAAGTAAAAATAAGTATTGAGTATTGAGTGATAATATAACAAAATTATTTTTATTCAATAAGTAATAAACCAAAAATATAAACCATAATAATATGTAATGAATGTAACAATTAATGTAATATTAAGGAAATAAGTCTAAAGTAAATATTCAAAATGCCCACCTTCAACGCCTATACAAGTTTGCAACCTATGTTCAAATGACCGATCCACATTTCTTAACATTTGTACGTCAATTTTATTAAAAGCTTCTCTTATTCTATTTTTCATATCATCTGGCGTTGTTGGAGACTTCTGGTATACAAAGTCTTTTATATAGTCCCACATGAAAAAATTAATTTTGGAGAATTCCTGTGATCGCTGTGGCCAAACAGTTGCCTATCCAGTATCTGCCTATCTCTCAGAAAAGTTATTATTTAGATGATTGTGAATAGGGGCAGTGTGGTGAACTGAAGCACCGTCGTGTAAAAAACCACATTCGTTGTCGAATATTAAGCGGTACATTTTGCAGTAGTATTGACAAATGATTATTTAGAAAACATAGATATATGGCACTATTTACACGACCGTTAAAAAAATGTGGGCCAATCACATAATCGCGAAAAATACCACTCCAAACCACCAAGACCACCTAGTTTGACTATGAGTGTTAACAAAATAGGGATTGCCTGATGCATAGTAATGAAAATTATGCTGCTTCACGGTTTCATTTTTGTGAAATGTAGCCTCATCTCCAAAAAGCAGATAATCGAAAAAAAATCGGTATCTTTGCACTTGCTGCTGAGACCATTTACAAAAAGCTAATCTGAGTTAATAATCGCCGACTGTCAATTATTGATGTAACTGTACGCTATAAAGATGCAGTTTACGTTTATAAAGAATTTTTGCCGCCGAAGTTTGACTAATGTCATGTTGACGTGAAATTTCACTAGTGCTGATGTGGGAATCTTCAGTAGTAGCTATTAGTCCTTTTCTTCACTTGCAACAGTTTTGGTTCTCTCATATTTTTTTTCATATACAACTGACTGCGAACAAAAAGATCCATAAATTTTTCAAAAGCTCTTACATTTGGCTTCCTTCGTTCAGGATATCGCTCGTGATATATTCTGGATGCAAGATCATATCTGTTTCTCTTCTACAGAAAAATTCATTTTTAACAAGAAAGACAAGTCACACAGACCGATTAAAAAGGTAATAATATGAAAACTGTAATTTTTTCAAAGCCTACTTTTTACCTTTGTAACTGACACAAATGGCCTTTTACTTATTATTAACTGCGCGTCACAATCTGCAGTTAGGAATGTTTTATTAAAAATTCCTGGCTTAGAATACTGTTAATAACGTATGGTCCTAAAGTTTTGGGAAAAATTTCAAAAGCATATAACTCTGACCACAATAATCTTATATTTTTATTAAATTATTCAACAATTTAACTTAACTATCCTTATTATAAATCAAAATTCAAATGACAGACAAGGGACCATTATTTTCGATTTGCCTAATAATTCCCCTGACACGTTGCATCATCCTTTGGACGACCTCAGCGTCAATTTCTCTAATTTTTGTATATATGCGGCGTCTTAACTGTTCCTGATTTTGTACTTCCCATCCGTTATTATAGACTTTCCGACTTAATATTGCTTAGAACTCTTCAATTGGACGAGCCTGAGGTAGGTTGGGGGGATTGTCTGCTTTCGGTACAAGGGTAATGTTGCTAGTTTCGTACCAGTCCCTTGTGATCCTCGCGTAATGACATGAAGCAAGATATGCACTCGCCTTAACGCGCGGCAACATCTCGGAATTCTCTCTAATTGATCCTCTGTGTATTTTGGAGCTTTCCTTCTTTTCCGGTAGTTAATATTGTTACTCGATAGAGTCCTGTATACTGTAATCTTTCTAACATGAAATCTTCTGGCCAGTTTTCGCTGTGAGGCCCCAATTTTGTTCTTAGCTGCTTCAATAAGTCTTGCCTCTCTTATATGGTTCAAAATCCGCGGTCGGCCACTTTTACGCAAGTTAACACATGGTATCCCTTCTTCACATTCTCTGATTGTGCGATAAATTGTCGATTTGCTTATGTTTTGATCTCGATAAATAATAACAATTTTATAAGACATTTTGCAGAGCACAAACCAAAATATTCTGCTTTGTTTATTAAATGTCAATAACTGATGACATTTCAATTCCATGGCCTTCTTTGTTAAATGCATTTTGCTTCTCAATCAGACCAGGTGAATTTTTTCCCAAAACTTTAGGACCATACGTTATAACAATCTAAAAATTCTTACATCTGTATATTGTTTTGCTTTCTGTTTTGTGTGAGTTATTTAGTGAATAAAAATTGTTATATTATTATACAAAACATATTATCTTGTAGGAATTTTAGGAATCTTGTATTTCATTAAAGAAATATGATATTTCCATAATATAACATTTATTGCATATTTTTATGGTTTATATATTTTTTTAGTTACTTATTAGATAAAAATAATTTTATTATATTATCACTCAATACTCAATACTTATTTCTACTTAAAATTGAATGTATTTCCGAAATTTGAAGAAAACTAAAAATATCTCGGAAAGTAATATGTATAGGTATAGGAAATGCTATATAAAAATAAATGAGTATCATAAATACAATATTTTTAAAAAATAAAATACACGGTAATACATTTAAAAAAATTGAGAAAATCGTAATTTTGTTTTGTAGTTCACCCTGTATAGAAATTTTTGTCAATGATTTCAATTAAACTTAATTTAAAAACTACAATATATTGTTTAGTTTAATAAACAAAATAAATAATTGTTTATGCATTACTTCTTTATATACATAGTATTGATTTCATAGGAATTTCGAAATAAAGATAGTCATAACTTGTTAAATACTCTGTATACTAACACAAAACAAAATACTATAAGAACAAGAATTATGAGAAGAATACAAATTTGAAACAATATATAGGGTGTCCCATTTAAAAAATTGTATGTTTGCTATACCACGTAGGTAGTTATTAATCACCCTGTAGAATTACACATATTTTCCAAGTATGAAGAATATCATTGCCTACATTTTTTCTAAATAAGTTTTTTTTTGGTATTCTATACCATAATGGAATTATCAACCGATGTCGCACTAAAAACTCACCCTCTATATAAAACCGAACTCCAATACTTATCCGAAGTTATTGATATTGCCAATAATTTGAAAAATAAGATTAATTATGGATTAAATAAGGTGTCTACAAGGATTGAAAACGTATGTACGACGATTATTACAGTAACCATTGGCTCATACTAGTAATAACTTAGCTCAGTTGATAACTGCTTGAGCAGTACCCATTTATAAGAAAAGACATCCGGCCGACATTGAAAATATCGTCCAATAAGTATTTTTGGTGTCTTTTGTAAATATTTTAAAAAGGCTATTTGCAGGTTGACTCGGCCAGCTAATAATCTATGTATTCAGTACTCAATTGAAGCCATAGAAAAAAATTAGTTAGCTTTAGGGATATTTTTAGATCTGTCAAATGCTTATGATATCTAACAATAAAACACTGAAAGCTTTGCTTTCAAAACTTCCCCCAAAATTTATAATATCTAATCAATACAGCTGTTTCCGCCGTGTATGTGTCAAGTGATCTATTTTCGCCCAAAAACTTACATCGGTCAAGCTGGTAGAACTTTTAACAAACGTATACCAGAACATAAAAGAGCTTTCAATAATAGAAAAACAGATTCTACATACGCACTTCACCTTCTAGACCATAATCATTCTTTTAATGACGAATTTCAAATTATTTACGGCAAAGGCACTCTGCCGAAACCGCTGTAGTGATAAGATATTATAATAAATATTGTGGAAGTTTTGAAAACAAAGTTTTTAGTGTTTTATTGTTATATAAAATGAATGTCCATCAAGTAACGGTCGAATCCATCACTTATGATATCCTTGATCAAAAAAATGTTAGTGATGTAATTTTTTATATTCAATCTACAGATAATATTAAACGTATCAGTAATATAATATTGATCTACAATGAACAATACGTAATGTGTAAGACATATCGGCGCTTCTCGTGATTACACATGTCAATATGTAAACTAGAGTAAACTAAAAAAGTGACCACTTACGCCCATTCATCGCTTGATCGTTTACTTCCAATCGACCACTGTCTGAAAAACCACCCCATGATCAACTAAAAACCACCAAACTTTTTACCGATCTCAACATCACTTTACGTATGTTCAAAAATCCTTTCGACGGCACACAACACATTGATTAGCAGACCAATACTACTTTTAACACGTTATTATAAACACATTAACATCTGCTGCTGTCGTGACACCGCGAATACAAAAAACAACACACTTTAAACTCGTTTTTGTTTACATTTGCATTCAAATATTTGATTTCAAGACTGGTTACCGAAAGTATTCGCGAAAAAATCGAGTAATTAAAAGAAACACAAACAGTAAACGAGTTCTGGGGTGAAGAAGTCAAAGAAACGATAAATTGTTTATCCAAATAGTAGTCATACAAGCAAAGCGAGAAACGTTCAAAAAGTTACTTATTTTTTTGAAATATTTGTTTATGCACTTAACCCTTGAGTGCCCTCGCAATTAAAAGTAACGAAAATGCCTAAGCGGGGTACCTTAGGAACCCCAACTAATTTTTATGTAAAATATTAACTCTTTAGCAAATTGTAAAACTTACTTTTATTTAAAAAAAAAAAAAGCTTTCAGATTTGCAGTGCCTATGGTGTGTAGAGAGCAAAAAAATCATTCAAATGATTGTCATTTTTGTGTACTGTCGATGTTTCTTTCTGAGTCTCCTCTAGGTATTGCTGACATTTTAAATAATAGTGAATCAGAATCTGATGCAAATGGTTCAGTAAGTGATGATGAATTTCAGTGTCCTTCAGAAAATTTACAACCAAAGTTGTTTACAAGCTGAGTTAGATGACTTAGTAAGAGATTTGGGTTTGACAAGGAAAAAATCAGAATTGCTTGGCTCAAGATTAAAATAAAAGTATTTGTTGTCGCCTGGTACATCTATTTACAGAGATTATCTAAGTACAGGTACAGAGATCGACAGTTTGGTCAGTTATTTAGGCAGGAAGAGGATTTGGTCTACTGATATTGGTGGTCTAATGAATGAGTGTGTTATTGAGTATAATAAGAATGATTTGTGCTTTTTATAGACTCTTCAAAAACAAGTTTAAAAGCTGTACTCTTACACAATGGGAACACTTATTCTTCCCTTCCTATTGCTCATTCCGTCCATATAAAAGAGACATATGAAAATCTTGACACAATTCTACAGAAAATCAACTATTTAGCTCACAATTGGATGATCTGTGGAGATTTAAAAGTTGTTTACATTCTACTTGGTTAACAAAAGGGATTTACAAAGTTTCCATGTTTTATTTGTGAATGGGACAGTAGAGCAAGAAGTAAACACTGGTCCGTAAAACAATGGACAATAAGAAATGTCTTAACACCTAGCGAGAAGAATATTTTTTACAAAATTTTGGTAGATCCAAAAAAGATCCTCCTTGCACCTCTACACATTAAGTTAGGCTTAATGAAACAGTTTGTTAAGGTCCTGCCTAAAGGTTTAGAATGTTTCAAGTACATGAGTGGAAAGTTTCCCCATCTATTAGAAGATAAGCTGCCCAAATTTTAATGCCATACCGCCCTGGTTTCGATTTGTTGAATTGCCGATAAACATATCCCAAATTTCTCTAAATAGAGCAAGTTTATCTGGTTCTTTTTTCTAGGGTATTCTTGTCATCAAACCTCAAAAATACTGAAATTTGTTCAAATCTGTCTCTGGAGATGGCCGCAGTGGAAAATGATCGACGTATAGATGTGTCAGTAAATCTCATCTCTCTTGTGGATCATTTTTTACATCTGAGGGCACCTGCTTTGATAAAGACACCGATAAAACAGTCTAATTCTTCTCTTTTAAACCGAGTCTATTGCTTTGGATTAGTAGGCTTTTTTTATTCCAGTCGTCAAAATATCTATCTCCTTCTTTCTTTGTGTAACAACAAATTTTGTCCTTTAATTCTGTTGTTATATATAAATTAAATATTTCTATAAACGTATTGGCATTATTACTATACAGAGTGATACCTGGACGAGCATCAACTACGTTTTTCAGTAACCTTCTCGTTGAAGGAAAGAGACGACAAAACCATTGCATTCCAGATTTTGCGGTTAATTTAAGGACTGCCTCATCTATGTCGCATTCATTAACTCATCCTGGTTCCTGGTCTGAGTCCTCTTCACTTTGAATTTCTACATTAACTTCTATTTTTGAACTCACGTCTCTCACGATCCGCATCATCTTCATTTTCTGCAACTTCATCATAATCCATTTCGTAGTCATCTGATTCATCATTCCAATTTTGAATAATGCTTTCTAACTCCTCTTGTGTTAACGGTTTTTTCTTGTCAAACTTGCTCATATTTCTAACACAACATGGATAAAAATCTCAACAAGTAAATATTATAAATTTGAAACGTAGATGCCTAAGTGGGGTACTGGCGGAACCCCAGCGCACTTTTTTCGCCGTAACAAACAACCAACAGGAGGCAGCTCTGAGTATAAACTAAAAATGAGTGACGAGGCTTTGTTCCAATATATATCTACTTCAATGCATATTTTTCTTAGGTACCCCGCTTAGGCATTCAAGGGATAAAAAAAAACAAATTTGTAACAATACGGCAATAGAACCAACAAAAAAAAATAAAATACTAGATGTTTTGTTATCTATTCTGATGTTCCTATATTCCTAAATGCCTCTAGTAAATATATGTTCACCCTATGTTTGTTCGTTAACTTGATTGATCTCTTGCAGTTTTGCTATTCTCGTACTATTTTCATGGAGACTCGATGAATTGTGTTAACCATTTCAATATTTTTCCTCCGCTTTTCAGTCTTTTTTCGTGCTTTTTATTTGTTTTGAAGTGATAAAAATATAGTTTTGGTTTAACTAACTTTTATTTGCGGATAAAAGAAGAAATAAGGCAAGAGATGGTATATACTAGCAATTATGGGAATACAAATGAAGAGAAACACCTCCTCAGATGATATAAAGTGACAAGAAACCAACTTGAACATGGATAACCATAGTACTGACCAGAAACTAGTGGAGAAGACAAGAGATATATGTCTAAAAGAACAAAAAATAAAGAATAATAGATTAGTTTCAATAAGCTGCATCAAATACCGTCACATCATCATCATTTTCTTTCTAGTGAAAATTTGAAACGAAAGTAACTCATCTAGAAAACTAAACGCAATGGACAGACATAATTGGAGAAAATATCGAATCTATCATTATTATCAACACGTGAATCTAATCCAGTTGACAAGTATCTATTTAAACATTCTTAATTACCATTTACATGCAGCAGCACAACTTGTAGATCTCGTGCAACATTACCAACCAGTGCAAATACGTTGCATATTTCCAATTAAAAAATTCCTGCAGAGACAATTATGTCAGTAATTCCAACAATTGCGCATTGACCAAACGATTATTTCATTTTCATTTATTTGCAATGTGACTGTACGAGTGCAGCTCCACCTTTCACTATTTACCTGTGGCGCCCGATTCTTGGACACCCACGTGATTCATTTACTGTTTGTTTTGCGTTTTATCATTCGAGACAATCAATCTTACGTTTACTGATGTAAATTTGGCGAGGGCGTGCAATGTGCCTCGCCTACTATGTCTGTTCATCATAACAAATAATCTAAAATCAATCGACCAAGTTTGCATAAGTTTGTTAAATTTATTTTCGAGATGAGCGTCGTCAAAATAACACTGCGCAATATTTCAGTTTCGTCAATATTATTCGACCAAAAAATGTATTTTGTTATTTATTTTATAGATTATTTATTTTATTTATCTTACAATACATCTAGCGTAGTACAGGACATTTCTGAACGTAAAAACGAAAGAGAGGTACGAAGGGCAATAGCCAAAAAAATCAATGCTGCAAGAAAAACTACTCTGGAATTAACACTAACGCTGGGAGGCAGCAGAAATACCGAACGTTGAAAAGTACTTAATTCTGTTCAAAATAGAATTCAGAATTTAAATCCAAATTGCCTACAGTATTTTTTAACCAACATTCTTGGTTATGTTTCTCCCCCCTTTTTGTCATAAATTTATTACATCCTTTTGTGTTTACAAGACATTTATTTAAATAATTACACTTTCACAATATTCATATCCCATTTTCTCTTTATAAAATTCTACAGGATCTGCATACATATTGTGACCGAAAACTCACATATTATGTGGTAAGATTTGTCAATTTATTGTTTATTTATTCGGTGTAAACAAGTGCAAAAAAATAACAATAACAATTAAAATTTACTAAAATTAAATAAATCGTCAATATCACAAAATAAAAGATAATAAAATATACAATCCATTGCAAAATTTAACTAAATTGCAAATTGCATAATAAAATCTTACGAATTAGTTTACGAATAAGTTTAAGTTGCTGCATGTGATAATTGCCGTTTAAGTTGCCAAATATATATAAAAATACTTTAGTTGCCTGTACTTAAACATACTGTAATTTCTTATTCGTTAAGAAACTCTTCCACTGAATACCTAATATGGTCTTTCAGACAGATAGGTTTTGTCAATTTATGGAACTTAGGAAAGAAGTTGTAAACATAAGTTGGAATGGGAGATGGTTGTATAATTTTTTTGCCGAATATAATATAGATTTCTTTACTAACTCAGTGGACGGGATTGGTAAATACACATCAAAGTTTGAATTTCTGGTGGAGTATTCATGATTAGGTCTTGCTGGAAAAACATTTAGGTGTTTACGAATTAAGCAAACAGTTTCTAAAATATATAAAGAGGGAAGAGTATTCTACTGAGGCCACAAAGATACCGTATTGCTCTTTTTTGTAATTTAAAAATAACATCAGATTGGGCAGCTGTACTAGATCCCTAAAAAGAAAGGCCATATCGAAGATGAGACTCGAACAAAGAAAAATATGTTATTTTGGAAGATGCTAAATCGATTTCCTTCAAAACAGATCTTATTGCATAGCAGGCAGAGGCTAGTTTCTTACTTAAATCGATATGAAGGGACCATTTAAGGTTGCTGTCTATAAAAATACCAAAAAATTTTACGGAATCAACGATACTGATCTGGATATTATTAAGAAGCAAGGGTTGAAGAGCTCCTTTATAGGATAGTGCTACTGTCTTATCCACGTTAAAAGAGAGCAAATTAGAGTGGGACCAGGTCTTTGTTTTAAGTAGATCAGAAGTTAAAGTTGCATGAAAAGTGGCAATATAAGAGTTCCTCCAGGTAATACTTGTATCATCAACAAAAAGAAAAATTTTTCCATCGATTTTGAAGTTAGTAATGTCATTTATAAAGATAAGGAAAAGTAGAGGACCCAGTACTAAACCTTGTGGTACTCCACATACAATGCTTTAGTGACTAGAGTCAGTATCATTTGCTCTAGTTGTTTCCTATTCCTCAAGTAAAATTGGAACCAATTCAAAGAAATACCTCGAATTCCGTAGAAATTTATTTTTTTTATCAAAATGTCGTGATTTACACAATCAAAAGCTTTGGCATTGTGACAAAGAACAGTGGCAGTATAAAGATTATTGTTTAATGCTTGATAGACCTTGTGTAGTACAGAAAACATAGCATTTCTGGTACATTTATTAGATAAAACGCCGAACTGACTTTGTAATAAAATATTGTTTTCAACGAGAAAGGACATAAGTAGAGGTTTTATATGTCTCTCAATAATTTTGAATAGGACCGGTAGTAAGGCAATAGGTCTATAGTTGCAGACATTAGATTTTTCACCACCCTGAAGAGGAATAATAATGGCTGTGTTTGGGCACTCTTGAAATATACCTTTTTCAAAGGAATCGTTAATTAGTGAGATCAGCTGCTTCTAACACATTTTTTGGGAGATTTAAGAAAATTTTTATGGATAGTCCATCAGTACAGAAAGATTTGCTATTGAGACTACTGATTGTTTGGATCAGTTGAGATTTATCAACTGGTTTTATAAAGAATTAATTCGAGACATTTTTTGAATTGGGGTGATAGGAAATAGGATCTTGTTGTGGCAAAATAGTTGATGTTATATTTTTACTCACATTACCGAAGGATATAGAAAACGATATAGGAAGTATATTTATATGGGGTTCTTCTCCGGAGCCGATAATGGCCAGCAGCCTGTTTTCGCCCGTATCAAATGTTTTCTTCGAACGTCGTTCAACTGCGGTGTAAGTGTTAGTTTTATTGACTCATTTTTTTTTTCGTTATTAGGAATATAAATTTTACAATCAAAATCATTATTGGGACTGGTTTATGAGACTATTTTTAATCTTTTGAATTTATTACGTTATATGGTTTGGTAAAGAAAGTCACGTATCTTGTTTAATTTTTTAAGTATGCTACCTGCCTAATATTTGAGTTTAACTTAATTTTTAGGTAAACCAAATTAAGATCTTATCTCGGTTCCAGGTTACAGCCTAAGATCTTTTTAGTTATCATTTTTTGTGTCGGGAAACTAACATAAATTGAATTAATGTGCGTTTAACATATTTTTTTATTTATTTCAAGACAGCAACCTGTTTTTAGCTATTAGCTTATGAACGATATTTGCCAGTTTATATATTTTTATTTTTTTTTAAGATTTGATAAATACATGTTAGCTAATTGTTGAAATTGACATGTATTTGTTTATAATTATTTTAGAATAATTTAATTTAATTTAATAAAAATATTTTTGATATTTTGTCGAGCCACTTATGATGATAATGATTTTTGATACTTAAATAATCTCTTTCAGAAGAGTAAATATGTCGATATACTACAGAATTATAGACGATATATTAGGTATAACATAACAAAAAATATCCGTTGATTTCGGTAAAAATTGTGTTCAAACTCGTATAGAAAATGTTGTATTTTATCCCACCTGTAAACTGTACCAACCTTCAATAGAATGCATTTATTTAATTATTATAACTACTTGGTCCTACATAGATATGGCCAAAATGGTGAATCATGGACAAGCTATAACTGTTTCGTATTATTTTCATGAGAGTAATGTTAGTACAGGCAATTTAGTGACCAGCAAAAATATTTGTTAGTATTAATATTGTAAAAGATTTAAAGTCTATAAAGGTTTTTCCAAAGTCGTAAGAACGCCGTCCTGTTGAAAAAAAAAATAGACAAGTACGCATAAAAGACACATAGTTAAAGAACACCATAGAAAAGGTCACGTACAAAATCTGTTATAATTCAGCCTTTTATAATTTTAGTCACATGAATGCTACTTCTTGTTGCTGTACAATTCAGTACTATAATTATTTTGTGTATGTTAGCACACGTTTTTGTTTTATTGATTTCTGATGACTTACTTGTCACTTGTCACTGGTCTCTGTACACTTGTAATTGTAAAACAATAAAACTTATTTCTTTTCTAATTAAGTGTAATAATAGTGTTATTATTAGTAACCTGCATAACACTTCTCTCTCCACCTTTGATAATTTTCTCTTAAATTTCTTATTATTTTTGTTATATCTACCTTGCTATCAGTTTACGTGCCTATGCAACATCCTAGCTTAATATTACTAATAAGGTTCTTATTTTACATCCTGTTTTACTCGTCATTTCCGCTTTTAAAAATGTTCTTGTAAGATAAAAAATTATTTGGTCGAAAGCAATAAAATTTCACTAGACTATTTGCTACTAGTAACTAGTAACCATCGGGCTGGCAGTCCGTTCCATACCAAATGCGGTTCCCATATATTTACCTTTGCATTGTAATTAGACGCTAGAAACTGTGTGAAATCTACTAATATGGTCAGGTTACACTAGAAGAATTTTACTCGGGCATGTTAAGTAAAATATGGAGATTTTTCTTTTAATTAAAGACAATATATCGAGAAGATACAGTTTGTTATTGAATTCATAAATAGATAAAGGTGAAAATGGTCGAGGTAATGATTAATGTCTAGATTAAAAATTAGGATAAGGAAATGTGTTTGAATGTGAAATTGTGGGTTGACGGGAACTGGATACCTTCAAGATTTAGGTACATGTAGTAGATATTTTTATTTAAGACTTGAGATTTAAGTGATAGTTTAGTACTCATACTCATAGAGCTATTTCTGGTTCGTACATTCTCATATTCAGAGTTGTTACATTGTATTTTGAGACAGACTTTCGGAACCGCTCATTTCTAAATTTGGGCATCATTTAGCCATAAAGTGAAGAGTTTTTGTCCTTGAAAAAAATTGATGTATGTTAATATGTTTATTGTATGGAAAAAATAAGTTCCTTCTATAGATGAGTAAATTACGATGTTTTTGTTACATAAAGGGTCTTCTAAACAGGTTGAAATCAATACGCCCTGCAAGGATTTGACTTGCGATGACGGCTTTCAAATTATTCTAGCAAACCTCGGATAGAGGAGCGATCTATTAAATATTTACATGCAACTATGCAACTTAGAAAAAAAGATTTTTATACCATACTATGACGTATTGCCCACCGACCATATATAAATGCATATCAAATACAGACAAAAACAAAAACAATTTGTTTTGATCTTGGTCCAAGATTATAGGAGATAAAATCAAAAATAAATGTGACTCGAGAATTTAAAAAGCCCATAAGTATACAAGAATTTGCTTAATTGACGTCAACGTAGCATGTCCTCCATTTTATAAATCCGCAATAAAATTTTATAGGTTAAAACCAATCCCGTCGCCTACACGAAAATATAAATAAGAATTTTTTTTCACAATACGTTTATCGAATGGTCAAAAATGTTGATTGCATTATTTTTAATATTTTTAAAAAATTTACCATGGTAAAAATTAGTAATGGCGAAGTGGCTTATCGATATCCAGTCTGCAACAACATTTCTGAGCAATATCCAAAGATTCCGGCGAGTGTATTGGAGGTTCTATAGTAGAAGTCACAGTTAGAATTCAGTGAAGGTAAGATAGACAATGTATTTCTTACGGGAGAATAACATGAAAAAAAAAATACTATAAAAAAGTAAAATTTATCAAAAACTATTGTCGATAGTTTATCTAAATTTTCAATTATCAAGGGCTTCCATTGTAAACAGATTCTTTGGAAAATAAAGATCATTATAAAGTCATTAGGAGAAGCGAATCAGTTTTAATCTCCATTGTCCACGCAAAACAAATACTAATATACAAATACTAAATACAAATACTAAATAATTCTTTATAAAGAATTTAATACTTATTTATTTTGCCTAAATTATGTTTGTTTACATTCTCAACAATACCTGCCGTGGCGAAAGCGGCTTACCTCAAAGGAACCGCCGAACCAAACAAACAACGCCGATAGCTTTTAAAAATACAACTTAGTCCACTTGCTGACGCATTTTTCAATCTGGAAATAGTGAAAACGCGAATGAAAGAAGTGCAAATAAGGAGCTTTTACTGTAGTGAAAAAATGTTAGCGTACTATAGAAAAAAGTCCTATAGGGAAATATTTAAACCTAAAGAAAGAAAACCTACATTTTTATAAAAAGAATTTGTTTTGATAATGTTATTGCAAAAAATCACTAGGTAAACAAACTAAATAACTTTTAAAATAATTTCTGGATCGGTCTGAAATGTTGAGAGTTTGCTAAGCATCACAAGAACCAACTTTAGAACGCCATATCAAGTATGCAGGTTGATTTAATCTTCTTCTTCTTCTTCTACTTCTTGGAGATCTTTCGATCTGTTTAATTCTGAAGCTGCCTCTGGTTAATTTCCTGGGAGGTAGATTGCCAACTATCCCTCCATCTTTTAGGTGGTCTTCCGGGAGGTCTTGAACCGGGCGGGTTGTTTTCTAGGGCAATTTTTGGGAGTCTATTCTCATCCATTCGTCTTACATGATTGTACCACATCCTCTTACGCTGCCTTCCCCATCTTACAATATCTTGAATTTTATACTGTTCTCTGACGTTTGTATTTCTCACCCTGTCTCTTCTTGTTTTGCCCAATATTGTTCTTAGAGTTTTCATCTCGGCAACCCTTAGCATCTTTTTCGTTTTGTTGGTATCTTCGCGCACTTCTATGCCATATGTCAATGTCATGATCGGTCGTATGCAAGTTTTGTAGATTCTAATTTTACCATCTGTGCGCATATACAGATTTGACCAGACTATCTCCCGCAGACATCCCGACAATGCGGATGCTTGTCTGCATTGTCGAGTTGATTTAAACGATTTCTAAATAATTTAATATTAAATAAATTATTATATTATATTATTAAATAGTTTAATAATTTAATGCAGGTTGATTTAATAAGATTTCTAAACAATTAACGATTTTATTTATTTATAGTTTTAGGGAATCACCCATTATTAATATGTTTATTTATGACAGCCTCTAGAAGAGGTATAGAGCAATCAAAGGGTCTAAAAATTATAACAATATTGTTGTAAATACTTAATTGTTAATATAATTACTGAAACAAGTCCTCCTTAGATAAAAATATTTTTCAACTTTGTTGCTCATAAATCAACGTATATTTAATTCATTTTAGGGTTTTTGTGATGTTTATTTTGGCGCAAAGCAAACCGAATTCCACTCATAATAACTCGTTTTAACAACACACTTACAAATGTATTTTTATACGATTTTTATTTTGATTTGCATCGCTTCAAAGGAAACACTTAAAATTTTTACAGTTGGATACTCATATAGTAACAATTAACAATTTTACATTTAGTGGCTGCATAAGTATGTACGAATACTAATGATATCAATAGCAAACCACTAAATTGATTTTTTTTTTATTTCTGAATGAGTTTTTATTTAGAACTTCAATCCACAAAACTAACAAAGATATTATACCTAGGCACAAGTATTGTCATTTTGTTCATATAGTCTTCATTATCTTTGATCATGAATGAGATCAATATTAAATCCTGAAACAAGGGTCCAATTGGCCCCCAATTGTGTCTTATTTGGCTTCCCTCTTCTACTTTTGGGAAATTATCTCCATACAAAATATATACATACTACTCTATATATACTACTCTTTGTGGTATGTACTAATCTTCATTGCGGTTTGGCTGAAGAAAGCTGTGGTGGAACTAGGTACTACTGTTTCATGTACTAATTATAGAATTAGCAACAGCAAGAACTGTTATACACAATATTACCAAAGCACAGACTTGTCATTTTTAAAATTGAAATAAGTTTCTACTGTCTGCCAGAAAGTGAGGAACAGCGTTGACATGTGCCAACCGTTTCACAAATATAAAATATTTTTTTGATTAATTTATAATGAAAAACGAGTTTCGATTCGAAAAAAATCAGTGTTACGCTTAAAGTGAAAATGAAAATGCTTGATAGTTTACGCCTCTATGGAGTTGTTTGCATCCATATCACGTTCATTTAATATCAACGATAAAAAATCGATAGCTATACAATCGATAAAAAATCCGAAGAATTTTCGGAAGATTCCATCGGAAGGTTGGTTCAATAAATTTAAGGTGCGGATATCACTGCACAGCAATAAAACGTTTGAGAAGCTGCAACGAAAAGTCTGCTCCTGGATTAGAAACAGCAAACGTAGAACTACAACGCTGCTTTGTTCTAATACATCTGGAGATTGTGCTATTAAAGATACATTGATACTTTATAGATCTTTAAATCTTTGTGTGTTAAACAACCAAAACAAAGACGACCTGCCAGTGTTTTGACGTGCTCATAACAAATCGTGAGTTACAAGCGGTATTTTTGTGATTGGTTGGAATAGTTGTTTTTCTGAGGTTGAAACTTATTTGAAATGAAAGAATTTAGACTTTAAAGTAGTTCCAGTTTTGAACAATGCACCAGGTCATCCTCGAGTGAACTTGAAACTATGCACCCAAATATAAAAGTGTAAAAGTTTTTTTTTTTTTTTTTTTTTTTTTTTATTTAGAAATTACAGCCGCTTCCACCATAATGGTTATTAGCGGCGGCTACAGAATTACAAAATTAGAGTTTATAAAATATTCCTATGGATTTTAAGAAATTTACGATATTAATAACAGAAAAATTAGTGCCTAATAAATTACTTAAACTGTTAGGTATGTTAAATGTAAGACGAAAATGGGCAAATCTATGACATTCTTCCATATTCACGGCATATTTACGGAACATATACCTCACAAATTACTGTACATCGTAGTTTATTAGAAGTGATTATTTGCATTTTATAAACAAATGTCCAAAAATGCTGCGTTATATCTCCTGAGTGTTTTCAACAATCCTGCCACATATCCTGAGCTTTCTGTTTGTATGTTGTTAGTAGTACCTACAAGATAAAGCTAGATTTAAAACGTTTTCAATGCATTCATTATGGAGTTTGGAATGACCATAGCAATTCTGCAAAACTGGATACATATAAAATTAATAGACATCGCAAGAAGAGCGGTCCTTGTTTTAAAAGTGTTCATCATAAAGGATATACATTGCTCTGTGTTTTACAGTTGATGTATACTTCTTCGTTCACGTCTTTTGGTATAGAATAAACAAATTTTTGTATATATGCATTAATTTTTTTTTTTGTATTTAATTAAGTAATGGCTTTGGATAACTTGATCCATTCAGCCACGAATTTATCTAAAGCAGACAATGCAGAATTTAAATCCGACAGGATTACTATTTGCTGACCAGATATTTTCTTCTCAATAGTCCATTTCAGAGCAATATATCTTGTGACAATTCTGCGGAATAAATGGGACATTGTTGGTTTAATTGCCAAAATAGATTTTGACCCATCTGTGAAAATCTTATACGGCTTACCAAATTTGACAAGTGGTTTTTGAAGTTGAATGGCGTTGTTATCATCAAAAGTAGGGAAATAAACTTTGGTTTTGGAATAAAGAATATTTAAATTAGATTGGAAGTAATTAGTTTCAGCTGGGATTTCTAAATAGGAAGAAACATTAATTTATTTATTCTTAATCTACTATTGACTTTGATAAAGAAAGTTCTTTAAAAATACATACCTTAAAAAATAGCTGTCAACCTTTGGTAATACGTATTTCCAACTATGACAGTGTAGTCGGCATATTTTAAATATTTGCCGATTTTTATGTTACTTTATTTCTTGTTGATAAATCATAGAAAGAAGAGTATGTATTTGATATATAACTACGTAAATTCGAAATCAAAATGACACTTACTTGTAACTAAAATAAACAAAGGCCCTTCTGAATTCATTCAAAGCAGTGCCGATAATAATAGAAGCAGTAGGTACAGCCAAAACTGAAGGATCACTTCTCTGCTGCATACTTCGTTACCTATCACAAGCACTAGTCCACAAAAATGTCACTAACACATCTGTCCATCCATTACTACTACTATTCCGTCTAAAACAATGGTCAAATCCGACAAAAAAAAAGAAAAACAAAAACAGTAGCACTTAACGTGTAACTCGATGTGAGAGTCGAGTGGAAACTAGAAGACTGCCACTGCTGCGTGACATTACGCGGATTCATTTGTTTATAATAAATTAAGGAGGTGGATGCCGAATAGGACGTGGGCGACAACCGGAGGGGGATTCTTCCTTCTGGTGTGGTGACTCAAAGTCAGACGGTAAACGATTATAACACAGTCGTTTAGGAATCAAACTGTAAAAAAAGACGTCTCCAGAAATATCGCGACAGACAATATGTTTTGTAAATGAAATATTTATCGGAAAAATTATTGTTTTCAAATAAATGGCTCAAATATTCATTCTATTTATAAAAAACTTCAGAAGATGTTTAGTAATGAAACAAATTGACCGTTTTACTAATTGCTTTGGAAGCTTACCAACTTTCTTTCCTTTGGAAGGATGAAATACATGCCATAAAAATCAGTGAATATGAATGAAAAATGGGAGGATTTGAGAACATGTAATAAAAAGCCGATTATTATTAGAGAAGAAAATGAAAATATTGAGGAAAAACTAACTACAATAAAATCATTAAGTAAAAACGTAGGCAACCATTTCACAAGCACTTACAAAATAACGGCAAATAAAGCAATATACAGGGAAGCTAGGAACAAAACAAAACGGCTCTTGTAGAAAGGGTTCTATATTTATATTGAGTTACGCCATAATTGATTGTAATGAAAAGTATATTTGTAACTAATTTTTGACGTTTTCAAAAATGATTATTTCACAAAATAGTGAGGTTACTGTAACCAGAAATTGTTCAGAGTGTTATATTTTTCAAATTTGACGAGTGACTTACTTTGGCCTCGATCTTGTAGGCAAATAGCCATGTTTTTAGTTGAAAATTCTGAAGGTGGTGTTTTTACCCTCGGATGATTGACACATATTAACCCTCAACTGACGTTTTGGGGTCAGGCGGACCCCAGTACTTTTTAAATCCATGTAAAACTTGCAAATTTAGCATTTATGACTGGCTGCGCCATCTACCTTTAAGTTGGTGCACTCGTAAGAAACTCCGATACGCACGTCAACTATGATTCAGTATTGCTCTGAATAGCCAGCGGTAAAGTTCATTTGGGGTCTGTGTGGTACCACGACGTGATTATGAAGACTACAACGACAGAGATTTTTCTCCAGAGAGTGACCATAACTCTGATTCTGAGATAGAAGATCAGGGGGACAATGCTGAAACACTAGAAAGTCAGGCTATAGGTGAAAAAGAAGAGGGGCCAGAAACAACAAATGGAAAGTTTTATTTTGGTAAAAATCGATACAAGTGGCCTGCTGTTCCGGCCAATCCAGATTTGAATATTCGAACAAAAAAACACAATCTGGTAAAAGTTCTTCCGAGGATTAAAGGACCTGCAAAATGTGGTGATGTCTCTGATCCCTTAAAATATGGAGCCTTCTTTTCACAGAGGATATGAAAAACGAAATAATTCTACGAATAAATGGAAAGATATTGCTTTTCAAGATAAATTTAGCAATTCTGATAGAACAGAACTGAGAGAACTAACAAAGGAAGAATTTAGAGCGTTTTTCGCTATCTTGTATTACTCTGCAGTTTTCAATCAAATGATGAAGACTTTCAAGAAATATTTGCAACAGATGGAACAGGACGAGACATATTCAGATCCATTATGTCTTTGAAAAGAGTATATGTGTTGCTCACATGTCTAAGTTTTGTTTACTAAATAGTAAGTGTAAATATTTTATTTAGTTAGAGTAAATATTTCTCGAGTTACAAGATTTTGTTAAAATTAAGCACAAAATTTGGGTCTTGGCGCAAATTCTTTTTTGTTTTTTTTTTTCGCATTTTTTGTTGCTTTCGTCCAATAAACCAATGATTTTAACACATAACTTTCTTTTTAATTTCCGTATCGAAAGACCCGGTGAGATAATGGACAAAAATCGGTGTGTTTAATCATTTTTAACCGAAAACTGTACACTACAGCTCTTGAAATCTTTCCCTTGAAATGAATCAAATCGTAATCTTGTAATAAATACAATACGAAAAAAAAAACGAGAAAAAATTTTTTTACAATTTAAGACATTTAGTAATTTTTTACAGGAACCAATTTCGTCTATTTTTCTTACGTGACCGGACTAATACGGTGTCGTTTCCTTTTGCGAGGAGACCTCTAGCTAGAGACTATTTCTTTGGTGGCGTGGACGTCGGCCGGCCGCGGTCGGTCGGTATTTGATTTTTTAGTTTGAATTCCTTATAAGGTCGGGGTCGACGAAGAACTCGCCGGTTCAGAGGAAATACATTTGTCATAAAATCGTTTTATAACCAGAAGACCGAAAAGAGAAGTAAAGACAACAAACAACGTTGCTGGAATCGACTGCAGACTACACCTTTGATTTAAATGAGTATTTTGACAGACTTTGCATTTGTTTTCTTGCACGAATTAGATCTATGCGAAATATTCACCTAAAAGGTATTTTGAATTACACAGATGGTGGAGTTATGGTGTGACACAATTACAAGAACTCTTGGATCAACAAATTAAGCGCAAAAATTAGCAAAAGCGACATTGACATCCATTCATTTGAAATATTTCAATACCAACCAGCTAAATTATTACATCAACGCAACCTAGAACAAACATCGACCGATGCTTTTACGGAACCGCATTCTTCCGAAATTATTTATATAACGACCGACATAACTTCTGTAAATTTTAATATTATTGATGCAAAAATATGCGAAAAATGTAAAATTAAAGTAAAAGAAGTTATTTAAATCAGAAAGATCTGCCCTATATTATATTCCGGTAAAATTAATGCAGAAGATGAAACAAAAATAGACATGCCCACTTCTTAAGTAAATTACTATTTAATATTTATATATTAATTTTCAACTGGCTGATGCCCAACAAAGTGAACAATGTTTACAATGTGTACAATAAAACAAAATAAAATATAAATATTACAAACTTCATCATGTAATTTAGTTTTACATATAAAAATCATAATTACCTATTTTATAGCCACTCAAATGAACATATGCCTGAGACCAGAAATGAATTCGGCCTTCGGTGCAAAAAAAACCTATATCTGGGTGAATATTTGTCCATCTTAGTGCTCGAGATAAAAAATTATATGCATAGTTGGTTGTGAAGAGCAACATAAAAAATTTGGTTTAATCGTGTTGAGAGATACATGCAGAACAACCTGCTCAAGTAGCTGAGGACACAAGACTGTAGAATTAATTATGCCATAAAGCATCTTTGCATCCTTAATTAATCATCAGTCATACAATGAGAGAATACCAAGTTATGTTTCAATTTGATCATAATTTACTTGATTTAATTCAAAACATATATTCTGTTTATACGCTACATATTTCAAGAACTTTTGTTAAAATAAGAACAATACTGGGGTCTAACAAAAGAACAATATAGTAATTTAATCGCTTCGATATTCTAAAAGTCTCTAGTGAATCTTTTTATAAAGCCAAGCATTTGTAAAGACTTGGAAATTATTGACATATAGTGCGATTCAAATAAAAGTTTAAACTCTAAATTAATTCCCAGATCACGAATTTCCAGTTCTGATAATTTTAAATAAATATCAGATATAGTTATGTTGAAACCAGTCAAGTACGTAAGACCTAAGACCAAGTGAAGGTGAGTCACTGGGTATGTCACATGTTTGAGTGGAATTGACTGGAGAAAAATATTCTGCAAAAAGATTTACAATATCTGGTCCGTGACTGGATTCAACACCACCATAACTCCACACAGCGGACAAGGAAGGCTTTCCCCTATGTGAATTCACAAACGACCAAAATCCCTTCAAATTATCTCCTAGTGATAATTCTGTTAAATAAATATGATTTCTGTAGCCTTCAGCCTTTAAGAATTTACAGTTGGCCCTCAGCTGAGAAAAAGTACGAAAATCCAGAAGTGATTTAAATAAAAGATATTTTTTGCGAGCTTTCTTTTTCTAAACTATCAGATCCTTTAACTTTGGAGAGAACCAATAAGGGAATCTACGTTTTGAATACCTTTTAAGGGGAATAAATTATCTATTTTAGATATTTAGACAACAGGTCTCCAAAACTATATCCCCCAATTTTATTAATATTTCTCATGTTTTTAGCTTGATAACTTTCTTCTTAATACTTGTCATTCTAGTCTGTGAAAGTATATCAAACCGTAACATCATTTTGCGTTCTTAACAATGCTGCTATCGATTGGATATAAAACTGGACCATGATATTTGTGCGGAAATTGTTATTAACAAATAACTTATAACAAAAAACTTTTTTTTAGACTTAACTCATCGAAGTATATTTTCTCTTGTGGTAATTTTGAGGAAACTGCTTACTTTCCGAGTTATCTGCAATTTTTTGTTAAAAAAATGCCTTAATTAGTAACTTTTGGATTTTTTTTCTAAAAAACTATTAAATGAACTACAATTCTACAAAAAGTTTTATAAACTTTAAACGTACCTATAAGTAAGAATATTTTGACAAGGATAAATGGTTTCTCTCATCACAGCAGAACAACCCTCCTAGAAGAATCCTTATGTCACAACCTGTGGGAAGTAGAAGTAGGGGTAGGTCAAAACTCAGATGGAGGGATGGTGTAGATGAGGATGGTAGACAAATAAAAATGTTTTAAAGTTTTGTTTTTGCAATAAAGTAAATATTGAAAAATCAGAAAGATAAAATTTTTTAAAGATATTCATTAAAATTGGCTTTAAATTGGTTTTGTCTTCAAGAAGGCTTGAAATATTCTTTTTGTGTAAATTTTATTGTATTCATTTACGCTGATTGATAAGATAACGGCAAAATTTGATAATTGTTTTATTCTTCTTTAAATAAAATAAAGAATACCAATTTTTTGTAACATACTAGTTTTATTATTATCCTTTTTTCTCTATCCCGATAAAGGAAAACTAGGAAATCTTTGGACCCACACAACATAGGTTAATATAAGGAGATTTTTCACCCTGAGAACAATTAAGTTATGTTTTTGATTTGCTAATTTAATCAATTAAAAATAATAATAACATCATCATCAATCAGCCAATCCCGTCCACTGCTGGACATAGGCCTCCCTCAGTTCTTTCCAGTGTTCTCTACACTGGGCCGCTTGTAGCCAGTTTCTAAATATTTAATAACATACCAATAATAACATACTAAAATATATATATATATATATATATATATATATATATATACCTGTAATGGAGAAAACCAGAGTGGTTACAATAATAAGAGATAAATTACCAAATGTTATAAGAAATATCGACCGATCGCGCTTAATTTGAAGTGATAACTTGCCATAGAAGTATCGATCCGCCAATGAACAAATAGCATTGCTTATACAGAGTAAGAAGAAGAGGACTTATACAAATAATTGTAATACATATAGTTTTAAATTACGGCTCCATTTACAAAAAAGCGTACAGACAAAAACTACTAATATTAGAGTAGAATAATCTCTGGCGGCAACCGACTGGTATCATTAGGGAACCTGTTGAACTTCATAAATATCGTGAACGAGCACAATAAACGAGTAACATTAAAACATCGAAATTATGGTAAACTTCGAATTAACATAGGAATGTCAGACGTAGGAACAAAAAAATGTTTTTATTAAAGATCTTTGAATTTCAACGGCGCGCCGTAATCACAACTCTTATGTAAAATATGAAAATTTATTATAATTCGTCTCGAAACTAATTAAAATAAGTAAATAATGAGTTTAAAAATCTATAATATTGAATTGTTGAATAATTCTAAATATAAATTACAATCAGATTGGATAGAAAAAAAAAGAATAGACCAAGATCATTTAAAATCTTTGGAAATGTCTATTGTAATATTATCAATTTAGAATTATATTCAGAAACTTATACAACTGCCGTATATAGGCAATACCCCGGCGAATGTTGTCCTCCAAGTGGTCAATATTTTCATGCTTATCGGCGTAGACTAGCACCTTCAGATATCTCCACATGAAATGGTCTAGTAGTGTTAAATCGCACGATCTTGGAGGTCAATTCAAGGTCCTAAACATGAAACTATGCTGTTACCAAATGTTTCCTTTAATAAATCAATTGTGGCACGAGCTGTGTGACATGTTGCGTAGTCATATTGAAACGACAGCTCCTGCACATCATGGTTATTCAATTTGGGAACGAAAAAGGGAGTAATCATGGCTCTATAGCGGTCACCACTGATTGTAACGTTCTGGCCATCATCGTTTTTAAAGAAGTACGGTCCAATGATTCCAGCAGACCATAAAGCACACCAAACAGCCAGTTTTTCTGGATGTAATGGTTCCTTAACATACATTTGAGGATTATCTTAACTCCAAATATGACTGTTTTGTTTGGTGACGTAGCCATTCAACAAAAAGTTAGCTTAATCGCTAAACAAAACTCGCTTATGAAAATAGGAATCAACGGCAATCTCGTTTTGGACCCACTCACCGAATCTACAAATCTACGCCTTGCTAGGTGATGATGTGCCTTCGATTCTCGAATAAGTTGGATTTTGTAAGCAAGCAAAGCAAGATGTTTCCACAAAATCTTCCATAAATAGGATGGACACGTATCCAACTGCTGTGCACGATGGTAGATAGACTACATGGCACTTCTCATTGACGACTCATATCACGGTAAACTACCGCGTGATAAAAAAAGAGAAAGTAAGAAACTTGATGAAAAACTGTTAAAAATATGACTGATAATGACACAAAATGCAGAAACGTGTTTAAAAACGTGTACTGAATTACACCGGGAAATACTAAAAACATTTTCCTATAAAATTGCAGACCTTTGAAATGATTAACTTAATTTAATATTCAAAAATAAATCATAAAACTTTTACAGGAAAAAATTCCCATCTCGCTTATTGACCGGAACGAGTGGTTTTTCGGTTTACCCGTTCGTAATTGTATGTCACTATCTAATTACATTAATATTTACTTATTATACAATTAATAGAGAATCATTTATGCTCATTACGATCAGGAATAATAAAAATTTTATCGTATGTTGTTATTTATCGTCAGAAATAAACGAATGGAATTGGATAATTCTAGGTTTTAGCTTTTAAAAAGATTGTGGAAAGGTACGGAGAAAAAATTGATTTGTAGAGTCAAATAATACAAGAACCAACAGAAGAGAACAAATAAGTAATAAGAAACTGGAAAATAATAAACGCACAGATTAAGGCAAATTGTCGGCAGATACAGTAGAGTCCAGCTAATCCGAAAATTCGCTTAATCCAAAACAGAATGTGGCAATAGATTTGGGGAAAGTAAATATACAGTTACTCTAAAAACCACTATTTTATATATCTAAAAATGACAATAAAATATAATTTCAAGTACTTGACTGTAATAAACCTTTTAAATTTTACTTTTTTTGAAAAAATCAGTCAACTTTCTTTGCTTTAAGAAAGAATTCCTCTCTCTCTCGAAGCTAAATTACATCAGCGTCTCAAGCACATCAGATCAAACGCAGTCGAAGCGTCTGCGTGGGATACCTGCTGTTCGCTGTTGACATCTTCTTCCCCATCACTTTCAGCGAAGAGTTTTGAAGGTTCTACTGTAACAATTTTAATGATTTGCTGATTATCATATATATTTCGTGGCCATTATCATCAGCTTGCACCCATTCTTCTACATCATTGTTTTTCGCTTCTTCACAGCTAGGAATATTTTGCACAAGGTCCCTTAACAAAGTGGTTTCTTCAGCCTCTAGATCTGGCATTTTTTCGTAAGTAAGACTTGGCCAAATTGTTTTTTATAACTTTCTCATTCACAGATTCCCAAGCCTCTGCTACACAGTAAATTATGTCTTGTATATATATTTTCTTGAGTTTTTCTAATAGTGGCTGTAATTTATCTCAATCACTGATTAGTCGCCTCAAGAGCTGCTTTCTGTATAACAGTTTCACATGCTGCAAAACGTGCTGATCCATTGGCTGTATCAGCGGGGTAATGTTTGGTGGTAGGAAAACAGCTTTATATCTCCACAAACTAATTTAGAGCATGGGTTGACAAGCCTGATGTTGCACAAAAACGCTTAACTTCTGGAACGAATATTGGTTTTCAAACAATTCCTTAAAAATATGTGCGTTCTTCCAACCTTTTTTTTTAATTCCTTTAGTACACAGGTAGAGAATCGACATTAATGTTTTTAAATGCCCTTGGAGTTGCCGGACTTCACAATAACTATAAGAGGTAGTTTGTGAGTGCCAGCAGCATTGCAACATGCTAAAACGGTTACCCGTTCTTTGCTGATTTTAAAACCTGGAGCGGTTAGTTCTTCCTGAACTGTAAGACTTTAAAGTTAAAGCCCGTTTCATCAGCATTATATATTTGCTTTTTCGGTTCTCTTGCTCCACACCATAAATAAAATAATATACTATAAATAGCAAAAATAAAATAAGTTCACAACAAATGAGGACATCGACTTCATAGAAGAAGTCGAAAGACAAAGAGAAAGACCTAAGAATCTTAACGAAATCATCCCTCCTACATCACCGGAGGAGTTAAACAAGCTAATTACAAATAGCTCGCCGCAAACAGGGTTCTAAAATACCTACCAGCGAGAGCCATAGTATATTTAACAAATATCATAAACGCGATGCTAAGATTTACGAAAATTCCCAAACAGATGGAAAGAGGCCCATGTCATAATGTTACCAAAGCCAGGAGAAGGAAATTATAGGCCAATAATGCAATCAGCAAGATTGTAGAGAGAGTAATACTCAAAAGACTCCAAGCTGAAACAGATAGATTAGATATTATACGCGAAGCACAATTCGGCACAATTCAGATCAAAGCACTCCAGTGAGCTACAACTACTCAGATTAACAGAGTACATAGCAGCTGGATTTAACGACAAACAATACACAGGAGCTGCCTTCCGAGACGTAAGCAAAGCTTTTGGCGCAGAGTCTGGCATAAAGGACTGATTTATAAGATGAGGGGATACAGCTGCAGTGGAGCAATGTAGTACGTAGTTTCAGAGTTCAAATAGGACAAGTCCTGTTCGAACTCGGAAACCCGGAGGCTGGAGTACCACAGGGAGAGATACACAGAAGACATACCTAGAACACCAGGTACATTACGAAGTCTATATGCCGACGACACAGCGATAGCGGCCAAACATAGAACCATAGACATTGCGGTAAACAACCTACAAACAGCGTTAGCAGCCAACATGGCCAAATCGTCAATAAGAGGTCTAGCAGGAAGAAAAAGCAAACTAAGAATGAAAACTAAGATTGATAAATAGTATAATTCTTCCTATACTAACATAATTGCATCCCTCACATGGGAACACATATGCAATATATACAAAAAGCAAATACAAGCGGCACACAACAGCTGCCTAAGAGAAGCAGCCAACGCAACGTACCGAAATACGTTGCAGAAAGATTCTTCTTTAAAGAATTGTGGCAAATCAGAATGATTGACATTATGAAAGACAAAGTAAGGACAAAGTTCGCAGAGATAGAGAACCATCCAAGTCACATAATGCGAGAGATAATGAGGTATGACGCTTTCCTTTGATGGAAGCACAAAAGACCGAAACAACAAATAGTCGCATAATACCAAACATATACTAGGAAAATGATAAAAACACCAGGGAGAAAACAAAACACCAGAGAGAAATCATACAAAAAACAACATAACAGAACACTAAAAAACAGTTCGTAGCTCGAAAAAACTCGTGGACAATCGCAACGTAAAGCGTGGTCCCAGTTGCTTTTAAGTGGACAAACTTTATATTATCATACTATTCATACTATAGTATAAACATTTTACTAATTACACCTGTTTTGGGTTATTTCCTATAATAAAAATGATGAAAATGTGCGAAGATTCAGCGGATCCACTGTAATTGTGCCTTTTGCCATTATGTATATTTCTTTTTCGCTATGCGTTAAATAGTAATCGTAAATCTTGGAATGTAAACCATTTTTGCATATTTTGAATGGTCACTTTATATTTTTGACGTCACGTGTGATAATTTATGTTCCACTTCGTTAAAAATGGACCGATATAAATTTATCTCGTTCTGACAGGGTTATATTTGTAAAATAGAATACATAAATCAGATTTTTTCACTTCTGAAGTGTCGATAGATTAATGGTTATAATACAATTTGTATTTGCATTAAAATCTTTATAGGAAATTTGTTGATTACTTTTTTTACAATTCGTTGACAAAGGTTTGTTTAACAATTAAAAATAATTTAGAACGAAAGATAATCTGTGGAGGCACTTATACTTTTATTAATGGCCAAGAGACCGACCAATGAACATATTTTTCTTTCTGATATTATTTATACCACATTAACCATATAGTGCGTTTATGCGGAGCCTGTGTACCATGTAGTACCTTTACCATATAAGCAAAAGCGTATATTTTGCCAACAGAAAAACCATTTTTTTGTCTCGTATGTTTTCTACAAATGTCGGTTTTTGATGATTTGGTCAATATATTCAAATCGTATAGTTTCACAATGCACGTTAATTCTCCTACAAGAATTACTAAAACAACACCTACCTGATTATGTATTATTTTATAAAATTTGACGTTATAAATACTTAGAATGTAAAATGTTATTTTTGCTTTAAAATTTTGGAGCAGAATTACAGCTAACACTCAGTTTAACACTCTTAACAAACAATCCTAGAAAACCTAACATTTAGTTAGGACTTTTTCCGCTCAGAACTTTCGTAAATTCCCAAATTTTTGCTTGACTTTTGGGTGGAACTTTCCCTCTGTGGACATGGATTATAATTTCAGTGATTTTTTAGATAAGCCTGTCTGTATTTTCAATAAGGCATTTCCTTTAATTACAATTAAGTCATCGCAAACCCTGGACTACCAAAGGTATCCGCATATCAGCCAAGAATATGCGTCCACTACTGTACATCAAGAAATTTACTACCAAAGTCTTTGTCACTGAATATATCTCCAAGTACAGAGGAACCTATCTAAAACTTATCTAAACAGCTAAAAAAATGTACTATCAAAATCGACTGGGAAGTTCTAAAAATGTTGCAAGAGAAACTTGGTCCATAATAAACGCTCTTCGAAATAAAACTACTACAACTCAAACATTTTCTCTTTCAAACCCTGAAAATCTAAATGAATACTTCGTTAATGTGAGTAAAAATATAACATCAACTATTTTGCCACAACTGGGCTGGACACATTGCTAGGATGTCAGATCACGAATACATAAAGAGATTAACATTTTCAAAACCAGAGGGCACAAGAAGTACAGGACGACCACGAATGAGATGGATTGATTATGTGGAAGAAGACCTACAGATTCTAAGGGTTAGAAGATGGAGGGAAGTTGCCAGGAATCGACAGGAGTGGCGACTTCTTTGTAAGCAGGCCAAGATCCACAACCGATTGTCCACTTATGATGATGATTTTGCCACAAGATCCTATTTCCTATCTCTTCAATTCAAGAAGGTCTAGAATTCATTCTTTATAGGACCACTTGATACTTCTGAACTGGTCCAAACAATCAGTAGTATCTTCCTGTAGTACTGATGGACTATCCATAAAAATTTTCTTAAATCCCCCAAAAAATCTGTTGGAAGTCCTGGTCTCACTAATTAATGATTTCGTTGAAAAAGTTATATTTTCAGAGTACCTAAAGACCGCCATTATTATTCGTCTTTATAATGTCTGCAACTATAGACCTATTGCCATACTACCAGTCCTATCCAAAATTATTGAGATAAAAACCCGACTTATGTCCTTTCTCGTTGAAAACAATATTTCATCAAAAAGTCATTTCGGCTTTTTATCTAATAAATGTACCAGCGATGCTATGTTTTCTGTACTACATGAGATCTATCAAGCACTAAATAATAATATTTACACTGCCACTGTTTTTTGTGACTATGCCAAAGCTTTTGATTGTGTAAATCACGACATTTTGTACTGGACAGTACTAATCGAGTAACGACGAGAAGTAGATCCACCAGGCTTGAGAATGGCAAGTGAGACCTTGCCGAAACGTCGCCAAAACAATGGTTTTCAAGAAAACCAGCATTTTACAACGCGGAGTCAAACCCGGAAAAATAGTGACAGCACATATAGCTCCCGCGGAAACCTCAAAACAAACTTTATATATATATATATATATATATATATATATATATATATATATATATATATATATATATATATATATATATATATTTAGGTATTACATGCAGCAACTTAAACATTCGTAAACTAGTTCATAAGATTTTATTATGCCATTTGCAATTTAGTTGTGATATTGACGATTTATGTAATTTTATTAAATTTTATTAATTGTTTTTGTTATTTTTTTGACTTTTTGTAAGCTTTGTCCATAAAATTGTACAATTTTCAGTGGCAATAGAGTATATTTTTCTATTCTAATCTATTATTTTATTTAATGTCGTATTTGCGTCAACATTAACTTTTTCAGGCATTCAAAGATCCACAAAGGATTGTTGAGTCATTTATTATAATGACATTATCTACTTTTACAATTTTCATGTCATGTTCCCAATAAAAACATACATATAAGTAATCCAATGTAAGTAATTTCATGTACTTTTCCAATTTTTCCGAGAGGGGAATCATTAATTTCCCTGAAAATGTTACCGTGGTTGCAGAATCCCTCTAAATCCGACAAATTACTGAGTAGCCCTTAAAAATTAATAATGGTTGCGTGTTTTAGCTAGTTTTAGCAATAAAAACGTCATTGATCGGTTATTATTTAAGGCAAATTGCATATAGGTATTACTTGGAAAATCCTATGACTGTTTCACATCTATTATTAGGTTGTTTGTTCATCCCCTCTAAATGAAATTATTAGTTCAGTAATTATAAGGCCTATTTATAAATTTTTATCTATTTTACAACATTAATCTAGTTTTAAATCAGTGTCGGTGGTGACAAAACGAAAATGTTCAAAATATTAAAACGTAAGTTGTTGTTTTTTTTATCAATATTCAAGTTGTTTGTCATTATTGGCATTCTGAATGCAATTAAGTGCCATTCTTAATAAATCCACTAGTCGCTTTTGAATATTTCGATCAATAACTTTGCAATACGCTACATAAATACTTATAGCCTAAGAGCCGTCTGCAAGATCACTACGTTCATAACGTAGTCAATCAAACTCACTGTTTTACATACATTTAAAATTAGAAGAATACATTGATAACAGGATCAGTCAAAAAGTGGCCGCAAATATTTTTAAATCAATTAATAGCTATCAATTTAAAGATATTCTCTATTCAATTAAAGACTGATCTCGAAATATGGAAATTTTACTACGAATGGTCAATGAAAGTGATCAATTTTATTGATCTCACGAGAATCGTAAAGAATGGCAAAAGTCGCTCCACGTTTATTTATTTAACATCTTTATAAAAACTGAGTTTATTCTTTTCAAAATATGGAAACTGCATACGAAAGCTGCACTCTTTAACTTTAAAACGCATCTCGATTTTTGTCGATAGAATACTTAAAGCAAAAGATATCGAATTTTTACCGTCGAGCTGATACAAATTTTATTGAACGTTGATTTCGGGAGCGTAACTGAAATCGATTTTTTTTCGTTTTTACAAATTTTGTGGGGTTTTAGGGAGAAGCCCGGTGCTAATGTGGTAAACTTTTTTTGGATCTTTTTTGGGGTCCCAAAATTAATATTTTTGGCAAAATTCAGCACGTTCGTATGATTTTTAGAGGTTCACTGGCATTTTCGTCTATGACGACTGAAGTATACTGTTATTTTATATGATTTTTTACAATAAAAATGATTTTGCGTTTCAAACCTTTCATTGACTTTTGCAACTACTGGGGCATAATTATAACCTGGAGGGACATATATGTCCCATGGTGATAAAATATAAAGAAGTCGTATAAATATTTAGAGCCTAAATAACTCCCTAAAAAAATTTCCAAGTTCATAAAAATTAAAAAGTCGAGTCGAAAGGGTTAAACATTACTCTAATACAATAAATAATCATTGATAAATAATTTTTCAATTTGCACACACTGCACATAATTTTCCTACTGACTATATCAATGGTTTCTCGGTTAAATTACGTTTTTTATGTAAAACGTTACCACCAGACATAATTACTGTCATTTTACACTAATTTTTACCAAAAAAGAATCAAAACCAGTCCGCATTGGACGCGAATTGTTATTTTCCTGTTGTTTTTTTCAGCCGCTAATACCCATAAAGACCTTGTACGAGGTTGTCATACATACACTGTTTACTGTACACCTTGTTGTCGGCATTGAAAATGTATGTGGTCTGAATAAATCTCCCGTTTCTAAAAACCATCGACAAAATATATGATAAACTAACCATGGACGTGCTACTGGCAAGGAAGTGGTTGGACATTAAAACGAAACGGTAGAAAATTCGAAGAAAAACTGGTGACGGTTTATAAATACGTAAGCGAGGATGGTTAATTCTCAAAAGTAGGTGGGTTTGAGGAAGTAAACATCACTAGTTGTCAATTGCCAAGGTGGTGAAACCACAAAAAGCGGGGTCATAATTAAATGTCACCATACAAATAATGCCATTAACAGTTTTAAAAATGGACAATATTATGTTCTGAGAATACTCTCAAGAATGTGTCAGGAATTTCCTTTAAAATTAAAAATCAATAAAAATTAGTGATCTATCAAATATTATACAAAATATTTCTAGTGATTCCAGTGTAGTAATAAAATTAAATGTAATAAAATTTTATATGAAATTAAATCCAATAAAAATAACCACCCCAAATATGTTTAAATGAAAACTAATTCCACGAGAACATGTTCACTTAATTATGAAACACTATTGGTAACCCAATATTGTCCAACATACTGCAGTGAAATGGTTTTGTCAAAGTAATTAAACAAATATTACACTTTTGGGTCATAGCGATGGAAAAGCTAAAAGGAAAATAACGTGAACATCATGTCACCTTCGAAGAAACCTTACATTGGTAAAGAATTTAACGAAGCAAGAATGATTCCTTTCTACTGCTTCCTCCTCCATATCTTTGAATGCCAACAGATATACAGATTAACAATTACAATAATACGTACAAGATCAGTCACTCAATCAATCAAGTTCTCATTCAATTTTAGTACAGTACACCCTTGATACTTCGACGTTTTGCAATCCGACACGCTCGGTAGTCCGACGCACCTCCCGTCAAGGTCGCTGCCGTGTCTGCTTGTATTGAAACCTGTCGCGCCATGAATCTCATTCTTACCTTCTTACCGGATGCTTCATTTCGTGTGTTTTCCGTGAGCAGTTCGGTTCTGAGATATCTGAATTTATCGATCTAAACTGGCTGGCTTTATCTGAGATAATGAAATCGATCTAAACTGGCGGCAACTTCCAATAAAGACATCTGTAGCTTCAGACGAAAAAAAGTTTTTGGTAGAAAACTTCAGAAAGAACGTCTTACTCTCATGGTATTCGTGAATGCATCAGGATCTCACAAATTGAAATTGCTAATCGTGGGTACGTCCAAAAACCCTCGTGCCTTCAAAAATATTACAATTGAAAAGCTACCAATTACATACATGTGACAAAGTCTTACCTGGGTGACAAAAGAAGTTTTTCTGAAATGGTACAAGAAATGGTAGTATTTTCTTGATTGTATGTTTTTGTCTCTGGACATCTCCCAGCAATGCCGTGCCCTTCATTGAATTCATTAATCTCGTCGTTCCTCCTGATTCTCTATGTGCCGTCTTCCTCTTGCACCGGCCATATACTTTTCCAGTATCTTTGTCTCGAATGTCTTGATTAGCTCTATATCTTTTTTTGTCATTATCCAGGTCTCACAACCATAGGTTACTACGGGTCTGTAGATAGTCATTTTGGTTATTTCGTCTAATAATTTCTATGTCATCAATCGTTAATTAGCATAGTTTGTACGATTTCCATTGGAAATAATGGCATTACTTTATCTAGTTACGGAATTTTTTTGATTGATTTCTGTGCCCAGATATGTGAAGGAAATCACACGTTCGAAGGTAAAGTTGTCTATTGTCTATATTATTTTCATTTTTAGTTGTTCTGCTGACAATCATGTACTTGGTTTTTGGTTCACTTATGTTAACCCCTCTACTTCATGCCTCACGATCAATTTCCTTCAACGCTTCCATTAGTCATTGCTTGGTCCTACTGTATGGTTTTTCTGATAACTGCCTCAAGAAGTAGATTGAACAGCATGGTTGATAGTGCGTCTCCCTGTATCCCTCCCACATTGATGTCAAATAGGGGAGTCAGTTCTCCATCTACTCTAACTAAGCTAATTTTGTTTCAAAGATTTGTGATGCTTGATGGATAAAAATCGAACTAAAGAAATCAGAATGACGTAGTCAACTATCCTATAGAGTTTTTGAATGCATTGAAATTGTCTGGACTCCCACCTAACAATTTACGATTAAAAGTAAGATTTGTTGTCATTATGCTCCATAACATTAATCAACCTCAACTGTGCAATGGAATGAGACTGACTGTGAAAAGGTTAATGAATAATGTCATTGCGACAAAGATCATCAGGAAAAATACAAAGCAGGGGATGTCTTGATCTTCAAAGAAATGATGATGATTTCGTTTCCAACAATGGAACGAACCATTTGATTTTAAACGTTTACAATTTCCCGTGCTTTTGGCTTCTGCAGTGACACAAAACTAACAATTATTCGCGTGACGAAAAGCATCATAAAAAAATAAAAATATTTTTATCAGAGAGCATCAAACTGATTCAACTTGTTTCATGCCTAATATGTTTGATTATGAGTACGAAGTTTGCCGGGTCTGCTAGTATTTAATAAATTACAAATAAAAAGGAAGAATATAGGAGGTTACTTGCAAAGATAGATCGAAATTTGATGCGGGAATTACATAGTAAACCTATCGCAGAAAAGCTTGAAAAAGAACATAAAATTTTATTCAAACGACATCAAATAAATTTCTAAAATAAAGGCAAGATAAACAACTACTTCTTTAAAAAGTGGACCACAATTACCCCGTTTTACCTTCAGATTAACCGTCTTATCCTTGACCATACAACTTCCTCAACGACGTGTGCGGCTATGAGGAACTGAACTCAATTATTCTCGTACACCGAAAATTTTACGGTAGGCAGTAAACAAATAAAAAAAGCAGTAAACAACTTATGTAGATTGCGGTTGTGTCTTGAAATTTAATTAAGACATTTTGTCATTGTTTGCTTCTTCATGGATGACATGTCAAGTTCTGAAATCTTCCAATTTTTTATCGATGCTACGTGCAAAGTTGCGGCGTGACATTTCCTGGGAATTAAAATTAGTACATGTTGAATTTTACTCGATTAGAATGATAAAAGAAGTTGTCGCTAATGTCGGCGAAAACGTCAGTTGTCATTCTTTGGTGTTAATTTTTTGTTAATTTTGCATTGAAATATCTTAACTTTTGATATAATCTGAGAAAAACTCAGCGATTTCACGTAAAAATTTTATTTAGTTTTTTAAAGGTTCTAAAAGGTATATGATTGTTAATAAAAAAAAACGTTTGAAAAAAGTGCTGACTTTTTAGCTTATAAACATTTATAATGACTTTGATATTTTTATGTCATCCACTTGTAAGTAGTCTCCCTACTGAAAAGAGGGCGAAAAACATTTCGGTTTCTCCCAAGCCGTTCTTATCAATGAGTGCACCTAAATATTTAAATTTTTCCACTTATTTGATTTCCTCCTGGTCTATCAACACTTCAAACCTTGCATCTGAATTGATAACTAAATATTCTGTTTTCTTCATGCTGACTTGTAACCCCTATTTTACATATTCTCTGTACAGACGCTTTATCATAAATTCTAGATCATAAGAATCTTGAGCTAGGAAGACTTGGTCATCCGCAAAGTTAAGGGAGAACAGTACGTCATTTCCTATAGGGATTCCCATTCCCTGGCATTGGTTTTTCCATTTTTGGAGGGATGCCTCAATATATAAATTAAACAGTAAGGGTGACATACTGCATCCTTGTCTTAGGGCCGATTGTTCGAACGCAAATCAAAACTTGATTGTAATCAAATATTAAATTAAAATCTGCATGCCATATAGCTAAATTAATTAAAAAATGGTTTGGAGACAATAACATTAATGTGCTCTCATGGCCTTCAAACAGTCCAGACCTTAATTTTAGTAAGATATTGTGACATAAGAACTGTCGCCGATTTGAAGAGTAAATTGGGTGAATTATGGGATAGTTTTGACCCTTACTTGTATAAATCCTTAGTAGGAACAATGCCAGACAGGATTGCCGCGGTTTTAAAAGCGCGTGGCAATGTAACCCCATATTAAAATAGTAATTTCTTGAATTGTCCGACCATTTAGTTATTACGATGTTATGCAACATTTTAGTTTATTTTGCCGAAAACGCTGCAATTCTATGTTTATAGGGACCGAGCCATTTCAATATTTTGTTATTAATGTTAGAGTTTAATGTATTATTGATATCGTTCTTTGGTTCCATAAAAAAAATAAACTTTTTCAAGAAATTTTCGTTTGTCCGAACATTTAGTTGTTAGGGCTCGTATATAACTCACTAGTAATAAACACTCACTAGTAGTACGAACTCATCAAGTTGTTGGAAACAAACTACAGGATAAAAATTTCTTGTAAAATTGATACAACTATTGAAAGTGATATATTTCTTTTACGAAATCATTCGTCATCCACGCTCTATTCATTTACCCTGTGAAAATGCCACTACGCAGTGCAATCATTTAGACAAATCTAAACAATGGGAAACCGACCTGGTTTCAGTAATATTTTAATTTCTCTTGTTAATCTAAACGAGAGTAACTCATTACACAGTATGTAATGTTAATTACTATAGGAAATAGTGTGTATGTTGGGCTCACACGTTTCGGCTGTATAACATTATTTCAGTGAAAAAGAAAACAATGGTACGATGTTCTAAATAAATTTGAAGAAGTACTTGAATATCCGCCGGTATGCTCTCGCTTGTTTTGATTATTTGTACATGAATCAGAAAGACTAAAAGAAAATTCAACTTGTGACATCTTAAAGCAATTACTATTTTTATTGGTAATAAGCCACAATTTAAGTTTAAAATAAGTTTATTTACGTTTCAATTTCCACTTCCGATTTCTGAAGTGGTAACTGAAACGTCAATAAACCTATTTTAAACTGAAATTGTAGCTCATTCACAATAAAAATAGTAATTGCTTCAGTAAAATAACGATTGTGTTATTTGAGAAATGAATTGTTGTATCAATTAGAGAATTAGAAACGCAGCCTTAACCATCAAAGACAATGAAAAAACAATAGCTGGAAAACAACTTTTTAAATATATAATTATGCTCAATATTATCTCGCTTGGAAATTCCCCGTGGATTAGGCCTAATGGGGATACCACTTAAAAACGTGCCTTCACCCTCTACCTCATAGATGGTCGGGAAAAAGGTCGACAATAAAGTAATACATAATACCATAGAGATATGGTATCCCTATGGTATTTTTAGTAAAATGACCAAAAAAAGTTCTTTGGGGCGACCCCACAAACTTGAACTTAAGCTTATACTAACCACCTTCACACATGTCTTGAATCAATCAATAAGTGGTCTTTTCTGATTTTGGGTCTGTTGATCTGAGGAAGTCCACATCACTTTATTTGTACGCTTATGTTGAAAGTATGTACTGCTTCTAAGATGCTGTCTGATTCCATTGTCGTTATATTCTTGATGTACACTATCTAGTCCTGTGTTTGGTCTATACATCTTTTCTTGTCCTACCTAAGCGTTCACATCCGCAATAATGATATTAACATCGTTATTGGGACTTAGTCTAAGTTTGTTCGAGTTTATTATAAAATTCTTCTTTTTTCATATTTGTTTAATCCTCGGTAGAGTTATGTGCGTTTATGAGACTGTAGTTCTAAAATGTTACACGTATTCTCAGTACAGATATTCTATGATGTACTGCTTCAGTCCCTTCCAGCATACTTCTTGTATAGTTATTATGTTCAGATTATATTTTATAATATTCCCTCTATTCCATCTCATCCAGGAGACATCTCTTCGTTCTATGTTCTTAGTTCGAATAGAATTTGCTAGTGTTATCTACGGGTGTAGACATAAAAAGTCCTTGGTTTTTTTTTTGGCGTGAATACTGTCACTAGACATTGCCGTACCGTGCTTCAGAGGGCACGTAAAGTCTTCGGTCTACTTGGACTAGTGTGCATCGACAGTATTTACCTGAACTAGGGTTAAATATGCAGTTGGCGGCAGAATAATCGGAAGAAAATCCCGAAAATGATATTATTACACCCTCCTTCGTTCTCATCCGGGCTTGGGACCGGCAATGGCTGAGTTAGAGAAAATATTATTTAATTAAATATTACAGCACACCTTATATATTCGACAAAATATTGTTTTGCGCAAACGTTGGTGTTGACCATATTTCAACGGTATAACAATCACGTAAACATATCTGATGGTTTTTATAAAAAACGATATCCTTTATTAGAAAACTAATATGTTTCTGCTGCCTTATTTGTATGAAATATAATCAACTACAAACTACAACACATGTTTAAAAAATTAAGATGCAAAGTGGGTGTTTGAAAATGACTTAAAGTGATCTCATATGGATGATAATTACTACGTGAAAAGCGAGCAATAAATAATCCGAAAACGTTGACCATTCACCAAGGAGATGAAATCGATTAACATATGTCATATACAGCTACTACATGGTGTGGTATATTTAACAGATTATGTAAAAATATTTACAATAATTTATAGCGTTATCACAGACATCAAATGATGACGGATATATCCCTTACTTTTATATCATCTAACTTACTATTGACGTTAAACACTCCATATTTTTATTTTAAAATGAATTCTGTAACAAATTTGACGACTGCTCTCATTTAACACGTTTCTTAACGTTTTTATTCATCATCATCATTCTGGCTTTACAACCCTGCGTGGGTCCTAGCCTCCTAAAGAATTTCTCTCCAGTCGTCCCTATCCATCGCCTTCCTCCGCCAAGCACGTATTTCCATATTTCTTAAGTCTTAATCGATGTTAACAAGGAACCTTTTTCTGGGTCTTTCTCTTCTTCTCTGATCAATGAATCTATCAAGGAGCGTTTTTCTAGCTGGGTAATTTTGTTCCATCTGCATTACATGCCCTATCCACCTCAGACGTCCTATCTTAATATGTTTTACGATATCAGGTTCCTGGTATATTCTATAAAGTTCGAAGTTGAATTGTCTTCTCCACACTCCATTGTCATCCGCTGTTCCATAGATTCGCCTAAGTACTTTTCTTTCGAAACATTATAACATGTTTTCATTATTTTTTGTTAGAGTCCAGGTCTCTGAACCATATGTTAGGACTGGGCGTATTATTATTTTGTAGAGTTTTATTTTTGTATTTCTCGATATAATTGTGGATTTAAGGAGATCGAGCCCAATAGCATCTGATGTCCGTGCAAATTCTGCGGTTTATCTCTGCGGTAGTATTATTTTCAGCATTAAGGAGCACTCCCAGGTATACAAATTCGTTCACTGCTTCGATGATGTGGTTTTCTATAATGAGAGGTAGTAAGATTTGTGGTTGCGTGCTTATTTTCATATACTTCGTTTTCTTGGTGTTTATTATTAAACCAATTTTTGTAGCTGATTCTTTTAATGCTACATACGCCTCTCGTACGACGTTTTCCGTTCTCCCAACAATATTGATATCATCGGCATAGGCCAGGATTTGCACTGATTTATTATATATTGAACCATTGGTTGTGATTTGTGACATAGGTATTACTTTTTCCAGAGCCAGATTGAACAGTATAGGAGAGAGAGTCTCCTTGGCGCAGCCCATTATTTGTTTTAAAAGGTTCAGACAGTTCCTCCTGAATTCGTACTTTACATTCAACTTTTTGAAGAGTTAGTTTTGTTAAATTTACAAACTGATTTGGTATTCCTAGCTCGTTCATTGCTTTGAACGTTTCTCTTCTATTGACAGAGTCGTAAGCTGCTTTGTAGTCTATAAATATGTGATGAGTATCAATGCCATATTCCAGCGTTTTTTCCAAAATTTGTTTCAGGTTTGCAATCTGATGAATTATCGATTTACCACCTCTGAAACCACCCTGGTATTTTCCTACTATCCGTTCTGTAGTATATAGTATATAGTATAAGCTGCTGTAATGCCATAATAATATCATGGCCACCTTCTTTATATAGTTCAGCTGGGAGATTATCTATTCCGGGTGATTTGTTCTGGCTATTTTTTTAACTGCATCTTTAACTTCAAGAATCGTTGGTGGTTCCTCTTTCCTCTCTCCTGCTCCCCTTACCTCATCTCTTTTGTCTTCCAGGTTTTCTTCTTCTTCCTCCATATTAAATGCCTGGTTAAAATATTTCACCCATCTACTCAATACATCTTTCCTTGTTGTTAATAGGTCGCCGTTCTGACTTCTGCATTGTCTTGTGGTTGCCTTGAATTCTTTTCTGTTGATGTTAACTTTCTTATAGAATGCTCTGAATTATTTCTCTCTGTTAAGGTTTTCTATATATTTTAGTTCCGTATTTAGATGGTTTCTTTTTTTCTTTTGTGTATCTTCTTTTCTTCTATTCTCTTTCTCTGTGTCTATGTCTTCCTTTATTCTGGTTCAGTAGGAGTCTATATTTATCTGGCCTTCTTCATTTACATTTTGATTCCTTAGCCTGTTGGTGATGTTTTCAGAGTACCGTTCTGCAATTTTTGCACCTCTCATCTTTTGCACATTCCATTTTTTTGTATCCATATTATATTTTCTTTATTGGTGTTTAAAATTCTAGCCCTCAATGTTGAGATTACTGGGCAATGATCTATGCTTGCGGCTCTATAACTTATCCAGTTTATTACGTCTGTTCCATGCCTCGAATCTATTAAGATGTGATCAATCTGACTCGTTGTTCTTCCATCAGGAGAGGTCCAGATTACCTTGTGTATGTTCTTGTGTTCAAAATAGGTGCTAGCGATTGTCATATTGAGTGCTGCTACTAAGTTTATCAGTCGTAATTCATTATCGCTACTGATATTGTGTAGGCTATACTTTCTTATCGTGGGCATGAAAACTCGCTCTCGTCCTATTCTTGCATTCATGTCACCTAATACAATCTTAATGTCATTTCTGGGACATCTCCTGTAGGCTTGCTCTAGGTCTTCGAAGAACTGTTCTTTTATTTCCTCTGGTTTATCATCAGTTGGGACATGCGCATTGATCAAACTTTAATTAAAGAATTTCCCTTTCAAGAGCAAATAGAACATTCTTTGACTGTAGGCTTTGAAGTCAATAATTAGGTCTTTTGTTCTTCGGTTTACAATAATTGTTGTTATTTTGTTAAGTAAAAAAAAAGAGGGAAAGGACAGATAACGGTTTAAAAAAACTATACCTAGAAAAGACAAAAATCTGATTAAGGTTCCGATGAGATCGAAGGGAAGTCAAAAACAGAGCAAGGTTTAGATGGGAATGGGAAGAATAAATAACTAGAACCCGACCAGTTAGTGATCTCCCATTATAAGCCTAGTAGGCTGAAATAAACTGTCCGAGGTCTTCACAGTCGAAAAAGAAGTTCGGCAGGGTTGCCTACTGTTACCAGAATTGTCTAGAAAATAGAGAGAGTTCCGTTTCTCGGCAGTCAATGCAATTCCTTCTTTCTTGTTCATTATTAACATTCATTTGTGTTTTCAAATATTGAGAAAACTTCTAACTCTACTCTAAAATAACTTCGCTGCTTATCCTACTGGATCAAAATTTCTGAGTAAGATTGCCAAAAAAAGACGCTATTCAAACCATTTCATCATAAAGATACTATAATTTTAAATGAGAATCCAAAGAAAGCCGCCAAAATTACCGGATTTCCAATTTGGGAAAGATGTTCTGGTAAAATACTATTAAATATTCTCTCGACATTTTCGCGTAGCGGTGACTAAACTCATAAAATGGCATTATTCTAATAACGATTACGCGTTTCGGAATATTATTCATAAATATATATTTGGATAAAGGATACGCAATATCCGCTTTTTCTATTTGGTAATGATCGGGAGGAAATAGAAGTTTTAACAATTAAATCATCGTTCTATTTTAAAGAGTTTTTGGTACTTCAACTATTACGAAAGAATGTATCATCTGATATCCATAATTTTTTCATTGTTTTTGTTCTCTCATTTTTTTTTAGTTTAGATCATAGTACTCAGTAGTCAGTAGTGACTATTGCTATTATTTTGATGCTCACGACCAGCTGTTTTACCACATTTTTGGTATTTTATTGATTTTTGCTTCTTTTCTTCCATGTAGGTATTCCTAGTTATGTTACATTGTCATTGTCATTTGACCGATTTCCGATTCCACTTCGATCTGTTTGCTATTGCGTATTTTGCTGTATTACTCTGTTTATTACGGTGACCAAAAACTCAAGAACACGATCGTTTTCATACTGAAGCAATTATTATCTTTATTGAGAATAAGCTACAATTTAAGTTTAAAATAAGTTTATTGACGTTTCAATTTCCACTTCTGAAATCTAAATTTCGAAAAATATTTGGAAACGCGCTAAAGATCCTTACCCGGACATGAATTTTATAATTCAAAATAACATGTTAATTTATAATGAACAATTTTGTTCTGTCATAAAACCATTAGAGACCCTATTATATTATAACAGTAATAAAAAAATGTGTTATTCTAATAGTTGCGAACATTTGTTAAATCATAAAATTTTTTGTCTTAAAAATGATATATTAAAGTCACATAATAAAAACCCATAATATATTATACATAAAACTCGTCCACATTATTTATTGCAACTTTCCAGTTGTACTACGTCTTCAAAAATGCAAAAACTAACCTTGGAATATCTCTATGACCAGAGGCAAGCAAATAGGTGACTTTTATATATATATTTATATAAATTTCAAGTATTTGCATAGTATATTGACTTGAATATTACCACGATGGGTTTTATACGTAAATTTCCAATAGGATGTGGGTTATATGCAATAGAGTATTGTATTATATAATGTAGAAAATTACGGAAAGATTCACTGTTAGTTATGGTTAGTTGTTTAAAAATACTTGCGTTGGTTAGTACTCGACTTTTTTGAGAGTAAATTTCTTGGTGCGTTTTCTTTTTCTACAAACTCTGTTATTTTTCACTATTTTCCCCATGTTGTTATATTTATCTTTATGTATTTTTTCGTTTGTACAATACGTCATATTTTCCAATTGCATCTTTTACCTGGTGATATCCTGATGGTCTCACCAAAACGCAAGGTAAGCGCAATCCTTATATACCAAAACTTAATTTCGGTTAAAACACAACCAGTCATCAAACTCGCGATTTCCACATTTCATTACTCTGGCTTTACAACACTGCGTGGGTTCTAGCCTCCTCAAGAATTTCTCTCCAGTCGTCCCTATCCATCGCCTTTCTCCGTCAAGCACGTATTCCCATATTTCTCATGTCTTCATCGATGTTATCAAGGAACCTTGTTCTGGGTCTTCTTCTCTGGCAATGGGTCTCTTAAGGAGCGTTTTTAAGCTGGGTCATTTTGTTCCATACGCATTACATGCCCTATCCACCTGAGACGTCCTATCTTATTATGTTTTACGATATCTGGCTCCTGGTATATTCTATAAAGTTCGAAGTTGTATCGTCTTTTCCACACTCCACTGTCATTCACTGCTCCATAGATTCGCCTTTGTACTTTTCCCTCGAAACATCCTAACATGTTTTCATTACTTTTTGTTAAGGGTCCAGATTCTTGAATCATACGTTAGGACTGGGCGTATTATTGTTTTGTAGAGTGTTATTTTTGTATTTCTCGATATAATTGTGCATTAAGGACGAGATTGAGCCCAAAATAGCATCTGCTTCTTCTTTAAGTGCCATCTCCGTGACGAAGGCTGGCAATCATCATGGCTATTCTGACCTTCGAGGCAGCTGCTCTGAAATTTTCTTTCTTTTATTGTATTTTGCATTTCCCTCTCTCTGCCTATTCTCCTTAACACTTCTGTATTCGTGACTCTATCTACCCATGGAATCCTTAATAATCTTCTAAATGTCCACATTTCAAACGCGTTAAGTCGATTTATTGTATTCCGGGTTAATGTCCATGATTCAGCTCCATAGTAGAGTACACTGTCTACAAAGCATTTAATTAGCCTTATTCTGAGGGCCAATGTCAGATTTTTGCTGCATAAAATCTTTTTCATTTTCAAGCACGGCCAGCATCTGCTGGCCGTGCAAATTCTGCGGTTTATCTCTGCGGTAGTATTATTTTCACTGTTGAGGAGCGCTCCCAGTTATACAAATTCGTTCACTGCTTCGATGACGTCGTTTTCTGTAACAAGTCTTCGTAGAATTTGTGGTTGCGTGCTTATTTTCATATACTTCGTTTTGTTGGAATTTATTATAAAACCCATTTTTGTAGCTGATTCGTATATGCCTCTCGTACAGTGTTATCCGTTCTACCAATAATATTGATATCATCAGCATAGGCAAGCATTTGCACTGATTTATTATATATTGAACCAATGCTTGTGATTTGTGATATACGTATTACTTTTTCCAGAGCCAGATTGAACAGTATACAGGAGAGAGGCTCTCATTGGCACAGCTTGTTATTTGTTTTAAAAGTTTTAAACAGTTCCCCCTGAATTCGTACTTTACATTCAACTTTTTCACGATTTAGTCTTGTTAAATTTACCAACTGATTTGGTATTTCTAGCTCTTTCATTGCTTTGAACATTTCTATTCTATTCACAGAGTAGTAGGCTGCTTTGTAGTCTATAAATATGTGGTGAGTATCAATTCCAGTGTTTCTTCTAAAATTTGTTTCACGGTTTCAATCTGATTGTCGATTTACTACCTCTGAAACCAGCCTGGAATTTTCCTACTATCCATTCTGCATATCGTGCCATACGGTGACATAGTACTGTGGAAAATATTTTATACCCTGCATTTAGAAGCGTAATTCGTCTGTGGTTAGAGCATTCAAAGATGTCTCCTTTTTTGTGAATGGCGCAAATTATTCCAATATTCCAATCATTGGGGAGGGATTTCTGTGTCCATATTTCTTCTATAAGCTGCTGTAATGGTATCGTTGCCACCTTTTTATATAGTTCAGCTGGAAGATTATCTATTCCGGGTGATTTGTTTCTGGCTAGTTTTTTAACTGCATCTTTAACTTCAAGAATCATTAGTGGTTGCTCTTCCCTCTCGTCTGTTCCCCTTACCTCATCTCTTTCGTCTTTCAGGTTTTCTTCTTCTTCCTCTATATTAAGTGCCTGGTTTAAGTATTCCACCCATCTATTCAATATATCTTTTCTTGTTGTTAATAGGTCGACATTCTGACTTCTGAATTGTGTTGTGGTTGCCTTGAATTCTTTTCTGTTAATGTTAACTTTCTCATAATGCTCTGAATTCTTTCTCTCTGTTGAGGTTTTCTATATATTTAAGTTCCTTATTTAAGTGGTTTCGTTTTTTTTTTCACATTTACTGTACCATTACTTGCAGCAGAATGGTGCTCTCAAAAAATGAGAATAAAAGCAAGATTTTAAAATAAAATGACACATTTTGTAAATACGTAACACTATTTTACACAAATCTAGATAACATCTTGAACATCCTGAATCGTGTTATAAATAAAATAATTGTATTATACAATATGCCATTACATTATGGTTTATTTGAATCACGGGACAACTTGTCAAGGCTAAAACACGATCACATTCGTTTATATTTATTGACCATAACAAAATCATTAACAGCAAATGAAAACATTTACTAAAAAGTAAAACTTTTTGTCGATGGTTAGATAAATAAGTGTTGAAGTTAGACCACGAATCTAAAAATTTCTAATTAACCCTTTCTACCCCACTTTTTTTCTTCTCGCCCAAAACGAATATTTATCAGTCGGTCATATAATGCGGTTCTACGGATGTGTTTGATCATATTAATATTTTTTTTAATTAAGTTTGGAATCCTTTTATCCAGGGATATATTGTTCCACTAAAAAAACCAATGGTTTCGATCGAAATCGAAATCAAAATTATAATGGTATCGAAATAAAAATTTTCAATGAGTTGCAACCTTTTATTATATAAAATAAAAACCTTAAAAAGAAGTTTCTTTTAAATTTAACCATTAATAATTCACAGTATAAGTAACAAAACATTCTTATAAATGGTAAGGAGTAAAGCATTCTTTACATAGGGGTACCTGACACATTTGACATATCATTTGGGTTAGTGTTTCTTTTTTTCTTGGCAGAACACACCGTCAACAACGACGAGATTTTTCTATGATTGGTAAATGATCCCCCACATTTTTCATATTCTTCGTTCTCTATGAAGGTCTTCCTACAGATCTTTTTAAAACATGAACTTTATTAGAACTTCTTCCTTCAGTTACTAAATCTTCACCTACCGTCAGTAAAAAAATCCTTGAATGGAATTGTCTTGCGATTAAGTTGGTTGTAAATAATTCATCTATTGACAGCCGCTACCATTGTGAGTCTAAAAAAGACTTTTTTCCACCATTTGAGCGATTTTCTATATAAATCATACAATCCAGACATTTGGTCACTCAAGTCAACTCCACCCATACAGCAGTTGTAAAAATCTATAGCTTCTGGGCAAGAGACGTCTGATTTTGTACCATCAAATCCTTTACGTTTTAAAGTGGTTAAGGTATCTGTGTGGCAATGACTCAATAACAATACTTCCTTAGTGTCTTGCCATTTCGTTAAAATTATTCCTGCATCAGTGCAAACGAACTCTGACTCTCCTCTGACTTAATTATTATTGAGAAGGGCATACTTTTTCGGGTTTTTATGACAGTCCCAATAGCTGGAAACTTGATTTCGTGAAGTAATTTTACAGTAGTGAAAAATCTGTCGAAAGCTAAAACGACATTATCATCTTTTATCGTACTTGAGAGTGTGTGCACAACTCTTTCTCCTAAGGTAGATACATTTAAAACGCATTGCACATTTTGACAGGCGACATTTTGCGCCTATGCTCTTAAAAAGAATATTTTTCATTTATTGTTCCTATATAAATTCCTATTATATTTGATAATAAAAAGAACAATATTTTACTATGCTTCATTAACTACTTCAATGAATAATTAACAAAAAACATTAAACTAAACCGAAGGTAGCTTGTAATTGAATATAACGAAGACATCGTTTATTCCATTTAAATACTTTTTTTAAAGTAATTTTATCAATTTTCTTTTGTTACCGTATTAATTAATTCAGACCGCAAGTTTGTATGTCACGCAATAAAATTCATTTTAGTGATTCTACTTGAAGATTAGAAGGTTTTGTTTTTGTGTAGATAATCGTTGAATGGCGACTTCCTCCAAAACGTTGACCACAAATTGAGAAATCAAAGAAACGTTTTGTTTTAAACAAGTGTTTATAAAAATATCAACTTGGAAATACCTAATATACTTCTTTAAATTATAATTAAAAAAAGATCTCGAATTTATTCTTTACAAGACCAGCTGATAAATCTGAACTGATCCAAACAATTAGTAGTATCAAAAGCAAATCTTCCTATAGTATTGATGGACTATTGTTCAATCACAAATTAATCCCTTAATTTGTAATCTCACATTATTCTTAACTTCTTAATATTTTATAGTTTCACCGTGTATAATTGAAACATTGTGAAAACATATCGTGTACTATAACATTTTTACTTCACAACTTCAAAGTTTTATTGTATTTATCATCGTCGATCGAGAAGAAACGGACAAAGGGACATTATAAAACGATTCGATCCTTATATCTACATTCGAATTTGTACACTATCCATAAAAATTTTCTTAAATCTCCCAAAAAAGGGTTGGAAGTCCTGGTCTCACTAATTAATGATTCCTTTGACACAGTGTCTAAAGACAGCCATTATTATTCCTCTTCATAAGGGTGGTGAAAAATCTAATGTCTGCAACTATAGACCTATTGCCTTACCGGTCCTATCCAAAATTATTGAGACTTATAAAAGCCCGAACCAGCTGATTCTCCAAGGGAAGGTAAATGGTAAGAGAGGACCGGGAAGAAGACGCATTTCCTGGCTTCAAAATTTACGAAAGTGGTATAACACGACTACCACTGAACTGTTCCGCGCTGCAATAAACAAAGTAAAGATAGCCGTGATGATCGCCAATATCCGGAACGGATAGGCACTTTAAGAAGAAGAAGATAAAAGCCCGACTTATGTCCTTTCTCGTTGAAGACAACATTTTATCACAAAGTCAGTTCGGCTTTTTATCTAATAAATGTAACAACGATGCTACGTTTTCTGTACTACATGAGGTCTATCAAGCTCTAAACAATAATCTTTACACTGCCACTGTTTTTTGTGACTATGCCAAAGCTTTTGATTGTGTAAATCACGACATTTTGATAACAAAAACTAAATTTCTACAGAATTCGAGGTATTTCTTTAAATTGGTTCCAATCTTACTTGAGGAATAGGAAACAACTAGTTAGAGCAAATGATACTGACTCTAGTCACAAAAGTATTGTATGTGGAGTACCACAAGGTTCATTACTGGCTCCTCTACTTTTCCTTATCTTTATAAATGACATCACTAACTTAAAAACCAATGGAAAAATTTTTCTTTTTGCTGATGATACCAGTATTACCTGGAGGAACTCTAATATTGCAACTCATCATGCAATTACAACTTCTAATCTACTTAAAATAAAAACCTGGTCCGACTCTAATTTAATCTCTTTTAACGTGGATAAGACAGTGCCATTATCCTATAAAGGAGTTCTTCAACCCTTGCTTCTTAATAACAGCCACATCAGTATCGTTGATTCTGTAAAATTTCTTGGAATTTTTATAGACAGCAACCTTAAATGGTCCCTTCATATCGATTTGTTAAGTAAGAAACTAGCCTCAGCCTGCTATGCAATAAGATCTGTTTTGAAGGAAATCAATTTAGCATCTTCTAAAATAACATATTTTTCTTTGTTCGAGTCTCATCTTCGATATGGCCTTCCTTTTTAAGGTTCTTATAGCTGCCCAATCTGATGTTATTTTTAAATTACAAAAAAGAGCAATACGGTATCTTTTTGTTCTCAGTAGAATGACACAATGCCGAAGCTACTTAAAAAATAACCGGATTTTAACTCTTCCCTCTTTATATATTCTAGAAACTGTTTGCTTAATTCGTAAACATCTACATGTTTTTCCAGCAAGACCTAATCATGACTACTCTACCAAAAATTCAACCTTACCGATGTGTATTTACCGATTCCGTCCACTGAGTTAGTAAAGAAATCTATATTATATTCGGCAAAAAAATTATACAACCATCTCCCTTTGCAACTTCAACGTCTGTTCAATCATTTGCAAGATCTACAACTTCTTTCCTTCAGTTCCGTAAATTGACAAAAACCTATCTATCTGAAAGACCATATTAGTCAGTGAAAGAGTTTCTTAACGAATAAGTAAGAAATTACAGTACGTTTAGGTACAAGCAACTAAAGTATTTTTATATATATTTGGGTATCACATGCAGCAACTTAAACTTATTCATGCAATTTGCAATTTAGTTAAATTTTGCAGTTGACTGTATATTTTGTTATCTTTTATTTTGTGATATTGACGATTTATGTGATTTTAGTAAATTTTAATTGTTATTATTTTTTTTTACTTTTCGTAAGCTTTGTTCATAAAACTGTACAATTTTAAGTGACAATAAAGTATATTTCTACTCTAATAAAAAGTTAGTCCTACATATTTCCTTTAAAATATTCTAAATATTGATCCCTTTTAAAATACGGTTTTTTTCCGCAAAGAGTACCGCTATTCTTAGACCACTTCTGTTTAAATTCAACCTCTGTTGAACTTAATCTCCAAAGCCGTTTATTCAAACAAGGTACTTTTTGATCCAGTAATTTTTCCGTCTGCCTCTGAAGAAGATATAACATTTGGTAACACCACCTCTGTTCATTTAATGACCCCTATACTATTTGGACTGTTGATTACGACGATCATTGTAGCGTCCATGATTTTGTTGATGTATATATTTTCGCGCTTTAGGAGGACAAACTCATATGATATCGAGCTTGATCCCGTTTCTTTGAAGTTGTAATAGCAAAATCTTATCTGATATAGACGTGAAATTGATTACATGTGTGACATAACTCTTTTTTTATGAATTTACATATCAAATTCAAGGAATATTGGCACATTTCAAAAGCGTCATCGTTTTAGCTAAAATACCTTATTTATCGACGAAGTAAAATACGAAATCTTAAAAATCTATTTAACAAATTCAAAAACCAAATAAATTAATAGCATCGCGGTCAACCTTGTAATTATTTTATTAACGTAAACCTTACCTTGCAAATGATAATTGTATATCGATTCCTACCTCATTTTCACCATTGATTTTGTTTTATTATTAATCATTCAAGTAATTCTGCGATTAGCTATTCAAGTGGCGCTCAGTCCACCAAACGAGACGCATAGTAATGACTCTCAAAACAGTGGATGATATGCCAGAAGCCACGTTCACTTTTAGGCCGGTAATAGCGAAATATCCCAGACAGGATGTCGATTAGTAAAAAAATACGGCCAGCGATTGAATGTTAATCGTCTATTTAGACAATATGTGTAATATCGTTTAGGAAGAAAGTGTTTTTCCTAAAAAAACAGTTCCAAGAAAATTAAAAAGTGAAAAAATATATCTCTTTGTTGGAAGAAAATACCAGAAGAAGAGAAATCTTCTCCAATTCCGATCCTACTTAGAAATCATACTCCGAACAGGTTACAAAGATTTATCTACTGGATATTGGATCTACTGGGTAGAAATTAGAAACTGTGATGAATACAAGTACCTGGGTATGAAGATAACTCAAGATGGAACACTCGATGCTGCTATAAAAGACAGAAACATACAGGGTAGAAAAGCCATATCCATGATGAACGGAATTCTGTGGGACCAAACAATATCTAAAGCGAACAAACAACTCATATACAACACCATACTTAAAAGTGTAATCACATATGGCAGCGAAGTTTGGCAAATGAAACAAAGAACAGAGAAACTGTTACTAGCAACAGAAATGGACTTCTGGAGAAGAGCAGCAGGAAAATCAAGAAGAGATCGGATACCAAATGAGAGAATACGTGAAATGATGGGAGTCAAGCATACAATAGTTGATGACATAAAAACAAAACAGTTAATATGGTACGGCCATGTACAGAGAATGCCAGATGACAGGATTCCAAAACAGATTTTGACGTGGACACTACAAGGGAGAAGGAAAAGAGGAAGGCCGAGAAAAAGCTGGAGAGAGGGAATTGAAAAAGAACTAGAGGAAAGAGAAATCCCTCCAGGCCTATGGCTGAATAGAGAAGAATGGCGGTTAGGAGTCGGAAGGCGTCGGAGAACGCTGTAAACCGATAGTAGTAGTATATTGGATAAATAAATTAAAGATTTTCTAGAGCCGTGCCATCTAGTGGTTACTTTACTAGTTATTATGTTGTGTCACCTTTATGTTTCAAAGTAGTAGCAAAAATACAGCCATAGAGTTAACACGTGTTTTATTTGTTCATCAAATATTTTTGTTTCACAACTCTATAATTTATCAACACTGGATTCAAACTGAAGGGTTTGGTGCAAAAACCGGCCAAAGAGCATTTTTGTCGAAATCGAGTTTATGGCATTTCTTGCCTTCAAAAATACCTCCACACAGTTTGGAGCAAAACCCGTACACGTATTGTGTAAGAAACTCAATGTAGAATAACGTCCTTAGTCCTTAGGATGGTATTGAGAGCAATAACCTACCATGCCATTCACATGACCGATTTTTGCGCCCAAGGCTGAGGAAATTCTAATCTCACATTTTCCTCGTTTGTAAAGTGCAGTGTGTATATCGCTCCGCGAAAAGGGCTAGTTTTATTGAGTTTGAAGGTGAAAGTGATCCATACCATGATTCCGATAATAGTGATGCTGACCCACATTATGTAGTGGAAGAGGAAAGTCGCAACAAAATTTTTCTCATTTTTCTCAAAACTATGCAATGTGCACGTCACGTGGGCGGTTATTACACCAAGCCCTTCAATTTTCCATAAATTATAGTACAAACTGACAGAAGAATATATCGATATTTATGATTTTTCTGCTTGGAAACGTACATAAAGACAAATGATTATTTATTTAGTATAATATACATAATAAAATAGATTTCTTCGATTTCTTAAATTTCATTTCCTTCCTGCAAAAAACTACATAGGAAAAAATAATTGATTCTCGTACCGGACTATATGAATCACATTTGGAGAACATGCCGATCATATCCTGTTTTTTTAGAATGTAGCAAAGCAACAGCGATCGATGGCGAGCACTTAACACAATGAATAGAAGAATTAAAAATGCAAAAAGGGAATCATGTAAGTTGCCTATCCACTCGCTCTTTATTAAATCAGTGAGTCATGCAGGAAACTGAATGTCTGAAGGAAAGGTACATCTCTATTGTTTCAAAAAGAATGGGCAATGAAAATTGTTCTTCAGTAGCTAATGGGGTGTTTCTTTTTGTTAGTATTCAAATGAGATTTTTATCTTTCAAGGTAACAAAAAAAATAGGCATTAACTCAAATATAATATTCTTTTAACGTTTTATTTCCTTTCATTTCGACTTTTATAAAAATTATTTTACATACAATAGTATTGTTGTTCGTCAAGTGTGCCATCTACTTATCATAAAACATCTTATTTGGGTAATTAAAATAATATACGAAAAAGTGCGTGAATGATAAAAAAATATTGGAAATATTATCTATAATAGCGTGGAATTTAAAATGCATTTATCATCTTAACCTTTCAGTCTGAAAGCGACTATACATTTCACGTTAAGAATGGAACGTTTGGCTTATGCAAATCAGTGTTGCCAAAACTCTCAGACACGTGTTGCTACTAGACTGCCGATATACGGGTCATTCTAATCAGAGCCGTATTCAGCACTGTGTAGATGTAGTTAACTTAATTTCACTAATAAGAGGATACATATAGCTTAATAGAATACAGAATAATGCATTATATATACTTGTTTCTTTAATAAACATATATATAAACTGTAATCTAGTGTTATTTAATTAAAGAAAGGAAACTGAGAATCTCACAGAGAATATCAGATTTACTTTTATTTGATTCATTTAGAATAGAGGCGTCACTTACAATGCGTTGACAGCTTCACATACCTTGGCTCTTTACTGACCACTATCAACAAATTAAGCAAAGGTAATTAAAAGACAAATGAACCTTACAAATAGGGCATACTATGGACTCCAAAAACAATTCCACTCAAGAAAAATCCAAAGAACTAAAATTATTATATACAAAACACTGCCGAGGCACAATCCTCGCATATGAGGCAGAAACAAGGCCTCTAACACAGAGGACGAAAGACTTTTGGGAATATTTGCGTAAAATACTTTGCAAAATATATGAAGCTATAAAAGACGAAGAGCAGTGGTGCAAAAGATATAACTTCGAATTATACCAACTCTTTAATGAACCAGACTCTGTACTGTTCATTAAAACACAACTTAGATGGACTGGACACATAATATGAATGCCAGACAACACAATTGCTAAAAAACTAATAGCGACGAATATTGGAGCAAGCCAAGATTCACAAAAGATTGATAAGATGATGATAAGGGAAATCAGCTGTGTACACATTTTTCCCTTATTTCAACAAGTCATCAAGTACCTTTTAAATGTGATTTTTACAAGTTTAAAAGGGTTTTCACCCTTATAACAGAGGTGTTGGCCTTCTAATGTTTTTTAATGTATTTTGTGTCAACAATCACTCTTCAGTGAGGTATGTGTAACCTACAAGACAAAGCTCTGATGATGGCATGTTACATGCCTAAAGTACTCAGCTGATTTAAAAAAAATACACACTATTAAGTTTTTTTGAGAACACACACCTTTGAGGCAACCATGTTGCCAGTTTAACCTTTGAAATATTTCTAACTGTACAAATATACACATATCAGCAGTCTTTTAGATAATTCCAATTCCAAATAAGTAATTATTTTATCAGCAATCAGTAAAAAAGAGTTTCTTAAATAAATGCTAAAACTGGGCAAGACATAGAAGCTACAATATAATATATAAGATAAAAATTATTATCAAATTTATGACACCATCCAAATATAAAACAGCAAATAATTCAAAAACTCACCTTTCAGTTGTGGGATCTGCGCAATTAAGTGGAAACTTCAGTTCTATAATCTCTCCGTTCTTCTCCTTCAATTGTCCCTGTTTCTCCATGTAATACTGGACCAGCTCCGATAGAGTCGCGAATTTTTCGCCACCGTATAAGTCGTAGAAGTCACCCGAATTTTGAATCTTAATGTGGGTGACTTCTCCATTGCGTCTGTAACAAAAAAAATGTACTAACTAGATTGGATCCAAATTGAAAGGTGGCCGAAGATGAAAATAATAAAATAGATCATGTGATTTAACACTCTTGGCATATTTACAACCATAAGTCACAGACAATTGAGTACTTTCATTACAACATTATATAACCCAAAAAAGCACCTGTTCAACACATTTATCATAAGTTGGAGATTTTTGACTAAACAATAATTAAAAATTCTACAAAACATTTCCCAATTTTTATTCAAAATTTAAGACAAACTGTGTATTTTTATAGATTTGTCGCTAAATGTATTTCCAAATTAACTAAGAATATTAAAAATTGCATACAAACACCTCAAAGGATGATATTTGAATGACCAACTACAAATTCTAAGAAACATTGCCCATTTTTTAATAATCATGTTCAAAATTTAAGGCAAATTGTTTATTTTTGCAGATTTATGGCTAAATGTAGTTCCAAATTAATTAACAAGGTTAAAAATTACATATAAACATCTTAAAGGATGATTTTCAACAGAACAACTAATGATTCTAAGAAATATTTCCAAATTTTTCAATAAATTTGTTCAAAATTTAAGGCAAATTGTTTATTTTTACAGATTTGTGGGTAAATGTAGTTCCAAATTAAGTAAGAAGCTTAGGAAGAAGCATGTAAACATTTCAAAGGATGATTTTTAACTGAACAACTTCAAATTCTAAGAAAAATTTTACTGACTGTGCTACAAAGATTATATTGCTGATGAATGTTCACTAAACCCTGTAAAAAGTGAAACAAAACTGTATCTAGCAGCAATTCAAGTGGGACTTGAGAAGAAAAAGTAAAGAAAAAAGAAAAAAAAATAATCAAGAACATAATTAAATCCAACATTTAAAATAAATTACAGTAAATACCCTGTTTTGAAATAATGTTGAATAAAGAATAGGTTTATATTTTAGATTGGTATCTCAGATTGTAGTGGAAATAATTATCAACCAAAAGATCCTGGATGCAATGTTAATGTCAGTAATAGAAAGTTTTCTTGGCAATACCAAAACATTTTGGTTAAATTCAAACTAAGAAATAAATAATAGGAGTGTTCCTATATCATATATATGACATTGTGGAGAAAGATCAGGAGCATCCCACAAAATAAGAAAAGTGCATTATTTTGATTACTAAATCACTAAGACTTCATTTAACTAAAGTATATATATTTTTTGTCAATATAAAACTAGTGTTATTAAATGTAGAATAACTTCTGTATAGAATATCTAATAACTAAACAAGTGCCACACAAAATGTAAAGATAGACAAGTAAATATTGTCCCTATATTAATTATATAAATCGCTTTCAAGAAACAATTTGTTGTCTATAAAAAAAATCTAAAATAGGGTGATTGAACCGGTTTGCCAGACAACACCAGTTGTCGGACACTTTACACAAACTTGGAATAAAATAGCAAAACCTTTAATATACTTAACTTTATTTAACTTACTATGGGTTGCATATGTTATCCCTCTCTAAATTCATAGCTTGTGCATCTTTTGACAACAGACAAAGAAAGAAAATAAATCAAAGATGGTTGATGTTTAGTGGGTGCATCCGTTTACAAAATTTTCAACAAAAAGTGTAGTGGTAGGTGCTTCGTGAAATTGTAAGTAAATATTGTGAAAACTAATTTATTACTGCCATATCAATTTCGCATGATTATCTTATTATTAAAGTCAATTTTCTGTATAAAAATCGTACTTTATTTAAGTCTTAACCTCTAAAATTGAGCGTCCGGGAAACTGGTTCAAGAAAGTTAAGAAAGACCCGTTTTCGGACACGGTGTCTGACAACCGGTATCTAGCGTAAAATTTTTATCTATCTCTGTCTAACACTTGCAATTGTTCTATATCTGTATACCTTAATTCCAATATTGAATTATATATAAAGAATAAGGTAACCAGTTTTCGGACACCTTTTTCCTTGCTTGTTAAATAGATATAGCACTCGTTTTCTACGAGTACGCGTACGCGTCCGAAAAACGGTAGCTTTCAGACGCATTAAAGTTATTTAAAGTAGCTATACGTGATTTATATTGCGGGTATAGGTGTCTGAAAAATATTTTTCAGACCGTTTTCTTCTGATTATATGTTTATTCAAAATTGAACAAATTTACCGTCGCGAATCCATCATAATAGGTATTCATATACTAACCTATCTAACAAAAATGAATTTTCAGATGACGAAACCAAAAGCGACATCCAAAAAAACCGAGTCCAAAACCCTTCTTAAGCCAAAAAGCCGTAAATTTTGTACCTATTCCAATGCTTCACTTCAAGCAGCCTTGCAGGCTATTCGGGAAACTGGAATAAGTGTGAGGGAAGCGAGCAGGCGTTATGGTAGGTAAAAAAATTATTATGTGCGACCCATCTTAATACAAATCTTATTTGTTAATAGGTATCCCCAGAGCTACCGTTCACGACAAATTAACCGGAAAATCTCCAGCTGAGAAAAAAAAGACCGGACCGCCGCCATTGCTGACTGTGATAGGTGAGAAAAAAATTGCAGACTGGGTGATAAATAGTGCCAAACGTGGCTTCCCAATATCAAAAACTGATCTAATGGAAGCTGTAGCAAAAATTGCAACTGATACCGTCAGGTTAAACTCCTTTCCGAACGGTAAACCTGGAGTTAGATGGTATAAGGGATTTTTGAGAAGACACCCCGAAATTTCCCAAAGAGAGGCAGAGGGAATCAACAGAGCGAGGGCTTCAGTGACAGAAGAGTCGATTCGATCGTGGTTTACCACGTTACAAAAATATCTTGAAGACAATGGTTTTCAAGACATATTAGAAGACTCGAGTAGAATATTTAATGGGGACGAATCAGGATTTTCCTTGTGCCCTAAGACTGGGAAAGTCCTGGGACCGAAAGGCTGGAAAAATTTATATGTTATTAAGTCCGGCAAGGAAAAGGAAAATACCACTGTACTGATAACGTTTAATGCATCAGGAGCAGTATGTCCTCCTCTGGTCATTTTTCCATACGTTAGACCACCAAAATCGCTTGTACAGAATGTCCCCAGAAATTGGGTTATCGGAAAATCTGACTCGGGTTGGATGACTGGGGAAGTTTTCTTTGAGTATATCTCAAACGATTTTAACTCATGGCTCACAACAAACCAAATAAATCGACCGGTTTTGTTATTAATAGATGGACATAAGTCACATATGACTCTGCCATTAAGTCAGTTTTGTGATGAAAATAAAATTATTCTGTACGCTTTACCTCCTAACACGACCCATATTTTACAGCCGGCTGACGTGAGCGTGTTCAAACCAATGAAGCAAGAATGGAAAAATACAGTAAAAAATTGGCAGAAACGCCCTGAAAATTCTAATCAAATAATCACAAAGATTAATTTCTGCCAAGTATTTGAAGAGACACTGCAAAACACACAAATGCAAAGTCATATTGTAAAAGGATTCCGTAAATGCGGATTATATCCGTTTAACCCTGACAATGTGGACTACACAAAATGTGTAAAAAAAATTCTAGAAAAAGAATGTCAACAAACTGTTTCTGCAGGTGTCTCCGAAAAGACATTAACGGTAAATGATTTCGAAGCTGCCAGGAGAGTAATTGAGTCAATTTCGAATGATTTGATTAAATATGGTGTCAATGTAGACGTTGTAATCACCGAAATTAAGTTCCAAAAATCACTATTGGAAAAAGATTCCAATACAATAATTCAACCGTCCACTGCACCAACCACTTCAGCAGATCAGGCTGTGAATATTGCTGTGGGAAGTATTGTTCCTATGGACCATGTAACTTTGCTACCTGTTGATATAATGGAATTTGAGGAAGGTGGGCTTTTGAACTTTGAAAACAATTCGTGGATAAGTAATGAAAACTCAGAATCAGAACTATTTACTGAACAGGGAAACTTACGCAAAGAAAATGACATTGACATCGAGAATGAAAAAGTAACCGTACTAAATAAAAAGCGTAAAATTGCATCAGAAAAACAAGATTACATTAGATCAATCGAAGCAGACGACTTTTGTGAAAATGAAATTGTAACTTTTTCCGAAAATGAAAAAGAAAATCGAAATGAAAGCGAAAACTCGGGAGAAATTGAGATATTTTACAATGAGAAAGAAAAATCTGATGAAAATGATGCAGGTGATGCAAAAGAAAACGAAGGGCAAACTACAACGGAAATAGACAGATACAAAGAAAATGAAGAAGGAAACAAAGAAAATGACAACGGGCATAAGAAAGTAAACCAACAAGAAAGTACCAAAGAAAGTTGGACTGGAACTGGAGAAAAAAGATACACAAAAAATAAGGAAGAAATTCTAGGTCTGGTCAAGCAGACTGACATGAACAAAGCTGTGATATTACATGGTAAGTTACATGATATTACAAATCTTGACAGTAGGGATGAAAATGCTCAAAATAAAGAAACAAACAAAGATTTAATGGGTAAGACTAAAGAAGTAACTGAGTCCAATGACAAAGATGAGGCTCTCACTCCTGATCCTTTTCAAAAACATCTGACATTCCCAGAAGTATCTTTAAAAAAAAAAGAAGGTAGTTGCGTAAAAGAAAAGTTACCTAATGCAATCTCGTCAGCAGCATGGAGAGCTTATTACAGTCGCAAAGATGATGAGAAGAAAGAAAAACTTGAAAAGGCTAATCTGAGAAGAAAAATCCGGGAAGCAAAAAAGGGGCAAAATCAAACAAAACCATACACCAAGTCAAAAAAGAAAGTGGAAACGAGTATGAACGATAAAACAAAGGTACAGAGCTCAACAAGCAAAGATAAAGTTTTATGCACTCTATGTGAAGAAGAGCTTATTAGTGATGTCGAAGATGATGGAAACAAAAACATAGGCTGTGATGAATGCCCCCGGTGGTATCACCTTAAATGTACTGATATGTCAGACTTATCGTACAATGATGCAGCTCAAAAAGATTACATATGTGACATGTGCCGATAAAAATAACTAGGTTTTGTTTTCTTACTTATTATTATTTCATTTAACTTTAACTATTTAGATGCCTTTTTATACAAATGTAGTATTTGTTTTTTTATTTGTTTCTTTACGTTGTTTACCAAATTGTACAGGCAGAATTTGTGTATAATTATAAAATACTTTCTTTAACAATGCTGTGTTTTTTTTTACCTGTTGGTGACCTGATGTTTGGCCCATACCTACCTATATCTCCGTCAAGTTTTTGTTTATGATTGCTAAGTACCGAAAAGTACCGCTTTTCGACCAGCTGTCTGAAAAATGGTACACCCGTGTCTGAAAATGTGTCAATGGTGTCTGAAAACTGGTAAAATTGACTTTCTGACATTTAAAAATCATAATTAAAATATAATTAGCCTGTAATGTTTTTTTTTTACCTCGATCCATTCTTCACATTTCTAAAAATGAAGTTAGGCCTATAGAATTTGTTTCATGGCATAAAATAATTATTATATTAAGTGTTCAATATAGAAAAACGGTTAGATGTCCGAAAACCGGTTCGGTCACCCTACATGAACTAAACTTAAACCATGTCTGATCAATTTTATAATAAAAGCTGATTTTTATTAGGATCAATTTAAATGCAAATATAAATCTAGGATAAGCTGTTGCTGAAATTGCACTTACCTGACAGATAATGTAAAATCTCCAGGGTTGGAGGAACTAGGTCGGGCCAGAAAACTGCAATCCACCCCTCTTTCCATCAACAATTTTTCTGCGTCTATGCCGCTGATCGTGGGCCAAAACCACCTACGTTATAAAAAAATGTACACTATTAAACATTTTTTGTTAAACATTTAGTTTTTTTACATTGAAATGTAAACGTTTTTGTTTTTATGCAATTTGTATTTTTAGACATGAACATTGTAGCATACTTTACTGCAAATATATATTAATATTATAGTGAATACAGTTTAATATATAAACAAAATATATTTAAATAATTTTACCTTCTTGAACTCATATTTTTAACATCCAAACATAAAAAGTGTGTAAATCTACAGTAACAAAATAAATTAACATTGAAACCCAACTTTACAGTTGCACGCCATCTTGGATATACGAGGCGCAGCTGATTTCAAATTTGACAGTTCTTTGACTTAGGTTTTTTAAAGAAAATTTAAAAATAAACAATAATTTTTAAGCAAATATTGTTAAAAACACAACTATCATCAACTGTAAATAATATTTTTACATCTATTAGCAGTGACATTGTTTTTTTGACATACATTTCAAACTGCGATATATTGAACTAACCCTATAACTACCCCACCTTATTCATTGGGATTTTATTGGATCATTTTTTAATATCTAAGTGCAATATAATTGACCTGTACCTTTGGGTAAATCGTTTAAATAGGTATTTATTAAATATAAAAATTACTAACAATATTTTATTTACAAATACATACAACTACAATAAATATATATTAAGCAGTCAATATAGGAGCTTTGTCTGGCGAGGCACCTTCTGATAGTAAAGTTTCCTTATCCAACAATTCTTGTCGTTCTTTTTCTGGTTTTAGTTGAATAAAACGATTATAATATCTAACAGCGAATAAAGAACCAGCATAAATAGTAACTCCAATGCATGACAATACAAATCCTTTATGCAAGGTGTCCAATAAAGCACTTCTCTTGGGTAATTTCTGCATTTTTTATAAATCAAATTTGACTAAATTTTCAATATAAGTTTGTTAAATTTATTGATATTTTTGATTAATGCCGCTAGAATTTATTTTTTATTTTATAAACATAACCTGTTTATATGACATTGACAGACAATACTCTACAGACAGAATACAGCTGACACATGACACATTGACTGGTGACAAACCTAAATCACACAAGGTCAAACCATGATCAAAACAGTATCAAACAAACTCGTTAACTATTTCTAGGTATTACCAGAAAGTTTTTGTATTTTCTCTACAATTTTCATTAAAGAATTAATTTTTTCTTTGTTGCATATTTTTCGATGGTCTAATATAACGTTATTTCGAATTTGAATATTGACGTTGTAATATTGGTTGCCTAACTTTAAGATTAGTTTTGGTGAATCAGCAGACTCTCCCATGTACTGTCATTTTTTGGTTTACATTTTAAAGGAAAGATGTCACTGAAATCCGTCGGGTTGTAAAACTTCTAGGAATTCGTTTACGTGAACCCAACCCAAAAGTGCAGTTTTATAATAGTTTGTATCCATTTTTAGGTTGTTTTTTATACATTTTTAATAATTAAGGTTTGTAAAAATATTATTATAGTCTAATATTATCGTTTGCCGAAGAAAGTATAGTGGGAAATTTTTATTAAATAGATTTATTCACGTGAAATGACGCTGAGAATGCACAAAAATGGCAGAATTCTAAAAAAATACTCTTTCGAATTCTAACCACGTCTTGACACATTTTTTGGACACTTTTCTAATTTAAATACGGTTTTATTTGATTCCGGATGTCGCTTACTTTACAACAATCAGTGTTATTGTTATCAGTGTCTACTAAATCTGACAACTTACTAAACATCATTCATTTTTAGCTATAATGCAGACGATCAAGTGTGTGGTGGTTGGAGATGGAGCCGTTGGTAAAACTTGTTTATTAATTAGGTGAGTTAGTAATTATTTCCAATAAACGAAAATATTCCAAGGTACTAATTACTCAAAATATAAAATTTTCTCATAACCTATTTGGTTACTCCTACTCATTCTCATAGTGGATCAAAATTCACTTCATGTTAAGTGTATGACTTCTATAAAATTGTTGCTATCAGTAATAAAATAATTGTATTTGTTTTACTAGATCACAGAGGTGATTAACCTAATAAAAACAAACCTGTGGTAAGCAAATTTGTTGACACTTTTGCTGTTTTATGCACAATTCAGAAATTTACATAAAGATAGACAAGTCTTTGTAGTTGCCATTTATGTTTAGTTAAAAGAAGTTAAAGAAGAAGCAGCAAAGGGAGAATCAGGTCAAACCTAAGTCAAGAATTATATGCTAGTTAAAGTTAAAACTATCTCCCCCCATTAAGGTCCTTAATAGATTTTATGTGTAAAGGTTATTAAAAATAGTTTCTATATGATTGAGAATAAGAATTTAGTTAATGTCAAAATCAAATAAAGCAAGAAAATCATCTACTGATAATAGATGTACTACAAAACACTATTATTTATTTGTGCAAAAAATATTGAAAGTGGAGCAATCTCAAAATTGTTTTATATATTTTAGTAAAACAGTTATAAATGAATAAAGATATATGAAAATGTTTTGATATATACCTAGAACTACCAAAAACTACTTTTTGGCCCATAATTGGGATTTTCTGTTCATAAGTACTTCTTTTTTGTATTATAGAATTAAAGTCATGCTTAAAACTAAATTTCAGAAACACTCCAGACATAGATATACTTCTGATCTTCGTTTTTGCCAATCTGTCATTTAAAAATTACCATTAAGTGGGGGATCCTACATATTGACATATTTTAAGTCATAGTAATCAATTAGGTGGAAGCTATAAAATAAACTTTTACTAGTGTACTACTGTATGCAAAAGAAAGTTAAAGTTTAGATGGGTATAAATGGCATCGATCACTCTTATCTGTTTGAAAAACTTACACAAAACCAAACAAAATTAAAAAATGAGTATGGAATATGTCCAAGTATGGTTACAAATGGATTTAATACGAGAAAATAAGAAATGTCACTTGTGTGGTAGATAAATAAATAAAATTTAATTTACATTTTAGTTATACTACAAATAAATTTCCTTCCGAATATGTTCCAACAGTCTTCGACAACTATGCAGTGACTGTTATGATAGGTGGGGAGCCCTATACCTTAGGTTTATTTGATACTGCAGGTAAGGAAAATGAATTTGTTTTATCTCTATATAAATATAGGACATTGATAAATATGAAAAACAAAATAATGAATAATAATAGGTAATCTTTAATGTGTCCCTGGTATCTCTTTTAAGACTAGCATTATAAGAAAAAATGTTTATATATTTATATGAAACAGTGGAAGGTTGCTTTTGTAAAAGAACACTTTGGAGCATTATCCATCACAGTTATTTATGGCTGTTCTAAATTGGGAATTGATTGTTCATCTGATCCATTTAGTGAAAATTTCATTGTTCATTTCCCACAATAATCAGCTACGTTAGATTTTGAGCAAAATAATCAACTTGCTTCATAATTGCATGGACAATTATAAACCATTCGCCATCATACCCTTCTCATTCACTTACACTCATAACACTTGTTGTCTTGTTAGGAAATTGTTTTATTTCCTCTTGAATATATCCATGTTACGTCCAAAAAAACAAGGTCTCTGGGATGCACACTATGAAGATTTTCTGTATATTCATGGAGGACCTTAAAGCGGCAATACTGGTGTGCTCAGATAATGCTCTTTGATTATTGTCCTTTTCGTATTTAAATCCCAATTCTTTTAACAAAATGCTAACAGATGTTTTGCCAATAAATAATAAATCAAATTCATCTATTGATGTAATTTTGCCAGTAGCCTAACACATATCAAAATAAAAGCAGCTCAATAGTTTTATTAAAAAATTCTAATTACATAAAAACACATATCAGATTGAGTTAAAATAGTTTAAAATGAGATTTGAGATATTCCTCACTACTATAAAATATATTTTTTATTAAAATTTCCTTAATTTCAGTTTTAAATTGATTTTTGGGATGATCCTTTACATTATCAGGCAATTTGTTATAAAATTTAATTGTTCAATACCTTGATCCAGTTTGACATCTCTTTAGCCTCCAGTAGGTTGGAACAAGATCACATCTGTGTCTAGTGTTATAATTGTGCACCTCTTCATGGGTCCCAAAGTGCCACCCTCTTCTCTTGACAAACATAAGGTTCTCATAGATATATAAGGAGGGCAGAGTAAGAATTTCCACAGTCTCATAGGCCAATTTACAATTGTCCCTAAACCTAGGGCCTGTAAGAACTCTTATAGCCGTATATTGCAAGCCAAAGTCTCTCGGCATTCCCGCTGATTGTCCCAAGACCCAGATTGCATATGTTAGATGAGAGTTAAAAATAGCATAAATAGCTGTTCGTAAGACCTTGTGTAAAACACTTGATGCTAGATTTCTGAGCATATATAAGTTCTCTGGTAGGTTTTTGCTCAGATAGTCAATATGTTGACCCCATTGAAGCTTGGGGTCTAGGTGTTCTCCAAGGAACTTCACACTTGTCACATCTGCATTTTCAGCCAGGGTGTCTCTAAGAGCAAAAACAGCCCTGTTGGTCTTTGCTTCATTTATCAGGAGCCTGTTAACACAGAACAGAAGAAATTCTTAAGTATGTCAGCTGAGAAGGAGACTGTGGTGTCATCAGCAAAGAGTGTGTATGTAGTGTTTGATTCAATGCTTGTAAGATCATAAATATATATTAGACATAGTATGGGTCCAAGGACAGAACCCTGAGGAACACCAATATTAACAACACTCTTCCCTGACAACACCTCAGACACTCTCACAGATTGTACCTTGTTCTCGAGGTATGATTGTATCAACTTGACACTCTGTGGACAAAAGTTGTACCTCTGTAGTTTTTACATTTTTTGTCTTTATGGCTATATGCAGAACTAAAAAGGCAACCCCCTTATTATTTCTTCAAGAAAAAGTAGAAGAACATGATAAGCAGAAGAAATTCTATTGAACCCAAATTTAGTAAGTTTATAACTTACACCTTACACCATGAGGAACATATGTGCCTATTTTCAAGACTATAGTATTTTACTTGAATAACAAGAATAGACATAAGAATGTGAAGGGAAAAGGATGACTTGTTACTCCTAAATTCAATAAGTTTCTGCATTACACCAGCAGGAACCTATTTACTAAATTATAAGACCCTAAGATTTTCCTTTCAAGAAAAAAAAAGCACAGGAAAATAAAAAAAAATATATATTTAACACTTGTGCCACCCGTTAACAAATTTACATAAACATAGTATATCATCGGTTTGGATGGACATACAACACATGGCACATTATACATATATTTTATGTCAACATTTTTTTAAACAAAATTTTAATTCTAGGTCAAGAAGATTATGACAGACTTCGCCCCTTAAGCTATCCCCAAACAGATGTCTTCTTAGTATGTTTTTCAGTTGTTAGTCCGTCCTCTTTTGAGAATGTCAAAGAAAAGGTAACATACATGGTTTTCTTATTGATATTTTTACAAATATTTATTCTTTTACTGTTGAATGATTTTATTTTATGTCTTAGCACTTGATCTCAATTAAGTTTGTGAAAGTTCATGAATAGAAATGCCAACAATTAATACTCCTGCTTTTTTTTAAATCTTAAAAGTGTTAAAATCTTTTAAAATCATTTTAGGTCCTCAATAAAAATTATCATGCATTATATCAATGTAAATTTAAAACTAGAGAAGTTGTGTCTACAAAACAGTGATGTAGATTGTGAAATCATTTTAAAAGATTGTCTAATAAATTTCTTATTCTACAGTATATAGCAGTTAAGAAAACTTTTAAGAATAAATAAAAAATGTTGCAAACAATACTAATATCTGTTTTATACCAGATGTTAAGCTTACAAGGATTGTAAGTTTTATGTTTGTTTACCTAATTATAGATAAAACCTGATAAGAAGGGATTATAAAAGACTAAAAATTATTATTGTATATAAACTGTCACTTAGTGGTTTAATAAAATAACTAATTAGTGGAACTGATAGTATGTTTGTAAATAATATAATGGGAATTTTACATTTGTTTGCTATTATCATAAAATATTTCCCAGTTTGTTTTTTTTTTTTTCTGTTTTTAGAAATGTAAATTATACAAAGCGTTAGAAAAAGATTGATCACAAACTATACTTTTTAGTCTAACAAATCAATATTAAAGTGATATTTTAATGCAAGCAAGCAATAGTTTAAACCAGCTTAAGAGACCTCACCCCATAATTGTGACATTAGATACATTTTATCGGAGCGAAGTGTATTAACTTGAGTAAACAAGAATCATTCCACCCCTCTCCAATGCTCCAGACCATACACTCCTCCCCCTATTCGCTCTGTGCGTAACCATCATAGGGGTACCTTGAAACGATGCTAGCGTGCGTAGTGGCGAAATATAACAAAATTGGACCTATCTTTTTACGCATAAATTTTATCAAAAATGGGTGCAAATACATGTTGCGTATTTAATTGTGCTAATAATAGCAAAAATACTGAGTGTAGTTTTAATATGTTTCCAAAGATTACATATAAATTAGAGAAAAGAAAAAGATGGATTCGTGCTATTAATATGAAAAAGAAAATATCACATAATTTCATTTTTTGCAATTGAAATAGGAAAAATTTAAATAAATTACCTTAATTGATATTTCATAAGGCTTCAAGCTAACTGCAGCCTGCCTGATGATTTTAGCTTTTATATCGTAACTTTTACCATTATTGTTTTTAATGACATGCTCTTCCACATGAAAAACTTGATATGCCAGTACTAGATTTTTCCGTTTGTGGTTGAAAAGATAAATTATGATGAATTTTTAGAAACCCAGTTTTTAATTACATTTATTTTGTACATAAACTGAAAAAATATAATTAAAGAACTAATTATTAATAATTGTCAATTTCGTATCTATTTAACATATGTTTAACCTCAAATTGGGAGGTCCAAAACTGTCAGATAAAGGCGGTAGGTGTCGCGTCTCCCACACGAAATTCTACCCCGAAAATAATTACAATAAAACATGTTCAAAATATGTGTATAATTTCTTTTAATAATGTGAGGGGCATTGTTCATAATATAGTTGGCTGAATTGAGAAACCTACAATTTTTGAAACAATTTTTCTCGTGTTTTAGTGGGTACCTGAAATTACACACCATTGTCAAAAAACACCTTTTTTATTAGTCGGTACACAAGTTGATCTTCGTGATGATGGAGCTACCATAGAGAAATTAGCGAAAAACAAACAAAAGCCCATATCAATTGAACAAGGTAGGTACTTTTTTGCTCTTATTGATGATCCACATTATTCTGTATTTATACCGGGTGAGTTTTTAGAGCGACATTGGTCGATAATTCCATTATGGTATAGAATATCCAAAAAAATATTTAGAAAAAATGTAGGCACTGATATTCTCCAAGCTTGGATAATATGACAATTTTTTAAATATGACACTCTATATTTTCTCATATTTAGATTTCTCTCATAATCTTTATTCCTACAATACTATACGAAGTTTCACACTACTATACAGAGTATTTAATGAGTTATGACCATTTTTATTTCGATATCGCTGTGAAGTAAACACCCCATATATAAAGAAGGAATATATAAAGAATTAATAATTTTATTCAATAAATAACTAATACAAAATATAAACCTAACAATATGCAATGAATGTAACAATCACTGTGATACTAAGGAAATAAGTCTAAAATAAATGTTCAAATGACCAAGCCACATTTCTTAATATTTGTAAGTCAATATTATTAACAGCTTCTCTTATTCTATTATTCATATTATATGGTGTTGTTGGAGGATTCTGGTACACAATAAGCTATTTTACACTGGTGTGCAAAATTAACTGGACACTCAGATTTTTTTCTAAAAACTGGTGTTTAATAATAATCAAAATTTGAGGGGGCCATGGTAATAAACGAATCCCAACTTCATCCAAGTAATCCCGTGTTATTCTTGCGATGTACAGACGAGCATTATCTTGCATCAGGCGAAAGTTTTCTCCAACAAATGGGGCAAATGTCCCAGACCATTACACTACCTCCACCAAATTGAACTCTCGAAGTAAAACAACATTAAAATATAAAACATTTTCGGTCTTCAACTTTAACAATGTGCCGGACGGTCTGTCGTTGCGCACAACAGTCAAACTCAGGACTAAGGGATATTCCCTATCTATATAAGCTGTCAGCACATCTACCGCTTCTTGTTCTTATTCTGTTTAACGTTGTCCATGTATTGCGGGTCAGTTCAAAGCCTGGCGGTTTCTCATCGATACAGGCCATTTGGTGTGCTTTCTGTGGTGAGTCGCTCTCCCATTGTCTTCTCCAAGCGTTGGTGAGGTTGGTTAGCCTCGATTTTTCGGTACTCTCTGAGAAGAGAATGACTTCTTCGCAGTTTCGGTGGTGGAATGTGACTCAGAATGGGAAGCCAATAGTTTGGTATGGGACTAATTGTACCTGAGATCATTCGCATTGTCTGGTTTAATTGGTGTTAATAATCTTCGTGTGTTTGCTATTAAACCATACCGGGGAAGCATATTCAGCCGCCGAGTATACAAGTCTCGGAGTACGGAGGCTGAGGACCCCCATGTGGTGCCACATAGCTTTTGGACTATATTATTTCGCGTGTTCAGTTTTGCTGCCGTTCTTTGTATATATTCGTTAAAACCCAAGGTTCTGTCCGAGAGTCACTCCAAGATATTTTGGTGTTGGAGATGTTTTCAAAGTGAACGGAGAGTTTTTTTGGCTTGGGCATTATTCAGATGGAAACAGCACACTTCGGTTTTCGTTGCATTGGGCCTTAGCCTCAATTTGCGAAAGTATTCTCCCATGACGGCAAGGTCATCCGTTAGGTATCGTATGCAGCTGATAAGTCAATAAAAGTAACGGATGTTTTTTGCTTTCTTTGAAAACCTGCTTCAATATGTGTTGTTAGGGGTAGGATCTGATGCTAACTGCAGCTGCGGTTAGGTCTGAACCCTGCTTGCTCAATAGGTATCAGTTCAAATATGTTTCTACTACTTATGTTGTAGATTAAGCGTTCCAACAGTTTATAAACACAGCTCAGCAATCGGTTGGTAGTTTTGGGGCCGATCATTTGCCTTTCCTGGTTTTAATACGTCTATAATAGAGGCCTATTTTAGTGAATGGGGGATTTCTCCTGATTTTAACATATCTATAGAAATCAGCCAGTCATTTCCTAGCATATTTGCCACAGTGGAGTAAAAATTCTGGATGGATTTTATCGGAGCCGGGTGCCTTTCCATACTTAATTTTTGATATTGCTGAAATAATTTCTTCTGGAGTAAACTCGTCAGAGTATTCAGATGTAGGCGGTCATGCAGACTTTAGTATTTTTAGTTCTTGTTTTACTTTGGTGGTATGGTCACGATTTCTAGGTGCTCTTGAGGTTGCTACAATGTGGGAGGCCACTCAGTTGGGAGCTATTGGTACTTTGTCTCTAGTTGGGAATCTGCTACTACCAAGTTTTCTAAGTGAAAACCATGCTTTTCTGCTTTATTTACTAAAGTCTAATTTTTCTACAGTTTCTATCCATTTTTGTCGTCTCGCTGCATTCAAACTGTATTTCTCACATTTCGCTGCATTTCTCACATTTTTCATCTCATCCTGGGACATACTCTTTACGATATCCTCTGGGTATAGTTTTCTTCGCTGTAGATATAACCGCGCCAACAAATCTCATGTAGTTGGCACGTGTTGGGGTTATCCATCCCAGACATTTGTCCAATCTCTCAGTAAAAGTCGCCCAGTCTGCTTTTTTAGAGTTCCACCTAGGTCGAGGAAAAGATGATATTATTGGTATTTTGATGCAATTTCTATTACAACTACTGGTCTATGTTGGTTATGTGGAAAATCTGGGAGTACTATACGTGAAGCTGCCAGTGGTTGATTGTTTTCATTTGTATTTTCGCTTCCAGGCTCCAGATCGATAAGTTAGCCGATCGTTAGCGTCAAAGTCTAAATAACTGTCAGCGTCTTTGCTCCAGTTTAGCAGAGCCTCGCCGTTTTGATCACTGTGCCTATACTTGCAGAGTTCATGATGACTGTTGAAGTCTCCAACATAAACTGAGGGGTGTGGATGGGCGTGAACAACATGAGAGGCCACAGGATTGCCGGGGGTTTATAAATATTACTGACAGTAATTTCGTAAATTTGTATAGTAACCATATGAATGTTATTTATGTTTGATGTAGAACATATGTGTGCATTTTTTATTTTGTTTCGAACATAGGTTGCCACTCCATAAGCTGGATGGTAAGTTGCACCCAATAAATCATAGCGTCGATATTATTTTCAATGAGTACCTTTTAAAGGTACTCACATTTACCTTTACTAATACCTTCTATATTTAAATAGCAGATTCGGATGCTTGGTCCGAGTTCTTTTGTCGCTTGGTCCTGAGAAGGTCCATTTAAATTGTTGGTTGGAGGCATATCTTATATTCGCGATGTGTTCTACCCATCAGATCTAGAGATTCTAGATTGCCTATCTGCCTATTGTGCTAGTTAATTTAGCGTTATCCATGGTACACGTGTAGTATTCTACTAAGGACGCGAACTAGCTTTACACCCCAGCTTATAATTTGAGTTGATCATTTCATTACTATTCATACTTTCTTTAGTGTATCATCGCTTTCGATACTACTATTCATCTTATTCTGTATCTATATATAAATTGACACTTTTACTGGTCATTTCGAATATTTTCTTAAGTTTTTGTTTTATTTTTCTAATTAATTGCAAATCCTTTAAAACAAATTTCATTACTTCGCGTTCTTTCAATATTTCATTATTTTTTTACTAATATTATATAAATATGTTATTTATATACGTACGTATAATTTTAGGAGAAAAACTAGCCAAAGAACTGAAAGCAGTAAAGTACGTCGAGTGTTCCGCCTTAACCCAGAAGGGGCTGAAGAATGTCTTCGACGAAGCGATTCTCGCAGCTCTAGAACCACCAGAACCAGTCAAGCGCAAAAAGTGCGTCATCTTGTAAATCTAATTACACACCTTTAAACCCCATCAGTAGAAGTATCAAAAGTATTTCTAAGAAGGGACAAAAGGGCCCAAAACAAGGACAATTTTTTATCTATTTCCCGAAGTTGGCATCGATTTGAAAATTAATACTTTTGGTATATGCGGCTGTTGGCGGGGCTTTCTTGTATTATTTCTTCCAACATATTGGATTTTCTTCCTACTTGATGTGTTTGTGCACAATAATTAATTGAAAATACCATTTTACAGGGTGTACCATAATTGGTTAGATACATTAGTTAAATGATAATAGATGGCATCATTTTCTCCATTTATTCTTTGTTATATATTTAAAAATGTACAATTTCTATTCAAATTGAATCTTTGACAACCTTTTTGGTTCACAAATTATATGCAAAGTCGTGGCGCCATCTAGCAGCTCTTTTGAAATTTATACCATTTTCGTATTATCTGTACATAGTATAGTAGTAACACAGATGGGGAGGCATTATTGCACACCCTGTATAATGGATTATGATTTGAATGCAAGAAACATACAATTTATTCCAGAGGAAGCTAACCACAGCGTCCAGGACATATCCAAAGTCCTATAATCTTTCAATTTGTCTGTGCTAACTTCTAACCTCTTTTTTACAAACTTATCAAACATTTGAGCTTTGTTAAAGCTTTTTAACTAATATAGATTGTCTAAAAGGGCAGTAATCGTCTACTTTTGTGTTTCGGTATGCTCAAAATCCATCAGGACGGTTTGTATAGGAACTAAATTTTTTTAGAGAGACTGAGGGAGACGTTGACAGGGGTTTTTATACCTGCCGAGAGATGATAATACAATAATACATTTTATATATTTATTATTAATAATATAGTAATAATGTTGCGCGTGCGTTGGCTACTAAGCATTGTTGATTTGCGATTTCGTTTGAGAAATAAAAACTGAGTTTTAAGTTATTAGTGTGATGTGGAGGAAGAATATAATTGATTAAACATAGTTTTATACAACCTGAATCTTTACCTGACAGGGAAATAACAACTGAAACTTTTTACATTGACAATTGACATTAGATGTGTTCGTTAACTTTTTTTTCTCTATGCCTATTATAATATACTACAGTTATATTTTAAAGGACCTCACACTGTGACACTGTGTGCCTGTGTGAATGCAGCACATGTGAGATAAAAATGTTGATTTTTGTTTTATTTTTCAACATTTTTCTTTTTGTGTATTTCTTTGGCATTTTCTTATTGTTTTAAAACATTACCTTATTTTTAATCTTCTTGTCTTTCTCCTCAATAAATATTCCAATTATATGTACCTGTCTTGGTATTCTCATAAATATGTAGTTAACGAACTCAATTGCAGTAAATTCTGCTTCGTCCCCGAGTATTTCGCCCCTGATAATGAAAAAAAAAATGATATTGAAGAGTTGTTTACAAATTTCAAATAAGTCGTTGGTTTATTTTAAGGAAAATTGAATTACAGACTGTGTTATGTAGCAGAAGTTATATTTAAAGTCGATAACTGACTCTTATTATGAAGTATATCCATTTCGTCCAAAAGTGCCAATTCCCTAATAAACTGATTTGATTCTGATTATTAATTTAGAGATGTATACAAATCAACAATGCATTAGTGAATCCTTCACTCTCTCTTATTGTACATAATTTGAAACAATTCATTTTACATCCCATCATAGGTCGATGACATATGACACATTCATGTCACATGTCATTAAATAGCAATTGCTCAATTCTATGCTTTCGAAATTATAAAATAAACTCTTTTTGCACAAGTAAATCAGAATTGAACAATTGTGTCAGCAGAAAAATATATATTTTCGGACAGTAATGGGAGTCGAATGACAGTGTCTTTAAATGGGATTTTGTTATGATAAGTATGAGATTCTTTGCCATAGAAAACTTTAAATTTTAACACTAAAAGGTACTATGATGAGAAAAAACTGGCAGATCTATAATTAATCGAAATCGCTAATATTTCGTTCAGCAGAAAAATAGTTGCAATAGAAATATGAACCATTTTAACAAGGTCTCATAAAAAAAACAGTGTGGCTCCCATTTCGTCTTGACAATTGTTTTAAATGTATTGAGGTTTAAGGATTTTTATTTATATACAGTTTCGTTTCCTTTTGGTTAGGTTTGTTCATTAATTTAGGTTTTCACATTACGTAAAAATGGTGCTAACACACAAAAAGAGTTTCGAAAGAGGGACAGATATATTTAAAACAATTTACCAAGGTGCAGGGGATCTAAAAGGTTATCACTCTTTGTAATCGAAGAAAGTTGAAGATTAAAATGTAAGAATGGAGGGATTGTTTAGGAAGAAACGTTTTTGTTTAGTGAACACTTCTGTATTTTTGTTTTAAAAAAATAAACACTGATAATTAAGAGATATTTGGATTGTGGTCATTTTTTGTCTGAAAATAAACCTATTAGATTGTTTTAACAATGCAATTTACTATTAATCAAAGTGTATGAAAGCCACAAGAATAAATTTGTAACAAAAATGAAGTCGTTGTCAAACTTAACCTGAAAAACATTCGCCAGAAAGGCGTATTGGATGTCACGCGCATTTTAACATTTACTAAGGCATGTACGTCATATTTTAAGTAGAAACTTCTTGGAAGAGACAAATGACCAAAACTTTTTGGATTCCCTGGTTGCACCAACGTGAAATTACACAAAAAAAAAATGTATCAACAGTTGAATAATTTTTTACGCTAGAGCATATGTATATAAACTCGAGAGAATGACGTGGGTGTGTGTGATAATTTGTATTTGATTTAACTGCATTTACGTTTGGAGTTTTGAAATGAGTATTGAAAACATATTTCCAGATTTAGTACTAATTGAGCATATTATTTAGTGTGTACAGAAGTTTGAATGTTGTGTAATCTAAGTATTCTAATATAAAGTTATTTAATACATGAAATAAACATTTATATGTAAACTAAATATTGTTTTATTTCTTTCCCAGTTCCCTGGTCTTCTACATAAACTTTTGCTTGTACCCTAGTCAATCTTTTTTAACAATCATAAAAAGGAAAAAAATCATTTTTTGCCTATAAAACGTTTCTTATATATTCTAGAGAAGAATGGTTCAAATAAAAGTTCTAGATCTGAATACGTTCTCCAATTTGCAAGTTTATAACCTAAAATACATAAAAAATTGACCGAGATAATTGCAAAAAGCACTTATTTTTGCAGTAATTTATAAGTGTTAACAGGAGGATTGGACACATTATTACAAACATCTATTAAATGAGAACAGAGACGAATTTAAAGAAGATATGAATTCATCAAGAATCGAAATTCTGGGAGAGCATATTACCATAGACATCAACATAGTTCAAAAAGCTATAGCAGGGATGAAGAATGGGAAAGCAAGTGGATCAAAGGGAGTAACTACGGAATTAATAAAGAATGGCTCAGAGAAATTACACAGAATGATCACGGTGATATTTAACGAATATATTAATGGACATCCAACACCAGATGAATGGAAAACAGCATATATGACCCCAATATATAAAAAAGGTGACAGGAGAAATTGTAAAAACTATAGAGGGATATCGGTCACAAGTTCAATGAGTCGACTATTCGGTCGAATACTACGGGACCTGATAGAGGAAGATTATCAATCATCTGAAGACGAAGAACAAGGAGGATTTAGAGCAGGTCGTTCATGTACAGATAACATCTGTCTTAAACAAATTATAGAAAAGAAAATTGTGACAAATAGAGTTACATAGGACTTTTGTAGATCTTGAGAAGGCATATGACACAGTCCCGCTAAATAAACTATGGGAAGTCCTGGGCACATCAAACATTGGTTAGTGCTCTCAAAGATCTATATTATGGTTCAAACTCCCAAATGAAATTCGGAAACCTCTTAACTGAAAAATTTGCAGTTACTAAGGGTCTCAGACAAGGATGTTGTATCTCTCCGACTCTATTTAAGATTTATATCTCTGCAGCTCTGAAACAATGGAAAAGGAATGACAGTTTGCAGATGATCAAGTGGTGATCTCAAATGACAAAGATGACATGGAATACATGCTTAGAAAACTAATTGAAGAATACCAGAAATGGGGATTAAATATCAATTTAGAAAAGACAAAATACCTCTCAATTGGAGCTGAAGCAGAACAACTCGATATCGATGACAATCAAAAAATAAATCCATGCAACGAATATAAATACCTGGGCGTCATCTTCGACCGTAGTGGAAAAGACGAAGGAGAAATAGAACGTCGAATTGTACAAGCACGAAGAGCTATAGCATGTTTGAACGGAATTCTATGGAGTAAAGAAATATCAAAGAAAAGAAAATGGAACATCTATGAGACAGTGGTTAAAACTAGCCTACTTTATGGAGCTGAGACATGGAGAATAACCGAAAAATATAAGAAAAAGGTCGAAGCCACGGAAATGGATGCCATCAGAAGATCGATGAGAATATCAAGAGCCGACAGAATACGGAATGAAGTGATAAAACAACAAATGGGTATAGAGGGCACTATAGTTGAGGATATTGAGAGAAAACAGCTCATATGGTATGGGCATGGGGGACGAAAGATTACCTAAAAAAACGATGATGTGGCAACCCCCAGAGAAGAGGAAGACCACCACAGAGCTGGAACCTGGGAGTTAGGAAAGCGATTAGCGCTGGAAATCTGGACCAAAACCTAACTCAAGACAGAATACAGTTAGTGTTAAAAACTTTGATTTTTGCATAACGACATGTAATATAACTATTTGAGATAGTGGCATATTATAAGGTATTGAAGTTTGCTAAATTTCAGTTAGATCTATCAAATAGTAAGTTATTCAATTGGTTTTTTCCCAGAGAGCGATTATTTAAACAACTGTACTTGCTCAAACTGTGTCTTGGAACGTTGTATATTGCAGTACATAATTGGGAAGGTCTTTTAAATATTCTATTCAGTCGTAGCAAAAATATATCGCTCTCCGACTTCGTTAGTGCCATAACCCTAAAAAAATGGTAAATTGTTTTCTTTTACCCAATATGTTCATTTAGGTGTCTTCATTGTGCAATATATATATAATAACGGATTTATTACGGCTGTCGCCGCTTCTCCGCCCCCAATTTCCATCTTTTTCTGTCATATGCAGTTGCCTCTTCTAAGTCTCTTGCCGCCATTGCTTCATCAATATCGTTGCGCCAACTTCTCCGTGGTCGTCCTCTCTTTCTTCTTTCAGGAGGGATCCATTCCAGTACTCTCCTAGGCCATCTGTACTCTGGCATTCTTTTAACATGTCCGAACCAGATTAATTGTTTTCTTTCTATGTCATCATTGATATTTCTCTCCATTTTCATTTCGTTTCTTATTTGTTCGTTTCTAACTCTCTCCAGTTTCGATCTACCGCAGCTTCGTCTCAGATAATCCATTTCTGTCGTCAAAAGTTTGTTTCTATTAGCTTTGGTGACGTCCCATACTTCCGAACCGTAAAGTGTAATACTTTGAACTATACTACCGTAAATGTGTTTTTTGGTTTCTCGTCGAATTGTTTTTTGCCAGAGAAGAGAGTTTAAGGCACGGGTCGCTGCTCTGCCCTTGTTTATTCTTTCCCTGATTTCGTCTGCGCTATTTCCCTTCTTGTTGAAAATGACCCCCAAATATTTGCAGGATTGCACGCCTTTGATTTTGTCGTCTTCCAAGACTAGGTCACATATTTCATCTGTTCCCACTGAGAGATATTCACATTTTGTCATATTCATGTTTAGACCTGCCACCTCATATTCTTCTTGCAGTTTTCTTACCATATAGCTAAGATCGTAGCTGTCTTCGGCAATTACTACCTGGTCATCCGCAAAGAAAAGTGTATATAGCTTGTTTTCTTCCACCGTTATTCCCATGTTTCTACATTTTTTTACCCATTTCACTAAGGATCTGTCCAAATAGATTTTAAATAAGGTGGGTGACAGACAGCAGCCTTGTCTTAGTCCTTTTGTTGTTTGAAAAGGAGAGGTGATTTCTTGTCCCATTTTAATTCTTGCAAAGTTCATTGTGCAATAATTTTATATAATTTAGTTATCTTAAAATCAAGATATCGCGCCTATGTCGTTATGATATTTTCCGGTTTTGGCGCTCCCTGCGACAGCAAGGTCGCCACAAGACAGTTTACGTTACGCTGTGGTCGAGAGTAGATGTGCGGTACGTAGATTTCATTTTTCAATATTGCCCTAACATGTGATCATGCATTTGTTAACCAAGAAAAATTTCTCTAGTGCCTTAACCTGTGATATGGCAGTAATGCAAATTGGAATTGTGGGTTTGTGTGACACACTCGACGTTACTGACTGCATAACCTGTCTTATGGCTGTTAAGGAGATTCTTTGTTGATCTCTTCCAGGTATGACAATCACGAAAAAGATCCAAATTCGACAGAAAAACACACGAAGAAAATGGGAAAATTTAAGAGAAACTCTTAAGAAATTGCGGAACAAAGACAAAGTCTACTCATCAGTGACTACTGGAAAATTAGTGAAAGGAAGAAAAATGGGACCAACATGTACTGAAAAATGTGAAACAAAAATTGGACCAGGGATGCGTGAAATTTTATTCAATAATTATTGGGAACTTGGCAATTTGGAAGCTCAATGAAGCTTCCTCGCTAAATCAATGTCGGTTATTGCCCCAAAAGTCAGGTATACGAATAAGGAGTATCCTAGAAAACTGAAAAATGCGTTTAACTTCTTTCACTTTGGGAAAAAGCATAAAATCTGTCAGACGTTTTTCATGAATACCCTTGGCGTATCAGACAGGCCTATTCGAACAGTGCTTGGAAAATTGAATCAAAATGGCTTCTTGGAACCGGCTCTAAGAAGTAAACATAATAACCGAAAACGAGTAGATCCTCATAGCAAGCAATCAGTAGGGGACTTTATCAAGGACATTCCAAGGGTTGAGAGCCACTATGCAAGATCAAAAACGACGAGGGAGTTTATTTACAGCGGAAAAAGTTTAGCCGATATTCACCGAGACTACGTCCAGAAGCGGACAGGAGAAGGCAAAAAATTTGTGAACTTGCAAATGTTTTCAAGAATTTTTAATTATGAATTCAATATTGCGACGCTTTCAAAAATTCACCAGAAGATAAAGGAATTGCCAAAAATTACGGGGAACATCAGTACCAGAAAGTACTAAGTAGAATGAGCAAGGAAATTGATAAAGACAAAGAAAAAGCAGATCAAAATTTCATTGTGTGTTGCTTTGATTTACAAGCCGCGATGCCCTGCCCAATTGGCGAAGCATCAATATTTTACTATAAATCGAAAATCAATTCCTATAATTTTACTATCACTAACATAATTTCTGGTGATACAAAGTGCTATTTTTGGCATCAAGGTGAGGGAAACAAAGGGACCAATGAAATTGCTTCATGCGTCTATGATTATTTGAAAGATTTGAACACAAAACATGACAATGACTGCCTTGAGGTCACTTTTTACAGTGACAACTGCTGCGGACAAAATAAAAATAGATTTGTTATAGCTATGTTTAATTTTGCCTTAAGTACACTAAAACTTTAGGCCATTAACCATAAATTTCTTATTTTCGGCCATACCCAAAATGAAGGAGATGCAGTTCATTCTGTCATAGAGAAACAGGTAAAGCGACACCTAAAATGTAGACCGATTTATATACCTCAGCAATATGTGACTCTAATTAGAGAAGCAAAGAAGACCGGAAAACCATTTGAAGTTAAAGAAATGTCTCATGCAGATTTTTATGCTTTTAAGGCACTCCAAAAACAAATCGGTACCAACTTTAATGTTGATGAAGCTGGCCAGAATCACAAGCTTACTGAAATCAAGATTGCAAGGTACGAAAGGCTGGACTACTACTTAATAGCTACTTCGTACGAAGACATGGAAGAAATGAAAAAAGTTTTCTTCAAACAGCGACAAAGCAACAAAAAATCTGTCAAATTATTACTGACGCATGCCTACAAGAAAAAAAAATGATATTGACGAAAGGAAAAAACGTGATATTGAAGACTTGCTTACAATTATTACAGTGTTTAGTTTTTTAGAATAATATCCTCATTTGTATATTTATAAAATGACAAATTTAGTTTATTAAATACAGTACAATATATTGACCAATATTTTACAATTTTGCAATTTTATTTTGTTTAATGCTCAAGAAAACGATGTCTATCTCAATGAATTAATACAGGTTCATAGGCCCTAAGCCTCGAATTTTAATTATGGGCGCGTCAGCAATAGCGCCTTATCAGATTTTAAGGGTGAATTTCAGGGTAAAGCAATGTCAATAACTGAAAATAAATACAAGCATTACATAGCTACATATATAGTCAACATGAGTGCAGAATTTGGTTAACTTAGATACTGTAGTTCCAGAGAAAAAAAATGAAAAGTTCACATAAAATTTTGTTTTTACTCTCCTGAAAAGTTTGCGATTTCGGGGTTATGGCTCTAACGAAGTCGGAGAGCGATATGTAAAAAAAGTAAAGAAATTTTGAGGAAAAAGGGTAAAAAGTTAAGAGGATTACTAAAAAGCCTACTAGTGCTATAGTACTATACTAGTAGTGTAAAAAATGGCCCTTTAGGTATGAAAAAACCGCAGAAGTGAGTAAAAAGCGTGAAACGAACGTAAATTAATACAGAAACACTGGAAAAGAGTGTAAAAAGTGGACAAATAGAGTCAAAAGTAAAGAAATTGTGTCAAAAAACATGCAAAAATATAGGTTAAAAGTATATATACTCTCATTCACACAGTTAGGGTGCAATAAATTTAGTATATCGAAAGCCGATCTTTTTACAACGGATTAAATTTAATATTTCAAATATCATTAAAAAAATTTTAGTGGTCCAGCCTGGAAATAAAGCAGGTCATGAGTTGGAAATATGTATTTCTGGTTTTGAATCTAAATTTTGGCGAAGGCGTAACCCAAATATTTATGTAAAATTCCGTTTAATTGGTTTCCAAATAAGGGATGTTTTACATTATTTAATGCACAATAGCGGTATATATCTAAACCAGACTACAACAACTATAGATTGTCAAAACCAGAAATAATTTCCTACTTCGTGACCTGCTTTATCTCCAGGCTGCTACACTGAAATTGATTCTAAAGTAAATGTTATGAAAATATTGCATTGCATTAGGAAAAAATCCTGAAACAGCTCGATTTTTATTTTAAGTGAGCTTTATACCAGGTTACATTGTTCTGTAACTGCTAAAGATAAACAATTAGTATTTTAAAAATTGGGGTTAGGCCTTCGCCAAAATTTAGACAACTAGAGATAATTTCAACCGCATAACCTACTTTATCTCCAGCCTGGAACACTGAAAATTTTCCCAAAGTGAATGTTATCAAAATATTAAATTTAATTCGTTGTAGAAAGATCGGCTTTGGATATACTGAATTTATTGTACGATAACCCTGCAAATAAGAGTATATATACCACTATCTTGCATAAAATAAAGTAAGAAATCACTTATTTCGTAACCGATCGCTTTAGGAAAAAATCGATTTAGGTCGATTTTTTTATTATAACGTCGAGAGTTAAAAGGTCCATTCGCTCAACTCGCCCAATTCGGGCATATTTTGACAGATTCATAGCTAGAAACCTACAACACAAAAGTTCCTAGCTCACAGTATTAACAGCTTAAATAAACTTTTATTACAGACTTTTTTCATTGAAAAAAGAAGAATTATTATAAATAGTGGAAGTGTATACAAAACCCATAACATTTTGGGTAGTATATATTTTAGTTGTTATAATTTGACATAACTATTTATTATATGGTGCAAATAAATAAATATTTATTGTCGGTAATTCGTAAAGTTCTATTTTATATACTATTTAGTTTGTTTACTATTAATACTGGCTATAAGTACGTGTGCTTCTATGTGTGTCTATCAAAAAGTACCTAACTTCGCAAAAAAATAATTACTAAATTCACTAGACAGTTCGGACTGGGACCAAGTTAGACGAGGTAGGTGATTTGTGGGTTAGACTTCATGACCTGCTTTATCTCCAGGCTGGACCACTGAAATTTTTTCCAAAGTGAATGTCGAAATATAAATTTAATCCGTTGTAAAAAGATCGGCTTTCGATATATATTGAATGAAAACACTGCTATAAAATTGCTTCATACTTTATTAAAAATATTTTTAAAAGTCACACTTAGATCTGCTTAATATTATCTGTTAAACTACAAAATTAATATCTGTAGTGATCGGGCTTGAATGGCCCTTGTGCAGATATACCCAAATATTCTGCTTGCTCTGCTGATAAGGTAGTCAGTTTAACTCCCAAGTGTTTCAAATGCAGTCTGGCTACTTCTTCGTCGAGGTGTTTGGGTAACATATGAACACCCAGTGAATATGCTCCTGGTTTTGTCCACAATTCGATTTGGGCCAGGACTTGGTTGGTGAAGGAATTTGACATTACGAATGAAGAGTGACCTGTGGCACAACCTGTAATAAATTTGAGAAATAAATACATGAACACTATCAATATAAAGGTACACTCAATGCAGTCTTGCCACATTTGCATTTTTTTCCCTATTATTTAAAAAAAAAAATGCGAAAGATTATATCAAAATTAAGGTTAAGATTGTTTATTTTAAAATACAGAAATTGGCAAAAACCAGAAAAAAATACTACAATATTGCAAAGATTCTTTGTGGATAAATTTTAGCTATAGATACAAAGAGTACACCGTCAAATTAACAAAAAGGTATAAGTATATTTGTAAACCGAAGTTTAGTACAGAAATTATGAGAAAATCTAACCAAATTCCGGAAAAATATAATTCAATTATAAAGGAACAACAGAAAATCAAAAATTACATAAATCAAATTAAATTAAATACATAAATAATTTATAATTAAAGGAAATCAATTCTAAAAATAACAGTGCGACGTTGCTTATTCGACATTTTATCTAGTTTTTCATAAAAATAAAGAAAATGACAGATTTAGACAAAAGTATTACTTTTGCGTTAAAAATACAGAAATTAGCCAAATAGACAATAGAAAATGTGCCAGACCAAGGTAAAAATATCTGCTAGTGAAGAATTTCACATATATATATATATTCACATATATATTTCACATATATATATATATATATATATATATATATATATATATATATATATATATATATATATATATATATATATATATATATTCTAAAAATAATAATGCGGTGTTGCCAATTCGACATTTTCCCTATTTCATTATAAAAATGGAGAAAAAAATCATTAGCACATGGACAAATGAGAAAATGTCTGCCAAAGAATAATTTTAGAAAATAATGTTAAAAACTGATTAAATAGGACTTAAATCTCTTAACACGGTCTTAAAAATAAGATTAATAAGATAATTTATAGTTAAATGAAATCAATGTGTGAAACGTTTCGAACTGCTAAAAACGATAGTACGGCGTTGCCAAATCGACATTTTTCGTAGTTCTTCATAAAAATACACAAAAAAAAACAAAAAAAATAATAGCTTTGCATTAAAAATACACAAAATTTACAAAAGAGACTATCGAAAATTGGACAGAACGAGGGCAAAATGTGTATAACAGGAGAATTTTACAGAATAAGGATAAAAAAATAGCGCATAAATCTCCTTCAACAGTCATAAAAATAAGAATATATGAACAGATAATTTTGATACTTAAAGGACATCGTACTTGTGTAACATTCTAAACTTTCAAAAATTACTGTGCGGCGTTGCCAATTCCAAATTTTCCCTAGATCTTTACAAGAGTAAAGAAAAGAACAGATTTACGCAAAATTTTTCACATATACACCATATAGTAAAATTTAATCACCTAAATTGACCAATCGACCTTCAGCCAAGACAATCACGTGGTTACCGGTGGACAGGAGATAACGGTCAACTTGTGGCTTGATAGTGACTTTTTCCTTGGCGTTCTTTTCTAACCATTCGACGTCGATTTCGCAGTCAAAATGTCCAATATTACACACTATACTGTCGTCTCTCATGTTGAGGAAATGTTCACCTCGTACGATGTCTTTACAGCCAGTAGTCGTGACGTAGATTTGGGCTTCTTTGGAGGCTTCTTCCATCGTTGTGACTTCATAACCTATAAACCAATATCATTCGATTAAATTTATTAAATCGCTTAAACAATTTAACAAATTTATTGCAAAATATCTTTACCTTCCATAGCTGCTTGTAAGGCATTGATAGGATCAATTTCTGTGATCAATACTCGTCCACCAAATGCTCTTAAAGATTGTGCACAGCCTTTACCTACATCTCCGTATCCAGCTACGACACAGACCTTACCAGCGAGCATAACATCTGTTGCTCTTTTGATTCCATCGATGAGAGATTCCCTGCAGCCGTACAGATTGTCGAATTTACTCTGAAAGCATTGTGATATTTTATAACAAAAAGAAGCTTCTATGTCGATATATCTTCTCAAAAATTAATTAGTGTAACGATTTAGAACTTATATTTTGTCAAATAGAATAAAAGCACTCACCTTTGTGACCGAATCGTTTACGTTTATAGCCGGAACCTTCAATGTACCTTCCTTGTACATTTTGTACAAGTTGTGAACTCCCGTTGTGGTTTCTTCGCTGATTCCCTTACATCCGGTCAAATATTGTGGGTATTTAGTGTGTACCAAGTTGGTCAGATCACCTCCATCGTCGAGAATCATGTTGAATGGTTTTCCGTCTGAGAAAACTAAGGTCTGTTCGATACACCAAAGGTATTCTTCGTCCGTTTCTCCTTTCCACGCGTACACTGGGATTCCTCTTTTGGCGATCGCTGCGGCGGCGTGATCTTGAGTACTGAAGATGTTGCAGCTGGACCATTGTACCTGTAATCACGAGTTAGTAGCTTTAACACTATAACTAATTCATTTAATTACGTAACTAGAACCTTTATCAGAACTTCGTCGTATTAATTAAACTGATGGTGATTGCTTACTTTTTTTAATTCTTTTATGTGCTTTTTGCTTATGAACTTTGTAGTATCATTATTTGAAAGTGAAACCAAAACAAATTGTTTTATTTAATAGTTTCATATAAGTTTTATAGAATTTTCGTGTTTAGAATTTTTCAGATTAGAATGACTGCACTGGGATATGAACCTCAAAAGAGGTGCTAGAGTTGTCATATGACAACTACAATTCTTTATAATCCTCTTAAACATTTTGGGAATTTCCCTAAAGCCTTCCTCATGAAATATTATTGGTCGATTCCCAAAGCTATCTAAAGCATTATATGCTTCTCTAACATAATTAAAACATTCTAAACATCTCTAAAAGAGCCCTAAAACATTCTAGCATACGTTAAACTTCGACATAGCTCATAAAATAATTCCAAGATAATATTAAAACTTTTTTGTACTGATTCCTAGGCCTTCTAGGGGATGTTAAAATAATACTGAATGCATCTGAAAAGCCCTCTAGATGCTCCTTAAATATTAACAAGTGTTCTAAATTCCTCCACAGCTACCTGCAATCATCTAGGCTTTTCTAGATTTCTCCAACTCTATCTACAACTATATAGATTTTTTTAAACTCTCCATATGAGTCTTACACAGTCCAGGATACCCTAACAATGAAATAATACAAGAGTTTTCCTATACGAGGTCCAAAGTCTTTTAAAAGTCACTAAAATATTAATGAATGTATTTAAAACGAATGTATTAGCCCTACTGAATTCCTCCAGAGAACGCAGTTAAAGATGCCTCTGATATTCATATCTCTTCGAAATGTCTTCAAAGCTACCTGGAACCATATAGACTTTTTAAAGCTCTCCGCAGTATTGTAAAATAGTCCAGAACCGTCCTAAAACATTGCTTCTATATCTTCTTCTTACGGTACCCTATCCAATTAGTGGATGTTGGCGACAATTCTGGCATACTCCTCTCGGTCTTGTGTGGCTCTAAAGAGTGCATGGGCATCGAGGTTTGTTCAATCCCTTATGTTTTTAAGCCATGAGTATTTCTTTCTTCCGATGCCCCGTTTTCTATCTTCCCTTCCATAATAAGTTTTAAGAACTGGTACTTGGAATTTCGAAATATATGACCCAGATAAGCAGTTTTTCTTCTTTTTATCATTGGCAGCAATTCTCGTTCTCTGCTCATTCGATTTAATACTTCGACATTTGTTGTGTGATCTGTCCAGGGAATTTTAAGTAGTCTTCTAAATACCCACATTTCAAAGGCCTCCAATCGGTTCATCACATTGGCCTTTATGGTCCAGGTTTCTACACCATATAGCAGTATGGAGTAAATGTAACATTTTATGCGATGTAACATATTAACGCTCGATATCGATATCTGACTTGCTCAATCCTGCTACATATCTCTATGTCTGGATCTAGATCTTCAATTATCCAACTACCGAGATGTCTGCACTTGTGGACCTTTTGGATGTTCTTATTGTTTACTCTTATATTTAATTGCATATTTCGTGTTCTGCTAACCACCAATACCTTCGTCTTGTCTATATTAATCTTCAAGCCCAGTCGTTCTCCTTCAGTGTTTATTCTATCTATTAGTCGTTGTAGCGCTTCTTGGCTATCAGCTATTATGAACGGATCATCAGCATAGTGAAGATCACTAATAGTTTGTCCGTTGATTTTGATTCCATCTTCAGTGTCACTTAAGGCGCTATCGAAAATCGTTTCAGAGTAAAGATTAAAAGAGGGGTGACAGAACACAACCCTGTCGTACACCTTTTCTCACAGATGCCAATTGGTTCAAAGCTACCTGTAACCATCATTGAAACATTACAAGATAATCCTAAAATTTTCTAAAAGCCTCTGTAGCAAAAGTATTGATAAATCTATTATTTAAGTTAAGTTAAGACAGCAAATTTTCACATCGGAATATTAAATAATTGACGGTATGTTTACTTACACAACAGTAAATATAAAAATACTCTCCCCTTATCAACAATTATGCAATGCGCTCACACATTTATATTTTTATATTGTTATTTCGTAAACCAGTATTGACTAATTTTAAATATATTAAAAGATACAAAGCAACAAATGACAAGTATACTTTTGAAGTCGATAGCAATCGTGTTTGGCGGGGTCAAGAGTTTATCTGGTGCGTTTTAAAGACGTATTTTTCAAGCTACGTCACGTTAACAACTCCAGTTTCGAATAATAAAAAAAAACATCTTATACTTCACATCGTAGGATTTCCCGTTTTCATGATTTTTTTCAGTATGCATTAATTTTTTCGAAGCACCGGTTTTGCTTGCTATAAAAAATGCGGTTTATAAGTAGATTATGTGACTTTACTTCTTAGTAATCAAGTAAATACATGACAATTTGGATTTAATTAATGTTTTTCATTTAATAATTATTGTCGCTATCGTAGTTTAAGTTATTATTATTTGTAACATGTGAAAGTAATGGGACATGTTTTCTCTCAATGAGGAGTTGAGAGTAAAGCATGTTTTGATAAACAAATCTCTTACTTCATTAATTTTTAATTATTTAAACGAGTTATAGGTAAAATGAAAAAAAAATATACAAATATAAACCTTTTTCTACGGTGCAAGGCAGTCATCTATTCAATAAAATAAGAAAAACATGAATAATAACCGCTCAATCGCTAAATCGACTGCATTTTCGTTAATATGAGAATAATTCGTAGCGTATTTCTTTTTCTATACAATTTAGTTATTTAAAATTATGTGAATTTAGTAACGTAATTTGTGTGATAATTACCAAGAATATTTATATTTGATTTAAGTAGATCAGTACATTTATTTTCGCTGTGTATAAAAGATAAGAGACATAAATTCCACGAAGATTTCTGTACGGATTTTAGATAAAAAATAATAAGACAGTTGCGACTTAAATGAATTTTAAAATTTTTTGTATTCCAAATCACGATACACAAATACCGGTATGCTACTCAAGGAATAGAAATGTGTACTCCGGCCGACGCGCATGAAGTCACCTGCGAAGTGTCGCCCAGCCTGCTGAATTGTGATTGGTCAAATGGCAACAGTAATTGCAGCCAATCATAATTCAGAAGTCTGTTGCTCATTTTCTGAATTATCGTTGGTCGAAATGCATCCGAGCTGCAGCCAATGATAATTCTGAAAATTGGGCATTGGTCGCCGTGCCTGGTCAATCGTAAAAAGGTCCAAAACGACCGTTACGATTGACCTACTTTTTTATGCATAAAAGAAGTGCACGACGGCCAGGAAATCAGACCGGGTCAGGATATGTCCGCTGGTCCAGCCTTCTAGGCAAGTAAGATCCTCTGGTTGATTCAGTTCCTAGAGAGTTCTTGTTTTTCTTTCAGCTCACCTCTAAAACCCGGAACCTAACGTTCCACATCTTTAACTACGGTTTGTCTACAAACCACGGCGGCCATTTTTGAAGGATTTATCTATGCTTTTTGACTTAGTCAAATTTGCTAATAAATTCCTTTAAGAGCGTCGCCATTTTTCGCCGAATTAATCTGTGTTTTTCGACTTAGTCAAAATTCTGATTATTTCGGCATTCTTACAAGTCATGTAAGAAAATATTCTCTTACAGATTTGCTAAGTCCCTACTTAACGGGACTTAGTCACCGAACGTGCATATATCCTTTTACAAAGCTTTTGAGATTAAATAAAGACTACCTTTTGTGTTTTATTTTTCTCTTTCAGGGATATATATATTGCTATATATTTACTTGTGAAAATAAACGATTTAAACTGTGTTTTATTTCCCCTTTTTATTTCAGGTACACTGCAAACGTAAGTACTTGTACTTTGACTCTGATATATATGTATTTTGCTACTTGTATATTTAAACTCTAAATATAACTTTGATATATATCTGTATATATAAACTTGTATGCTATTTCTTTTATTTGTTTCTTTCCCCAGGTACACTATTAAAATTACTTGTATTTTCTTTGACTTTGATATATGTAATTGCTACTTATAACTCCTTGATATATATAACTTGTATACCATTTCTTTTATTTGTTTCTCTTTCCAGGTACACTATTAAAAACACTTATACTTTTTCCTATCTTTGAATTTACATTTTATTTTTTTTATGCTACACTGTTAAAATTTTCAATTTTTATTTTATTATTTTATGACCATAATATTTGTTGTTTATTTCATTTTCGAATTGATATATATTATTTATATTATCTATGCCTATTTGCCACTATTTGTTTATTTCCTACAGGTCCAATTAACTTATAAAATTCTGTTGAAAAATAATTTGAATTTTTGCCTGTAGTTATTTTTTACAGTGTACTTCTTCCCCTTTTTATTGCTGATTATTCCGATTGGCATAACGACCGACATCCCAGTCCTTATCCCAAGTCCCTAACTCAACTCCTTCCCACTCTAAATATTTTGACAGGTGACATTCTCCCTAGTTATTAATTTCAAATTTGTTTATATTTGATTTATTATTGATAAATAACGTTCATTACTTTTCAGATTCTTAGTTTAGAACTAATTTGTATAATTATTCTCCCGATTTCCGGATCCGGAGATAATTATACGTTTCTTTCAGGTTCTTAATATAAGTTATATATTATATCATTTTCCTCTTGTTATATATACTGTGTACTTGTTTAATAAACTTTATTATTACTGTTTTATTCTTTTAAAAAGGCATTAATCCCTAGCTAGGTCACAATGGCCTCCGACAGAGAGCCTTACTCTCTGAGGTCACTCCACCAAGCGACGGATAGAGCGGATAACTTGCCTTCTCCCTCTCTAGAAAGAGATGGGAGTTACTCTAGTTACCGACATGGCGCCCAACTCTACGATAGAACATCACCACACCCTGAGACAACGGAGTGCTCACCACCGCCTGCGACGTCAGGCCTTCCTTCCACAACGGAGACGACAGCCCCAAGTCCACCACAGCCTGCGACGTCAGGCAATGCAGATCTAACACAGATGCTAGCAGCCCTAACACAAGCAGTAACGGCCCTAACCCTGATGCAAGGACAGACGGTTAAGATTGAGTATCCACCAGCACCACCAGCACCAGCACCTACACCACGATGGAGACCAGCATTAAAGAAGTTCAGCGGAGCCGAACATGAGAGCCCGGAGGAATTCGCCGCAGCAGCCACGGACCACCTCCTGGAGATGGCGATCGAGAAGAGGCACTGGACGGCATATCTTCTAGAGCATGGCCTCGAAGGGGAGGCGGCTGCGTGGGCAAAAACACACACAGACACCAGGATGGACTACACTTCCTTCTTCAAAAGACTAATGGACCATTTCAGCCATTCGTCCAAATTCACCAAGTTGCTGGCCAAACTATACGGTCACAAACAAAGACAAGAAACAGCGGCAGAATTCATAAATCAGAAGATGGCCCTGTTCAACCGAGTTGCACCAGATACCCCAGACGAGGAGCGCTGCGAGATCATCCTCGACCAGTTGCGCCCTGAAATAAGGAAATACCTACGAGGCAATCCACCACGTACCGAGGAAGACCTACGGCGGACAGTGGACGAACTAGAAAGGGACATACGAGTCTCTACTCCCTCAGCATCAAACCAAAAACAAGAGAGACCGACTCCCAAACCGGACCGTCCTCCACAGCCACAGCAGGACCGTCCACAGTATCCACCACGTCACGACCGCCCCAGACAATCCGAAACCCTTAATGAATGGCGCAACAGGGGTAATAACCGCAACCAAGGCGGTAATAGCAGCCACTACAACAATAACAATAACAACTCTAACCGTAATAACAACAATGGCCGCAACCAACCCAACCAACAACAAGGAGGTCGTCCTACACCTCCACCAAGAAGTAATCCACCACGTCCAGACCAGGGAAACTCCGACGGGGGCACCGTCGAACACTAAGTCCCAAGACCAAGGTGCCCCAGCTGAACATCCTCCAGGTAGCCGCTGCTTCCTCACCACCACCCGAGATTTCCGTTGAAATCGACTCAGTCAGGATGATGGCCCTGATAGACTCCGGTGCAAGTCATAACTTCATCCGAGCGGGCCTTATCGAGACGGCAATGGTGCAGAACACTACTACCAGAGTCCAGCTGCCCAAAAGAAGCCAGTCACTCCACACTCTAGGCTTCGTAGAAGTGGACGTTCGCTTCTCCGACGAATTCACAAGCAGAATCCAATGCCAACTTGTAGATGATCTCCACCATGACCTGATTCTTGGCATGTCATGGCTGACGTCCGAGGGTGCCCTGATAGACCTCACCCGGAGGTGCATCCACGTAGGGACCGACAGCCGCCACATCTTGTTCTGGGAGTCGTCTACAAAACTAACATCTAGCAACAACGTCCACCTCCTACGAGACGACCAGGCCCCAAGTTTCGCAGTGACTGAAATCCAACAGCTTCTGAAAACGTACCAAGACGTTTTCGACGACAGAGTCCGTCAACCTACCACCAAGGCCACGCAGATGGCCATCAAACTGACTGACTCTACTCCCATCAACACCAGGCCGTATAAGTACTCCACGGCCAAAAAGAAAATAATGTACTCAGAGGTCCAGGACATGCTCTCGGCGGGCGTGATACGTCCAAGCAGAAGTCCGTACAACAGCCCAGTTGTAATCGTCACCAAGAAGGATGGAACTCCTCGATTTTGTGTCGATTACCGCAAAATCAATGCAATCACCGTGGACGAGGTTTCAAACTTACCACCCATTCACGACAGCATAAAGGAACTAGGCTCAGCAAACATCTTTACCACCCTCGACCTGAAGAGCGGATTCTGGCAAATTCCGCTGGCCGAGGACAGCAAACAGATCACAGCTTTCAGCCTTCCTGATGGGTCCCAGTTTGAATTCACGGTGATGCCATTTGGGTTGAAGAACGGACCTGCAGCTTTTCAGAAGCTGGTGACCACCGTCTTCGCCGGCTTCGTGGACGAATTTGTAAAGGTATACATGGACGACATCATCGTCTACTCGTCCACCTGGGAGGAGCACCAAAAGCACCTCCACCTGGTCCTGGAACGTCTGCGCACTCACGGCCTGTGGGTGTCCTTAAAGAAATGCCAGTTCGCCGCCAAAGAACTGGACTACTTGGGCCATACCATCACTTCCACAAATACACAACCAATGGAAAGACATCGAGACAAGATCCAAGGGTTCACGACTCCAAAGACTCTCCGCCAACTGAGGTCTTTTATTGGCACTGCCAGCTGGCTACGAGACTTCGTACCAAACTTTGCGGAGATGGTGACCCCGCTGACTGATCTAACAGCGGGAAAACACCGTTTCCAATGGAACGAAGTAGCTGACAGGGCATTCAATAACATCAAGAATGCCATTGCCAATAAGTTGGAATTACAACGGCCAGATGCTAGCCTGCCCTTCAGCCTTCAGACGGACGCGTCTGAGATAGGTATGGGCGCCGTATTATTCCAAGGCGAACCTGACAACAGACGGATCATAGCATATGGTTCCACTAAGCTCAAACCAGCTGAGAAGAGGTACCATATTAATGAAAAAGAATGTCTCGCCGTCATATGGGCCCTAAAACGATTCAAGCATTTCCTGCAGGACCAGGCCTTTACACTATACACAGACAGCAGAGCTCTACTGTGGCTGGACCGCTACAAAACAGACAAAGCCAAGTTATCACGATGGGCTTTGCTGCTTCAAGAATTTAACTTCAAGGTGATCCACGTCGCCGGTAGAGACAACCAGCTGCCAGATCACTTATCACGCCATCCGACCACCGAGGAGGAGACGATCCACGACCCTGACGCTGAAGTCGACCGCCTAGCCTGGCCACAGCAACCAATGATGGAAGACAACACCTTCCCGTTGCTGTGCCTCCTAGAAGCCCAGGATGATGGTGCCAACCACCCAATCCTGGACGATCTCAATGATATGCCGCTGCAAGCACGCATCCAGAGGGCTCATCAAACCCACCATGGAGTGCAGCGATTCATTGCCCGTTGGCGTCGCATTCAGACCAGAGGACCTCGTGACGACGTCGAGTCAGGCCTCCTCGATGACTTCCTGGTAGAAAACGACACGGCATACTACCTCCAGGATGGCGAAAAACGACTCCTTGTCCCTGGTTGCTTCCGAACTGAGGTTCTGCAAGTTTACCACGACAGTGAGGAAGCCAACCATCCAGGACAAGAAGAGACGTGCAGAGCCATCCGAGAACTTTACTTCTGGCCCGGCATGTCCAAAGATATAGTAAATCACATCCGATCTTGCTTGAAGTGTGCCACTACAAAAGCATCCAAACGTCAACCTAGAGCTCCGATAGTTCCGAGGGCCCCCGTCAATCCATGGGAGAGGATCTCCTTCGATGTGCTAGGTCCCTATCCTCCTGCTCGAGGAACAAGGAACCGTTTCATCCTCCTGGCCACGGACTGCCTTAGCAACTGGGTTGAATACCGATGCACCACGTCAGCGAAATCCAAAGACATCACGTCCTTCCTTCAGGACGAGATCTGCAACCGATGGGGACGACCAAACACGATCATCACGGATAATGGCTCCCAGTTTCGAACACCAACCTGGGAGAGATTCCTGCGTCGTCATAATATCGAACACGAAAAGGCACCCATATACCACCAGAGGGCCAATCCCGTCGAACGCAGAGTACAAGAACTAAATAAAGGACTACGGGCAAGAGTGTCATCGCCTGAAGACCCCCGATGGGACTCCTACGTCGGAGACGTCGTATTTACTCTTCGAACCAGAGCCAACGACGCCACCGGACAGACTCCAGCAGAGCTCCTACTCGGGTACAGGCCAAGACGAGCCCAGGAAACGAACTTTCAAATCAATCAGAGGGAGAATAGGGAACAGCGAGTCCAGCGAGCTGTCCAAAAAGCCACTATCTACGCCAGGAACCTGTTCCCGGATAATCCTGACGCTCGTCCTCCACCTCAGTACATTCCTGGACAACAGGTGTTGGTGAGGAACCACCAGAGAGGGAACTTTGGAGAGACCTGGACAGGACCCCATTCTATCATCAGGGCAGCCGGCAATCACACCTACGAAGTTCATCGAGACAACGACGTAGACCGGCTGATCCATGTTGACGACATCCGTCCCGCACCGCCTCCACGTGTCGACGCCATCGCCGCAGAAGACGCCGAGTGAAGAGTGCAAAGACATTATTTTTGTTTTTCTCTTTCAGAGTCATTTTTATTTTTTTTGCAATTAACTTAAACAATTGTTTGCTTTAAATTTAGATTTTTTGATACTTATTGTAAATATTGTTTTTCAATAAAGTAAAATCACCAGAAGGATCTTCGAAGCGGGGGGGATGTCGCCCAGCCTGCTGAATTGTGATTGGTCAAATGGCAACAGTAATTGCAGCCAATCATAATTCAGAAGTCTGTTGCTCATTTTCTGAATTATCGTTGGTCGAAATGCATCCGAGCTGCAGCCAATGATAATTCTGAAAATTGGGCATTGGTCGCCGTGCCTGGTCAATCGTAAAAAGGTCCAAAACGACCGTTACGATTGACCTACTTTTTTATGCATAAAAGAAGTGCACGACGGCCAGGAAATCAGACCGGGTCAGGATATGTCCGCTGGTCCAGCCTTCTAGGCAAGTAAGATCCTCTGGTTGATTCAGTTCCTAGAGAGTTCTTGTTTTTCTTTCAGCTCACCTCTAAAACCCGGAACCTAACGTTCCACATCTTTAACTACGGTTTGTCTACAAACCACGGCGGCCATTTTTGAAGGATTTATCTATGCTTTTTGACTTAGTCAAATTTGCTAATAAATTCCTTTAAGAGCGTCGCCATTTTTCGCCGAATTAATCTGTGTTTTTCGACTTAGTCAAAATTCTGATTATTTCGGCATTCTTACAAGTCATGTAAGAAAATATTCTCTTACAGATTTGCTAAGTCCCTACTTAACGGGACTTAGTCACCGAACGTGCATATATCCTTTTACAAAGCTTTTGAGATTAAATAAAGACTACCTTTTGTGTTTTATTTTTCTCTTTCAGGGATATATATATTGCTATATATTTACTTGTGAAAATAAACGATTTAAACTGTGTTTTATTTCCCCTTTTTATTTCAGGTACACTGCAAACGTAAGTACTTGTACTTTGACTCTGATATATATGTATTTTGCTACTTGTATATTTAAACTCTAAATATAACTTTGATATATATCTGTATATATAAACTTGTATGCTATTTCTTTTATTTGTTTCTTTCCCCAGGTACACTATTAAAATTACTTGTATTTTCTTTGACTTTGATATATGTAATTGCTACTTATAACTCCTTGATATATATAACTTGTATACCATTTCTTTTATTTGTTTCTCTTTCCAGGTACACTATTAAAAACACTTATACTTTTTCCTATCTTTGAATTTACATTTTATTTTTTTTATGCTACACTGTTAAAATTTTCAATTTTTATTTTATTATTTTATGACCATAATATTTGTTGTTTATTTCATTTTCGAATTGATATATATTATTTATATTATCTATGCCTATTTGCCACTATTTGTTTATTTCCTACAGGTCCAATTAACTTATAAAATTCTGTTGAAAAATAATTTGAATTTTTGCCTGTAGTTATTTTTTACAGTGTACTTCTTCCCCTTTTTATTGCTGATTATTCCGATTGGCATAACGACCGACATCCCAGTCCTTATCCCAAGTCCCTAACTCAACTCCTTCCCACTCTAAATATTTTGACAGGTGACATTCTCCCTAGTTATTAATTTCAAATTTGTTTATATTTGATTTATTATTGATAAATAACGTTCATTACTTTTCAGATTCTTAGTTTAGAACTAATTTGTATAATTATTCTCCCGATTTCCGGATCCGGAGATAATTATACGTTTCTTTCAGGTTCTTAATATAAGTTATATATTATATCATTTTCCTCTTGTTATATATACTGTGTACTTGTTTAATAAACTTTATTATTACTGTTTTATTCTTTTAAAAAGGCATTAATCCCTAGCTAGGTCACAATGGCCTCCGACAGAGAGCCTTACTCTCTGAGGTCACTCCACCAAGCGACGGATAGAGCGGATAACTTGCCTTCTCCCTCTCTAGAAAGAGATGGGAGTTACTCTAGTTACCGACAGAAGCAACAATACAGGGTATAATGGTCAAAGAATATAGACGCTTATAGACTAAGCGTCTATATTCTTTGCTATGGTGTTCAAGATATAGGATTCCCTGTTTTTTGTCCCGGTAGATGTATTTGTACATCGTGCGGTAGCTGAATTGTTTTTACAAAGCCTCCCATTTCGATCTCTTTTTCTAGTGTTTAGTCTGTTTAGTTCAATTGTGTGTATTACCGACAAATATGCCGGATTGTGCTGTAGCTAATTGTAAAAATTATAATATCCCCATATATAAGATCACCAGTGACATGGGTATTGGAAATACTGTCCTTTGGTCTCAGCTGAGTGTTGGATATAACAACAATTGTTTTATTAGTCACCTCCTGTGATAAGTCTTTAAATATTTTTGTTTTTGCAAATCCTCCAAATTTGATTTAACTTGCCCGAAATCATGTAATTGATCATGGTTATGTTATTGACAATAAAATAATCAACAATGATTACTTTGAAACGCTACCAAATAATATATCGACTTCAGAATTGACAATTGCGCATAAATTGACATTACATCATCTCTGTTTAAAAGGCTCTATGATGCAAAGAGAGACCTGCAGTTCAATTATTGTCAAATTCTATAGCAAAAACTATTAGTTATGCTGGAGAAAATTGACTTAAACCAAGAGATAGTTACTAGAACACGAAATGCATATGGTACAGATTAAGATAAGCAGAGATTATCAGATAAGACATAAGATTAGGATGAAATGTCGGAAATGGTCAATTCAATGCGGGTTGGTAAACATAAAGGACTTATTCCATTTCAAAAAGGAATATTGTCTACTAATAGATCTCTGAAAGAATTACTTCCTTACCTACAAGTAAAATACAACGTTAACTATATTTTAACTTCAAGGTTGAATCAAGACGTTATAGAGAACTTTTTTCTCATATACGAGGAATGGGTGGTGCAAATGATCATCCTTAGACTTATGATCCGCCAATAGATTTTAAATATAGATTAAGGTGGTATATTTTAGGAAAACATTCGGCGGCGATCTTTACAGAATGTCGCAATGCTATTGAAACTAGAGAAATCTGGCGAAAGTAACAGCTTAATAGGAAGTCCTCAATTACCAAGCGATATTTCTGCGTCAGAAGATATTTGCTTGACACAAAAAATGCTGTCTAATTTGGTAGAAAAAACGGAAGGTTCGAAAGAATCTCAGTCTGAAGAGGACAAAATACTTCAAAATACATTTATAGAAGCTCACTACTTGGAGGAGAATCATATAATTGACGATGGCATTTTGAAAGTCGCAGACAATTATGAGGTGAAAGAAAAAATTCATCGGAACTCTTTGAAGTACGTTGTTGGTTGCATTTAAATGAAGAAGCTTTTTAACTTCAAGAAATAAATTTTAATACTTTAGTATAAAATATTCAATAAATATTTATTATGAATTTTCGGCAGGATTTATTTCTCAAAAATTGTAAATTAAACTAATATTGGAAAATGGGATTCAAAGTTCGAAGATATTTTGTAACACCTTAATTTAAAACAATTTTCTCTAAGAATTGACTAGTGTATGAAGGATTGACATACAAAATGAGAGATTATGGATACAACGGAACCATGACGAAACTAATCTTGTCGTATCTAAGCGATCGGAGGCTCAGGGTCCAGTTCTATGTAAACACGGAGCCCCAGAAGCTAGAGTACCACAGGGAGCGATCTGATCACCCCTTTTGTATAGCGTATATACAGCAGATGTTCCAAGAACACCCGGAACACTACTCAGCCTTTATGCAGATGCTGCTTATGACGTCACTACAATATTTGCAAAATACAGGAACCTGGATATAGCTGTAAGAAATCTACAGTTCAAGATAGACCCATTGAATAGCAAAACGAAGCTAAATAGCTAGGAGTCATAATAGACCAAGCCCTAACATTCACATCACAATTTAAGGTGACAGTCCAGAGCCATAATAAGGGGACTAGCATGAAGAAGCAAATTAGCTATGAAAACAAAATTAAGACTGATAAACAGCATCATACTACCAATATTTACATACACATCTCTCGCATGGGGATACACAAATCGTAGTCAAAAAGAAGATGCAAGACAACGCGTTCACCTTTTGGCGTCGCCGTGTATTTACTAATGTTGATTTTATGTTTCAGAGTCCTCAAAAAAAATCTACAGAAGACACAAAAAACGCAAGCCACAAAAACTCGTGTGCCGAATTGCGCTTAGCCTGGAGCGAGGACCCGGCGCCCGAGCAAGCAATACCGTTCGATGATAAGTCACATCAAAAGACAAAACAAGCTGTTGGAAAGACCGACTACTAGGCCAGTAAAGGAAAAAAGCGTGAAGAAATCTTATCCAGGTTTTTTGAAGATAGAATAGAATAGAAATATGCTATTGTCACTGAAAATTGTACAATTTTACATAAAATGTCAATATCACAAAATAAAAGATAATAAAATATACAATACATTGCAAAATTTAAAAAAAATTCAAATTGCATAACAAAACCTTACACAATAGTTTACGAATAAGTTGCTGCATGTGATACCCAAATATATATATATATATATATATATATATATATATATATATATATATATATATATATATATATATATATATATATATATATATATACTTTAGTTGCTTGTACCTAAACGTACTGTAATTTCTTAGTTATTCGTTAAGGAACTCTGACACTGAATAATATGGTCTTTCAGATAGAGATAGGCTTCAATTTACGGAACTTAAGGAAAGAAGTTGTAGATTTAAGTTGCAAAGGGAGATGGTTGTATAATTTTTTTGCCGAATATAATATAGATTTCCTTACAAACTCAGTGGACGGGATCGGTAAGGTAAATACACATCAAAGGTTAAATTTCTGGTGGGGTAGTCATGATTAGGTCTCGATGGAAAAACATATAGGTGTTTACGAATTAAGCAAACAGTTTCTAGATTATCTAAAGAGGGAAGAGTTAAAATCCCGTGATTTTTGAAGTAACTTCTGCGATATGTTATTCTACTTACGCCAAAAAGAAACCGTATTGTTCTTTTTTGTAATTTAAAAATAACATCAGATTGGGCAGCTGTACTGAAACCTTAAAAAGAAAGACCATATCGGAGATGAGACTCGAACAAAGAAAAATATGTAATTTTGAAAGATGCTAAATAGATTGCCTTCGAAACAGATCTTATTGCATAGCAGGCTGAGGCTAGTTTCTTACTTAACAAATCGATATGAAGGAACCATTTAAGGTTGCTGTCTATAAAAATGCTAAGAAATTTTACAGAATCAACGATACTGATCTGGTTGTTATTAAGAAGCAAGGGTTGAAGCGCTCCTTTTTAGGATAATGCTACTGTCTTATTCACGTTAAAAGATAGTAAATTAGAGTCGGAACAGGTTTTATTTTAAGTAGATCAGAAGTTATAATTGCATGAAGAGTTGCAATATTAGAGCTCCTCCAGGTAATACTGGGATATTATGATTATTAGATGATATAAGGAGAAGTAGAGGACCCAGTACTGAACCTTGTGGTACTCCACATACAATGCTTTTGTGACTAGAGTCAGTATCTCCAGCTTGGAGATATATTCAGTAACAAAGACGTTGGTGGTAGTAAATTTCTTGATCTACAGTTAGTAGTTAACACATATTATTGGCTGATATGCGGATACTTTTGGTAGTCCAGGGTTTGTGATGTTTTGACTTAATTGTAATTAAAGGAAATGCCTTAATGAAAATACAGACAAGCCTATCTAAAAAATCACTGAAATTTTAGTCCACGTCCACAGAGGGAAAGTGCCAACCAGAAGTCAAGCACAAATTTTGGAATTAACGAAAGTTCTGAGCGGAAAAAGTCCTAACTAAATGTTAGGTTTTCTAGGATTGTTTGTTAAGAGTGTTAAACTGAGTGTTAGCTGTAATTCTGCACCAAAATTTTAAAGCAAAACTAACATTTTACATTCTAAGTATTTATAACGTCAAATTTTATAATATAATACATGATCGGAGCAGTAACCACTTTCTGTCACTTGATGTTGCGTGGAGTAAATTTCCGACTTATTTCGAATGATTTAAATGATGACACACTGGTAAAGAACCACAGACTCAACTGTCTCAATTATCTCTATCAATTGTTTATATATTTTAATTTACAAACTTTTTTCACATTTCATACATTGTTCTCTAAAATGTATATAAGAAACATTTTATAGGCAAAAAATGATTTTGGCACTTTTTATGGTGGTTTAAAAAAAAAACAAATCAAAATCAGCTGTAGGTCTTCAAGAATTTGTCATCAGCTATCTCCCATATATTTATATCTTTTAAAGCATTCAAAAACATGTGTAAGATTTTTTCGCAAATTGACTGGGGTATAACTCTTATTATTGTAGTATGGTACATATGAGGTAATTTAGCTGGACATTATTATGATTAAGGTTAATATTATTTACCATAACAAAATTTTCCATAAAAATATTTGTTTTTTATAGTTTTCTCACAACGTAATCTCAACACGGCGTTCAATGACGGCTGTTTTGTTTATTGAACGGTTTCGTTAATATAAGCATTAAATGTTTTTGACAACTGATTTTCGAAGGCCTTGACAAAATTCGCACTGGATGAATTTTAAACACTATTAAATTGAGTTTACTTCAAATATTTATCAACTGCACGAATTATTTTTATTTCCAATATAAACCACATATTTATAACCGCAATTGCACAGAAAAGTTGACATAAAGTTGAAAAGTTTAATAATTATTGGAAATACCAATCATTATAAAACAAATATTCCAATCAAGTCATTTTAGTTCAATCAACAAGCAATTTAAAACTCCGGGATTTATTTGATATAATTGTATGATGAAATTGTATGTGACCTACACATAAGATATTTTGTGGTATTTCGTAATCAACAAGAGATTAATTACGTGTAAATCCAAGGAAAATACGAAAACGCGAATGAAAAATTATTTATGACATAAAAAATATGTTTTTATTCATTTGATTACCAAATAGCCATTTCTAACGTTAAAAAACATATTCTTTTGCTCTAAAAATCTGTAATACGTTTGATTACCATATTTGTATCGATTATTGACCAATTTTTGTTTGCTTCGCGATTTGTTAATCCACTATCAATTGTCCTTCTATAATATTATGTTCATTGAATGACCTTCTTTGATTACTACTTTATTAAAAATATACTAAAATCGAAAAAAAAAACGAAAACGTAAAAACAAAAAATAAATAAAGAAAATGCATTTAATGACACTGCGGAAAAGGCTTTTAAATATAATGGGGTGCTGCATAATTAAAAATTAATAGATATTTCTAGTCTCATTACGATAAACCAAAACGTAGACTTTTAATATACTTTAATAATACATAGTTTATAGCTGATTTTTAACGAGGTCGACAATTAAAGACAAGTAGATACTATAAAGTAATATATCACTTAAAAACATTTTATTATTGTTACTATTTACACACGCTACTAAAAAAGGTAAAGAAATTATAACTGTACTAAATTTTGCAAAATAAATTCAAGGAAACATTGTTTTCACAAATCGACATATTCCTAAATTCTTATAAATACAAAATATCTTTTCAGAATAAATAAAATCAAATCAATTACATACCTCTGCTCCAAGATCTGCGAGGGTTTCAATTAATACTGCTGTTTGTACAGTCATGTGAAGACATCCAGCTATTTTGGCTCCCTTTAAAATTTTGTTGTCCTTATATTTCCTACGTAAACTCATCAAGCCCGGCATTTCATTTTCGGCCAAAGTGATTTCTTTGCGGCCCCATTCGGCCAAACTCATGTCGGCTAGAAAAAACGAAGAAATAATAACACAAAGAATATATGTGTGTGTTAAATACTGACAACACGAGTAAAGCATTGTTTTTTTTTTTGGTAGTTTTAAATTTTAATTTTGAAAAAAAACTAACCTCAAAATTCACGTGTTCACATTAAAATATATACTTACCAACTTTATAAGCTTGTTTAGCCATGGTAAATTATTTCTAAAGGACTGCTAAACTTTACTTAACTTGTTCCTAAATGTCTTCACAAAAACTGAAAACAACAAGACAATCCTCGCTCACCGCGTACCCAACAGAAAAGAGATTCAAAAACTTACAACTTGGAGAGGGGAGGGAAGAGGTAAATTCGGATAAATTCTATTGTCGTCAGCTGCCATTATCACTTACAATGTTGCCAGATCCCGATTTAAAAGTTAAATGAACACACAAATAATATGTTTACAAGATCAGTTTTATCATATATTTACGTTAGAACATATTTGAATTATAAATGTTAATAAGATAATGTGTCTTTATTTGTATCATTTATTTTGTTTAGAAATATTTTTCTTAGAACTCTTTCTATGATAATAAAAAAAATTGGGGCGTAGACAATGGCAACGTTCAGGTATCCTATTCAATGACTTTGACATTAAAATGTCATTCAAAGGGTTGTCTAAATGAAAATAAAAAACATATGATTGCTCAGACAGTGGAGTAATTGGTTTATTTATATTTAGTATTTTGAATTAATGGAACACATCTATTAACACTAATCAAAACAGATACGTAATGCTGTTATAATGAGCTTTATAATTAATGCCTTTAAAAATTTCTTACATACCATGTTACAATTATTATCTTTTGGTAAAAAAACTATAACAAATAGTTTGAGTGTATATGTAAAAACTATTGGTGGCAATACTTTAACTGTAGACCTAGATCCTACGTGGGATATTAAAAATGTTAAGGAAATAGTGGCGCCCCAACTTGGATTAGAACCAGATGAAGTAAAGATAATTTTTGCTGGAAAGGAATTGGGAGATGAAATTAAAATTGAGGTACATTTTATACATAGTTCCATATTTTCTTTACCCTTTCGGTAAATTTCGAATGTAAAGTTACAAAAATACAGTGATAGTTCTTTTAGGAATGTGATTTAGGCCAGAAAAGTATTCTCCATGCTGTAAAAGTTAGGGGGAAAAGGAATAAGATTCTTCAACCTACAAATAGTAGTGTAATAGAGGAAAATGAGGACCCAAGTAGCAAGCCGTTGAGTGAGGTTTTAGATAATAGTATGTTTTCTCATGAAGACAGCCATTCTTTTAATAGTACATCTGAAAGGCAGAGAACTCAATCAGAAAGCGGTGAGGATACTGTTGTAGTTGTGGTCCTTGAATATCTGTTAAATTCTTAAATATTTTTGTATTACAGGTTTAAGTAAGTCAAAGGTACATTTCTATGTATTCTGTCCAACATGTAAGGCAATGAAGTCAGGAAAAATAAGAGTAAGGTGCCATTTTTGTAAAAGTGGAGCATTCACTGTACATGCCGATCCACAAAACTGGAATGATGTTCTAAAACCCAAACAAATTACAGGAACGTGCGAAAATAGTCCAGAATTGTGTTCTGATGTGAGTATATGTAACTATAACCTATTTTCCTTTAAGAAACAATTGTTTTTAGCTAGTATTGTGTTCCTAATCAAATTTAAACTAAAGAATAAATTTTATTTACTTAGATATTAAAAAATGTAGAACCTACCTTTGCTGAGTTTTACTTCAAGTGTTCTGAACATACATCCTTGGGGGAACAAGATGGAGCAGTGCCGCTAGATCTGATAAGGCCAAATTTAAGGGATATTCCCTGTTTAGCTTGTGCTGATGTTAGGTAAGACTTTTTTTATATACTTATCTACCTAAAAACTTAACATAACTATTACATTTCACTAATTTTTAGTAAGTTATAAGTATAAAAATTTTCAATAGATAAATGTGATATGTACGTATTTATCCAGAAGTGAGAAGAGTACTTGTCTTTTCTATCTTTATGTCGGTATCTGCCTTTTGTGAGTATTATATCATAAGTATTTTTCTTTTTCTTTTCCTTCTCGAAAAATATTATTTTTCATCATATATCTTGGCCTTAAAGCATTCAAACCTTTTTTGTTACAGTATCATTGTTCATTCCTCTTGTTTTTCTTATGATTTTGTTATAGCATGTATTATTTGTTATTCTTATGGTGGTAAATTTTTTATTAGAGGACTAATGAAAGATTTTCCAGACATAGTTATAAAAAAATTACAAAACATGAAAATATATAGAATACAAGTAGTATGTTCACTCAGCTTGGAAATATTTTAAAATTGTCATTGCCAGAAACACAAAAATTCCTAGTTAATAGTTGAAATAAACCTTGAAATGGCATAGAGTCTAAACAAGTTTTCATAACTGGTTCTGACTCAGCTGAAATTAACTTATCCCCAAAACTCATTCTTCCCTTATCAGTCTTTCCTTATTATATTTTCTTGTTGTGATATTTGCACCATGTATGTAATATTAAGAATATGTGTAGTATCTAGGTTTTAATAATTTTTTCTATTCTACCCAATTTAACAAATTATTTTTGATTACATAAAAGTTTAGTTGACTTTCATCTAATATAGAACAACACTGAAGATCAAGTCCTGATGATAGAGAGGTGATACAGTGGATCTGCCTTAGGAGGTCTAAGTGTAAGAAGGGCTCGCAAATGGGGCCCTGCCCTGATCAACCATAACCAAGAAATCAAAATGTCAAAACAAATGTAGAACGTAATTTTCTTTGCAATTAATTTCTTATAAATACAATATTGAACTAAACTGAGTTTGATAACAATATTTATTTCTCGAAGTATGTTTAATATCTTTTTTTTAGGATGTTTTTAAAACTTTTTTATATAATCAGACTTTTTTATGTTCCAGCGATCCCGTTCTTGTCTTTCCTTGTCAAGAAAAACATGTTACCTGCCTGGACTGTTTTCGCCAATACTGTGTGACCAGATTAATGGAAAGACAGTTCTGGCAACATCCAGAGCTGGGATACACGTTAGCTTGTCCAGCGGGTTGCCCAGATTCGTTTATAAAAGAAGTCCACCATTTTAGACTGCTTACAGATGCTCAAGTAAGTTAAAAATAGTTATTTTTCACGTAGTATAAGCAGTAGAATTCTATAATGTTTAATTGTATTCCAGTATGCGCAATATCAACGTTTCGGAACCGAAGAATTCGTCCTCAGATCCGGGGGAGTACTGTGCCCCCAACCGGGTTGTGGAATGGGAATTTTAGTCGATTCCGATTGTAATAAAGTGGCTTGTATAAACGGTTGTGGGGTAAGTTATTTTATTTTTTTGACTTGCTTATTTCTACTCGATTTTTATGTTGTAGTACGTATTTTGTCGGTTGTGTTTACAAGGCTATCATATCGGCGAGTGTCGACCGTCCGATATGGACAGTTCCGCAGATGGCGAAGGATGTTTGTATAGCGTAGATCCAAGTCGAGCATCGGACGCAAGATGGGACGAAGCTTCGAGAGTTACTATTAAAGTTTCAACGAAACCTTGTCCTAAGTGTAGGACACCAACTGAAAGAGATGGTGAGTATAGACAACCAAGTAAAAATAGCAAAACTAAATCATTAAAACCATTTTATTTTTTTTATCCTGTAATATTTTGATAAACTTTCTGTAAGGCACATTGACTATTTACTTATTAAGTTATCTGTAATGTGGGTTGCCTGACAAACTTAATGTGGCATCTGATTAAAATATCTAAACAGTTCTATCAGTGGAAGCATAGTTATAATTTCTTTCAGCGCTGAGGGCATGACTTACGCACGCATAAGTGTCATATTCCCATAGCAATGAACATAGACGCATATAAAAACACATTTTAACGTAATTTTTTCGTACATGCTGTGCGGTAAAATTTTACTTCTATTCTCACAACAACAAGGAGCACCTTGTGATCCCCGTTCACCATCGCACTATCATTGGACCACAACTCTGCTTCTGAAATATGAAAGAGTTTCAGGCTGAGATGATTAACCTTAAATTTTTGAATTTTATAAAATTAAAGATCAAATCCTACTAATGCACCATTTTTTTTTTGTAAAAAATAAAATATTATTAACTTTTAATACTTTTTCATAACTGAATCTTTTTAGAACTACATATAAACAATATTGTGATTCAAATTTTTAATTCAAATGTGTAGAAATCTACAAATAATATATAATAAAGTTTATGCAGTCGCCATTTACAGGAGTATTTTAAAGTATACTAACCGTGACAATTTGTCCCATTTGAAATGTGCTTCTACAGATTGAACGAATTTAAAACGGAACATACAATTTAATATATATCTGTTTGAACTGCATTTGAAATAGTGGACCAATATAAAACTTGGACAAAAATAAATCCATACCCGGTGATAGACACTGTATAAAATATCGTTCAACTATCTGTCTCCTTTAAAGGAAAGAGGAGCTTGCCTAATAGTCGGAGAGATAGAGCCGAAATTTTGAACTGATCAGTAATAAGACATTTCTCTATTGGAATATATTCATTGTAACTGGGTTAAGACTTTGCCTTACAGGCGGACGCCCCTCGTGGTACAGGGGGTGGCTATACAGGGATGAAGTTGTCATTTTTTTCGGAAAAATTAACGATCGATAATATGGCTGAAAATTTGCCCAGAGTAAGATCTTGGTATAACTAGACGAAATCCCAAAGGCCGGACGCGAGAGTGGATACATAAGGGGTGGCGGACAGGGGTGAAATTGCAATTTTTTGGGGAAAAATTAACGATAAGTAATATGTCCGCCATTTTCATGGCTCATTATTTAGCCCCTAAAAACTCTAAATCGAAAAGAGCGGACAGCTGGGTTGTTACAGGGAGCCTTAAAACGGGATCAAATGTACCACTTGCCTGCGCATTTTAGGTCTCGGTAACAATTTTCAAACTGATTTTATTATGATATTTTTATACCGATTGATTTGAAAATTTGTATGCTCACTTCTGTTACTATTCTGAAAAGTGTTTTCCTCAAAATTTTCCAAAAAAATTTCCGTAAATGAAAATTTTCGTAATTTTTTGAGGTAAAATCTAATTTGTAGAATTCTTTCGATTTTCTGTCAGTTATACCATGATTTTTTTCCAAAAATTTTCAAACGATTTTTCCGATAAGAAAAAAAAAATTAGAAAAACTTTTCTAAAACATTTGATAAAACTCTACGTCATCGTCTGAATCTTTTATAGAATATTTTGTAGTTTTAAAATGATATTATGATAATGTTTTTTTTTTCAAACTAAAGTCATATTTACTTTACAAATCACATTTTTTTCTTAAATATACCTCTGGGCAAATTTTCAGCCATATTATCGATCGTTAATTTTTCCGAAAAAAATGACAACTTCATCCCTGTATAGCCACCCCCTGTACCACAAGGGGCGTCCGCCTGTAAGGCAAAGTCTTAACCCAGTTACAATGAATATTATATTCCAATAGAGAAATGTCATATTACTGATCAGTTCAAAATTTCGGCTCTATCTCTTGGACTATAAGGAAGCGATAAGTGGTTTCACAGCATAATAACTGCTTGTGTAGTCTAGTTTTTTCAGTGATTCTAGGCAACCTATTTGGGTGGAGTTTTGACTTGTTCTTGAAAGAATTCAGAATCCAGCAGCCCGCTGAAGTATTGGATTTTTATAATATAATTATTTGACAACCTTTTGTTGGCCAACCACCTAGAGCGGAGTTGAGCCGAAATACATTGATTTCGTATGTTCCGTTTTAAATTCGTTCAATCTGTATATGCTTATAAGCTTATATATTCGTAGCCCATAGTCAGGGAGCTTGCTACAATATTAATATATATTTGTTTTCATATCATAGTCAAATCATATTTTCTTCGGTTGCATTGACCTAATTAATTTTATATTTTGATACATTATGTATTTGTGCTAGATAATCTGTCAAACACCTTAATATTGGTCTATTTTGAGAGATTTCCTAATTGCTGCTTAAATATGGTCGGTAAAAAGCGCGAAATTATTTTTATAAAGATAATTTTCCTTGTGACGCATATGTAGTCTGAATATTTCTTTGCTGGTATAGTATTTAATTAATGTATTATTTTTCCAGGCGGCTGTATGCACATGGTATGTACTAGAGCAGGTTGTGAGTTCCATTGGTGTTGGGTGTGCCAAACTGCGTGGACCAGAGATTGTATGGGCAGCCATTGGTTTGGTTAAGGCATCGAAAAATCTGTGATATTAAGAAAATGTAAAAAAATGTGTGTTGTTTTGATTGTTCAGTTGGGTTTCATTTAATAAACATTGTTTGGTTACTATTTTGCTTTGTTTTAATCCTCAGACCTTGAAATGTGGCTGAGCGTCATAAAGAAAGAGACAACAGGAAAATACAAAAGAAGAATTTTCAGATCTAATAAAGAATACTTGCCCGGGAAGAGGTAAGTGCATACCCTAAATGACGTAGATATGATCAATAGAAAAAATAGCATACGCAAACTGTTATCGTCGTGACTCCAAGCCTCTGTAGGTAATTTAACATAATATTTTTAATGAAAAATTACAAAACATATTCCAGTGTATATTTATATTAGATATTTTTCTTCGTTGCGTGAATCCTTCTAGAATTTATATTTTTTTCTCACTGTATATCATAAAAATTTCATAAGTTCCTATTAAACAATTATAGCAATTGCATTTTAGAATTTCGAACGAGAAGACATACTCTAAATGTTTATTTACACAGCCAAATTGTATCGGCTAAAAGCAATGGATGTCTTTCTTTTTAATTCGTTTTTCCCTGTTAATCGTCCCAAGTAATTTTGAAATTATAACGGAATTTTCAATGAATACACGCCAGATATTGGCAGATCTTTTTTACACGGCAAAAAAATCTCAGAGTAGTACCCCGGCGTATGTGAGGAAGCTTGTTACTGGTTATTTAAATAACTTTATGTCGCCTGTATTTGTTGAACAACCTTGTGTTACTACATTATTTGCCTTATAAACTGTTCTATCTGCTCAGAATTTATTAACGGGTCCCCTATCGCAAAAAATGCTTTTTTCCAAAAAAAAAATTCTTAAGTGACCCTTTCTTTTAAAAAATCTAAAAAAAAGTATTTATATACATTTAAATGTGAGAAAACAATCTGATTTTTTTGATCAAAATTTGATCAGGTTAATTTGGGTTACGTAAATTTAGGTTATGTAGGTAATTCTTGGCAAACTTCTAAGTAATTATTTTCGTGAATTTTTTTTTCCTTTTTTCTGAATTGTTTAGATTTGCCATTTTCTCTCAGGAAAACTTAAAAAAAAATTTCGTGTTTTTCTCCATGTTTTTAGCACAAATTCAACTGCATGTCAACAAATAACGATTTTTGATATATTTTTTTGTTATTTATAGACCATGCACAAAATACTACAAAACCCACTTTTTTTGATATTTTTTCCCATGTTTTTAGCACATTACCTGAATTGTGTGTGAATGAAGAACGATTTTTTTTCTATTTTTTTTTTCGTTTGTCTAATAACAATGCCATGTTATTTATTTTCCGACTGAAACATATTCTATATTCGAAAAAACTGTATTTTTCGTTGATTTTTTTTCATATTTTAAACGCAGAGTCTCATTTAAATGTGACAAATAACGATTTTTGCTCCCCCTACCTTCGAGATCGAAACAGATCAGAATGGAGAAGAATCCTGGAACAGGCCAAGACCCAAAAAGCGTTGTCGAGCCAGTGATGATGATGATGACCTTTATTCGAGTGGTGATTATCATTGAAATATTATCATTCATGGATTAAATTAATAAAATAATTATATTTAATTTCATAAGAGACTTTTTTTTTCAATTTTTCTTAATAATACCGAAATTTTATAAAACTACAAAAAGTTTAACAGTCTCTTTGTTATCTGGATCATTACGTAAATTACTTGCAGATATATCCAAATTTTGCGTTTTATCAGAGTTAAGTTTTAGTTTGTTTGCAGCAAACCATGTGCTAGATTTAGTAGAAACTTCCTCATAAGACATTTTTAAATCATCATTATCTTTTCCTGATATAACGTATGTCGTATCGTCTGCGAATTGTATGGATTTGTTCGGAGATATGAATTTAGGCAAATCGTTGACATAAATAATAAACAAAAGAGGTCCTAAGACTGAACGGTGTGGGACCCCATGTTTTACGGATAGAAAATCGGAAAAACCACGTTTAGACACTACCGTCTGCTGTCTGTCAGATAGATAGGAAATTATAAGCTTAAGAGGAATACCTCGGATTCCATAGTAGTTTAATTTGTGGAGCAAAATGTCGTGTGAAACGTAATCAAAAGCCTTCGACAAGTCGCAAAGAGAAATTCTATGCGATTGCCGCGTTCAAGCCCTTCAATTACTTCGCTCGAGAGTTCGATTACATTCGTAGGAGAACGATCACTTCTGAATCCGTATTATGAGGTGTTAAATATTTATTTTACTCAAAATAGGAATAAAATTGTTGTTTGATAACCTTTTTAATCACTTTCCCAAAAGTAAAAACAATGATTATGGGTCTGTAACTGTCAGTTTTTGAGGAATCACCTTTTTTGTATATAGGTAGTACTTTTGGGTATTTTACTACTTCCCGAAATACTCTAGTTGATAGAATTAAATTAATTAGATGAGTGAAAGGTGTTAAAACTATTTGGTAAGTTTCTTTCAAAAATTTTGCCATTAATTTCATGAACTTCCCTACAATTAGAACTACTAAGAGTTTTTATTATTCGAGATACCTCTTCTTCCACAACGGGACGAAAAAAGAACTGCTCAGATAAGCATAATTTCCATAGTTGAAGAGGACATTAACATTAATAGTGGGAAGAGATATACTTATATTCTCTGCAATTGTAGTAAAAAATTGATTTATTTCGTCTGAAGATAGATCAGGTTCGACCGAACTGAGTCTTGTGTTGTTTCTTTTCGAAATTTACTATTTTCCAATAGTCTTTAGGTTTATTTTTGGAATTAGTAATAAAATTACAGTAAGCCGACTGTTTAGCCATTTGTAATTACCGATGAAATTCAAATTTTTGTTGTTTATATACTTTGAACAAATCGGGATCCTTAGTGGCATCTGCAATTTGTTTAATAAGAGAAGGATTAGATCTGTAAGACCTTAATTGATTATAAACCATTGCACGGGTGTTTTTTCAGCAGTTTGTCGTACTTTTGTTAGTGGAAAATTCTTTAATATTAATATTAAATAATTAGTTAATATTAAGTTGTTATAAATTTCGGTAAAAAAGACTGTCAAAAAATCAGAATCATTATTAATGTCATAGAAAAAGTACATCTTTGTACTAGCTAGCGCACTTTTAAGCTCCTGTAAACCAGAAGAAGTAATAAACCATTGAAATGCTTGATTAGCGTCAACAACTTTAGGCTCAAAGTCAATAAATAGAAATTGAGGTTGATGGTCAGAAAAACAAGGTTCAAATACGCCCACTCTGTAGATATTTTCAGAAAAAATTGTCATAATGTTGTCGATGTAACTACTGGACTGGGATGTGATTCTAATATAATCGTTTATAGTTACTTTTAGTCGAAAAGATGTTAATAGATATTGAATATCAAAAGAAGGGTCAGATTCAATTTTAAAATTTATATTAAAATCACCAAGTATGATCAATTTGTCTGCTTTACTAAGCAAGGTCGTTATGACATTCTCAAAATTCACCAAAAACAAGACAGTAGGGTACTGTCAAATTAACAACGGAGGATATTTTGAATATTTGATTAGGTAGACATTAATTTAGCAATGAAGTAAACTTTTAACTAAGTATTGTGTTAGGATTTAGTTGTATATAGTTTGAAGTAAAAAATTTATTGAGATAATTTTTCCAGACTTTTGGTCCTCCCTGTATATCTTACACCTTTCGTTTGTACCTATATACCTTTTCAATGTATGCTCTTAAATTCTTCCATACATTATTTGTACTTAGTTTCTACTGTTATTAATAGAAAGTAATTGAATCATGGACAAATAAAAGGAAAATGATTATTATCATAAAACGAGATTTTTCGTGTTAAAAACATTACGAATTAAATAAAAATTGTAGTATATTATTTTTAATTTGAACCAAAAATAGACCCAAATAGATTCAATACAAACACAAATTATATTTTTCTTCCGTCCGCATCAAATTACCTTGTCTCATCTCTTTGTTCCTCTCTAATTGTTCGATATCTTTCTTCAGAGGTTCTTTAACCTCAGAAACAACATCGTGATCATTGAAATACACTACAAATACTTCATTGGTAAACACTACAGATTTACTATTTTTCGGAAAATATTTGTATTTATACACACACTCTTCCTCGACAGTTTCAGTGTCTTCTACGGTTTCTTTAACTTCTTGTTTTGCCAAACAAGATTTACCCTCCATGGGCACGTAGAAAGGTGCTTGTTTAGGCAGTTCTGTGACATTTTTGCTCCGTTTCTTTGTTCTTCCCAAATCTTTACGAAGTTTTTGCCCTCTTTTACCGAAAGGATCCCATACTAGGTGTTTGCTAGATTTCGAAGTACCTGGAGATGATTTCGGCGATAGCGGGGAGTTTCTTGAAGTAGAGGTGGATGCCGCTGATAAAGAACGATATTTTCCACCTTCGTTTACTGTTTTATCGCACAACAGATTCTCCAAACTTCCCCTAGCACGTGACAGATTTGAATCTGCTATATTTACCACGGGTTCACTATCATCTTCACCATATTCCTGCTTTCTTATTGCTGCATCCATTCCTGTCGTTCCATTTATATATTTATCCCTGTTACTCCAAGATCTGACTTTGCTGACGATTTTATTTTTGATACTTTTGGTGGTTTTTAATTTGTTCTCCGATTGGGTGCTTTTAAATTTCGTTAACTGTTTCTCTTCTATTTTAATAGGCTTTACTATAAGACTATGTGAACCTAAATCTGAAGGCACACTGGATGGAGTGTTGGACATTTTAAAATAATTTTGAAAAGTGTCACAAAAGCTAATTGTCAAAAGTTGGATATGTTTAAAATGGGCTTGGTATATCACGACAGTTCTGGCATATACGTCATATATGTGGACACGTAATTATAGTACATGTCATGAACTTGCGACTATTTTGGGTTAGGGATGAAAGCTTTCACTTAAAAGGCCTGCTGTACTGAGAAAGTTAATAAGAAATTTACTCAGTTTTTTAAGCAATGTCGAAGATAAGCAAAAATACTTATTTTGAAGAATATTGTGCATTCATTTAGAGAAATATAGAAATATTTTAGAACTAAAATACACCAATTAATGAAAGAAGCCTGGGAACAAGAAATAATGCCAAAAGAATGGAGTGGCTGTATTATCGTGCCAATACATAAAAAAGGCAGAAAGGATACATGTGGCAACTACAGGGGAATCTCACTAATCGGTTACTACATATAAGATATTAGCTTCAGTTGTACTAAAACGATTACTGCCATATACAGAGGAAATTATTGGCGATTACCAATGCGGCTTTAGGCCTGGAAGATCAACAATCGACCAAATATTTACTATCAGACAAATGCTAGAAAAGTATTGGGAATATAATAAAGAAGTACACCAGATCTTCATAGATTTCAAGCAAGCATATGATTCCATAGATCGCTTAAAACTGTGGAGTGCAATGATGAAGTTAGGCGTACCAAAGAAGCTGACCATGATTGCGCGAATGTGTGTCAACAATTCCTTTGCACAAATTAGAATAGGAGGCAAAACTTCAAAGGCTTTCGGCATAAGCACCGGACTCAGACAGGGAGACCCGCTGTCCCCATTACTATTTAATCTAGCATTGGAATATGCAATGCGAAAAATCTATACCAGAGTCAAACCAGACATAACTGCCAGAGGAGCAAAGATTATTCTCGCATTTGCAGATGATGTAGATGCAGTAGCACAGACAACACTGGAAGTTAAGGATATAGTATCGAACTTTGAAGAAGCAACACTAAGCGTAGGCCTGAAAATAAACGAAGAAAAAACTAAATACATGGTCGTATCAAAAAAAGAACGACAGCGAATAAGACAAAACATTACCATAAACGATCATAATTTTGAGGTGGTCAAAGAATTCAAATACCTAGGAGCAACAATTACCAGTGAAAACACAGGAAAACGGGAGGTTGAAATACGAATACTGGCGGGGGATTAAATCACTCTTTGCCATTCAACATCTAATGAGGTCAAAACTTCTCTCAAGGCGTGCCAAAATCCAAATGTACAAAACCATAATACGACCAGTGACATATGGAAGTGAAACATGGACATTGAGAAAGAAAGAAATCAATAAGCTATTAGTATGGGAACGCAAAATCCTGCGAATTATATATGGTCCTTGCAGGGACAGCGTGACAAATGAATGGAGGAGCAGATACAACAATGAAATAGAGACTCTCTTCGGGAAAGGAAACATCGTAAGATACATAAAAGCCAATAGATTAAGATGGGCAGGCCACGTGGTACGGAGTGATGACGACAGACTGATTAGCAATGTGTTTTGGGAAAGACCAGATGGTAGAAGATCGACAGAAAGGCCTAGAAAAAGATGGAAAGACGCAGTCAGGGAAGACCTGGAGAAGATGGAAGTAAGGCCATGGGAAATAATAGCACAGGATCGGAATCAATGGAAGGCAATAGTAAACGCGGCAAAAACTCACGAAGAGTTGTAAAAGCCAATGATGATGATGATGATTTAGAGAAATATACAATTATTAGTAAAAAAATAGAACAATATTACAAATTTATTGTATCCAAATTATAGTTGTAAGTATTTACTGATAAAATAATGTATCTGAATATATACGATCGATGGAGTTACGATTAATAGCACCCTGCATTCGAAAAGCTACCCACGCGGCGAACAAAGATGGACTACTCCAGATAGTTTTCGAAATAATGTACTTACTACATACCGGAGGACTATTATTAGAAGTTAGTTGATTAGAGAATATCGTACTATAAACTTTAAATAAATATGCAGTTTATATAAATTAGAACCGCTTGTTTTATTATTGTTAAACATGTTACAATAATAACAATAACACTTAAAATGTTTCTTAATGAGAAAATAGAAACATATTACCTTACAGTGCAACAAAAATTAGATCCACAATTTTTTCCCAAATTGCCTGAGGAGAAGTATTCAATGCTTCGTGTCATATTTCCAAAACGGCTGCGTCAGTGTAAATATTACCTCCAATGTAGTTACAAAGAATATAGACGCTTAGAATATAGAAGCGTCTATATTCTTTGGTAGTTAACAAGAAAAAAGAGGAATAAGAAGCAGAGAAGAACTATACAAGCCAACAGTTATAACAATCAAACTTATTGTCACTTATTGTGCAATATTAAACAAACCAATAAATTGTTTATAGAAACGTCAACTTGGCATTTCTATGTAGTTTAAAAAATACTGCATGGCAGGTAATTTACTTAATTGCTGTATTAAACAAGGTAATTTTTATTTAAATTTGTTTATCATTTTATATCGTTTATATAAATTTAAATATTTATAGATTTGAATAATATGATTAATTAATAAATTTATTATCTTAAAAGGACCTTCTAATTTGAAGTTTTTTTAGTAGTTCTTTGTAGGCATCTTCATTTAATATATTTTGGGAGAAAACAAAATATTGACAGACTTATAAAAGCCCGGCTTATGTCCTTTCTCGTTCAAAACAACATTTTATCACAGTCAGTTCGGCTTTTTATCTAATAAATGTACCAGCGCTGCTATGTTTTCTGTACTACATAAGGTCTATCAAGCTCTAAACAATAATCTTTACACTGCCACTGTTTTTTGTGACTATGCCAAAGCTTTTGATTGTATAAATCACGACATTTTGATAAAAAAACTAAATTTCTACGGAATTCTAGGTATTTCTTTGAATTGGTTCCGATCTTACTTGAGGAATAGGAAACAACTAGTTAGAGCAAATGAACCCGACTCTAGTCATAAAAGCATTGTATGTGGAGTATCACAAGATTCAGTATTGGGTCCTCTACTTTTCCTTATCTTTATAAATGACATCACTAACTTAAAAATCGATGAAAAAAATTTTGTTTTTGCTGATGATACCAGTATCACCTGGAGGAACTCTAATATTGCAACTCTTCATGCAACTATAACTTCTGATCTACTTAAAATAAAAACCTGGTCCGACTTTAACGGGACTTTAACTCTTACCTCTTTATATATTTTAGAAACTGTTTGCTTAATTCATAAACATCTACATGTTTTCCAGCAAGACCGAATCATGACTACTCCGCCAGAAATTCAACCTTTGATGTGTATCCCGTCCATAGTAAAGAAATCTATATTATATTCAACAAAAAATTATGCAACTATCTCCCTTTGCAACTTAAATCTACACCTTCTTTCCTTAAGTTCCGTAAATTGACAAAAGGCTATCTATCTGAAAGACCATATTATTCAGTGGAAGAGTGTCTTAACGAATAACTAAGAAATTACTGTACATTTATATAGAGTAACTAAAGTATTTTTTATATATATGTATTTGTGTATCACATGCAGCACTTAATGGTTATTTTTCTGACTTTTTGTAAGCTTTGTCCATAAAATTTTCAGTGACAATAAAGCGTATTTCTATTCTATTCTATTCTATAATACTTAATTTTTCTAGAAATTTTTTATTAAAAATAAAATAAAAGATTAGAAATTTTTTTGTTGTGTCGAAGAATCATCTCGGCCTAATATGTATTTGTGTATATTTCTAGAAAATGTGGACATTCCGTATAACCAAACGATGTGCCTCGTCCCTAAAATCCCGCGGCCACCAAACGCTTTTATGATATACGCGACAGAAAATCGGAAGTTATTGTCCCACAAATATCCAGCGGATTCCAACAAGATTATTAGCAAGAAGTTGGGAAGCAATTGGAAGGGTCTGACTACGGATGAGAAGAACAAATATTTTGAGAAGGCTCGCATCGTCGCCACCGAACACAAGGAAAAGTATCCCGGTAAGTGTTTTAGCAAAATATTATTATTTCTATATTTTTTATGTAAATAAATAAACAAATTTAAGTTTTTAAAAGTCGCTAAATCATTCATTATCTTTGAATATTTCTAAGCATTACTAATGCCTTGTTAAAATGTATAATTTCAAAAAGGTCAGCAATAAAAAATACAAACAAGAGATAATAATTTCCAAATAGACAAATTTGGATCATTATTAGGCATATATTGTTTTACCGTCCGGCTTTAGCATATTGAGAAGTCTATTCTAAGATTATCCCAGTAAAAGAGGGACTAAGGGTCAATTCAAAAATCGTGTACCGTATCTGTTACGATGATGATATAACACTTGTAGCAGATTCTGATGTATCTACAATCTTTAATCAGTAAAATTAGTGGATAATGTGAATTTATGGATACATCGTGGAATTTATGGAAATCAGTTGGAAGTAGTTGAGCAGTTTAAGTACTTAGGATAGTAGATTGACGATTAAGGCCAATCTGCCTAGTTGATGCGGAATGACAAAATTTAATTAAGAGGAAGTTGGAAAATGCAAAATCAAGAGATTAGGAAATTGTATAAAATAGACAGCATTAGAATCAATTGAACTCTTTAATATTGCAAATGATAGAGACAGAATTGCAATGGTGATCGCCTAGTTCAAATGAAGGATTATGGCAACAAAAAAAGAAAAAGATGCGAATACAAATATCTTACGTAATATGATTTTTTAGTATAGCGAATATCTTGGAATTTGTTTACATGTTTCTTTGTAAAGGTATTTTGATATATTGGTTTTGAAATATTACAAGCGACTGAGGCTGCATGTAAATATGCGGCGGTGATGTAGCGATGGTTCTCCTAAAAGGACATACATGCTGAGCACAAGGACCTGCAAATGATTAATCTAAGACGTTTTGATTTCAAAACAGATTGATTAGCAGATCTAGCTTAGAACGTATTAAAGATTTATACAGAAGAAGTAGAGTGGACTGGTCTGAGCCCCAGTTTTTGTTACAGAGAAATTAATAAATTTATTCTTTTATTAAAAGAAAGGATGAGTTGTGAGATGTGATCTTTTTATGTTAGCTTTGAATAAAAGAATAAACCTTAAACATTATCAATCATTAAGGACAATTGGTGGTAATTTAAAACGAAAGGTGGTAATCAATCATTTAATATTAATAATATATTAAACAATTGGAGTATTGGAGTATATATAATTGGAGTATATATAATAATTTACTTTAATCTTGTAAAATGGCCCACTAGGGTCACGGGTACCAGCATTACGACGATTGTTAATGTTTTTGTAAATTTTTCAACCTCTTGTATTACTAGTGTAAACGACAATAATATATCCGACCATCGAACAATACTGATTGAGTTTGAAAGCAAGGTTCTGGAAGACCAAAAATATTTACCGCTCATGACGATCGTACGCTTTTGGAGAGATTAGAATAGAATGCTTTTAAAGATGCAAAAACTGCAAGAATTATGTCACAGTTTCCGGGAAGAAAGACAACAACTTGGCGCAGAATTAAAGCATCGCGTCTTAGGTACCGAACTGCAGCAAAAAAACAAGCTTTTACACCACAACAGAAGCAATCAAGACTTATATTTGCTTTAAACCATCAGCTACAAAATCAAGATTTTTCTGACGGTAATATTTAATCTTATAAAAAGGGCAGAATTGGGGTGTATAGACCGGATAATAGATTTAATCCTCTCTACGTTGATAGATATCGAGCCGCTGGTCATTTTAGCGCCAATGTATGAGGATTGATTTCATCTAGAGGAATCGGAAGGGTATGGCGTATTGATGTCAGGTTTGTTGGGCAGACTTATCTGAATATTCTAGAAAACATCATGTTTTCCAGTGTAGAATAGTTGTATCCAGAAAATAATTTTATCCTCCAACAAGATAATTGTCCTATTCACACTGCAAATATAATAAACCAGTGGCTCCAGAATAACAACATCGAAACCTTACCATGGCCGAGCTACAGTCAAGATTTAAACCCAATCGAGAATGTGTGGGGGGTTATTATAAAACGGTTGTATCGGCGTAATTTTTTATACCTCAAAATTCCGAAGAGCTATGGCACAGTATACAACATGTTTGGGAAGAGCTCTCTGAAGAAGACAATTTCATAGTTCCTTTCACGCAGATGGACTGAAGACTACAAGCTGTTATCAATGCTGATGAAGATACTACAAAATATTAATTTTAATTTTGCATATCTAAATTTAGTATAGTTTTGGTCTTCCAGACCCTCGCTTTTTTTCTAGAGTTTCTTGTTCCCTCCATTTTTTATTAATAGAAAAACTGTGGTTTTGCTGCCTTAGATACTGCCTAGTTATCTTTTAATTTGGTTATAATTATTGCTTTAATATATTGTTGAGTTGGTATACCGACAAAAGGACGCGGAAAAAAGGACGCATAAAAAAGGACGCGGAAAAAAGGACGCGCGAAAAAAGGAAGCGTGGAAAAAAGGACGCGTGGAAAAAAGGACGCATATTATTAATGAAATACTATAAATAGTTTATTTTAATTGACTATAGCAATTACCCCCGTTTATCCCCTATATATAATTACAGAAAATGATTCTACCTAACCTAAAATCGGTTACGGTAAAAGTAAAAAGTGAAAAATATTTATATGAAAAAAACTTGCCTTCACACTTTATCCAGGCTTAGGACTGGCAGCAGAAGCTGGCGTGTTTACAAGTTTTTTTTTATTTTTTTTTAATTTTTTGCTTTTTTTGGATTTTTTTGTCATTTTATTTTTTTTTTGTTTTATTTTTGATAATAATTTTTTTTGTATTTTTTTTATGTTTGCAACGGAAAATTGTGAGAAATGCCTCTCAAATATTCTAAAGTTGGCCTGTCAGCATAATCGGCAACAATAGCCCTTATCCTGTTTGCTGTACCTTGAAATTTTCTTTTGCGTGGAGGTACATTGCCCGAAATGTACTGCTCTATTTTCAAAACATTTAAATCATATTCTTTTTTTAGAGAATTAATAAATTTCCAAATATTCGGATGTGCACTATTGAGAAGAGAAGAAAAGCTGTTTGTGTCATCCTTCGACAGCATTATTAGTTCGAGGTATATCTTGGTCTGCCAAATCGTAACAATTCCATACATTTGCTGGAAAAAGGGGTTGTCTTCGATTTCCTCTTCTAGCTAATCTCCCTATCCAAGTGTCTTCAAAGTAATTAATCAGCGGCACTAGTAGTTCTTCATTTTGTGTATAAAAATCGCTATTGAGCAACTCCTCGTACACTCTGACTACATGGTTGTCTGGAACAAACGCAAGAGCTGTCAATTGTCTTAGGTGAAGGGCGAAGTCAGGATTCTCAATATATCTACGTTGCAATCCGGCACTTTGAATATGGCGCCACATACACTGCGAGAAATGAAAAAAACATCCGCGGATTCTCACATTTGGGAACTCAGTTTGTGCAGCATTCATTGCCGCTCTTTCAAAGTCCATCATTATTGTTAGAGGGCACAAGGCCGGATTCAACACCTTTAGTTGCTGAAAAACACGTGTATAAGTCTCTTGTGTTTTGTTCGTTAGAAGTGCAAATACAGTCGGGATTACATTACTGTATCGCACTCCATGAATTGTGTATATTTGAGAAAACAATGCTGGTGCTGAGTTAAATGTTCCATCGGCATACCAATGATCGCATTGTTCCATAAATCTTAAATTTCTTTGTGTTGAAAATAACAAAATACGTTCTTCTTCTGACCCGCTATCAAATAATAGAAATAGCTCACCGCCTGTAGTTGTTTTATATTCTTCAGGAAACACAAGTTCTTCTAAATTTCTCGGATTTGCGGGCGTGCCTCCTAGCTCGTTCCGAACTCTTTGCACAGTTTTTTTTAACGACGACACTGATGGAAGTTGTGCCGTAGCAGCTAAGGAAAGTCCTTGAGAAATTTCACTTACTACACCTTGGGTGGAGTGTTCCAGTTGTTGTGCAACTTCTTTCATCCGGTTACAAGCTTCTTTTGCTTCAATCTTTGCCGTGTCTGCAATGTGATTATGTTCTGTGGATTTTGTAATTTCATCCACAACGGTATGCACTCTTCCTGTACATTTGCACTTATGTATTATAAGTAGCACACTTCCAAATTGTCTTTTCACCAATCACTCGCTCTTTTTTATGGAGAAATCCATTATAAAGTAACAAGTTGTTGCCTTTTTGGCTTTTCACAAACGCTAACACCATCTTAACAGACTGATATCAATTTGTAAAATGTTTTCTTGTTAAGAACAGAATAAATTACCTACCGCGACAAGTTTCCCCTATATAAACAATTTGGTTAATGATGTTTTGTTATACCGGACCTTTTGTAATATTCATTTCTTAAAAACAATTATCAAACAATTAGAAAGTTTTATTTTCTTACTAATCGTTTCTATTTACATTCTTAACATTACCTGCGGAATTTACCAACCTTCCGGTTCGCGTTAAACTCTCATTAGACCCCTTACTGGGCTGGTACTTGGGTTTTTCTAATCCCATACATAATTCTGATAATATGGAATCTAACCTGTTTCAATACCAGAAATCTTGAATCAACATTATATTAGTATTTATTATTTTACTTAAGATATTTTAGTCCTAAGCCTCGATAAAATGTGAGGGCAAGTTTTTTTCATATAATTATTTTTCACTTTTTACTCTTACCGTAACCAATTTTAGGTTAGGTAGAATCATTTTCTGTAATAACATATGGGGATAAAAAGGGGGTAATGGCTAATGTCAATTAAAATAAACTATTTATAGTAATTCATTAATAATATGCGTCCTTTTTTCCACGCGTCCTTTTTTCGCGCGTCCTTTTTTCCGCGTCCTTTGGTCTCGCGTCCTGTTTTCCGCGTCCTTTTGTCGTAGATTCTGTTGAGTTACTTCGTTTGTTTTATTCCTTAATAATAATAAAAATAATAACAACAACACTATTTTATGTAAAATCTATCATTTATATATTCTTTATAAAATGTAGGAATTCAAAATAATATCAAAATTTAGACCTTAGTAATTATTACAATTTATGAAATAACATATGTAATCAATTGTTTGTTGTTTTGTTTGTTTATTTTATTATTTGTCTGTCCTAATAAATATAATATAATGTCAGACCAATCAAATACACTGCTCAAAATGATCAAATCTTACTAATAGTCGTATCAGTTTTTTTAGGAACCAGCTGTAAGTGCATTCAAAAAAAAATTTTCACAAAAATATCTTGAGCCGCCACTGTATTATGACAACATTCCGTACAAATTTTCTTTTTTAAAAAAATTCAATACTTTAGTCAAGTTTGTTCAATGATGCAGTATCGTTTGTGCTACCTCTTATTTTTTTCACTTTTTATACACTCAAAATGTGATCCAATAAATGTAATAGTGCACACCAAAAAAATAGAAGAAGGTGAAAGTATTGTGCACGCAACCATTGATTCTATCTCAGATTTAAGGTACGTTTTAAACAGTTTAGAACACATCACTTATGTTTCAATAGAAAACCAGATAGTAGAGACTCTTCCGAAAGGATTTCTAGCTGGTCATAAAATTGAGAAGTTCCACATGAGTTTCAATCAGTTAAAAGAAGTTGAACCTGGAGCATTCGAAGATTCTTATATATTACAATTGGAATTGGTGAACAACGAAATTAGAATAATTAGAAACGGTGTGCTGAATAACCTTACGTTTATTACTGTTGATTTTGCAAACAACCCTATATCCCAAATAGAAGATAATGCTTTTGAAAACTCGACAATTTTTAGCCTAGTTGTCATAGAAAATCGATTAAGTAATCTCACAGCCAAGATGTTCAACGGTTCTTATATCTCTAACTTTTGGTTTGGTGATGGCAATATAAACGATATTGAGGCCAATACCTTCCGAAATGTTTCTGGTCTTTACGGCATAAATCTAGAAGGTAATCAAATCCACAATATTGGAGAAGCATTTTGCAACTTACCATCACTCAGATCGCTCAATTTAAACCACAATTTTATCAAAATCTTGCGACCTGGTAGCTTCCACGGTACGTACTTGGACTATTTGTACCTCAAAAACAACAGTCTTACACGAATAAATGCAGGTACTTTCATAGATTTACCAATACCTGAGATTGATCTGTCCTATAATTTAATATCCACGCTGCAAGAAGGCGCATTCGAAGATGTACAAGCTTTAAAATTGGATTTAAGTCATAACAAGTTAAGTAGAATCGCCAGTAATATCTTCGATGACTCTGATATCAATAAATTAATTCTAGATGATAACGACATCGTGGATATTGACATAGACGCTTTTGAAAACATCCGTGGACTTGTTACTCTAAGCTTGAAAGGCAATAAACTGACTAAAATAAAAAACGGAATGTTTCCAGAAATGAGTATAATTCTCTTGCAACGTAACGCAATCGCGTCGATTGAGAGACGGGCTTTGAAAAATCTTAAATTTAGTCTAGACCATCGCGATGCTTTAGCTGACAATCCTGTGAAGTTGGTGAAGTTGAATGAGCGCTATTGTGTGGTTTAGTTTTTGTTAATTTAGATTTAATGTTGTCTTTAAAAAAGTCTTCTTTTTTTTTAATTTAAAGTATGTTAGATGTACTCAAAAAAATATTATTACAAAGCATAATGGCAAACTTTTACTATTACGATTATGTCCAAATAACTTGTTTAAAAAGACGATAGGAATATGCAAGAGATTCACCGAGTCTTTTAAGAGTTAATCAGTTGCACATACACAACATATTTGGTTTGTTAATAATGATATTTATTCATATTTGTAAATTATTTCAAATCTGTTTTTTTTTAATAAAGTACTGTTACCCTTCTTTAAAATTACTTTTATTGAAAACAGTAAACAATATTACAATAATGAGAATGTAATTCGGACATCGAATTCAGGATTCAGCCTAAATCTAGCAGTTTTCTAACTTGCTAAACAAAATCCTGAATTCGATTTCTGAATTATATTCTTATAAGTAGATGTCGCTTCAGCGTCTGTTTGTAAATATTTTAAAAATATTTATTTTTATAGTCGGAAAAAGATTTATTTCGTTAGAGCTTACCATGAGTTCGCTCTGATAACGCAAAGAGCCACAAATATGCATATCAGCGAATGGTTGTACGCTGTAACGAAATCAAACATTACCTGTATATTTTATTAATATTACAATACTTAATAACAGTTTTAACTGAATGACAAAACTATTTAAAATCTCAATTACTACTACTCTTGAACTGTCATTTTGCTGCGTTTATACATTTTTGACGTCCCAACTCTTACGAGACATTTTGTGGTTTTTACGTGACATTATTATAGAGTCGTAACCTTAGATTAATGAAACCGGTAGATAGAACATCGACAAGGGACTACCCAAGCTCTGACGTTACAATGGGAGGGGGTTTTAAAAAATCTGAAATTTTTTTTCAAATTTTTATATTGAAAATTGAGCTCAGGAAAAATCATTGAAATTTTCAATAATTTTTTAGGTTATGTTAATAATTTTTGGCTAACTTTTAAATAGTTATTTTTTATGTATTTTTTTTTTTCGTTCTTTTAAATGGCCAAGGCATAATTTTTAATTTTTTAATAATGCGAGAATAATCTTTGCTCCTCTGGCAGTTATGTCTAGTTTGACTCTGGTATAGATTTTTCGCATTGCATATTCCAATGCTAGGTTAAATAGTAATGGAGACAGCGGGTCTCCCTGTCTGAGTCCGGTGCTTATGCCGAAAGCCTTTGAAGTTTTGCATCCTATTCTAATTTGTGAAAAGGAATTGTTGACACACATTCGCGCAATCATGGTCAGCTTCTTTGGTACGCCTAACTCCATCATTGCACTCCACAGTTTTAAGCGATCTATGGAATCATATGCTTGTTTGAAATCTATGAAGATCTGGTGTACTTACTTCTTTATTATATTCCCAATACTTTTCTAGCATTTGTCTGATAGTAAATATTTGGTCGATTGTTGATCTTCCAGGCCTAAAGCCGCATTGGTAATCGCCAATAATTTCCTCTGTATATGGCAGTAATCGTTTTAGTACAACTGAAGCTAATATCTTATATGTAGTACCGATTAGTGAGATTCCCCTTTAGTTGCCACGTGTATCTTTTCTGCCTTTTTTATGTATATTAACTCGCAACGGATTTTAGGACAAAGGGATGGTATATCCCATAGGCGTGCTTTATCATTATCCACTAACTTATTTATTTTGAACATTTGGCACTAGACTATAATATGTAGGCAATATGCATTATCATCTAAGGCTTGCGCTCCAAAAGTGATATGCAATTAAAAGCGATAAAAACAATTGTTGAGGAAGGGTCAATCATAAAGCTATAGGTTTTTGTCGAGTTTTGACTATTTAAGAAAAAAAAGAAGACAAGTGGTACAACAAAATTGAAGGGTGTGATCAAAAATTCGCGAAAATTTAATCATTTAGCTACTAGATTTTAAGGTTATGAGCCAATAAAGTGGGAAAATATTAAGAAAACACGATTTTTTCGCAATTTTAGAATTTGTAAGTTAAAAATGATTATTTTAACAATGATGATTCATAGCCCGTAAGAAAATAGATGGAAAAGCATACATCCATTTGATTTTTAGGTAAGGTAAAAAAAAGTGCGAAAGGCATAAAAAACCTGGTATTTTCGAATTTTATCTTTATGAAAGAGTTAAATGGGGACTTTTACAAAAGAATGTGATAATGTGGAGGAAAAAATGTTAAATTATCAACTGAGTTTTGAGGTTATGTGCAAATGAATAAGTAAAAAAACGGTTTTTTGATTTTTCGATGCCTTCCGCTCAGAAATTGAAAATTCTGCCTTGGCCATGTAAAGGAACGAAAAAAAAAATACATAAAAAATTACTATTTAAAAATTAGCCAAAAATTATTAACCTAACCTAAGAAATTATTGAAAATTTCAATGATTTTTCCTGAGCTCAATTTTCAATATAAAAATTTGACAAAAATCAGGCTATTTTGTATTCAAAAGATCATCTTCATGAATTTTTTCAGATTTTTTTTTTTAGCAAAATTGCGTCCAAAAAAAAATAAAGTCTAAAAAAGGTTCTTTTTTAGATTGAAGAGGTTCTATGGGCGCTGGGAAGCTAAAAATTTGTATGAAGTCATGTTTTTATATACTTTATTGAAAACACAAGCCTTTTATTTAGTTAATAGCAGTGTTTTATTGTGTACTACGTGTCAATGTGTACCACTCTTCCCTACTGCATTTTTTTAACACGTAAACATTGAACTGATCAGAAAAATTATAAAAGAAATCAGTGTCAGAAAGAATGTTAAATTAGTTGTTCTCAAACGAGATTAAATTGGACGGACATTATAGTTCTAATTTGTATATGGTTAAATAATATTAGCGCTATGTTTGTTCGTTGTATTACGAAATCTTAAAACCTCGCGACACACATATTGTCGGTTTATCAATACTTTTTCCGATACTTTGAAAATGCCACGTCAACGTCTATGAATATTAAGTCCGCCGTGAAAAAAGGTCGAGTTTTTCGAAAGCCAAAATAAGCGGGGTAAGCAGAAAACGGAGAAAGCGTGCACGAGTGGCTAATTCTTCGACTCAGCAGAGCGCTGGTGTGTTGGTACGGTGTTACGGTATTAAATAAGAAGTGGGTAGTGGGACAAGACGAGGCACAAAATCCCGAATGCGGAATTGTGCTAAATCGCCAGAATGGATCTTTCAAAAATGAAAGTCTCAGCAGAATGCAGCGGGGGAGTGATGCAACCTCCAAACTTCTTATGGCTGATTACTGTATAATTAAGAAATACGTAGATCATACTCCAATCCTTTAAGCACAATATATTAAAATGTTAAATACAAATTTAACATTTGTTTACGAATTTGGAACAGTGATTTTGATTTTAACGTCCAATGTTATTTAAAAAGGTTCTTGCAAATTTTTGCGTGTTTTAGTCACAACTAGAAAAGCTTTTGACCCGTTAAAAAACCGTAGATAAATCCTGGGTTTATCATTCTACCCTTAAAACCAAGCAATGGATATACGGAAGTTGTTTGCAACCAAGGAAGATTGTAAACTTGATCCAACTTCTATGCTTTTATTCATTTATTATAGATATAGACGAATTTGTCAGAAGGAAAGGTTGAAGCATTTTTTTTATACTCAACTCATGGAATTATCTTGGTAATTACTTAGAAAAAGAGACACAACAGTTGACAAGTATTTTACCAATTGATTGCAACAATTTTAGCAACGAAAGGGAAAAGTACTTAAAAAAAATTAAATAAGAATCCTTTATAAAAGGTATATAGTTTAAAAGACCCAATCGGGCTATATCACAAAACGTTTTTTCTGCCTTGCAGCAGTATCTTCCAATGAAACCAGTAAAAAGAGGTATAAAAATGTTGCATAGAAGTGATTATTCACAAGATTATACTCAAGAAAAGAATCCACATCAACTACTGGAACGAGTTGTTGAGACTCTAGCCAACACCATACGGTCACCAGATGTGTGTCTATGCTTTGATAGATTTTTCACTTCGTTCAACCTACTAAACCTTAAATTTTCAATTGTCCCAATATAACTGTTGAAATTATCAACAGAAAAACTGAAAACTGGAGAAAAAGCTGAGTTCACTTGTCCAGAAGAGATTATTTTTCACGATAATTTTATGAGAAGAGTAGATCTCGCCGATCAAAACGTTATCACATATGGTATGGACCGAAAATGTACGCTATTGTAAATTCTTGGATTATTTACAAGGATTTACATAAAAGAAGTGTACAGAAGAACAAGATAATACAAAATTTTCCCTTTTGAATTTTCTGGTGCCACTAAAGGAATAGCTAATTGAATTAGGAAGATCGAAATCAAATGTAAAAAGACGAATAAGTGGCCGTTCTGGAAGAATATCTAAACGACAGAAAAGATTATCAACAGTTAAGACCATTTACCACAAAAAATACCTACTAGGAGAAGGTGTTTTAGATGTTCACAAATCAGAAACTCGAACTACGACTATTTGTACAGCGTGCGGTATTGTACAGCAATGTACCTCTCTGCAAAAATGGTTTTTTACCACATCATTAGTAAGAAGTAATGTTTTTTGTGTAATGTACTTTTTTTATTTTGAATAAAATGAATTATTTTGAAGTTTGTTTCTTTACTGATGGGATTTATTTATCCCACCATTCAACATTAATGAGACATATATGTCCCATATCCTTTCTAAAGATACAAGGACACGCAACAATGTAAAAAAAATCAATCGCTTTGTTCAACGAAAATCATTAACGTCATTTTAAACAGTTCGATTTAGCTACATGGAATCAGTAACGAAAGGGTTAAACAATTCAATTTGTTTGCCAAATTTGCAGAAAAGAACAGTTTTTTGCAACGCTATAAGACAAAAAAATAATAAACATCCATTTATGTTTAACATTTTTCAACATATTACAACCTACTTGAATTTCAAGTTGTAATTTCACTTTTTTATTGCTTTAAATTAATAGTTTCCCTACTATTCTCTCAGAAATTCGCTCAATAACATTTTTACATTTAAAAGTAAGTTTGCCAAAGGTTTAGTTTTTTAATTGCAAAAGGAATTCTTTTATCATTTAAGGTAATAAAACTTAATGTTAAATTAATTAATGAATTTTTTGTCCCTCCTTAGTTTATAAATAAAGCTGTGTCGAATTTTTGAATAAAGCTAACTTTATTCCAGAGAGATGTAGAGTAATGTCTTTAAATTCACACAAAAATACCAGCTTTATGGATGAAAAATATTGTTCAAAATAATTTTACGTTATTTTTACGATTCTATTTGATAGAACCACTCTTGTTGTTTTATTTAAGTGTCGTAGAATTCTTTCAATTTTCTTATTTTCTGTTTCAGTTTTGCAAAATATTTTCGCAGGAATAAACAAATTGAATTATTTAAAAACTATTCAATAAATCGTTTTAAAAGTTATATCAAATATTGTCCACTAGATCAGCATCCTTTTGGCAAGCAGTTTTAACTAAAATGAAAGTCTTTTCAATAACACAAGTACATTTTTTGAAACTAGTCAATTTCATCTATAATTTTCATCCAATACCGTCTTCTTGTAGGTATTTCCCGTGACATGCAACCATTTATAATGTAAAAGTTTAAATTCAGCGTTTTTTAGGAATATTTCAAGTGCCTCATATTTGTTACCAAAACTCAAAATCGAAATTTCATGTTTTATAGGTTTTCAAAATTGAATCTCCATCAATGAAAATTCTATAGCGAGCGGTCTATGGAAGTGAAAATTTTATTGATCTTATAAAATCAGTCAGTTTTTTTATAGAAGGCCTACAGTATTTACTTGAAAGCAGTTTGCTACTACGAATCTTAAAAGGATCATTTTTATGTGACTGTAAGACATGACATAAGATCCACGAAACACTAACGTTAAAATATATTTATTGATTCTATTGCTACTTTTGTAGTTGTGAAATATTCCAATACGTTTTAAGAACCAAATACAATCTGATCAGCTCGGAAACATCGCAGTGACGTCGTAGAACAAGCGTTCATAGCTGCACGACGGGCTCTGGCGCGCCGTCCCACGAAATTGCCTCACTTTACCGGCGTCGTTTACTACAACGAATTCATTTGAATATGACTCGCGACTAAATTGATGCAAATCAATTGAAACCCTTCGGGTGCTCACAGAGAGGCGGCAGCAGGCAGGCGGCAGGCGGAGGCAGATTGCATATTTGCCTTTGCTACACTTTTAAAATTTTAAAACAAACGAAAAGTCAAGAAAGGGTACTTGTATCTATGTAATGTCTAAATTATAATGCGTCGGAACGCATTGCAATGCGATATTTTCTCTAAAGGATATAACTATTATACCTATTGCTTTGAAACTATCTTAGTATCTTGCCTCGAACCCGAACTGAAGATTCTTTACTGTGTGTTCTCACTTTATTGCTGTTGTTTTTGTATAAAGCTCTAATAATTTCTATTATATTCTTTTCTACTCCTCTATTTTTACAATATTTCCAAATGTCCGCCTTTTCTTAGTCGTTCGGAAGCTTTTCGTCTCACGCGACGGAAAATGATGCAGATTTAGAATTCAGAAATGTTTTTATTGCTTTAAATTACAGTAATCGCTTAGAGTAAAAGCTCTCCTAATAAAACAAGCATTTATTCTCCCACGACCATTGGTCGTCTGGGGTATTAGACAGAATATAAAACAACGATTTTTGTTATAAATATCAATCAAATTAACAATAATTAATAAAAAATGTAAATACAGTATACTCCCTCTATAACGAACACGGTTATTACGAGGTTTCGCTTATAACGAGATACATTAGATGTCCCGTGAAATTTCTATTGAACTATAACCGTCTATAGCGAGGCAAATTTGGTTATAACGAGAGAAAATAAGATCCAAAAACGTGTTTTTTACGTTTTTAGTCCGGTCATGGCTATAAGTAAATACCTTTTCAAACAGTCCCTCAATAAACTTAACTGCAGCCCGCAATAAACTTCTTTACAATGAATAAATACAACTGTTTCACATCTTTAGAAAATATATGATAGAATGATACTGGACCATTTAAAGCAGTTAAAAATAACAGAGTTCTTAAATTTGCAGAAGCAATAGTTTATGTTATCCTTGAAAATACGATTTATACATTATGTAGTTGGAAAAAAATATAAGTACAGCTTTTTTGTTTTAACGTATATCATTGATAATAAAAGTAAACAACTCTTTTATGTTTTAATATATTTCATTGACAATAAAAGTAAATAACTTTTTTTCAAAAACGCCATTCAAACAATATTTATTAGCATCTTATATTGCTCCGAATGGCTTCACTATAGGAAGTTAATGGTTTAGAAAACTACATATTTATATGTATGCACAGTATTATGATTGTCTGATATAACGAGATCGGCTTATAACGAGGTAATTAGTCTGTCATTTCAGTTCTCGTTATAGAGGGAGTTTATTGTATATCCTAAATCTATCGTTTAAATAAGATAATTGTAAAATTCCATAGCTGAGGGGTGTAAAATGAAAGTCAATTTTTATAATTTTGGGAAACCGCGAAAAACTTTAGAAACTAATAAAATTACATTAAAACAATAAAACTGATAAAGAATAATATAAAATTTGGTTTGTGATCGGACGTCCAACAAGTGGAGCTTAAGAAATTATTTCTATTCTTTTTTTTTAATATTTTAGTTTGGAGATTGCCGTTTTTGTTTGCAATGTTTGGAGATTGACGGATATGAAAATGATCTAAAAGGATATTGCCAGTTTTGAAACGAATAAAACTTCATTGTGTCGGTTACTTAGTGAAAAAAAATATGTTTTGGTATTGAACATAATATGTAAATAATTTATATACATATAACTTAAACTCAAATATCCAGAAGTTCGGGTATATATTCACAGGTTTCGACAGACTTTAACTCTGGAACAGGATTATTTAAGTAGCTCTCGTTTGCTGCTTGTTCATAACATTGAGAAAGCTCTTTACAGTAGTTAAACTGATCGAGTTGTGTCCAGTCTAAACCATAATGTTTGGTCAAAAGATTTCGCACATCACGCAGTATTAAATTATTTACTTTGTAAGCATCGAGGATAAGTTTTTCTGAATTGATCATGCTAATCTGTTGCCTTTTCGTGTGATATTTAGAAAAAATCCAAAATCGTTTTTGTAATGAATTTCACATCGTATTAAAACATTTCCTGTCCTACATCGTCTTAAAATGTACCTACCTTTTACATTCCTTAAACTGAAAACCCAATGCTTCTACTGGTTTAACAACCTCTTGAACAGCAGACTTCCAATCGTGTACACAGCTTTGTTTCATATCAACGACCGTAGAAATTTCGGAAATAATTGCCCTGTATTCGCCAGGTGTCGTTACTACTTCTCGTTTTCGTAAATTCTTCTCAATTAGAACAAAAACTCTATCGGATGGTAAGAATGAGTGACCAACTACATTAAAAACTAACTGAAGTAATTTAACATTTGGTGGTGCGCTCTCGGCTAGCCATTTGCAGCATATACCAATCATTATCGAGTTTTTATTTTGGCCACTGCATCCATCGGCGACCAGTCGTACCTTCTTTGACATGTTGCCAAAATCGGTGTCATTAAGTCGATGAAAGATTGCAGAGGAAATTTCGTTTCCTCTGCAAAAATGCATTTTTCTTTGAAAGTGAAGACTTTAAGGAACCTTCAGAAACGGTAAAGTTATAATAATAAAGGTGCCTTGAGTAATAAGCACTTTAATCAGGAACTTTGGGGAGGACCAAGTTTTTTTGGCAGTCAAACGACAAAGTGACTAGGTCTTAAAGAAGTCTCTGTGTTCTTGAAGAAATTGCAAAATGCTTTCTCTCGAAGTTCGTGGAGCCGAATTTTTAAGTCATTAGTTTAATTTTAGATTGCTCATTTTTCTCGTATATCATGCGTTCACTTAGCTCGTCACATTTTGAGCAAACGTCTGTTCTTGGAGTTTTAAAGCTCAAATTATATTTTCTGTTAAATATAATGTCTCCAGTCTCCGATGGAATTGTCTGAGCAGTGTACATTAAATACAATTTGACTCTGAGTAGTCTGAGTTCAGATGGAAGATACATTATTTTCGTCACTGAACGGCAATAATGGGATTCAGTACATTTTAATTGGATTATAAACTCATCCCCGCTTATCCCGCTATTTTACAGTTTTTCGATCACCACCTCTGCGTTCAATCTGTACTTGGCCTGTTTCATTAAATCGTTTTATCACATAAGAAGGCCTGTATTTTGTTATCCCTAGCACGTTGAAAAAAGCTGCTTGGCACACTGGAAGTTTCTCCTTGGATAAAAAATTAGGGATGAAATATTTTACCTGGTGCTTCTTTGGAGAATACTTTTCATTTTTCGGTCGACGACAGACAGTATGATTTACAGTGCAGTATTTCAAAATAAAGGCGTCGTTAGTTGCTTTATCTTTGTTTCGTAGAATAAGCTATAAAATTTCTATATATCGTTCATTTTCAGCTTTCAGAGTTCAAATTTTAACAAAAACGAAAAACAAATTATCAAAATTCAACAACGGCAATGGAATCATAACATTCACAAAAGTACTCACCTTAGACGTTTTGCAACGTGTTTCTTCCATTTTCAGGTTGTCTTATTCGCTTCCTTGCTTCCTTGGTGTGACAGGAGACACATTAACTTCCATGTTAAAAAATTAATACTTTTTTTGTATATAAAACTAATTTCTTAGATACAAATATAGTTTAGTAAAAACACAAAAGCAATGTAACGACTCAAAAAACTAAAATAAATTATAATAGCACGAATGTAACGGCAAATCTAACCATGTGTTGATCACGTGCTTGCGCTACGTGGTTCTTATTGGCCGCAGCGGAGATTGCCGTGTTTGGTACGCACTCAGCTATGGAGATTAACGCTTTTTATCCCAACATGAACTTTCTTACAAAAGATAATAAAAAAATGCAACAGATGGCGTCCCTAACTCAAAGCAAGAAAAAGTGGAGATTGACGCCTATTCTATTATATATTATGTTCTGGTACAATTTCGGTTATTCTACCTGATAAATGATAGATGATAAACTCCAATGATATTGATGATTTGAATAACCTTATTACCGAAACAGTGAATAAAAGCCTTGTGCAACTGAAAAAACCAAAAACAACATACAATGAATTAGACAAAGAAATATTACAACAAATAAAAAGAAGGAAGATCTTAAATAAATCTAACAAAAGGGGAACCGACGAATATAGAGAACTTAATAGGCAGATTAGAAAAGGAATCAGACAACAAAAAAGAAAAGAAAACGAAAAATTAATAACAACAACTATTGAAAAAAATAAGAGTATGAAATGCCTCAGACCGACACTAGGACGACGTCAGATGATATCATTAATGGGAAAAGACGAAAATGAAATCACAACTAGAGAAAACATACCGACACGAATAGAAGAATTTTACACAGAACTTTACAGAACACATCAACAAGATGATGAGATGAGACCAGCACGGAAATTAATAAAAAATGTTGGATCAGAAATAATGCCAAAAGTAACAATTTCAGAGGTAACTACAGCATTGGAAAATATGAAGAGAAATAAAGCTGCAGGAGAAGATAATATTACCACAGATATGATATTAGAAGGAGGTAAGGAACTAATTGCAATTGTAACTAAGCTTGTGGACAGTTGTTTACATCAGGGCAAAGTCCCTAAGAGCTGGAACAACTCTAAAGTAATCTTATTACACAAGAAAGGTGATAGTCGAAAATTGGAAAACTACAGACCCATCAGCCTACTGTCACACCTGTTTAAAATACTCACCAAAGTCATAACTACTCGACTAACAAGGAAATTAGACGAATACCAACCATATGAACAGGCAGGTTTTAGAAAAGGCTATTCAACTTCCGATCACCTGTTAACCACAAAAATATTAATAGAAAAATGTAACGAATACAAGTTTCCAGTTTTTCTAGCATTTGTAGACTACGAAAAAGCTTTCGATACCATAGAACACACGGCCGTAATAAACGCAATGCAAAATTGTAGAATAGACAGCAGATATATTAACTTAATAAAAGAAACTATGAACCAAGCTACAGCTACATACTACCTAAATGAAAATGAACACACGAACCCTGTACCATTAAACAGGGGAGTCAAACAGGGAGATACTTTATCACTCAAACTGTTCACCTTAGTTTTGGAGGACGTTTTTAAAAACCTAAATTGGAAATATAAGGGAATAAACATCAATGGCCGCTACCTCAGTAATCTACGATTTGCAGATGACATAATCCTGATAGCTACTGACCTACAAGAAATGCAAACCATGCTTTTAGAACTACATACCGAATCTTCTAAAATAGGACTGAAAATGAATTTAAACAAAACAAAAGTCATGCACTCCGAAGACACCGTGACAATAATAAACGATAAAGTTATAGAAAAAGTTGAAGAATATATATACTTAGGACAAAAAATAATACTAAATAGGGAAATTCAAACTGAAGAAATAAAAAGAAGAAGAAAGTTAGCTTGGGCAGCATTCGGTAAACTGAACTATATACTCAGAAATCAACAAATTCAATTACATCTTAAATCTAAAGTTTTTGATGCATGCATTATTCCGATATTAACTTATGCGGCACAAACATGGACAATCACAAAAAAGAATATGAATATACTTAGAGTCACTCAACACGCGATGGAAAGAGCAATGCTAGGTATATCACTTAAGGACAAAAAAACAAACACATGGATAAGACAGAAAACCAAAGTCACCGATGTGGTGCAAAAATCATTAAAGTTGAAATGGGAATACGCTGGACATGTAGCTAGGAGCGATCTAAACAAATGGCACAGATCAATTTTAACCTGGAGACCATACCAACACAAAAGACCCAGAGGCAGACCTCCTATGAGATGGACAGATGATCTGAAAAGGACTGCCGGGAAAAATTGGCTACAAGTAGCGTACAATAAAAAACAATGGAAAGGAAGACTTGAAGAGGCTTATGTTCAGATGTGGACGTGAATAGCTAGACGAAGAAGAAGAAGAAGACATGATAAATGAAGATAATAATGAGTTAACTTAATTTACTCGTGTAATTGTTCATACTATTTTTCCTCTAAAACGTTTTATACGTCAGTGAATTTTTAGAGTGTACCTTCTACTGGTAGCCAGCCTTCGTCGCCCTTTTTGCCGCCCTTCGGATGTCATTTTCCGGTAGTTTCCCATTCGGTCCAACGATGAGACCAAGCAGGAGACTCGAATTTTCGATGCTATTTCTTTTTTCGGTTTCGCTTTACATTGTCACAGCGGGATTGAAAAAGCCTGCTGATCCGTTGCATGACAGAGCTATGCTATATCTAAAATCGTTTGAATTTTAAATTGATTTAAACGGATAAATATTTAAAAGCGTTTTTTAGTTAAAATAAATAAAGCATGTTACAATAATTTTAACAGGACTCAACAAACTATCTTCAAATTTACCGCACCATACTTTAATCTGACAATTCATGTTGACAATGTGACTCTCGAAATAGATCGGGATTTTCAATATCCCAACTGTGGCTGTTTCTCCAGTTAAATACTCCTCTACGTACAAATGTAGCCTCGTCAGTAAAAAGATTTTTTTGTTCTAATATAATTTCGATTTTGATTTTTTTCATTTATCATCCACAATGTTTTTTTAATAGCGATTAAAATTTTATTTGCGTAATAAACGCAATTCTATGACCCAAAAATAGAGACATAATTAATACATTAATCAATGACTTTATTGTTACAAATGAACGAATGAAGAGTATGATTTATATAGAATGTATTGGAGAATCGAAAAATTGTGCTAAAATAACAATTCCGCCAGTGGCGTAGAATTTGGCAGGGTCAACCAATCACTTTCCATTGTCGTTCGCCTCTGTTAGTAGCCAGAAACGTTTATTTGGCATAATTTAGTAGGGTGTGCAGTACCGATACTTCCTGCCAAGTATGACAAGGATATGTCATATAGTTTTAAAATACTGGGTACAAATATTTTAAATTTTTTAAATAAAACACCCTTTAACTCGGTAAGGAGCCACAGTGATTTGGATTAAACCTTAATATTTTGAGCACAGGAATCTACAGTTAAAATATTTCCAATTAGTAATGAAACACCCCGTATATCTGTTAAGGAAAATATTTATAGTTGCTCAAATCCATTTTTGACATAACCTTACAAAAACACCTCGTAAAACAAAAAGCCTCGAACGAAGTCTGTGAAATAAAAGCGAAATATTGAAAAAAATCGCATATAAGCCGTATAAACTTTTCATAATAGCAGCAAAAGCACCTCGACGAGAAACCACAAAGTGCTAAAAGCTTCTCAGCGTGAGAAGGTGAAAAATAACAAAACAAAACATCGACAAAATCGTTCTTTTTATCTTTATGACACTCGCTTACTTATATGTTATAGGTCATAAAAGTAAACTTTAAGTTTGAAACAATACCCGCTCGAACTTTCCAGACCGCTTTGTTTTGTATTTCTTTGCGAATAAGAATAATATTCCAGACGAGAAGGTAGGAAAGAGCCTTATAAATGGCCGAATAAAAGATATTTTTCTCTTAGTTGATGTTAAGGAACTGTTGGGGATGTGCGTAAACGAAACTCTAACATCGACAATGTCTTTGAACACTATTTTATATAATAATAAATGATTAACTTTTATGCACTCTACGAGTTCATAGTTTCTGTTTATTTGGATTGATCTCGTCTACCTGTGATTTTATTCGTTCTGCTTTTGTAGCTGTTTTTCAGTATTCTGTTATACAACTTGATTATATGTAAATTTATTTAATAATTGGATATAGTAGATTTAAAAGGCGCTAAAATTTGTGCAGCACGCGGGCGCCGCTCAGCCTTGCAGAGACCCTGTTAGGAGTAACATTTCGCTAAAACATTTCTGTTCAGATGACTTGGCTGATAATATCCTATGAGGGCCCCATATCCTGGGTTACGGTTGAATTTATCGTCATCATCATAAGTGGCTCGACAATCCATTGGGGATCTTGACCTGCTCACAAAGAAGTCGCCACTACTGTCTATTCCTGACAACTTCCACATCATCAATCTATCTCCTCCGTGGTCGTCCTCTACTTCTTGTGCCCTTTGGTTTTGAAAATGTAAATCTCTTCGTGTATTCGTGATCTCACATCCTAGCAATGTGTCCAGAACATCTAAGTCTCTGCACTCTAACGAACTTCACAATATTGGGATCGGTGTATAACTGATATAGTTCAAAGATGTATCTTCGACGCCATAGCCCATTGTCATTTACGGTCCCAAAAATATTTCTAAAAATTTTTCTCTCAAAATGACCAAGAAGTCGTTCATCATTTTAAGATAAAGTCCACGTTTCAGCCACATATATCAAAACCGGTCTTATTAAGGTCGTGTATTTATTGAACTGTACTGTACGTTTTATATTTTTATTTTTTAAATGTTTCTGGAGATTGTGAACAGTTCTGTTTGCTATTGCTATTCGTCTTTTTATTTCGTCGCTTGTCGTGTTTGTTGCGTTTATTAGCGATCCGAGATATGTGAATTCTTTGACTTGCTCAAAGGTATGGTTGTTAATTTCGGGGGTTTTTAGAAACCAACATATATTTGGTTTTTTCCTCGTTTACCACAAGTCCTAATTCATTTGCATCGTCCGCAAGCCTTGTAAAACACTGCACCATGTCTCTCATACTTCTGCCCACTATAACTATATCGTTATCGAATGTGAGAACTTGCGTCGATCTATTTAAAGTAGTTCCATTCATTCTAATATTTATTTTGTGATTGCCTTTTCCAAGACAATATTAAAAAGCAGACACGCCAGCGCGTCCACCTGTCTTAGTCAAAGAACTTACGAGTTTTCTCCTTTAATTCTAACGCATGATCTTACGTTTTACATTGTTAGTTGGGTCAACTTAACAAAGTCTATGATTGTATTATATAATGCAGTTCTTTTCACAATGTCGTAGGCTGCTTTAAAGTCGACGAAGAAATGGTGTGTTATATTCTAGTGACTTTTCTAGAATCTGCCTATTTGCTTGAATTTGATGTGTAGTTAACATTCCAGCAGTAAATCCGCATTGATATTGACCAAAATATCCTTTGTAAAATATTTCGTCGTTCAAACAATACATTGCCGAAGATTTTATACGCAGATGCTAATAGAGTAAAGCCTCTATAGTTCTTACACTATAGTTGATCACCCTTTTTATGCAACGGACATATTATTCCCTTTAGCCACTCTTCTGATACCAATTCATTCTGCCATATAAGTACTACTAGTTTATGGATTGCTGCAAAAAGGTGATCACCACCTTTTTTATACATTTTCAAACAGATTTCATCGATTCCTGAGGCTGTATTGTCTTTGAGTTTTAGGATGGCATTTGACACTTCTTCTCTTGTTGGGTTTTCACTGTGTAGTTGACGTTGTAGATTTTGGTGATTGTCTATGTTGTAACTTTATTCAATATCGTTTAGATGTTCGCTGAAATGTTGTGCCCATCTGTTAAGTTTAAGAGTTTAATCATGTAGAATTTTACCGTTAGTGTCTTTACAAATTTTTAATTGTGATTTAAATTCTCGATGGCTATTATTTAAGGATTTCTAGTATTTGCTCGTTTCATTTTTTTTTCTTCTTTAATGGCTTTGGCTTGAAACCTTTAGCCACGTAATTACATATAGATATTAGTATTCATTCATACAGGATTGTACAAGGAGGACACTTTTCACGCTCAGGGATTCATCAGAGCGGCTTTATTGTAACAAACAAGACATAAACCACGGTTAGGTAGGTGGGCAACATATATGGTAAACATACAAAGGAAATATTCACGCATACGATCAATTTTACACTCATACCTTTAATTTAATTTTTACAAGAAATATCATAATTAGTTTAAAGATTTTTATATTGTCTTCACTTAATAGAAGATTTACGTTTAATGGTGTACTTAAACCCTCTTTAATCAATTCTTTTAGCAGCCACGTACTTGTATTACGATGTAGTGGGCAGTTGAAAAATATGTGATTTAAATCAGCTATACTAGTTCCACACTCACATCGGTCTGTTGGGAGAACTCCTATTTTGTGTAGATGTTTCGGAAAACATCCATGATTTACTTTTAATCTTAAGACAGTTGACACTGTGTTTCTGCTTAGTGTGACATCTTTGTAAAATTGTTTTACATCTACTGTTGGTTGTAATTTGTATAAATTAGTGCCCCTGCTTTCACCAAACTGAATCCATTGTCTGTCCCATTTAAATTTAATATGTTGTTTGATTTAGGCAAGTAGGTCACATGTGTTAAATTCTTCTATCACCATATGTGGGTGCTGTAATGGATTTTTAGCTATCGAATCAGCAATAGTATTGCCAACAATATCTGAGTGTCCCTTAACCCATAGAAATTTAGTACCATATGGATCTGATAGTTTTAGTAACTGTTGAAAAATTTCTAATATGAATATATTTCTATTTATTGTGAATTTAAAATTTTGCAAGGAGTGTAATACTGAAAGTGAATCACTGCATATGACAATTTTGTTCCACTGGTTTTCACAGCACAATTCAAGGGCTTTGTATATAGCACATGCTTCAGCAGAAAAAATGCTGGATTGATTATTTAAAATAAATGATTTTTTAATCTTCATTTTTGGTACAAAGTAAGCACTGGTTGTACATGTTGGTGATTTTGACCCGTCTGTATAGATCACAATATGATCTGAATAGCCACTTAAGATTTCTTTAAGGGTAGTGTAGCAAAATTCATTTTGATATTTAGGGATAATAATATTTGTAGCTAGAACACTTGTTAGATGTGGTATATCCAACGATTCCCAGATAAGATTACAAGGAGAATTTATTAACTTCAGTTCGTTGCAAGTTATAATTGCTCTTGCAAGTGGTGGAGAGTTGTGGCGTACAAAACCGAATCTATATAAAAAATTACAAATTGTACCAAATATAAATCAGACGTACACCCGGAAAGAAAAGTACTATACGGTGACAGTCTGGGAATGGCTCGCGGCTAGACAAAACAGTGGAGATGGTCGTGCGGTCCACAAAACAAAAAAATCCGAAGTTATATCAGGGGCGCCAGGTAAATTGGCCCACAGCCTTCCCTACGTTGCTATTCAATAAACCACCAACTTACCAATAGGTTTACTACTAAAATACTAAGTAACAGTATACAACCTGAATAAATAAAAAAATAAATGAAATTGTCAGATTAGAATTTAGTCAATTTTAATAAATAGATTCCCAAGATAGTTGAAAATAAATACATACATATTACATATTACAATATTATTTAACTTTACCATAGGCTTAATAAAAAAATAATATAAAAATGCGGCTTCTGCTTGCCTAACAAAAATTCATAAGTTATTTCTACTTAACAGAACAAAATGAAAGGTAAGACGTGTCAAAAGTACCGGACGCTAAGGGGTGTGCGGTTCAATACCAACCAAAAAAAAATAATTAACGCAAATAGGACACCACGTGAGCTCAAGTGCGTGCGCAGAAAATAATATAAAAAAAATAAATCTCAAATATATAACCCCCCCTTAGACGCAGTTTACAAAATTAAAATAGGTATGTGTAAATATTGAATTAATAAAATAAACCGCAAATTATCTTTAAAAAAAATCTGTAAAGTATTTGTAAATATGAAAATAAAAACTAACAGCAAATAATCTTTAAAAAAAAACTATTGTATTCCGCAAACCAAATTAGACGGTGCTTAAATCTTCCGTTGAAAATTAATTATCGATCCATACCTCGAATATTCATATACTTCACCGCGTGGAATTCCAGTTATAGTTCAGCGTGTCTTCAATCCAAAATCCCATACGATTGCCGATGTACATAGACTTGTGTGACAATGTTGAAAAGTTGAAAATTACAGCCAGATGGAAAAATACGAAGAAGAAGAAGCAGAAAAAAACAAACAAACCAACCAACCAACCAACCAACCCTGAAGCAAGAAAACATTAATTACCATCTGTGTCTAAAATAATTATTTGGAAATAAATATATTGATTTTAACACTTTGTTTATCTGCCTTTTGGCGATAATGGAGCAATACAAAAAAAAACTTGTCTCCGAACTTGAATGTATGAAAACTGATAAAAATGTGAATAGCTTTTTAGAGATGGGATAAAAAAATAACTACAACTTTTTAATTAATTAAAAACGAAATGTTCTAACACTCACCCTTCTTAGCCAGATTAGGGGTTTGAAATATCCCAAATTGGACCGAAGCGTAGCCGGCTATTTGGACTCGTGATTAAGGCTAATTTCTTGATCTAAATACGACTCCCGGTATTCACGTGTACTGTAGATCCGCTTTTTTTAGCGAAATTGTGGATATTCCAAAAAAAACCCTTCCACGAAGGCAGCAAATCCCCTTGAATATCCACACGGTTCGGACTAGTCCAGATCCCACATGGAACAGCAGCAAAAGCAAAAAAACAAAAATGCCGTTTTTAATCTAGCCCAACCTTTCAGTAACACTCTCAAACCTGGAATCACTTTCTTTCCGTCGTCTTTCCGAACACTTGACAACTTGACACACGGAGGTCACCGAATAGTACCGAGATTCAAAAATTTCAATTTTATGATCCCAATTCTTCCAAGATAACTCTAGAAAGAACGATCTAAATTAGTTTCTTCACAAAAAAGAGGACGTGTTCCCTTAACTTCAGCACAATTTGCCAGACATTACCCCTATTTGAAAATTACTAATTTTATTTTCGCCACCTTGCTTATAATATATTATAGGCAACCGCTCTTACACGTCCTGAATTATTTAAATTTTGATAAAATAGAGGTGGGACTTTCTACTTTAAATTTGGAACGTAACAACACCTCCCTTTCCCAGAGGAAAATTTACGAGGAAAAACTAGACGAAGAAAATTTTCCCTCGCGCTAGCGACACACTACCTAAACTCTGAGCGAAGTCCACACAATCCACACAATCATCATCCACACCGTCTTCACCATGCGCAAGTACTTGGACAACGAAAGACATACCAACCTCAAACCACACGCACAAAGCAACAACTTACTTACAACACTTACTCCACTTCCACACAACAGTCATCTCTCATCGTATGAGATCAAGTAGAATAGTTTCAAATTCCAACGTCAATCTGACAACACTGATTTGGTCGGTTACTGGATGTTGCCCTTATTCGCGACCTCCCAGCTCTGGGGCATCGCTAGTACTTCACTATACCTCGCATAACATGAGTCCATAAGAAACTCTCCACCACTCGACTCTTACTGATACTGCGAGAAACATCTACCGAAACAGTAGTGTAATTCCAATTGTTCATTAAAATAAAAATGAGATAGGTCTTTCAGAATTTAAATCCGTATACAACGAAATTTAGTGAATCATCCAAAACTAAGCTATTATCCAACAAGATTCACCAAAACATAATTATGTGGCTTCGAAAAAATCCCAATTAAATAGAATGGCTTACTAACATCAAAACAAATCCCAACGCCATATCATCGAAGACAACATATTTCTGACCAAACCTAAGTGACATTCAATTCCATAAATCAAAAGAAATTAAGGCTACCGCAACCCTACGACTTCGTATTGGCTACCTAACACAAAAAAAAAACGAATCGGTTGACCATCCAAATACATCCTAAGAACCGATCATAGCCAACACTCAGTCATCCTTCACGGACACAACAAAAAAAAATAAATACAACCAATTTCAGAAGAATTTACTTAGACTAGACAAAACTTTGCTAGTCCGTTCTACTCCGACCTAAATCCTATCGGGATCACCAGTCGGGTTACTAATCCTTAAATCCTTAATATTCCAAATACCTTGATCCTTGCCATTTTCATCCTCTAAACTATATGTCCAGGGGGAAACTTTCTTCTTCACGAAGTAGGGTCCTATCCATCTAGGAGCTAACTTTTTCGTGAAATATTTAGCGGCATCTGACAACACAAAATTTCTCCGCCATACTGACTGATGGGGCTGAAATTCCTCTGGACGTCTCCGTAGATTATAGGTCTTCTCACACTTAGCCGAAGCTTTATCTAAACGTTTTCTAACATCAACAAATAATTCCTGGAGTCCACGCGATCGATTATATCCCATTTTAGCTACTTCGTCCTCCGGGTCTCCGAGTTTGTCCTTTCGGGAAAAATCTCGTCCATCCACTACCATCTTCCGACCGAAATTTATGAAGTAGGGATCTTGACCAGTCGACTCGTGGTATGCAGTGCGCGTAGCACATGCTAGTTTGGCCAAATTTTCATCCCACTTCTTATGGTTGTCAGCTATATAAGTTGCCATCATTGTTTTAAGGGTTCGGTTATAGCGTTCAGATGGATTGCACTGTGGATGATACAACGCATTATAACGAACTGAGACACCATAGGTTTCCATCATTTTCTTGAAAATACCCGAAGTATACTGGACACCATTATCACATAGTAACAGACGTGGAACTCCAAATACGAGGAAAACTTCTTCTTCTATTTTCTTAACGACATGCACGGCTTTTGAGGATCGCAACGGAAATACCAAAGAAAATTTACTAAACACATCCATTACCACTAAGATAAACTTATAGCCTTGAGTTGATCTTGGGAAAGGTCCCATAAGATCGGTTGCTACTATCTCCCATGGTTGAGTAGCTTTAGGTTGAGGAGTCATAAAGCCTTTGGGCTTACCTTGTTCCACCTTATGCATGGCACACAGTGAGCAACGTCCAACGTAACGAGACACATCACTCCGCAGTTTCGGCCAAAAATACTTCTCGTTAATACGCTTATAAGTTTTCAGGATCCCCATATGACCTGCTAAAGGACTATCATGACACAACTTCAGCACTTCCAATCGTTGACCCTTAGGAACGACTTCCTTCCAATTGTCCACTTCCTCGACCAAAAATCCATGACTGGGACGGATGTATTTATAAAGTTTGCCACCAGACATTCTCCACTGAGGATACTTCAAGGGATTAGACTCGATTTTTCTACAAAGTTTATCATACCAACTATCACCACTAGGAAGCGGTACAACCTCTTCAACCATATCAAGCACGGGAACTGACCGAGATAACAAATCGGGGACAACATGTTCTTTTCCTTTCCGATGCACAATCTTAAAGTCATATTGTTGCAATCTTACCGCCCATCGAGCTAATCTTCCAGTAGGATCCTTCAAATTTTGAAGCCATACGAGGGATGCGTGATCAGTCACGACCGTAAACGGAACACCCTCCAAATAAGGACGCAGTTTTTCGACTGCCCATAACACAGCTAAACATTCCCGTTCCGTCGTGGAAAAATTCCTTTCTTGACGCGTTAGTGATCTGCTCAGGAAACTAATTACTTCGTCACCATCCGGGCCTGGCTGCAATAACACGGCGCCCACTCCATATCCTGAGGCATCACATTGGACAACAAAAGGCAAATTGTAGTCAGGACAATTAAGTATCGGAGCAGAAACTAGACATTCTTTTATTTTCTGAAAAGATTCTTCACAACTCGGGGTCCAATTGAATTTTCTTCCTTTCTTCAATATCGCTGTAATTGGAGCTAGTAGTGTCGCAAAGGAAGGAATAAATCTTCGATACTAGGAAAATGTGCCTATGATGCTACGAACTTCCTTGACGGATGTGGGTGTTGGGATACGTAGCATAGCCTTGACCTTATCACCATCAACATGTAGTCCATTCCTATCAACCACATGACCCAAATACTTTAGTTCCGGTCTACAAAATTGACATTTATCCCAGCTAACGGTTAACTTAGCTTCTCTCAAGCGTCTAAAGACTTCCTCTAAGATCGTTACATGTTCTTCAATAGACGACGTCACGATGACCACGTCATCCAAGTAAGTAAAAACATAGGGTTCCAACTCCGGACCGAGGACACGATCTATCAACCTCTGCCATGTAGCCGGGGCATTATGTAATCCAAAAGGCATTCTGCAAAACTGAAAAAGACCTCGACCAGGAACCGTAAAAGCAGTATAAGGCCTGGAAGCCTTAGCAACAGGTACCTGCCAATACGCCGACTTAATGTCTATGGTGGAAAGATAATGCGCGTTCTTTAATTTATTTAAAATATTAGAGATGTACGGTAATGGGTAGCCATCCCTCTCTGTTACGGCATTAAGCTTTCGATAGTCTACGCAGAACCTCCATTTTGGTTCTTCACCTTCTGGAACCTTTTTCTTCACCAAGAGAATCGGGGACGACCAAGCACTATTCGATCGCTCCACTACTCCTTTCGCCAACATATCTTCTAGCTCTTTATCAATATGGCTTTGGATTACTGGGGATACAGGATAGTAACGTTGTTTTATGGGTGCAGATTTACAAACAATCACATGCTCAGTGACATCAGTACAACCAAGAGAAGTGCCCATTAGTTCACGACTTCTATTAATAACTTCCTCCAATTGCGACTTCTCTGCATCGGTCAAAATAGTTTGACCTCGGAGATGATCCACTGAACCTACCATTGCTGGAGCGTCCGAAAAATACCATTCGTTATGCCTCAAATCTGGAACGATACCCATAACACGCCAAAAATCAGATCCTAAAATCAGAATGTGCGGTACGTCCAAAATAACTAATACTGGCAAGACACGCAAGCGATCCCTAACCATGAAAGGTACTAAACATTCCCCCAACGATTCACACATCTGACCATTCGCCACTCTACAAACGGTCTTCTTCGAAGTATCCAACTCTAAACCCAAGTTTTGTAAAAATTTCCAACCAGTTCTTCCTACAATGGTCTTTGAAGCACCAGAATCCAATAATCCCAAAATTTCCTTTCCTAAGACTTTAACTTTCAAATATGGACGTTCATCTCCTTCGGAATGATGTAAAATAAAGTCTAAAATAGGACGTAGGTTGGTCGAGTCAACGTCGGCAACACCTCTTCGACCAGTTAGGTGCGCTTCCTTCCGTTTCCCGAATTACACGAAGGACAAGTTCTGACTGTAAACCCTTCTTTCTTACACTTAAAACAGTGAACAGCCTCCTTCTTCATTAAACACCCTACTGCCTTATGGCCTGACTGATTACAACGATAACAGATTAAAGTCCTAAACTTTCCTCTAGCCGACTCCGATTCGGATGAAGCAACAGGACCCTCACTAACACTACTAAAACTTTCAGCATCCACACTGATATAAGCTAGGTCCTTTTCCAAAGTATTCATTTTCCTACTATTCGGTTCAACATAGTTCCTAATACAATCACGTCTTTCCTCCATACTGCGACATAGAACACGAAGTTCCTCCAAGGTAGCTGGCAAAGGATCACGTAATCTATCTTGATAGAACGGATGCAAATTCCTAATAACTATAGACAATTTAACTTCCTCTGGAACATGACAACGCAAGCGATTAAAGTAACTATTCATTATTGCCAAGTAAACTCCAATAGTCTCAGACGAATGCTGAGTTCTCCTCCGAAGCTCTTCAAAAAGCGCTTCCCCATGGTGAGCTGACAGGTACTCCCTACGAAACTCTTCAACTAATTCAGCCCAACTCCCTACACGTAGACGAACATCTTTATAAAACTGATAGGCTTTATCCGAAAATAAATCTATACCTGATTCCAAAAGTATACTATCTGGTACATGACGAGCGAGACTCAATTCATTCACCATCTCAAAAAATGCAGAAATAGACATACCCCTAGCAGAACCTGAAAACTTTTCTATTCCCCATTTATGAGGAAGTATCATCCCAGAAGAAAAACTAGAGACAGACCCTGAAAAAACATTATTACCAGCTTGTGACATCGCTCCAGGAGAAGAAGCATGAACTTGTCCTACCCCTGCCTGAAAAGACTGATTTAAAACCGAAATCACATCGAGCGCTACTGGTACCGAACCAGATCCGATTGGATGCTGCTTATCATGTAAATCCTGTGACAACTTCAAAATCTCAGCAAGAAAGTCTGACTTAACAACCTGGGCTGCGTCTGCATCATCACCTGTTGGCAATACCATAAGATCAATTCTCCCCAAGACATGGTTAATCTGTGTCCGCAATCTCAAGGACTCAGCACAAGTAGGAGTTCCGGCAAACTTTCCAACAGCCGTATTCAGCTCCGCAAGTTTAGTCTCGATTGCAGTTTTATCCTGTGAAAAGGTGAATGGGTGCTCAGGATATCTAAAGCTTTCATTTGCTGCCTCACGTCTAAGTGCATCAGACAGACTAGACCTCATAGACTCAACAGTGCCAGTAGACACTCCACGAATTTTGAGTTCATATTCCAGTTCCTCTTTCCTTAAGTAGTTGGGTACAAGTTTTCGCACCATCTTGCCAAAGTTCAAAATTTAAAAAAAATGTATCAACCGAAAGGAGCAAATATTCAAATAAAATCAAGATATAAGTAAAAATATTAACACACAGGTACAGTTTACTTTATTAATGGGAGCAAACCAAAAGCAAAATAAAAGTAATAGTCGCTTTATTCAATCTATAAAATTTCACAAAAGATTTTCAAAATTTCATTGTTTCAGAACAAATTACAAGTCACAACATAATCTCAAAAAAAAAAGATTTTACATTCCCTAACATAAGTAAGTTAAACCACAATGTAGAATTTCGAAGTCCAACTTCTCAAAAAAATAAATTTGAACTCCAACTGAAATAGAAATATTTCAAAGTCCTAATATATCCATAATTCTTCTAAGTTCCACAACACCACTTCAAAGTATCTTCTTTTAAGTTCCATTTTTGGCTTCTTCCAACTTCACGTCACACAAAAAAAAACTAGTAAGCACTTCTTGGCATACACTTCCACTAAACACGAAGTTCTAAGACTACTACTAAGTGCAAAACCAGTGGTAAAGTAAATAAATCAAAGTTAGTCAATTAAAGCCCAAACACGTTAGGTTAACTAATTAAAAGGAATCTACACAAGGGGTTGACAAAAAAAAGGTTAATTAATTAAGGGCCCCACGTTGGGCGCCAAAATATGTGGCGTACAAAACCGAATCTATATAAAAAATTACAAATTGTACCAAATATAAATCAGACGTACACCCGGAAAGAAAAGTACTATACGGTGACAGTCTGGGAATGGCTCGCGGCTAGACAAAACAGTGGAGATGGTCGTGCGGTCCACAAAACAAAAAAATCCGAAGTTATATCAGGGGCGCCAGGTAAATTGGCCCACAGCCTTCCCTACGTTGCTATTCAATAAACCACCAACTTACCAATAGGTTTACTACTAAAATACTAAGTAACAGTATACAACCTGAATAAATAAAAAAATAAATGAAATTGTCAGATTAGAATTTAGTCAATTTTAATAAATAGATTCCCAAGATAGTTGAAAATAAATACATACATATTACATATTACAATATTATTTAACTTTACCATAGGCTTAATAAAAAAATAATATAAAAATGCGGCTTCTGCTTGCCTAACAAAAATTCATAAGTTATTTCTACTTAACAGAACAAAATGAAAGGTAAGACGTGTCAAAAGTACCGGACGCTAAGGGGTGTGCGGTTCAATACCAACCAAAAAAAAATAATTAACGCAAATAGGACACCACGTGAGCTCAAGTGCGTGCGCAGAAAATAATATAAAAAAAATAAATCTCAAATATATAACCCCCCCTTAGACGCAGTTTACAAAATTAAAATAGGTATGTGTAAATATTGAATTAATAAAATAAACCGCAAATTATCTTTAAAAAAAATCTGTAAAGTATTTGTAAATATGAAAATAAAAACTAACAGCAAATAATCTTTAAAAAAAAACTATTGTATTCCGCAAACCAAATTAGACGGTGCTTAAATCTTCCGTTGAAAATTAATTATCGATCCATACCTCGAATATTCATATACTTCACCGCGTGGAATTCCAGTTATAGTTCAGCGTGTCTTCAATCCAAAATCCCATACGATTGCCGATGTACATAGACTTGTGTGACAATGTTGAAAAGTTGAAAATTACAGCCAGATGGAAAAATACGAAGAAGAAGAAGCAGAAAAAAACAAACAAACCAACCAACCAACCAACCAACCCTGAAGCAAGAAAACATTAATTACCATCTGTGTCTAAAATAATTATTTGGAAATAAATATATTGATTTTAACACTTTGTTTATCTGCCTTTTGGCGATAATGGAGCAATACAAAAAAAAACTTGTCTCCGAACTTGAATGTATGAAAACTGATAAAAATGTGAATAGCTTTTTAGAGATGGGATAAAAAAATAACTACAACTTTTTAATTAATTAAAAACGAAATGTTCTAACACTCACCCTTCTTAGCCAGATTAGGGGTTTGAAATATCCCAAATTGGACCGAAGCGTAGCCGGCTATTTGGACTCGTGATTAAGGCTAATTTCTTGATCTAAATACGACTCCCGGTATTCACGTGTACTGTAGATCCGCTTTTTTTAGCGAAATTGTGGATATTCCAAAAAAAACCCTTCCACGAAGGCAGCAAATCCCCTTGAATATCCACACGGTTCGGACTAGTCCAGATCCCACATGGAACAGCAGCAAAAGCAAAAAAACAAAAATGCCGTTTTTAATCTAGCCCAACCTTTCAGTAACACTCTCAAACCTGGAATCACTTTCTTTCCGTCGTCTTTCCGAACACTTGACAACTTGACACACGGAGGTCACCGAATAGTACCGAGATTCAAAAATTTCAATTTTATGATCCCAATTCTTCCAAGATAACTCTAGAAAGAACGATCTAAATTAGTTTCTTCACAAAAAAGAGGACGTGTTCCCTTAACTTCAGCACAATTTGCCAGACATTACCCCTATTTGAAAATTACTAATTTTATTTTCGCCACCTTGCTTATAATATATTATAGGCAACCGCTCTTACACGTCCTGAATTATTTAAATTTTGATAAAATAGAGGTGGGACTTTCTACTTTAAATTTGGAACGTAACAGAGTTTTTTTTAATGAAGTATGTAGATGTTAAATTAGCTGTATTTAATTCATTAATTATTTTTGCATTATAAGTGCCACGATAATGTTGGTTTAGGAAATATTTGCTTGCCAGATATTCTCTGCGCAATGAGAGTGGGTTTTCAGATGCTAGAGCTAGGGTGGCTTCATTTGGAGTGCTTTTCATCAATCCTAACACAATCCTTAGAGCTTTAAATTGGATTCTATCAAGTTTACGTAAATTGGTTATGCTAGCTGACCCATATACCACACAACAGTAATCTATTATAGATCTTATATAGGCTCGATAAAAATGCAATGCAATGTTTTGATCTGCACCCCACGATCTCTTACACACCATTTTAAGAAAATTAAATTTGCTCGTTTCATTTTTATCGAATAAATTTTGTATCTCATTGAGAGTTTCCTGTTCATATTCCCTCTTCTTACGTCGATGGATACGTTTTTTCTCTCTTCTAAGACGTCTATACTCTTCTTTTCGTCTCCGTGTACAATCTGCGTCGATGGTTTTTTGATATGCTGCATTTTTTCTATTTGTGGCCATTTCGCACTCATGATCAAACCAATGATTTCTTTTTTCTGACTTGGTTTTACCCAATATTTCAACCGATTTCTGTAACACAATATCTCGTATATTTGCCCATAGTTTGTTAATGTCTTCTTCTTCTAAGTTTTCTGTCCTTATTTGATCTTCAGTTTGCTGTCTCTATATACATTTGCAATGTTGGGATCTTTTAGTTTTATTAATGTCGATTTTTTTCTCTCCTTTTAACGATCTCCTTTTTTAAATTGATAGATATTCTCTCTTTAAATCGTGCTTTAACTAAATAGTGATCACTATCTATGTTTGCTTCTCTAAAAGACCTGACATCTAATAAGTTCTCGTTTTCGAAATTGGTCCTAATTTTAAAATAAATTAAAATAAAATACGAGTATAGACAAACGAATAAATGTCATAGCGAAGTATGTTCAGTATTTGGTGGATGCGCCTGGATTCCTAAAAAGTCTTTCCGAAAATTGTTGAATGATGTAAAGGAGCCAAAAGAATCCTAAGATCAAAGAAAAGAAAATACAATAAAGGTAAATTGAAATGCATAGAAGAAATCTTTAAAAATAGAGAAATTAGAACCTTATATCAAGCGGTAAACAATGAGAAAAAGGGTTACCAAAGAAAACCTGTACAATAAAAAAGCAAACATGGAAGGAATTTAACAAGTGACGAGGAAATACTGAACAGATACTGAGAAAAGGATACTTCTAAGAGGATCTAAATGAAATATTTACAACAGAATATAAAGAAGAAGGGGAAGAACTGTAGGAAAATATGGATAAAAAACGAACAGAAGAAAGCCAGCTTAATAAAAAAAAAATAATAGAAAAACTAAAGAAAAATAAGAGCCCAGCAAAGGATTAAGTAACAGTTAAAATGTTTAATTATGGAGAACCAGTACTAATTAAGCACTTGGAAAAATTGCTAAAAGAAATGTGGAAAAAGGTTACATATCGAAAGAATGGACCGAAGCCACACTGTGTCCAATTCATAAAAAGGGCGACAATAGTTTATATGTATTTCCTATATAACACGATAAATTATGTGCTATTCCCCGCAAGAATTGAGGGCAATAATCCCTTGCTAATTGCATTTTAATGTTTTCTTTAACAAATTGATTAAACTGCTAACGAGCTATCTAAATATTCGATTATTTGTTTTCTGTTCTTTTTGATAATAAAATAAATTATATTTTACCTGATTATCTGAAGATGAGAAATCCCACTCTTAAATTCTTTATAAGAACATCCCGTTAACAAAGGTTACAATCTGTGCCATTAGTCTTAATAGTAACCAAAATAACTAAATTTCATATAAATACTTGAACGAAAGTTTTTTATTGCGTTATTGTCAAAACTCTGAGGTAGTGTCACGACGCAAAATGTCTTTGGAGTGTGTACTTAGTGAAAAGGGTAAGAGTAAATTATTGATCGACGGTTATCTTTACCAGAAAGTTAAAGAGAACCAAAACATGTAAAGTGTAAAGCTCATGTTATAACCTTAGAAGTTGCAGTAGTAAAAAGAAGTGGGACACACAACCATATAGTTGGTTGTGAGCAGCTTCCAAAAGTGAGCAGCAATAAAAGAACAATAAGGCGTGTACAAAGTACTCAGCAAGCCGGCCAAATTACCGGATCTTACGCCTTTGGATTTTTTTGTGGGGAAACCTAAAATCAAAATTATACGCCGCTCCGTCTGCAGATCTTGTCTTGATCAAAAACGAATTCTGACAGAATGCCGATTATTGACACCGGAGGTACTTGCAAATGTACGAAGAGTATTTGAAAATTACTGTATTATTGTATGGAGGTCACAGGAGGCCATTTCGAACATTTAATTGGTTAATGTGATCAAATTCTACGTTTTTTGTTATTTCTGTGTTTAACCAATAAATTAGTTAAATCCACAATTATATTCAACGTTATTTCGAAAAAAAAAAATAGAGTGTCGTGTAGAGAAAAAAAAAAATACCTTTCAAATGATGTGCCACTCGATCACACTTGCTATTTAAAATAAAAACGGAGGGTTGATTCGGGGCAGTAGGGAGTTACATTTGAGGGCATGAATTTTGCATGAAACTCTCAATACAATACAAATTGACGTATTTTTTTAAATCTTGAAGAAACTCTTGGTTTCTGAGTTTTGGGAGGGGGGGGGGTCAAATTTTTGTTGGAACACACTGTATATAAAAAAGCACCAAATAAGCACAACAATTTAAAGAAGGCATACATATTAAAATAAAGCATAAAAAAGTGGTGTCAAATGACTTATTTTTGCACATTTTGTTCAAATTTAAAGAGAAAATATTCCTCCTTTGTTTACCATAAGCATTATGTTTAGAAATCCAGACTCTACTTATTATAATAATTAAGATGGTGATAGAAGGACTATTAGTTTAAAAATAGTTTATTATAGAGAAGTCATAACTATTTAAGTCGGTGCTGTGATCTTCACTTTCTTTTTCTTGCGTCACTTGTTGATGGGGTCAGATTTGTTTATTATATAATGCATTTGCCTTGTATTACGGCAATACTAAGCCGTTTTACTATCGACCAACGGTATATTAACATGTTTTCTTTAGCATTTCTTGTCCTATTATCTAGGAGGTCCACTGTCCACTTTCGATAGGTCCACTCCAGTCGTTTCCGTATATTTTCAGTTTAGTTTTAGTTTTACGCTTTTTTGTCATTCCAGTCATCCCTCATATTTTTTATTAGTATAACATGCAAAGGATGGTCTTTCTAAAATACAAATTTTAAATTTTACCAATGATTTACCAATGAAAGTGCAAATCAAAACGTCAAAATACACATTTTCAAGTTAATTTGAGTTTCGAATTAATGAAAAATTACAAATCCAGGATATAATATTAAGACCATTATCTAGTTGTTAAAACAACTTATCAGCCCCTTATAAATATTATCTAAATAACTTGAAAGTTAAGTAAAGAAACAAAATTAATAGCAAAAGATTTAAAAATGTGGAAAAAATTTTAATTCGACCAAAACAGCCTTTCCTGCATCAATTGTTAACAGCAAAATGTTAGCCAAAAGTCAATATATCAGCACAATATTCATTCGTAAATTCCTCGTCGCTACGTAAACTCCATCCCTGTGCACAACCCTGAAGGGTTCGATTCCGTAGACTGGTCGATGTCAGGATGGAGAAGTGGAAGCATTCACACATGCTCCGCGAATTGAGCTTCTCCGCAGTCGCATCGCTTTCAAGCACCTCGTGGCCTCGCTTCCATTCATACCATCAAACAAAAAACACGCTGAAAGAAGCTGGTTTTTTCGACATTTTTACGACACTGCAGAAGGGAAAAAGTCCCTTTGGTATTTATTTTTGTCAAGAGTTTTTGGGTCTAAAATCATAATATGAAATAAATTTGTTCGTGTATTAACAAAAAACGTTTACACAAAAATGTCATTTTATATTTATATAAAATGAGTATGTACAATTAATACAGAGCGTTATCGAAAGAAATCAGAAATCAGTGCCGCAACGAGAAAGCTGATTACAGCTCTCAGATGTGCAGAGATATAGAGGAACATGTCTGTCGAAATAAACCGAGGGATTTATTTCAGAAGATCAAACGCCTTACTAGAGAACTTACATCTCAAAGGTTGTCTGTGATAGATAAGGAAGCTAATCTAAAGACGGATACTGACAAAATATTGGAATCATGGCGAAACTACTGTGGCAAGCTATATAAAAATAACGAGGTACTAGCAGAAAATCAGTGGCCCCCTGACTACCCTAGAGAACCAACTGTCTTACTCGATGAAATCAAAGATTAAATCGCTTAAGAGAAATAAATCCCCAGGCATTTATTCAATACCAGGTGAAATACTACAGTTACTAGGCAACAAAAGATTATATATCATCCATTCTATCTGTGTTGTTTTTTGAAATTGAGGAAAATGGCCATCTGATTGGTGTACCTCAATTTATATCCCGCTACACAAAAAGGAACTACTACCAGATGTGAAAACTACCGCACACTGTCACTAATAACACATGCTAGTAAAATCTTGTTGCATATCATCAAAAACAGATTAAAAACCCATCTACATTACCAAATATCTCAGGAACAAGCGAGGTTTGTAAAGGGTAAAGGTATACGGGACCAAATCCTGAACCTGAGACAACTCATTGAAAAGTCTAGAGAATTTCAAGTACCTATAATTATATGCTTCGTTGACTACCAAAAGGCATTTGATTGTGTAAGTTGGATAAATATGTGGCAAATTTTAATAGAAATGGGCACACCAATGCACTTGTTGACACTTATTAAAAATCTGTACCAGTCCAATATAGTACTCTCTTTCTTCTCGTTTCCCCATTACTAAGAATCGTGATTTCTTATAATATTCCTTACAATTTTTCTACATTCTTTATCTTCAACTATTCTGAGAGCTCGCAGAATAAGTTTCCAGCAGAATTCTTAATTTGGTCAGACCATCTAGTTGGTGATCGTCCTCTTGACATTCTCCTCGGAACGTTTCCAGAAACAATTAATCTCTTAAACTATCGTTACCTCTGCAAACCACGTGACCGAAAAATTGCAGTATACGTTGCAGATATATGGTAGACAGCCTAAATTTAATCTCGATTTGGTTTAGAATGGAAACGTTTGTCCTATGAGCTGTCCAAGGTATGCGCAGCATTCTTCTTCAGTACAACATCTCAAAGGCATCAATTTTTGGCGCTCGCATCCGCAAAGAGTGCAAGTTTCTGCCCTGTATAGAAATATTAAGAATACAAGGGCATTCACCAGTCTCATCTTGATATTTTGAGAGATAGATCTGTCTTTTCAAACTTAAGTTAGGCGACTCATACCATTTTTTGCCATACCAATACGTCTCCGAACTTCTGCTTCACAGTTACGTCGTTAGTTATACTAGATCCGAGATAGACAAAACTGATTTTCAGATCAACTTTAGATTAAACATTTCCTGCTTATTTGCTGTTATAAGTGTAGTGTCATCAGCAAATCTTAAATTGGAGATTTTCCTACCAGCCACTGTTACTGCACTGGTACTAGCGGGATATAAATTGAGGTACACCAATCAGATGGCTATTTTCCTGAATTCCAAACAGCGACACAGATAGAATGGATGATATGTAATCCTTTGTTACCTAGTAACTGTAGTACTTCATATGGCATTGAATCAGTGCTAAACGATTTATTTCTCTTTAGCGATTTAATTGAATCTTTGACTTCAGCGAGTAAGACAGCAGGTTCTGTAGGGTAGTCAGAGGGCCACTGATTTTCTGCTGGTACCTCGTTATTTTTTGTTCCTCTATCTCTCTGTATATTTGAGAGATGTAATCAGCTTTGTCTTTGCGGCACTGTTTTCTGATTTCTTTCGATAACGCTCTGTATTTATCGTTTGTTCTGTATCTAGTTTTATGTTCTTTTCTGCGTTGGTCACACTTTGTATCGCCTAAAATTCCTTTTTATAAAAATGAGTGTAATATACATTATAACTTATCCAAAAGAAGTTTCATATATAAATTTTTTCATATTTGTACTTTTTTATCGTTTTTCTTTAAAACGAGTTTCGAAAGTATCGTTTTATGCAAAGCAAGCGTTAAGCGGGCTCACTAAATTACTCCACAACTACTCCACTCGTTGTTTAACTCAAAACAAGCTTCTGGAATTTAAAGTGTCGGCACCTATAGTTTTAGTTTACATAATTTAACAGAGCGCCAAAGTTTGATCAAGTCAACTTTGCCACATAACTGTAACTCAATGTGTTGAAGTTTCCTTCGAGGCTATCGAATCTTCATAACGGAAATCTTTGATAACAAAATTAGCACCAGTGACGTTCAGCTAAAGGTATTTGATAATAATGATTGAAATTTGTAGTCAGTGGCATGTTAACATATAAATGTGTTTGAATACTTTTTAGTTAGTTTTCCAGTATTTTTAAAAAATTGTTTTTAAAATGTCAAGTAGTGATAAAGATTTTCTATCTCTGTGAAATATTTCACAAAGCCATAATTTCTAGCCAAAGCCGGATGTTATTACGGCTATTTAGGAAAAACGCTACGTCACGACTCCCTATCATTTTCGGTTGGATAGTTCACCTCCTTGGCCTAGCTAATGATGATTAAATACCACGACGACATTTTTCTCAACTTATTGTCGGCTATATCTGCACTGCGGGAAATGGGATGCTTAAGGAACTGGACATTTCTTGTATCTAATGAAAATTAGGGTCCCTAAAAGGGGTGATTTACCTCAAGGTTAATTGTAGCAATACTTTTCGCAGGGGCAAAAAAGTAGAAGCGTAAAATGTAATGACAAAAGTACACGTGACGAAAAAGTTTCGTTATGTCTGGGTTTCAGGATAGCTTTACAATGTACTTAATTTTTACGTTGGCTTTAATAGTAAGCTTAATTGAATATTCGTCGTGTTTAAATATACAGTGCGTATGATATAGTAACAAAATGGTGGTTATGTATATTAGATGGACCAGCGATATAAAATTTTATATTTTCGACGTTGCCAAATTTACTGTTTCTTTCTAAACAGAAAGCGCACAAAAAAAAATTAAAGGCGGTGTTCAATATGACTACCTTTGAAAATAGAAATCCATTCGGAATGAAAATTCATCTAAGACTTTTCTAATTATTTTCGGAGAAATAAGTGATATATATCTCTTCCGTAATTCTGTCTTTCACTTCATGGATAGTCTGTAGCCTATATACACTTTGCTTTTTGAATAACACCATTTAAATAATCTAGAGGTACATCCAGGGATCTTACTTGCCATTCGATAGCTCGTTTTCTTCTAATCCAACGATTTGGAAATATGTTATTGAGAAACTCACGAACGGCTCGAAGATAATAAGAAGGTACTACATCTTGCTTGAATCAAATTGATCTATTCACTAGATGAGGATTTATATTCACAGGAAGGAGTCTGGCTAATTTTGGAATTAACTCTAATTTTAAAAATGCCCAGTATTCTTTATCTGTTACAGTTCTATCCCAAATATAAGGTCAATAATGGTATTATTATTAATACCAGTATTAGTACTGTCCACACATTGATCTTTTCTCGATACTGTGAATGTGCCTCCACCATTCAATGCAGATTTTCATCTGACCAGTAGCTACATTGATTTGTTTATTGACCGTGCTATTTAAATGGAAAGTAGCGTCATCAGAAAAAAGTATATGTTTAAAAAATTAAGATTAGTGTTCAATCTACTTAATTTTGTATTACAGAACTTCATTCTGTGATCTGGATCGTCTTCATTCAGTTCCTTTACTAATTGTGCTTTACAGGGATGCCATTTTTCTTTTTTTTAAATATTTATGAATAGTTGTTTGACTGATTTAATTTCAGTTTCTAGGAAAGAAAAACGCCCGCTGTAATACCAGGGCGATCACTTTTTGGGAGTTTTTGTACATGTCCACTTTCCTCAAATTTATGAATAATTTTAAATATAGCCCCATGTGCTATAGGCGTTCTGTCTTCATACTTATTATTAAATATTTCACATACCTTTTTAGGTATTAGTGTCATGAGAAGCGAGAAGTTTTATTCAGTATGCAAGTTCTACTTCAACGCTGTGGTGATGTTAATGTTGATAACTATACCTGTTGAAGCTTATAGAAATAATCAACAAAATCGTTCTATATCGAAGAGATACTTAATAAGCTCAGTATTATTTTACGATTTTAAAGTATAGACTTTGCCAAATGCCATGCGTAAAAGATTGGAAGCGTTCATTCAGCGGAATGCTAAAAATTCCGAGGACTGCCAGAAAAACAAACGAGTATTGAAGACAAACAAGGAAGAGGTATAAGGAGGACTTCATGGCTCACAAATCTTCGTTAAGGATAACATGACACGTGATGAAGAAGATTCCGTCCGAAGATACGTCCTTTTTAGTGTTGTTCACGTTAACTTTAAAAATAAATAGGTCAAGTAAAATATTCTTAGCACAAAACGAGGATTGGCGAGGGAGTTGGCGCGAACATTTCCGACAGTGGGATTTTGATTCAAGGATGGAGGGGACAATATTTTCTTTATGAGAGGTCTCCATGTAGATTGTAACCGTATTTCGTCATCTCTTTTATTGAGACAATTTTGCCTTTTTAATTTTCTATGGTTTCTCGGATAATTCTTTGTTTGTAAAAGCGAATCGGGGCTATGGTTCTGGAGTTTTCAAAATTAATTTTGTGACCTGTATGAAGATGGTGTTGTAATGTATCAGCCACATACCCAAGGGAAACAACCCCACCCCAAGCACAATCGTTAATCAGTTAGCCCGGTATGTATCAAGTCAACATAGCAAGAAAATAAAAGAAACAAAATAAGGGGTAGTTAACCTAGAAAAGAATAATTATAATTAATTAAATAATTATTATATACTCCAAATTAAATAAAGAATAAAAAAATTCGACATAGTTTAACGTATACATTTCAAATTAAACAAAGAATGACAATTCGACCGAGTTTAACGTGTATTACACAAGTTTCGATATCAGGTCAGCTCCGAATGTTTAAAAATTACGACACCTTAGACCTTCGTTGGAAAATAATACAACAAAGCGACACACCAGCGATAAGAATTGAGCTGAGCTAGCAGGGCACACCATCGCATGATCCATTTTAACACGTGGAGCAGATGGCACGATCAGCAAAAACTCTAGGGGAAAGCGGTAAGACGCGACGCTTTACTTCGGTACTGTGACGGAGTCATTGAGGGTACGCGTTCGCGGGACATAAAAACGAAGAAAATTGGTCAACGAGGCAGTGAGTGCTCGACGACCTAGGGGAGTGCTAGTCGGTCAGCCGTCCTGGTGTGTTCAGCTCAGTTAGCGCGGCATTGTATCCGACGGGTAACGGTAGAGAGTATAAGTACCGAATTTTCGTCTCTCTTAAAATCGTGATAGCGTACAGTACTCCCAGAGTTCATTCAGACTGTTCCTTAGTTCCAGTTCGGACTACAAGGCGTATTCTTTAGCTAGGGCCTAAATACGTTTAGGTAACTAAACATAAATACTAACCAATGGGAGAATACAAATAATAGTAGATTGTCCACCTTTTATACTCCTTAGTAAAGTCTCTTCTCGTCTCCTTTCGCAAAAATTGACGGTTTATTAATATATAGTAAGTTTGAAATTTGGCTTTTGTTCTTCCCCGGCCAGTTTCAGGTAGAGACTAGAAGAGAACACACTTTTCGCTTTGTACATCTCTCCGGCTTCTAACGTAAGCCAATAACCTCTAACTCTTTACAGGACCTGCATCTGAACGTCCTTCATCCCCTTATCCAAATTTTTCCTATCCTCTAGTAAAGCCGCGAGGGCGGAATCACGTCCGTTCGGACTAGTTGGACCAGTAAGCCTTGTCTCCGCTTGCAGAGTTAAGTATCCCTTAACATTATAGACGTGGATGTTACATTGGTGACAGCGTTTATTACAGTGGTGACAGCGGGTTCCGGTTTAGGAAAAAAATATAGGAAGATAGGGATGATTAAGGCACTTTTTCAAGTTTTTTTTGTAAACTTTTTCGAGTTTTTCTATATCGTTGAAATAGAGCTGAAATTGAATAAGGAATTGCGAACAAAAATGGAATTCTCATGAATCCTATTTTGGACTCTACGATTTGTTTGGCCTATATAGGATCGTAGGCAGTCTGCACAAGGAATTTTATAAACTCGGTGTTGTTCATTTGGAATGTTGTCTTTGGTTGATCGGACAAGAGATGAAAATTTTTGTTGGGGGGTACATATTGTTTTTATTCCTCTTGATTTAGAATTTTGTCGATTGGGAGTTTGATGTCTGTGGATGCTCCTATTGATGTGATTTTCGCGGTAACCGTTTTAGATGAGGGCTTGTTTTAAACAAGAGATCTCAGCGGGTCTACTTGCATCATCGCAAAGGCGTATTGATCTGGAGACAAGGGTATTAATGACTGAATTAATTTGTGAAGGTGGATGATGGCAGTTGGCATGCAAATAACGATTGGTATGTGTTGGTTTTCGATAAACAGAGTAATGAAAACCTTGGGATTGGTTTTTCTTTATGATAACGTCGAGAAACGGTAAGGATGAATCAGTTTCTATCTCCATCTTAAACTGAATACTAGGGTGTATACCATTCAGATGGGTTTGAAAATACTTCAAAGCATCCCTGCCATGGAGCCTAATGACGAATGTATCCTCAACATATCGTAGCCAATATGTAGTTTTGAGCATTAATGTGGATAGTGCTCGGGTATCAAAGTTTTCAATAAAGATATTGGCAATTATTGCAGATAGAGGGGAGCCCATTGGGGGCACTATTTATTTGTCTGTAGAATTTATTTTGGAAGATAAAATAGGTGTTGGACATACAATGTTTAATGAGAGATAAGTGGTCTTGTTGGATACTGTATTTAGTTTTCAGAATGTTTGAGTTTCGTCTATAGGAATGTTTGTAAAGAGTGAAACAATATCGAAACTTACTAGAATATCTGACGTATTTGGCCAAAACCGTACGTTTCGCCGAAAATCCTTCAATCTTCGTCAAAAACTCTTTTCATTTCATCGAACTTCTTAAACAATACCCTATATCACCGTCAGGTTTTATATATATATATATATATATATATATATATATATATATATATATACATATATATATATATATATATATATATATATATATATATATATATATATACATATTTATGAAAATATATCATATGAAAATAATATACTAAAAGCTTCTTCTAGTCTTTGTTATTTTATATTCAACTTTATAAGCACAGGGATAAGTTTTATTAATAAACATATTATTTGAACTACTTTGACCTAAAATTGAAACGGTCATAAATTCAATGTACCAAGTTTCTTATTCCGTAACGTCTTGTTCGACATTCGCGAAAGAGATAGGCATACACACACAGAGAAATATTTCTTGAGAAAACCCCCATAACATATGCGAATGTGTAGATAGATGGATAGCCTGCAGCATTTCAGGAACGATCTGCCACGAACAAAATCGATTCGCCAATTTAGACGCTTTCCCCAATTTACGGCAAATGAAATTAGCACGCCGCCCCGTGTGCTGCCTCCGCCACCGAGTCCTGCCACCTTCATGGGTGAATTAGGCCGGTACGTACACTGGGAACGATAACAGTGCGACGGGAGACTCGATTGAAAATCAATCAATTGCGACGGCGTTTTTTAGAGCTGATTCTAAACTACCAGGAGATTGCAAGACTGGGGGATTGTTTTGTAACACGAGACTTTGTAACAACTGTAAGGCTACAAGGCTGGCGTGTATTATTGGATATCTCTTGTGTGCAGACGTATAAAAATAATATTGTATTATTCGGCAGATAACACTATTTGGAATCATTCTTGGAAAATCAAGAAGTGTATTTAAACTACAGATGAAAAAACGCACTAAGGCACTAGTAAATAAAACAAAGATGGATATGGAGATTTATTAACGACAGAGTAACTAAGTACTAAGTAGATAGTACCTGAACTACTTACGTTACTGCGTTGTTTAAGGCCACCAAAAAAGACATAATTACCAAAAATTTAATCGTCACCAAAGAAGAGATTAACTAAGCAATACAAACGCTGAACAATTAAAACTCTACATATCCGGATCAATTATGGTAGATGTTTAAGTAATTCTTTTATTATTATTATTTTGTTAGTTGCGATCTTTGATTGGCCTACAGCAACTATGCAATCGTGCCGCGCTTCTGGAAAGCGAAATTCAAACATGAATTCAATTCCACGGGATTCCCGAATTTGTTTTAAAGTCAGTTGGATTCGACTCTGAGCTTGATTACTGATTAGGGTTCCTGTGTTAAAGCTTAACATGGTTGGTATTCGTAATTGGCTTCTACGGTATGAGCGGTGATCAAAAATATTGGCCGAGTTTTGATATCGGTATTACAAGTGTTGTTTATTTTGTATACAAGGTGATCAAGAGACGAAACTATTTACTAGAGACTAAAAAATCTTTTTTTTTATGTTGAATCTTCTTGTTTTTTTTTTCTATTCAAGGTTATTGGTTTAGTTAGTCGATTTTCATCTATTCTTTTATACGTTGTTTCCATTTTGTTCTGTATTATTTTATTATTTTTGACTCATATTTTTTAAAAGTGATTAAAATGATCATTTTATTTATGATACGAAACGCCAGTCGAGTATTCCTGCTCGTATAATTTCTTTTTGGAAAGTAAATGATTAGTATGTATCTCTGGCTTCATTTATCTTGTCGAAGAGTAGCACAAAACTCTAAGAGATGCTCTTCTATGTGAACATGCTGATCTGCTGTATAGAGGACGCTGTTAGCGAGGCTCTTCTCTAACGCTAAAGAAAAAAGAGCAAAAGACCAGTTTCCGGATCCATAAAACTGGAACCTTTCGAGTAAAGCATTGCCACCCTTAGGGAAATTTAAGATTTAAAGGTTTGGCTTTGGACTAACAATCTAATCTTGGAAAAAAATATTATGGAAACCCAAGATATACAACTAGATAGAAAATGCTGGACAAGAGAATAAACCTTGTAACGTGGACACCAACATGGTAAGGAAGGCTAGGAAGGTCAACATACACTTTGTTTATTATATCTGAGGATAAATGTAAAAAACTGTATGAACGGTTCTGCGGTACAGTATAAAGAGGAGCGATACTGTTGTGGCAGCTAAAGGAAACCAGAAACAAGGCCGAAAAAACTATATCTACATTACGTCCAAGAGAACTAATGAAACATTAGCATCGCCACATTAAAAGAACATGCTCTGAATGGAGAGGAAGAGAAGAAAGCTTTTTAAGCAGTTCGGGATTCACATTGGACTGTAGAGTCAGAAGATAATTTTTCATTAAAAACAAAAAAAAATTATGTATTTACCACTTACATATTTAAGAATGACTGTTCTTTCTTTTCTATTATGTGAGCAAATCTCTAGAGTTGTGAAAAGTGAAATAACACGTAATTCTTATCGTAATATTAGCCGCAATTTTAAACTTAGTCATAAATTAAAAAAAAATTATTTTCAAATTTAATTTCGGACATCAATTGAACATGTTAAAAGCCACCTCGCCGGTAGTGCCCGGACGGCGGTACAGGGAAAGTGGGGGAGGCGACGGTGGCGGCGATGTTTTTATTCAAAGCGCAACACGTTGCAAATAGTCATGAAACGGCGCCGACCGAGTTTTGGCAACGGATAAAAGGCCATAAACTTATAAAGTGTTTCTCTAAAATTATTACCTTTAATATAGTTGCTTGCCGCCTCTCGCTGCCTATCTACTCGTGTTACAGGAATTAACCTCTTTTATTATTCGCAAATATGTTTGATAGTAGTTTAACAGTTTTGTTGAGCAAGGTGATTGTATTATCATTAATAGGATTTTTTATATTTTCTTTTTTGTGTATTGTTATTATAATGCTGGTCTTCTACTGGTGCTTTTTGTCGATAGGGCAATTGGATCAAAACATATCGAATTTCTACCGTCGAACTGCTACAAATTTTATTCAACATTGATTTCGCGCGTGTAACTGACATTCAAAATCGACGGTTACTTCAAGCATTGTTTCTGACAGAACGATTCATTCTACACAAAAAGCGGCCTACAGATTCTTGGTAAATCGATTTTTTGCGTTTTTACCCCCCTACGATGGGATGTTAAGGGTAAGCGAGGTGGTAAAAGTGGTAATCTTTTTTGGAATCCCAAAATTAATATTCTCGGCAAAATTTAGCTTGTTCGTATGATTTTTAGGGGTCGACTCTCTGAAAACTGTACTATAATTAAACGTATCGTTTCAAGAACAAAATATGATTGAAATGTCAAATGGTGGTAGTTCAGATTTCTTTCCTAGGTGGCGTAGTTACCCTACCGGACGAACAGTGTGACTTGTCGTCCTAACCTATATATATATATATATATATATATATATATATATATATATATATATATATATATTTATATATATATAGATATTTTATAGAAATTTGTTCAGTATTAGTTTGGGATCTATTTGTACCGATTTCAATTTTGAAATGTGTTAAGAACAAAAAAGAAATTGTCCAGTCTTTAAGAACGCAGATTTTTCCTATTCTTTCTAGATTTACAGAAGGCTGAAAAACACCAAAAAAGAAAATTATCATTAGAATTACTTGTGGTTCAATCGCATCTAAGAAACATATCTGTGTAAAACATGCCACAAGGAAATCATTTCAGAATCATTTTATAAAAGTGTTTTAGTCAGACAACCAAAATCTATACAATTACGAACAACTTGATGGAGATTGCCAACCAGTCAAACAAAACCTGCTCGACTTGACTCGAATTACTATTGCTGTAGCCGTTTCATTTGCTCCACCGTTACATCATCGATCAAAAAGGTAATGATGTTACAGATGTCATCGACAAATACGACGTAAACATTATCTCTGCACAAGATATTAAAATTACCAACATAGCGAATATCGTCGAAGATACCAACCAAGTGATTCTGTAAGAGTTAAGGATCTTGTAGCTGACTGGAAAGACAGGAACTGACTGATTCCCAGGAGATGAATTGTAGAGAGAGAAAAGTGCCTAAATTCCATATCAACTCTTAGAAATAAGATAATTCAGTCAGTTTCCAGTGAACAGAAAAAGGCAATAAAAAATGTGAAAAATAATAAGGGCAATTAGAAATATATACGTGTAGATATCGTGGGGTCTATAAATCAATTAACTTGTTGCAATTTTTACACGGCATTTCCTTATTTTTCCTATGTTATCGCCGAATTGCCGGCTGTCTTTTCAACTGCCACCCCGCGTTCCGACTTATCGCTGGATATTTCTTGGTTAAGATAAACGCGCAAACTTGTTTTTCCGCACGGATTTCTGTCGAAAAAAGGATTTATCCGACGAAGGGACGACGACAGGCGACGTTCGTTGAAAGAACTTTTACTGGTAATTTATTACTTATTCCAGGCTGTCTTTTTTCTGACTTTTATATTTTTTAGTTTGTATTTCAAATGTAAACTAGACAAAAATTGACATAGCGATGACATTTTTTCACACTTTCATAGCTTAATTCGTAACCTGTGAGGTGCAATTTCAGTTACATTGAGCGTGATGTGGAGTCTCACGGAATCCTTTAAAAAAAAAAAGATTTAGGTTTTTTGGAAAAAATTGACTGAAATAAGTTGGATGAACTTTCTTATTATTAAAATACCTTTACAATAGTACTAAAATTTCTCCATATTATTTATAAATATAAATATATAAAATATATATTTTCTTCTACATATCTCCATATAAATCACCAGAATTTCATTAATTAAAAAAAGTGTTTTTTTGCGTAGTTTAGAATATATATATATATATATATATATATATATATATATATATATATATATATATTTATATGAGGTTTAAGGGAATACTAATTAATGCAAAATATAAACAAATTTTTTCAGTAAAAAAACAGGTGAACTACACTAATTTTAAACAACATTTATTTTCGTCATGATTATTTTGAAACACATTTTGGCATATTTTCTTACTACATGATAAACATATAGGCTTTTTACAATCATAGCATAAGTAAAATGTCTTTCTATGAAGTTTAGATGAGCATAAATAACAATATTTCCGAATCTTAATTTTTCTTTGAGTAGAAATTTTACTGGTTCTTCGAGTGCAAGTATTATTCTTATCGAGTTTCTTATATCTAAGCTAGTTCTAGGATTTTCAAATCATTTCCTCATAAAAGGTTCTGTCAGGCTTTCCGCTAGTACCTTCATGAGTTTGATTCGGGATGTATTTTCATTATTTTTTAAACAATTAGACAAGACAAATGCATTGACACCACTCATGTCTAATATTTGATAAAAAATAGCCATTGGCTAACGTGGAGTTCTCCTTGATGAGTTGTAAATGCTACATTTCTCATCTAGTGCATCAACGCCTCCTTTTGATAAATTATAGAATGATATTATTTCAAGTTTGTTACTCTTAACATCCGTAGCACGACAGTGGTGCATAGAGAAAATAAGGATTACAGCCTTGTTTCTCTTAGGAATACATGAAACTAGCCATGTTTTGAAAATCCATATAATGTAGAACCAACTTGTTTTTGTTTGTTTGCCTTAAATTCTAGAGGTATTTCCCTTGTTGATTTTCTCATCGTTCCGACATAGGTAAGGCCTCTGGACTGTAACTCTTTTACTAGCTGAAGAGAAGAAAACCAATTATATGCAGTAATGTTCCTATTACTGCCAAATAGAGATTTTGGGCAATAATTAGTTTAGGGCACTCTACATAACCAAATATATTGTCCTCAAGGCACCGCGTCACAGTGTTGCCGTAATTATTTTAGTAAAATATCTATATGAAATTTAGAAATATAAAGTTACTTTTACGAAATAATAATTTGTGTTATGAGAAGCTACAAATTTTAAATAAGTATAAAACTTGCCATATATTTTTTGTATAATATATATGAAGGTTTAAAATATAAGTTACTTTTACGAAATTATAATTTGTATTGTGAGAAGCTACAAGTTTTGAATAAGTAGATATAAAACAAATATTTTCTGTTACTTTAAATGCAGTTAAATATTGTAAATTATCTGACAGCACTTTCCACATCTTGTCTATTAGGACTTTCTTATTATTAGGTGCGAATGGTCAACCTCTACAATGACACTTGTAAATTATAAATTGTAAATTTCCGTAGAAGTTTTTATTGTATATGCATTTAACTATTATCTTTAATTTCAATAAGTTCTATGAATTTTTATATAATTTCGATGCATTTCTATTATATACGGTAATTTAATTAATACTATTAATTTTTTATATCATTTTAATTAATTTTATTGTATATTTATGCATTTAATTATTATCATTAACTTAATTAAAATCTATGAATTTTGATATAATTTCAATGTATTTCTATAATATTATGTGAGTGTATGAAAAATTGGAGACTTGGCAACTCTGACACCATTTACGCGTACGTTAAATGTCATATAAAAGTTTGGTTATAATGGGTGCCCTAAACTAATTATTACCCGAGATTTGTATAGACGAATTGTGTGGGTTTGGGTAATTTTTTTTTTCTGAATTTAAAAGACCAATTCTATCCGAACCTTTTCCGAACCTTTATATATAGCCAATATAGGTAAATTAGGTGTTAGAATCAGCATCACTCTCTCATAAACAACGCTTGAAGCGACCGTCAATTTTGAACATCACTTACGCGCGCGAAATCAATGTTCAATAAAATTTGTATTAGCTCGATGGTATAAATTCGATATCTTTTTTGATCCAAGTGTCCTATCGACAAAAATCAAAATGCGTTTTAAATATAAAGAGTGCAGCTTTTGTATGCAGTTTCCGTATTTTGCCGAGAATAAACTCAGTTTTTATAACGATGTTAAATAAATAAACCTGGCGCGATTCTTGCTATTTTTACGATTCTCGTGAGATCAATAAAATTGATCACTTTCATTGACTAGTCATATTAAAATTTCCATTTTTAGAGATCAATCTTTAAAACAAATGACATGAAGTTTCAATTTTAAGTTGTGGCAATAAATATGAGGCATTTGAAATATGAATAAAAAACGCAGAATGTATTGTTTTAGATTACAAACGATCGCACTTCATGGGAAATGCCTCCAAGAAGACGATTTTGGTTATAGTTTATAGCAAAAGTTTGATTCTTTTGAAAAACGTACCAGTGTAGTTGAAAAAAAAGTTAACGTTTTAGAGAGTTTGTTATGTGAAAGTTTAAGTCCAGCGTTTCTTAAACATATTTTAAATGCCTCACATTTGTTGCCAAAACTCAAAACTACAATTTCATGCTATAATTTTTGAAGTTTAGGCTCTCATAATCAAAGCTTCATCATGAGCAGTGAATGAAAGAGATAGATTTTATTGATACGAATCATAAAAAATGGCCAAAATCGTGCCACGTTTATTTATTTAACACCTTTATAAAATCTGAGTTTGTTTACGCCTAAATACAAAAATTGCATACAAAAGCTAAACTCTTTAACTTTAAAACGCATTTTGACTTTTGTCGATAGGACACTTGAATCAAAAGATATCGAATTTTTACTGTCGAGCTGATACAAATTTTATTGAACATTTATTTCGCGCGCGTAACTGACATTCAAAATCGGCAGTCGCTTCATGCGTTGTTTGTAAGAGAACGGTTCATTCTAAACAAAAATTACTAAAAAACATTTTTGATTAGAATTATCTCAGCTATATTTTTTATTTAAAACATTTTTTTCTACGGTGTACAGATTCTTGGTAAATCGATTTTTTTGTATTTTTACCAACCTACGAGGGGGGTTTTTGGAGGAAGCCCGTGGGTAAAAGTGGTAAACTTTTTTGCATCTTTTTTGGGTTCCCAAAATTAATATTCTAGACAAAATTCAGCTTGTTCGTATGATCTTTAGAGGTTCAGTGGTATTTTCGTCTTTGACGACTGAAGTATATGGTTAAATAAATATTATTTAAAATCCGCAATTCGAAATAAATTGACGTTTATGCAATTTTTGTATAAATATGCGAAATCCTCAGATATTTGCATAAAATATGCAAAATATGCAATATATGTATTTTGCATATTTGCCCAAGTCTAGTGATTACTAGTAGATTCGCTAAACAGGCAAAGGTCAATATATATTTTTCCTCGTTGTTGCGATATTATATTCCAGTATATACTTTTAGTTGGTCTATTCAGGCGCATTGATTAATTTATTTTTTCCATAATTTCAAGCAGTTTGTGTCGATTTTTTTGAAGGCTTTTTTAAAATCTATAAAAACAATTTGATTTTTTTTTAATCTATAAATAGAATTTTTGATTTTCGATAATTTTTTTATAACGGCAACATTGTCACTAGAAGACCTGTATTTTTGATAACCTTGTTATTTTTTCTATAGTAGATTCTGTTAAATTTTTAATCTATTTTTTTATGTTTATGTGATCTGTTTATGTTAAATATTACGTTTTTTAAGTGATTAAGCCAAAATTATTGGTCGTGATTGTGATGAAAATCAAATTTTTAATTAAGTAATATTTGAAGTTTCGATTTCCACTCCAGAAATCAAATTTTTGTACGAAAAAACCTTCTTTTGAGAACGATTTCCAGAGTGGGAATCGAAACGTTAAATATTACTTAATTAAAAATGTGATTTTCGTCACAATTACAACCAATAATTGTGGCTTAATCCTTTAAAAAAACGTAATATTTAACTTAACAATGCCACAAGAAAGTAGTTTGAGATTTATTTGTTTCTGTTGCTTTCAAATTTTTATAATATTGTCATTATCTTCATAAGTTCTTGCATTCAATGCCTCTTGTTGTTTGTGGAGAATTCATTTTTTAAGTTATTCTTCCAAGTCTCTTTTAATCGAATTTAATAAAGAGTTGTGAATTATTTTACTCAGAAATTTGTTTTACAAACTTTTGTGAAGCAAAGTTAGTTACAATTAAACGAACCTCGTATTATGACAAGTATAGCGTATATGTATAGATATCAGTAGAGTAGTTTTGAGATAACTTTTTGTGTCGACAAAAAATATTGACCGACAGGAAGGTAAAAATGTCAATAATTGCTGCAAAATCCGCCACAGGCACAGCAAGTTGCGTACAGTACACCTCTTAGGGCAGGGGAATGACCCAGTTGGGGCAACGATGCTGCCCCCAGCAGAGCCGTTCCAAGGCGTCGATGTGGCGTATTGATTGTACAGTTCAGTTGGCGGCGGCTCTTGACGGCGCTAACGCGCTGCGACGCGCAATACCGATTCTCCGAGTCCGAGTCTCCACTACGTTATCGACTCTCGCGCCGAGACGACATACCACGATTCGATTTTGGCGCGAAAATTCCATTCGGAACGTTCATCTCGAATAAAATGTCATTTTAGACGACTACTTCCAATCAAAGTTTGTGCCAAAGACTTTATAAACAGTGTGAACCATGGATTGTTGCAACTACGTCCCGTACAGACACCACCAGGGGTACTATGGGTACTACAACGAACCACTGCCGCCGTACCACGGCGACTTTTATGGACACCACAATATGTACCACGACTATTACGGGAATATAAATCCGTATTACACTCCCCATCAACATTGGCAAGGTGGTGGAGTTTTTGCTCCACAAGGTACGCCCCTTTTTTAATATTTGAAATGTTTTCACAATAAAATTGCTCAAAATTATTCAAATAGTGTTGAAAAACTAAACATTATTAAAAAAAATGTTAGCTATTAAGAAAAGTTATTAATAATTTAAATTTAAATAGTATAAATATGATATCGGTACAACTGTACACATTTTAACTCAACTCTTGAATACAAAATTAATCAAGATAACTGGTGAAACCAATCTCTAGATTTATTATTGCTTATTAATATATAAAAAAAGAAAAATTATTGAAACAATTTTTCAAATCATACAGTTTCTGGTTATAATATATACGACCATAAATTTTTTTTGTATATTACAAAAGTAATATCTACGTGATAATTTACAATGACATTACTAAAATTGTCATCAAAAAATATACATTACAAAAAATAACTATAATTCGATAATACATTCAAGATACGTTTTTTTAATGTTTATATATCTTTGTTTTATTTCTAAGACTTTCATTAGGACTCTTCTTCTTAGGATGCCTAATTACTATAGATGTTGCCGACTACATAAACATTTTCACTTTATTTTCTGCAGCTCTAAATAGTCCAAATGATTCTCTTGTCTACAATTTTTAGGAATGTCGAGTGAAGATCTGACTCTACTACTTTTCAGTTTTTAGTGGTTTTTATTGATGTTTCTACTTCACTAATTGTAATGGGAGGTCCAGTAGCATAGGTTTCATTAGATAATAATACGTTTTTTTTTTATCTTCAAATCTTTCCTCTACATAACTCTTCCCGTTCTCTTTTTTTGTTTCATGTTTTTTACAGGTCTGTCCTCTCCATCCACTGTACATCCTGATTTTCTAGATTTATAAATTCCTGCAGTTTCTTTGATGTTTTTAGAAGCTTAAAGGGATCATATCTTTCAATTTCTTCACATTGTTGACTCATCCATTTAATTTTATCTTGTCTAATAGTCTTTATTTTTTTGTCAATTTTCTTGTATTCCATCATGTTCATATTTTTCGTCCTTCCTGTACTTTTCTGAATTATATCGTTTAGTATCGTTGCATTTTTTTATATTGTTACATTTCTATTTTCTTTTGTGAATTTTAATTATTTATATAAATTAATTGAGCTGGGAGGGAGCTGATACCACGTATTGGATATAACGAAATCATGTTCTTCGCAAAATTCAATTAGTAACTCTCCTATGATGTTGATGTCATTTTTCTTTGTGACCTTTAATGCTTGATTTATATCTTCGGAGAAGTCCAAAACTTCAGTTTCAGGTTTGTCAGCTGTGGGTGCGTAAACTTGGATTAGGTTGATATTAATAGGTTGATCTGCTAACTTCACTATTATTACTCTGTTTGAAAAAAGGTTTGTAATGTATACTATTGCAACTTCACGCCTGTGGTAATTATCTGTGGCATGGCTACCAGAATAGTACACTGTAAAGTTGCCTTTGTGGGAATTACCTGAGGCACATCACCTCAATTCACTTACACCCAATGCTTTCACTTCTAGGCGTTGCATTTCTTTGAACTTTCCTGGGATGCACAAACTATTGAAGTTCTTCTATATATAGCACTCTCGGACCATCTAAGGTCTGCCCGAAACTGAGGGCCTTTGCTTTGTCCTCCATGGAAGATAATAATTCCAGATATTCCATTTAGTGGTTACGCTTACCTTCTAAATCCTTACGCCCTTGGCCAAATTTTGGATCATCCACCTTGGAGACCTTCTCCACCCCAGAACCAAAAAAGTACCCTATCACTTATCAACTCGTCCGCCCGAAACCGTTGGTCAGTAAGTGGCGGATTTCTTATACTAGCTATATATTATACTACTTACTTATATATTAAAAAAAAATTATTAAAATCCTTTATAAAAGGTATATAATTAAAAAACCCAATCGGGCTATATATCAAAACAACAAAACGTTTTCGGAATCCATATTCCATCATCAGTGTCTAGGTATACATGTTTTGAGCCACTAAATATCTAGGTAAAAACCCGTTAAAAGTTATTGGTTTAAATTTATTTTACATTATTAGATCTTATATGTTAAGATGTTAGAGTTACCAGTAGATTTGATAACATATCAACGTAAGACTCTACATGAAGTTGCTGGTAGTAAGACAAAGTGTCTACACTTTGTCAAATTGAAATTTTTAACTCAGATGCCGTTGCAGGAATATGTTGTATCTTTCTTTCAGTAGATGTTTAAAGTGATGTTCTAGGTTTGTAATTGTTTCTATCTACCCGTTTTGAAATGTTCCCAAAATCAGAATTTTGAGAAATGTTATCTTTAATGAGCAACTCAGAAACAACTATTTTGAACTCTAGGAACTTCATAACGGTTTTATTAGCATCACCCAGTTGCTTATGGTCATCTCTGTATAGAATCCAAGAATTGGCAATCGCAAGGTCAAATAAGTGAAAAATGGTTTTGACTATCCAGTTCTTACTTGTGTCTCCCATTCTATAATAACTGATCATTCCTGTCAATTAAATCTATTCCCCCATGGATTCATTGTGATTTTTAACAATGTTTGGTCTAGATACCTTAACATCCTCATCTAAAGGTTCTATTTGCAATGCAGTTGACGCTAGCATAACTGATTTCATCAGACCATTGCACTATGTTAATTTTTCCATCAGATCTTACATCTTGCCCAGAAGAACCACGACCTAATCGACTCATCACCTTATCGGATGTTACATGAACTACTTTGGGTATTCTGTATCTCATTATTGTACCAGTTAAAAAAATATTTTTGTTTAACATGTACTGAGTTTAACATGTAGTCAAGGTGGTGAAATATCTATTATTGAATACGTGTGTCCCTTCTAATAATGTTGCATATAATTTAATAACTGCTGATAGACCAGCACCTAACATCATCATCATTTTGCAGAAATGTATTTTTCCTTGGATAAATATCGAAGTCTAATATTAATCCTTAAAGAGTGGCGCAAACAGATTTTTTTAATCCCTCTGGATTATGTTTACCTCGAACAAATTGTTTCATGTTACACACGCCCGTAAAAGGTATCATTTGTTCATCCTCAGCAACCTCACTGTATCTTAGAAGTGTCAAGCAACCTCTTCGTATTCTTTCAACTAAAGGCCGGATCTTTTGACTTTTGTGGCGTTAGCCCAAAACATTCTAATTTATGGATACTTTAGAGAGGGCATTAGAATATATATTCCAACAAATTTTTTCACCTTAAAGGTTTTCCTTTTTCTTGCAAGTACAATTACAACTATTCTCAAAATCTGAATCATCAAAATACATACCGACGTATTTTTCAACCTTTAAATTTTGCCTCTCGTGGACTGTGTCGACAATCTCAGTAAAGTCTACATGCTGAGGGACAAAAACACCAATTATGTTTCATGTATTTTGGTTCTCAAGTCTTTTTTTTTTTCGTTTATTGAATGGCACGTTATCTAATTCATCTTCGGATTTCGGTATTTCTGTGTCTTGTTCATTATCTGTATATTGAGGCTGATACAATTCCAATCTGATTGCTGAGGCTGATACAATTCTTCATTTGGACCATCGTCATCAGAGTTTTCAGAATCTGAAACGTCCATATCCGAATTTTCCAGACATTCAAGAAGTCTTTTATGGTAAACTTCGAGTTTTAAATATTTTTTATCAAAGATAGCTGAAACAAAAAAGTCTCACCAAATTACCTTTTTATATAATTTACTGTTTGATTTGGGAACTAAAGCTACAATTGTAGTTTGAAATTAATTTATTGACATTTCAGGCACAATAATAGATAATGTTTTATGTATCCCTAATGTACCTGACGTCAATAACAATGACTTTCCTGTTTTAGATAAAAAACAAACTCAAAATGGTTTGCTAAGAACACTAAATCACATAAATATATTTATAATATGGTATGTTATTAGATTAAGCAACATTTGGGTTAATAATCTAATAAAATAAGCTACATACCATCAGTCGTTTTTCTTCAACTGCTAGCCATGTTTGTTACTTGCGACTAACAGGTTAACTAAGTTAAAATGTGCTCTCAGCAATACGGCGCGCTGTTGTCAGGTTCACTAGTATGTACACTACCACGGTTCGTGGACTTACTACGGTTGCCTCTTCCGCCTAACCAATGAACATTAAGCCCGAAACTGTACTCTCGTGACGTAATTCTTCCCCTTCAACCATTCAACACTGCAATCGACCTGCCCTCTACATTTAGTTTCAATCGCGAATAAATGGGTTTTGTATTCTTGTGTACTCTGGTGACGTAACTCAAGCATACCCACCCCAGTCGGAAGAGGCAACCGTAGTAAGTCTACTAACCGTGGTACACTACGATGGACCGTGGGACTAGGCGCTGAAAATTTAGTTCTTGAAAACAAAAAAGTATATAATACGTAAATGTCCATTTAATTGGACATCAGATCTAAGGAGGATATAATGGAAATATTTTCACAAAAGCAAGATGAAGAAACATAAATAGACTATACTCTATCTAATGTTCAAGAAATAGATTCAGGTAATTGATGAATTTTAGTCAACCAAAACAGCTCGATGCTAGAATGTTTGCAAAACTTTATACCAAGGAACAAATATTTTTTGAATGGTTGACTATACAAAAAATGTATGTAGGTGTTACATTACTTGAAATAACTCGCTTTAAATTAAGCATCTCCTTAATTACAGCCATTAAACAAAATTATAAAACTCTTTTACCCACTATCTCCTTAAACTCCAACTACCGGCAAATTTCTTGATAGAACTTCGATAAATATGTAATTGAAGTTGTATAAAATCGGCAAAACTTTGAACAACTTCCAAGATAGTATGTTAAAATGTTCCGCGCGAAGGAACACACAGAGGTGAGTTTTCTTAGAGAGCGGTATCTTCAAAGTGGTCGGGAGTTGAGCAACAGATAGAGCGGATAACGGTTCTTAGATCGAGATATAGGAATGCAAAAGCGGGAGCGGCAGATATTATTGCATCAATCGAGAAAACGCGTTTGAGGAAAATGGATATTGGATGTTGGTAGGATTTACCAATTTGTTTTTTTATATAAAATAAAGTAAATATTATAAAGAGCGAAATATTAAGGCGATTTAAGATTATTATTTGGAAAATGTGTTTCCGGAACTATTTGAAAAATGTAAATTGTTCCACTATGGTTTGCAGACTAAATAAATATTTAGCACTGTATGTCCATCATCATCTATAATGGGAAATCATCAATAAAGCCAAAAAATTCCGCCTGGCCTCACTGTTGTGCCATCTCTACAAGCTGTTCGTAAGGATGGTTTTGGAGAGAATGTCACTGAAACTTTTTCATAGATTTGTCTTGAACTTATGTAGCCTTTTACCTAACGAACAGTGTCAAGGATATGTTACAGAATAGAAAATTCTATGTATCGCTGTAAGGTAGGAAGAGTCGTTGGAAGACCCAAAAAACAATTTGCGTCTAGGCAGTGTTTTGTCCTGGCTACTATTTATTTTATTATTCTATTTCGATAGATACTATTCTAGTGAGGTAAAAAAATCCTCCTTCTCCTTCTTCTTCTTCCTCTTTATAAACAATTCTGCTTGTTCACTGGCGGATTAATACCTATATGTAAGGTTGTCACTCCATTTTTTGCACTAATGTGTCTGTTTCACTATATAGTGTTAGTAAGGCATCCTGCCAGTCTATTTGCTTTTTGTACTTGATCTCTCACTTCTTTGTATAAGTCTCCATAGCTAGGCAGTGTCATTCACAGGCATTTTATTTCCATTACTTGTTCAATACTGATGCCATTAATTTCTATTTTACATCTGGTTGGTTCTTTGCTGACTACTATTGTTTTAGTTTTCTGAGATGAGATCAAATCTGTGGACCAGTCTTTGCAGACTATCTTTATTTTGGGCTATCAATATTGCGGCGTCTGCATTAGAGAGTATTTTTATTTCTTTGTTTTCCATTCTGTACCTTCTTCCTTTGTTAACGCTTTTGATTATTTCATCCATGATATAATTGAAGAACATAAGGCAGAATGAATCGCCTTGTCTTATTCCGCTGCCTATTTTTATAGGTTCTGTAAGTTGTCCATCTATTCTGACTTTCATTTTGTTGTTTTGGTAGATGTTTTCGATAGTTTTTATAATATTTAGGTGACCTTCTGTATTATTCAGAAGATGGATTACATCTTTGAGTCTTACTTTGTCAAACGCTTTCTTTAGGTCAATCAGACACAGAAATGCTGGTCTATTATACTCTGGTGATTTCTCAGTAATTTGCTTTATACCGAATATTGCATCTGTACACGATCTTCCACTACGAAAACCCTGTTGTTCATCTGCTAAACTTATCCTCTGATTTGTTATTATTATTATAACCTTTAATATTTAGCGAGAAATATTGAGACTGCGTCTGATAATCGGTCTAGTTCTTTTAGTGTACACGTAAACGTACTATCCAGGGTAAACCACATAAATAGCTTTACACCATTAGTGTTGCAGTTTGGTACAATTTTACATATCCGGCTTATCAAAAAATTGCTATGTAATAGATATGGCACCCTGTGTGCCATGCGCTAAATGAATAATTATCATTGTTATCTAGCAATTCATTTAAGATATTTCGTCTGTTAGATTTATTTTCTGTCAGATGTCTTTTGAGTTTTAGAACTAACAGAGAGAAAAGAATTGCAGAAATGATCGGGACATAAATTGGTGTGGGACTGTGGGAACAAAATACACCAAAACTGTATAGAAAATAATATTTTTCGGTTTTCATATTTTTCTTTAAAATCTTTCACTCTAGGGAAACTGTCAGCAGGATTTTTGTTGTACAGCTGGTTCCTAAAAAAACTGATACGACTCTTAGTAAGATTTGATCATTTTAAGTAGTGTATTTCATTGGTCTGACATTATATTATATTTATTATGACAGACAAATAATAAAATAAACAAATGAACAATAAAAAAATGATTACATATATTAATTCATAAATTGTAATAATTATTAAGGTCTAAATTTTGATATTATTTTGAATTCCTGCATTTTATAAAGAGTATATAAATGATAGTTTTTACATAAACTAGGGTTGTTGTTATTATTTTTAATATTATTAAAGAATAAAACAAACGAGTAAACTTAACAATATATTAAAGCAAGAATTGTAACCAAATTAAAAGATAACTGGGCACTATCAGAGGCAGCAAAACATTTTAACATAAACATAACCACAGTTTTTCTATTAATAAAAAATGGAATAAACGAGAAACTCTCTAAAGAAAGCGAGGGTCTGGAAGACCAAAACTATACTAAATTTAGGTATGTAAAAATAAAATTAATATTCTGTAGTTTATTCTGTTTAAATCTGGACTGTAGCTGGGCCATGGTAAGGTTTTGATGTTGTTATTCTGAAGTAACTGGTTTATTATATTAGCAGTGTGAACAGGACAATTATCTTGTTGGAGGATAAAATTATTTTCTGGATACAACTATTCTGCACTGGGAAACATGATGTTTTCTAGAATATTCAGATAAGTCTGTCCAACAAACTTGTCATCAATACGCCATACCATTTCTATTTGTCTAGATGAAATCCATCCCATAAATTAGTGCTAAAATGACCAGCTGGTCGATATCTATCAACATATAGAGGATTAAATATATTATTATCTGGTCTATACACCCTAATTTTGCGCTTTTTAGAAGATTGAAAAATTCTCATCTGTAGGTAAATATTACCCTGTCCCAAAAATCTTGTTTTTGTAACTGATGGTTTAAAGCAAATATAAGTTTTGAATGCTTCTGTTGTGGTGTAAGAGCTTGTTTTTTTGCTGCAGTTCGGTACCTAAGACGCGATGCTTTAGTTCTGCGCTAATTTGTTGTCTTTCTTTCCAGAAACTGTGACATAATTCTTGCAGTTTTTGCATCTTCAAAAGAATTCTCTTTTAATCTCTCCGAAAGCGTACGATCTTCATAAGCGGTTGATATTTTTGGTCTTCCAGAACCTCGCTTTCTTTCGAGAGTTTCTTGCTCTCTCCATCTTTTATTAATATTAAAAACTGTTATTCTGCTTAAGTTAAAATAGTTCGCTACGGCATGTAGTGACCCACCATCTTCTAATTTCGTTACAATTCTTGCTTATAGTCCTTTGCTAACAGGTGGAGCCCTTTTTTGAATAAGTTATCTGACAGATTTTAAGATTTGGCAGTAACAGTGATAGTATGTAAATAATAAGTATTTATCCTTTAAAGTACATTGCTCAATTTTCTACAAAATACGCTTTAAGAGCCGTATCAGTTTTTTAGGAACCAGCTGTACATACCCACGTAAATCTTTTTAAACACATCCTTTCAGATCCTAAAATATTGAATCCCTCAACAAAACCTATGGGTCATACAGTTCAAGAAGTTTGTTTCCCATCCCAAAAAATGGAAGAAAATATAACAAAATAAAAATTATTTGTGGGTAGTTGCTGTAGATTTTCTAAAACGTAAGTGCATTATAAATAAAAATAGCTCGAATATACTGTTAAAGAAGAAAACTGTGAATTTATTTTCTAAGAAAAATTCCCCGCAAACAAAATAATAAGTTTGGATTTTCCTGCTATAGTTTTAACGTACAACCACCCTGTATACCTGCATATTCTCGCCTCTCGACCTTCCAATGCATATCGATTACGAATATAATTATGATTCGCAAACCGCTATTATCAGGCTTGCTCCCAATTAGATGGAAATGGGACCGACTGCAGTGAATGGAGAAAGTGGTCTAACTCATAGGAAGTAATTTCTCCACTAATATTTAAAGGAAATTTATAGCCAGAAAATTTAGATCGAAAGTTTTGATGTATCTTTAATCTCTATATAGAATCTTTTTAATTATTGAGTCTATTCGATTTAAATGTCATATTTGTTTGACATAAAAGTGTGTTTCCTATTTTCCTGTTATATTCTTTTTAGCTTTTGATGATCACTATTAGGAATCTATCTATCTATTCTGCTATTGTTTGAACACTTTTTTACTCAGTGGGACAAAGATCTTCAAAAGACGCCATCCTAGCCATGCATTATTGTAGTTTGGGATTTTTAATACACTATGGGGGAAAACTTATGTACTAGTACTTCACCATCCCCCTACAGTCCCTCATCCATTCTTCATCACGTCTACTCTAATCTCCCTCATTCTAAACTATAATATTCTAAATGCGTTATTTCCAGTCTTTTTCATCATTGATTTTATTTTTTTATTCCTAGATTCGTAAGTGGTCCTTCGACATTAAATTTCTTTCTTCTTTAAGTTCCATATTCTATCGAAGGTTGGAAATCATCATGGCAATGCGGACCCTGTTGACTGCCGCCCTAAATAGTTCTGCACTACTGCATTCAAACCATTCCCTCAGGTTCTTAAGCCACGATATTCTTCGTCTTGGTTTGGTCTACATTTGATGTTATCTATGTTCCTAAGTATTTGTAGGTATCCACACTCTCAATTTCATTATCATCAACAATTAACTGGATGTTTGCATCTGCTGATTTAGTCATAACCATGCATTTAGTTTTTTTCAAATTCATTCTTAGTCATTCATTGCATTACGTTCTACAAATCATTGTTGTTATCCGTCATTATTACTGTATCGTCTGCAAAACGCAAGTTATTCAAAACTTCTCCATTCATAGATATACTTTCTGAGAATTGAATCTGAGAGCGCTTCTTTAAATACCGCTTCACTGTAGACATTGAAGTGTAGTGGTGACAACACGCAACCCTGGCGGACTCCTCTCTGTATTTTGATATCTCGGGTGTTCTGGTTGTCAACTCTTATCTTGGCAGTTTGATTCCAATATAGATTAGATATAATTTTCGTATCACAACTGTCAATATTTTTGCTTTTTAATATTTATACAAGCTTTCTATGTTTAACTTTATCAAATGCCTTTTCAAAATCTACAAAACGTAAGTACATGTTCTGATTCATATTCATGCATCTCTGGGCCAGCACATTCAAGCCGAATAAAGCATCTCTTGTGCCCATACCATTTCTAAAGCCAAATTATGTGTCGCTAATTTCATATTCAAGAGTTTTAACAATTCTGCTGTGATTTATTTTCAAAAATGTTTTAAATGTGTGACTCATTAAAGCTATTCTGTGATCTGAGCAAGATATTGCACTTGATTTTTTGGGTATTGCCACAAAGGTCGAAGCCATTGTCTGGGGATTGTGGAAATCTGATATATTAGATTAAAGAGTTTAACCATTACATCAATAACATCTTCATCAATGAGTTTTAATAATTCGATGGGCACATCATCTGGTCCAGTAGCTTTGCCCTCTATTGTATTTTTGATGGCATAGATGAGTTCTTCCAGTAATATTAGTGGTCCGGTATTCTCTGTAGTTTCTAATGATATTTCTTCTCTTTCATCATTAAATAGCTTTTTGATGTAATTGGTCCAGTGACACAAGCTTTCCTTCATATTAGTAATAGTATCTCCTTTATCATTTTTAAGGATATTCATTCTTATGCTTTTTCTAGAACCTGTCATTTCTTTGATTTTTTTGTATCGATTAAAGCTATCATATTTTTATCCAGATCTTTTATTTCCTTGCATCTGTCTCTTTTGCCTCTCGAATTTTCTTTCCGATGTTTTTCTAAATTTTTTATGTATTTATTCAGGTCTTTGGTTTATGTTTTTTTTCGTTGTTCCATAAATTCAAGAATTTCTACTGTCATATAAGGTTTTGTTTTTTCCCCAAGTGGTTTAAGGTTTCTTTTCCAACTGACACAAGAGCATGTTGAATTTTTCCCCATTTTTGGTAAACAGTTAGAATTTCTGCATTATATTCTTTGGCTTTCCTTAAGTTTTCGTTTATTTCAAATTTTGTTTCCGCATATGTATTGTCTTCTTCAAGCCGCCTTGTATCGGTTAAATGGTAGTAAGATTGCAGTCATAATTTCTTGTTCATCTTCCACCAAATCAAATTAGATGTATCTAAAACAAAAATAGGCTCTTGAAAAAAATGTTTAAAATTTAGTAGGACAAAAACAATACTATTGCCAAAGTAATATATTTGAGTAACTAGGATTGGTATTGTATAATAGTTAATTAAAAAATAGACGGATATGCACGTAGTAGAGTTATTGTGTGTGTATGTTGTGTAGAAGAAAGAATTCAAAAATTAAAGAAGGATAATTTCCAGGAGTTAACTGTATACCCTATAGTTAAAAACTGGAAGACCAAAGTAAAACACTTCTGTTGTAAGTGGTTTATTTAAGAAAAATTCAACTACGAAATAATAATTATCCAAACGATACGAAGAGTTTTATGCAATTTACTGGGAAGTAATAGGAGAGAAACGCCAAAGAAAAAATGTTAGAAGACGCTCATATACGACGTGTTTGTGAAGGGGATAAACGTAAAGAGAAAGGTACTGAAAATGATATAGAGTTGACTTTCATATAGAGGAGAATTTATAACAATATTCACATTTGTAACATGTAAATTAATCAGTAATTTTTCATCTTTTTAAATTCCAGTTCGTTTTCATTTTTTTCTGATATTTTCATTTGTAGAAATCAGCGAGCCGACTCTATCATACATCGAAATTGTGTAGCTTCTTAACGTTTTTTCACCGTAGAAGCTTTCGGTGCTAGCATCACTCACAGCTTTCATTTCCCGCAACTAAGTGAAACGTGAAACGTGGCTTTTCCATTCCGTCCGTTGTCGACGGCGTCGAGAGAAAGTGGCGCGCAAGATAATCGGTATTGATATTTTTTATTTCTACGAGTAGGTACCCACTCACCAACAACGACAACCGACGGCACGATGAGAGAAATGTGCGAAATTTGTAACAGGACAAACGTACGGTTTGGTTTTCTATACGGGAATCATCGACTGTCTACAAGAAAATCTTTTACTGTAGTTTTTCGTATGTAATATCATAAGAGAGAAAATTTTGAGAGCAATATTTTCGACTGGTATGAAAGTGTGTTACCTGGCAATTTTCTCGAATTAAATTTTGACAGTTAAATCATGAGACATCAGTCGAGTGATTTTGTTAAAATTTCATAAGCGAATATTGCCAAAAGGCAACAAACTTAAATAAAACCAAAAGAAAATTTTGCCGGTAAATAATTTTCTCTCAAATGATATTCGACAAGACTATTTCACGAGACAATTAATGCACCATATCAACGAACCATAATTTTTATTTATTTGTTAACAATATTAAATATACAATTATTATAAGCTATAGTAGTTTGCCCATTATTTTCTACCAAATTATGATTTTGTGTATTATTGACCTATAGCATTTGGGAACTCGAAGGTCCAGCTTCATTTGTTGTTCTGAGATTTTCGATTAACTTCTGGTGGTGACTGGAATCCAGCTGCAGATATGGTTTTGAAGAGCTTGCATTGAGTGACCCGTTAATTTAATTAACTCCTGTTCAGAAACACCTTGCTTGAACAAGGCTGACACAGCTGAAGATCAATGAGGATGGTTTGTTATTTTGTCTGTCTAATAAAATATTTGGTCTCCTTTTTTCCATTAATTTCAAAAATAATCTAACTACGCATAAATTTTCATTTGATGAATTTCTTACCAGCCATTTTGCTGCTTGCCAAACTTTTCGAACCGCCTTGATTTGTTTTGGAAAAATGCTGTTGTATTTCATTCGGCCCGTAAATTCCTCCCATAACATCAAATTTCTTCTGGAAAAAGTGAATCTTGCAGTTTAAGGCCTCATTGCCGCTTCAAGCAAGTTCAAATGAGCAAAGGAGAAAAAAACCTTGTTTGTGCTTCATCGGAGGTTTCCTCGTCGTAGCTTTGGATGATTTTTTATAGTTCTTCGGTAGATAATGCTTTTGAACTGAGTTTTCTTTTTTCTTGAACACTTTGAAGCTGCCTCCGCTTGGTATATCTGGCCAATTTTGCACATTTGAAAGATATATCTGTGAATGGGTCGATTTTTACGCCGCACTCCGTAAAATATTTTTCTTGTACCATTTTTGCTGTAGTATTCCACATTGACTTTAAAGACGAAGTTTTATAATCTTCGCCATTGCCTTTTTTCATGTTATAAGCATAACATGAAAACATCTTTCAAACGTAAAATTTCTCACCCGTATGAACTCCGAAAATTGGGTGGAAATAGAGCTGCTGGACTTTTGCGTATTCAATGGGACATTTTCCGAAACCAAATTTTTTGCTTTCTTCACCTGACTGGCATCCAAATATTGATTTTTCGTCTGGATTCATTATATCTGTCCAAAATTGATAGACAACAATATACAACAATAGACACCTTCGTGACGGATCTGTCATAATTTTGTCGCTGAGAAATCACGGGCAGCAAGGGGTTTTGTTAGTAGGAAACGTGGCGTTTTTATGACGTTTTATCAGTTAAAAATAGTCTAGTAAAATAGTCAAATTTACTAATGATTTTGTTGAGAAAAATCTTGTTCTTGCATGCATATCTGTCCATTCACGTTGATATATTTCTTGGTAGTACATTGACGAAAATCTTGCTCATTTTTCTCTTGTGTTTTATTGTGGTCGCATTTTTTTCTTATTTTTAATCCCGTGTTCTTGTCTCTCACGTATGAAAACAAAAATAATATAAGAACCGTACTTTTTTAAGCATAAAAATGTTTTTTCTACACTTTTCTGTTCTTTATATGCCAAAATTTTGCCATAACTCACATAATATACTTCTTCAGAGTAAAACTATAAAAGTGGGTGTTATAAACATTGATTCGTTTGTTTCTAAGGTCAACGTAGACCGTCAGCAATCCAGAAAATGTATATAACAGCACTGTATAAAGTACTACGCGTCCGAGTCGACAAATACTCAAATTGACCTCATAACATGGCTCTAAATGTTCTACAAGTCGAGCTATGTTCCACTTAATAGGCGACTGACAGCTTTCGCTATCGATAAATTGTTGAAATATACATGCCTATATGAGTAGAATAAAAAACTATTAGGTGTATTCTATGATTTATTGGGGCATTGATGTTTGTAATAAACAAATTATGACAAACTATACGTGGAGGAAGATAATTAAGAAATTAGGAAGGCGATCTTACTACAATTTATACAAACCTATTTTGTATTTTGAGAACGATTTCCGAAGTGGAAATTGAGACGTCAATAAACGTATTTTAACCTTTAATTGTGGCTTATTCCCATTTAAATAGTAATTAATATTGAAATGAAAATAGTCATGTGGCTACTAGAAAAATAATATAAAGAAAATAATGTGTGATGTTATGTGATAAATAATATGAATGATAAATAAAAACAAAAAAAAATTCTAATGGTAACAATAACGACAACAATATACTATATAATAATAATAATGTTACTGCGATTGTAGTAAAAATTTCTTATAATGCCGCTTCATGAACTCAAGAGATTTACCTCTTAAATTTTTTGTTAAACTATTAAACACTAAAACAGCATTGTAAGTAAACAATCGCTGGAAAATAGCTAGTCTATATCTTGGCAGCATAAGACTGTGAGGATATCTCAGATCCAGATTATGAGCGTCTCCACGAAATACTAATTTGTTTCTTAAATAAATAGGATTTGACGACGAAATAATTCGATATATCAATGAGGCAAGGTGATATTTGTATAAATTATCTATGGTTAACCATTGAAGTTCTTTTATTTTGCATGATACACGATCATATTTTCTTATACCAAAGACAAATCTGCAACAATTATTTTGAATTTTTTGCAACCTTAATTTCCTTTTGCAAATATAAATAATTGGTATATTTCAATAGAACGATCGTTTGATGAGAATTTATATGGTTACCTAGTAATACAAAATATGTTATTGCATTGTTATTTTCAGCAGTAATAAAGTCTATATATAGCAATAAAAACCTTGCTGTTCAGGAATGTTTGCATTTCCTACCAGACATATAAATACACTATTCTGCGATAGCATAAGAATGCATCGAGTAATAATTGATATATATCGTAATCGTACCTATTTAAAATATAATTTTTATTAGTCATATTTGATTTGTTGTGTTTATTTAGCATTTAAAAAATGTGTATACCAAAGAATCATTACAATGCTGTTTATCTGTATTTGTAAATCGTTTTCAAATTGAGTATTATCTACATGTTACGATGATAAATTTTACAGTATGTAGTTATATTTGATAAACTTTGAACAAAACAAAATCAATTAAATGCATCGAAGAATTTGAAATATCAAGTCAAATTTGTTTCCTGAGCATAGCAATTGCGAAAACTATAAATATATTAGTACTATTGAATGGAAATGGTGACAAATTGGACAGTATCTATGAGACATACCTAATTCGTTATAAAAACAAGATAAAAAACAGCACAATGATAAAATGGACACAAGATATAAATATATAGGATAAAAATGGAGTAAAATAAACAAAAAAATAGTGTAGAAGGCTCCTTGAAACTATGAAGCGAAGATTGATGCCAGAGCAGAAATGCCAAATACGAAACTTAATTCCCAGAATAAAGAAGATTAAGTAAAGCAACCCTTTAACACTATGTTATTATCCTTAGAAGAGTTGATATTTTATTAAAGAAAATGTAGACATGGAAAGAATTTTTAACACAATTGAAAAAATTTTACTTCTACTATTTTATATAAGATTAAAAATTGGTTCCAAAATGTAGAAACTATACTTCCAGTCAAAATTAAAATTCCTTTGTGTTATTAACAATATCGTCCAGAGATTGGTAGAGAAGAATCATCGTCCGAGAATCGATAATATTAATATTCTAGAGAAGTTTGAAGAGAAGAACCAAGAAGTAATGGAAACAATTACCAACAAAGATTTCATCAGCGTCATTAGTTTTTGAGATTGCGTTCCTTTTGTTCCATATGTTTTGGATTTTACTATGACCTATTTCCCACTGGTTTCTGTTTTATTATTTCTTCTTTGGCATTTAATTCTGTGGCAACCGCTTTACATATACCGTTGATTAAATATACCCAAGTCAATTTGTGAAAAAGTCATCGATTTCAGGGTAAAATCTCATACAGGTTTTAAAAGGTATGTGATGGATAGCTGATGACAAATCCTTGAAGATGAACAGCCGATTTTGCTGTCTTTTTTAAAAATCATAAAAAGTTAAAAAACCCCTTATTCATTTTTCCCAACTTTTTTTACACATTTTAGAAATGGTTCATAAAGGTTGTAGATCTTCAAAAGTTCTTAATTTTCGAGTTTCTAAATTAAAATACATAAGTAATAGATCGAGATAATTTACTCCAGTCGTCAGAGACGAAAATGCCACTCAATATCTTAAAATCATACGAACAAGATGAATTTTTTAATTTTAAGAATATTAATTTTCGGACCCCAAAAAAGATTCAAAAAAGTTTATAAATTTTACTTCCGGGCTTCCCCCTAAAACCCCCTTCGTAGGGGGGTAAAAACGCAAAAGAATCGATTTACCAAGAATCCGTACGTCGTAGAAAAAAATAATTTAAATAAAAAATGTAGCTGAGATAATTTTAAACAAAAAAAATTATTAGCACTTTTTGTGTAGAATGAACCATTCTGTCACAAACAACGCTTGAAGCTATTGTAGATTTTAAATGTCAGTTACGCGCGCGAAATAAATCTTGAATGTATCAGCTCGACGGTAAAAATTCAATATCTTTTATCTTTTGATTCAAGTGTTCCATCGACAAAAATCAAGATGCGTCTTAAAGACAAAATGTTCATCTTTCGTATGCAATTTTTGTATTTTGCTGCAAGTAAACTTATATTTTATAAAGGTTTTAAATAAATAAATGTGAAGCGATTTTTGCCATTTTTTATTATTCTCATGAGATCAAAATACAATCTATCCCCTTTACTGACTGGTCTTCTTGGACGCATTTCCCGTAACTTGTGATTGTTTGTAATGTAAAACATTAAATTCTGCGTTTTTTATTCATATTTCAAATGCCTCATATTTGTTGCCACAACTCAAAATTGAAATTTCATGTCATAAGTTTTAAAGAATGATCTCTAAAAATGGAAATTTTATTACTACTGGTCAATGAAAGTGATCAACTTTATTGATCTCACAAGAATCGTAAAAAATAGCAAAAATCGCTCTCTAAAAACTGAGTTTATTCACAAAATGTAAAAACTATATACCAAAGCTGCACTCTTTACCTTTAAAACGCATCTAAATTTTTGTCGATAGGACACTTGGATCAAAAGTTATCGAATTTTTACCGTCGAGCTGATACAAATTTAATTGAACATTAATTTTACACAAAAAATATTAATAAACATTTTTGTTTAAAATCATCTCAGCTACAGATTTTGGTAAATCTATTTTTTGCGTTCTTACCCCCCTACGAGGGGGGTTTTAGGGGAAGCCCGAGGGTAAAAGTGGTAAACTTTTTGCATCCTTTTGGGGTCCCAACATATTAATATTCTTGGCAAAATTCAGCTTGTTCGTATAATTTTTAGGGGTCAACTCCCTGACGACTGTACTATTGCCAAAAAGCCTTCTTTTGCAGTAATTTATAAAGGTAAATAACTTTTTTACGAAATAATGAGTTTTCAAGTTATTCAATTTTTTTATCTCGTAGAACAATTATTTAAATAACTGTATTAAACAGTAACTCTACATAGCGGTATTAGGAAGATTGTAATCGATTTTTTGACGATTCAATTTTAAGATTTATTAAAAAAACTTCAACATAATATTATTAAAATTTTTATTAAAAAAACCATTTGAAAAGGGGCTGACTTTTTAGCATACGAACATTTATAATAACTTTGATATTTTTTATGTGACGCACTTGTAAGTAGGGTCACCGAAAAGATGTCGAAAAACCACATCCTTAAACGAAGAAACGCTCTATGACCAATAGAAAAGAATATAGAATTTTTTTCTTAAAATTATATTTAGATTGTTTATTAACATTTAGAGCTGAAAATTAAACAGATTATTAGTGAGGATTTTAAATTTTATGATCCAATTTATAGATGGCATATTAGTTGTGGTACTGAGTTATGTTTATGATCTTAAATCAAAGTGGGAACTGAAAAAATGTCATTTTTTTGACAATTTGTTGTCAAAAAGATAAAAAACGATCCTACGATGCTAAGTTTGACGCAGATAAGACATTGAACTTGTCAGCTGGCACGATAGTGTTGTATCGCTGTGCTCGAACGTAGTTGGTGTGAATCCTATTCATCGAGTAAAGCGAAACTCACAACAAAAAAACTATACTTGTACCTCAACCATTTATGGTAAAATTATATCATCGAAATATGAGCAGCGTAGATAAAAACGTAAGTTTATATAGAACTGGTATTAGAGGAAAAAAGTGGCACTTATGTTTATTTACTTACTGTATCAATTGGGCTATTCAAAATGCATGGCAACTACACCGAAGCAATCAGGACACTTTGGATTAATTAGCTTTTCGACGACGCGTTGCAACTTTACTTCTTCAACTTTATACAAAAGCGACTTCATCTTCTTGTGGACGGCCAAGTCGAAGAGAAAATACTCATTCTCGTTTTAATAGAATGCATCAGTATGTGATTGATCAAGACAAACAAACGAAATGTCGCTACTGCCACAAAAAACAACTAAAAGGTGTCAAACATGTGATGTTGGTGTCCATGTATGCTGCTTTGTGAGTTACCACAAAAATCTTCGTGCTGTATCCTGACGTCCTAGATGAAGGAGGCTTTTTTTTTGTAAATTTCGATTTTTTGCAATATTAACTCAGTAACGTACATAGGTGTTCCAAATAAAATATATTAATAACAAAAAATTGCAGTTTTAATACAATTTCTTATGTCAGGGTTATCTGGGCTAAGATAGTTTGGGAAACACTACTCTAATTATTTATTCTGCGTATAGACTTGTCTATCATATGCAATGTTTGATACTGTCTTATAGGCTATATGCAGCAACGCAATTTCCCAATAGTTTTTACATTAAAATTGTTCTCTCTTTGTGATTAATGGTATAGTCATCCCTGTATTCCATTTATTTGGCAGTTGTTATTCTATATGTTTTTTTTTTCTCTTCTTTTATTAATTCTGCGTTAGTTAGTCAACCGACTAATCCGGTTGTTCTTTAATATGCTAACTGACCAACCAAGATGTACCTGATAACGAAAGACCTCTTATAATGCTCTATATTTAGAAATTAAAGTTCTTTAAACATTATCATAGATACATACTTTAAAAACTGTATAAACTGCACTAATTTTTTTTGTATAATGATAAATGATTGGTGCCAAGAGAAGATTCATCTGCATCAAAGACTTTTAAAGTATTTTGGGATTGAATATACCGTTATTAATGATCTCTTCCATTTCAATTCCTAATCCACTAAATTCCGATGCAAAGCCTTTCTTAATTCGCAAATAAATCTCGTGCCAAACCAGCAAAATGATTTATTAAAATTCACATGTCTCTACTGCACCAATACGAATACCTAATCCCACGTATATTTCACGTTATCGATTCTCTGCACTTATTTCTTTTCTCTTTCTTTCTTTTCCAGATTACGTATACAACCCGAAAGAAGCTCGCTTGCGAAAGGCGATGCGGGAAGCGGCAAGTAGGGACCGCTCTATCGGGGCTTCCCCGATGTTGCCGCGACCGAGCGCTCGCAGGGTCGGCTCCGCAGGATGGGCCACGCCGGCTGCAGGACCTCCTGGGACGCCTACGCCGCACGGCACTCACGAAGAACCTCTTATGATGGTAAGTCTTTGTTTACACATTTAGTTCTCATAGAAATTGATATTAAACCAACATAATTACACTAAATTAACACAATCAGATCTATTCTGTAACTTTTAACAAATCGAATAGAAATGACCAAGTCGAATCGTAATTACCCGAAATCGGAATGTTGGATATCTATCTGTCGTTTTTGTGTTTGGATTGGCATTCTGTAACTCACATCGTAATCGGTGTAAATCGAAAACGCCAACTACTACTTGACGCGCTCAGAAGTTGGTGGTAACCCCGGACTAAAAAGAGAAATAACTGTTCTGTGACGTTCGGTTACTGGAAAGGCTAGGGCGATAGAAAAATTCATCAAAAAAGAAGATTATATTTTTAAGGTTGTCGTCAAGTAGTTTTGATTTGTTTTTGTTAAGTTTGAAAAGTTCGTTACAAGAATACAAAATGGCAAGCGGAACACCAAAGAAAAAGACATCTGCTGAACAGTTAAATTATTTAGTAAACTTTATCTAAATAAATCTACATAAATAACACCACAGACTAAAAAATGAAGTAGCTACAAAAATGAATCAACCGCTAATTTATATCAATAAGTCAACAAATAAATGTCAAAACAATAATGATACCAATGCGTAAGCGTCAAGACCAATTTCGATGTCGAAACTTGATCTCAAAAAAGTTTGTCTAGTCAAAATCAATTTCTACACAACATTCTGATAGTAGAGGTCAAAATGAGTTACAGAATACCGATTCCTACAATTCCGATCCGAATTGCTGACCTCTATTCAATTTGACTCATTTCTATTCGATTTGTAGTTACAGAATAGGGCTGATTATCACAATTATTTGTGGTTGTTTATTCGAAAAAGTATTACAAATATTATTTACTGATAGTTATGTACATAATTTACGGTGGTTAAGGTTAAGAGAACATGAAAATTTTGTTACGCGGGCCAAAATAAATCATTTTGTGATTATTCAAATGTTTTAAATTTATTTAAACAAATAATATTACATTATTTGCTTATTTTCGTGTTTTTTTTTCTTGAGGTATTTACGACGCATTTAATCACTCACTCATGTCGGCACAGTGGTAGGTGTGTGGTAGTTTGGCGATAGACTGAGAAAACAGGATCGTACGTAATTTAACTGAGTTAAATAAGAGAATAAATAAATAAATATTAATATTAAAATATTAATTATCACCGGTTCATTATCTTTCTGCAAATTGTCCACCGCAAACACTTCGTCTTCTAGTTTCTTGAGGTGGTTTACATAATTATGTCACTGCTCTTTAGATACGCATTGGTAAGCTTCTTTTATCAACCTATCTACCGTTTTTTCTTTAAAATCGACATTGTTTGCAGCCACATAGGTACCTTTTCACTTGACTCCACACCATCTCAATCGGGTTCAGCTCCCAATGGTAAGGCGACAGTCTCAAAATCTTAACGTCATATTTTTCCGCAATTTTTTTAATTCTGTAGTTGTCGTACTCGTCTCTAAATGCGGCCGAAGTATCCAGTAATTTACTTTTTAGGTAATTTTCCTCGAGGAAAATCTTATTTTCGATTAGCCAATCCTTTATTTGCCTTTTGTTCCACAATTTTTTCGGAAAATCAAATTTGCGGGAGTGGTATGATGCGTGATCCAAAACGACAACGTTTTCTTTGTCTTTCAGCAAGTTTTGAGTTACCAAAAAAGTTAATTCGGTCCATGCCAGAAAACCAGTTTCACTTCCAGCATGAAGAAGAACAAATCGAGGACATCTTTGGGTTGGAGCTTTCAGCGATCAAGCGATCAAGCTTTCTTGATCGTTGTGTTCCTTAATTCCTTTTTGAGTGAATCACCGATGTTAGTCTAAGACTTATCGGTATCAACAAGGTTTACATTATCCTTCTTCTTCAATGTTTTTATTTGTCTTAGGTATTTGTGTCTCCAGGATATGATATCTTTTCTTTCCATCATTATCGAATTTTGGCATCTTTTACCGTATTCAAAACCCATATCATTTAGTAGCCTACAAAATGTGATTTTTGAAAAAGCTGGTAGGTCTTTATCATCCTTCACTCTGTTCATTATGCTATCGACGGTTGGTGGTATGTTTAAAAAAAAAATCATGGACAATTTTTCTTATTCGAGATTTCACTCCCTCATCGTAAGTATTCTCACGTGAATTAGACTGGAAACTGTTTTTCTTCCTTTTGCGATCATACATTTTGCGAACACTCACACCGCACATTTTCGAAACTTTTTCCACAGTAGGTAATAGTCAAGCTGTCACCATTTTTTAAGTTCAGATGATAGTTCAATATATTTAATACCATTCACAAGGAATCTACGTTCCTGTATTTGGCTGTATACCATATATTAAAAAAATTTATTAAAAATCCTTTGTAAAAGGTATATATTTTTAAAAACCCAAACGGGCTGTTATAGACAAAACGTTTTCGGAATCCATTATTCCATCATCAGTGTCTAGGTGTACATGAATGTAGCCACTAAATACATGGGTAAAAACCCGTTAACAAAAATTTAGTTACATTTGTTTTACATTATATTATATAAATTGCTAGGTTACCGTTGCTAATCCAACGGTAACTTTAGCATCCTAGCAATTTATATAATATAATGTAAAACAAATGTAACTAAATTTTTGTTAACGGGTTTTTACCCATGTATTTAGTGGCTACATTCATGTACACCTAGACACTGATGATGGAATAATGGATTCCGAAAACGTTTTGTCTATAACAGCCCGTTTGGGTTTTTAAAAATATATACCTTTTACAAAGGATTTTTAATAAATTTTTTTTTAATACCATTCGTTTTACTAGCAGCACACCCTGCTAGTTACTGGCAACGGCTCCATAATGTAGGTACTTTCTGAGCTTTCATAGTTTTTGCCGACAAGTTTTTGGTCTAATGGCCAGTACCCAAATCGACAAAGAGGCATGTTTGATTTGAAAATTGATTCGCTTCTCCTACTGACTGTATAGTGATCTTTATATTTCCCAAAGAATGTGTTTACAGTGGAAGCTTTTGAAAATTGATAAATATAGATAAGCTATCGACTATGAGTTTTTGATATATTTTAATTTTTTATAGTATTTTTCTTCATGTTATTGTTTAGTTCGACAATGTAACTCCCTTATTTATACATCGATGATTGAATCAAGCTTTAGTTGAAACAATAATGATAGTCTTTTACATAACCGTAGGCAATTGTTGTATGCGCGTATATTCCAGTGCTATGATTCTTAAATCCGGTCCTGATGCACCGCTCGGGGCAAACCGGCAACAGGGTCGGCAGTTCTCCCGTAAGAAATACATTGGTTATCTTACCTGCACTGCGTTCTAACTGTGGCTTTTACTATAATAAATAGGGAAAACTAGAAACATTTGAAATCTAGTGGATAGAAAGTAGTCCACAGGAAAGATTTTTAAAAACATAAAGAACCAAACAAAATAGAAGAAAATAGATAAAATCAAATTAACTAATATTAGGTGAATCATTATTTTAAAATAGTCATAGCATGAACCTTAAATTTAATACTAAATTAGATTCAAATAGTCGTTAATAATACAGTGCATTCACCATTTTTTATAGTAGACACGCACCATTTTTTTAACGAAATTATATGTTAAGTTCCTGCCCTATCTTTCGTTTTAACAATCTTATTTACTCTAGAGATTAAACATTTCTGGCATGTTTCGGCATTAAAATAGTCTTAGAGATTTCTGTAGTTTACAAATAAATTGCAAAGTCAACATTTTTCGATGATGGAGAAGTGCTTCTTCCTATTCGGAGTAGAAAACTGATCTGAAAATTACTTTAAATGCGTGAAAAAGACATCAATTACCATTCACTGTATTTGTGTCATTTTATTTCTATTTGCCTTTATCAAAATTTAAGTATCCTTGTTCGTCTCACACTCTAGTTATCCGGTAAATATTTTATTCATATAAATCACTTCTTATCCCAAATTGCTTATAAAATCATCCTTGATATTCCCCACGTTGCTAACTTTACCGATATAAACTTCATTTAAGTGTTTCATCCATCGACAAAATTCAATCACCCTCCTCAATGTCTTACCAAACTTTCTCCCCCTTGATCGGAACGACTACTTAGCTCTTTTACGGGACACTAACTAAAAAGGATGGCAAATAAAAAAGCACTTAAAAAATCAGACAATAATTTGCTTGTGTTTTATGTCTTGCGAGGGCCGACGAAGCCAAAACCTTTGCCAGTTGTTGAGAACAGATGTTCCGATCGGAAACAACTGTTGAGTATATCCAATTTCTGAAGTGTGTTTTATTTTGGCAAAAGGTTTGTCGAATAAATAAAAATATTAGTCATTTGTTACTAGATACTACACTATACATATTTTTGTATAGTAGATCCGCTGGATCTCGGCACATTGTCATCATTAGTTTATGTCTGTTATAAGAATCAGAAAATGGCTAATATTCTAATGGACATTTTCATACTTCTCTTTTTCAGATTTACTGTCATCATGGCATGTGGTTATCTTTTTCAAGACGAATCGCATGCTATAATTTTTTTGACGGATATTCTCAAGTTAAAGTTGATTTCATGTAATCGAATGGACTATGTTACAATAAAGTCGTCTCGGGAACGCAACTGCGCAATATTGGCAATATCATTTTAAACTCGTCTACTTTAAAATGTATAATGTATGTCTGAATTGTCAATATAGATGAGTCAGATAAAATTAAATTATTAGAAGAATTTTTACCAAGTAACAAAAAAACAAAATTTGTTTAATTTATTAATGTTTGTATTTTGAGAACGATTTCCGAAGTGGAAATTGAAACGTCAATAACCTTATTATAAACTTTCATTGTGAATTTTTCTCATTAAAATACTAATCACTTTAAGATGCCACAAGTAAATCAAAACCCTAATTATTATAACATCTTTGGATATTTCACTTCCAATGCTTATTGCTGATTTTTGATTGCAGTAGAAATTTGATATTTATCTTATATTCCGTTTGTAAGGGTTTTAATTCTCAGAATTGGCATTGCCAAGAATTCTTAACTTTGTAGATATTTATATGTTGTTTGGCAAAAGATATCGATTAGCGATTTTTGATAATATTGTAGATATTAACTGATGTACTTTATCTATACTTTAGATAACTTTTCTGTGTTTAATTTTGATATGACGGTCAATTGAAAATAAAAAGACACATTTTTCTTTACGCATCGGAAAATAATATTGATCTTTAGATGTTTTTGAAATGTTTCATGTAAAAACAATGCAACGCCCTCTAGTGACAACGCTGCAATTAATGTGGCAACAATAATTGAAACTAGTTGCATCTTTTTATTTAATATTTTCCATAGAAAACTAGTTTTCTAATAAACAAAAAATAGCGCCCTCAGCGTCTTGAAAATTTCCTCATTGCTTCTTGATTCTTTCTCTAAAATTGACATGTTGACACATACAATTATTTTTTTTTATTCTCTTTATTTAATATCACTTAAATACTTCAATTTTATACAGTATGAATTCCATCAAGTCCCGAGTCCGTGTCTATTATATTAAAATCATAAAAGCAAATTACACGAAGTTTGATAGCTGAACTTCACTCAGTCATTATCAGATAATAACCGAACTACACATTGGCATAATTTGAACTCCCTCTTTGACTTGATTTCAATTAGTGCGGTTAATACTAATTACTACCGTTGTAAAGGACGAACGATATGTCCAAAGTCGGCCAAAGTGATTAGTGTTATAGAATATTGGACACGCTTGGTAAAAGTGGCGAATATTTTGTATCGGTGACCGAAAGGCATTAATTTGTCGCGTCCTAATTTGGTTATAATCTTGTAATTTGAGTTGTTAAAAAAATGTGTTAGAGCGTGCGATTTTTATTTTGAGTGCCGTCAAAAATATTGGGAAATATGTTCTTCCTATTTGTTTTAGAACTGTTGAAATGTATCGTCTTACATTTGCGACTTTTTAAACTAGGGATAAGAGCTTAAATTAAATGCAAAAAAATGTTTGTCGGCTCATTTTTTTTTATTTAAACCTACCTACATTTATAAAATAAAAGTAAAAAATATTGCTACATTTTAAATGAACCAACTTTACTATTACGACAGTAGTAAAAATACAAAGTTGGAAGCTAATCCTACCACAATTTGTCGCATTCTGGAACAATGTACAGTCCTCATTGGGAAATTTTCTTTGGAGAGTTTACGGCGCCAATTACATTGTCCCTCAAATACTATTTTTCCTCTCGTCTTTCTAATCATTTCCAAAACTTTAACGATTTTGCCATGGCATTGATCATCGCTCTATTATTTTTTATTGCTGTTATCACTCTGGCGTAAATAAGATCTTGCAACTCATTGATTTAATCATCTGATAAATTCTTGCCTTTCCACTTTCCACTACTAGTCATCCCAAACAACATCCTTCTCTGAATCATCTTCGATTTCTGGCTCAACAGCTTAATGAGGTGTGGAAGTTGATGCTTCAGTTAGATCTTTTAAACTTATTTCAGAATGGTCAAGGCATACTAAACAATATTTTCAGCAATATTTGTTCTGAGAGAACCTGAGGCAAGTTTTTGATTATATTCGCTTCCTTCTCCCATCTTTTGCAGCTTATTTATTTAATCATCTGATAAATCCTTTCCTAGTGGAAAGTGGTCGTCCAAAACAGTATCCTCCTCTGAATCATCTTCGATTTCTGGCTCAATAGATTGATGAGGTGTAGAAGTAGATGCTTCAGTTAGATCTTTTAAACTAATTTCAGAATGGTCCCATCGAATGGAGATCATCACTCCATCATTTTCTATTGCTGTTATCACTCCAGGGTAAACATGATCTGCATACAAAAATAAAATCTATTCACCAAAATTTTTTTAACGTCATTTAATTTAGAGTTTTTAAATTTTTCATCCTTATTTGTTCCAAGAGAACCTGAAGCGAGTTTTTCATTAAATTCGGTTTCTTCTTCCATCTCTTGCAGCTCATTTATTTAAGCATCTTATGAATCCCTGCTTAGTGGAAAGTACAGGCCTTGTAGGCTCCTGGCTCCTAAAAACTTGGATATTTCCCTCATTTTTTTTTCGGCTCCTTGTTTTGCTTTACTGCTTCCAACCGTTTCTTCTTTGGATATCCTCTTCTTTTTTCCCATTTTTCCCTTCTTCAGTATTGTTTTAAAATTTCGATTTTCTGGCATTCGTATAATGTGACCAAGCCATCTAGCTCTTTGGACGTATTTTTGCCGTAATTGCTGGTTTTCCATACATCCTCCATACATTATTTCTTTATTCTTCATTTTCTCCAAATATTCTCTGCCGTCTTTTTGCTACGAAGATTTTTCTGAGCACCTTTCTTTACCAGATCTCCACTTCCTTTTCTTCCTGCTGGTTCATAATCCACGTTTCACTGGCATACATCACTGTGAGTCTGATTACTGTCTCGTAGACTCGCAGTTTAGCTGTTCTTGACACATTTTTTGCTTTCATTAATGAATTTAGTGGCCCTATAGCTCTGTTTCCCTTCATTAATCTTTTGTCTATCTATTTTTCTTCTTTTCCTGTGTTCGTTATGGTTAGTCCTAAGTATTCTAATTCTGGCACTTTTTTAAAACTGTAGACAGTCTCTACTTCTTTCATTTTAATATATTTGTTATTATTTGTTATGTCTCCTCTCATTTTCATATATTGCGTTTTTGTTTGGTTTATTAATTAATAAATTCGTTGATATCGGATCCCCTTGTTTTAAACCTCTATTCACTGTGAACTGTCTTGAAAAGCTTCCATTCATTGTTACTCTATTTATCATGTTCCTAAACGTCATTCTCACTAGCCTTATAAGCTTTACTGGTATTTCTAATGTTCTCATGGCCTCATATAGCATCGTTCGATTTATGGAGTCACATGCTTGTTTAAAATTGATAAATCGTATGTTTTGTTCGTAGCTATTATTTTGTATTAATTTTAACATACTTATTTGATCAGTAAATAGTTTTCGCACTCCATTTTGTCTCCTTTTTTGTAGATAGGACAAGTAAGAGCATCATGTCAAGTGAAATATCATTTCCTTTATTCTTTCGCCACCTTCCTTAAAAAGCTCAGCTAGGATACCACTTTCTTCTGCACTTTTGTTGTTTTTTAGGTCTCTTATTATTTCTTCGACTTCATTCAAAGTTGGTTCCTTACACGTGCCTTTTTCATCTTCTTGCCAACTCTCATTTTTCTCAAGTTTCTCTTGTTGGTCTGTATTTAATAGATCTTCGAAATATTCTGCCCATCTGTTTAATTTTTCTGTTATTTCTCCTACAAGTAAACCTTCTTTGTTTCTGCAATACTATGGATTATTCTATGTAGTTTCTCTGGATTTCTTAACTTCTTGGTAGAAATTCTTTACTTCTTTGTTTATGTAGACTTCTTCTATATTTTGCAATTGCTGTTCTAGCTGTTCTCTTTTCTTTTTTCTGAAAATTATTTTCACTTGTCTTCTTGCCATATAGTTTTTGATCGCTTATTGCGTATTTTCTCTATCTCTTTGTAGTTTTGCCCTGTTTTTTTTTTGCCAAAGCTACATTCTCACACATTCTTCATCGAACCAGTGTTGACGTCTTTTTATATGCACTCTTCCTATATACTTTTTTGCTGCTTCCGACTTGGCTGTCTGTGCGGTCTGTCACTTTTTTTATCATGTTTGACTGGATTCTTTAGCTTTTTATTTATTACTTCTCCTAGTCTGTTTACAACCTACTTCTCTTGAAGGCGCTCTAATTAGTAATTTAATCTGTCTCTAACAGGTTTTGGAATTATTTTTCAATTAAGCCATGGTCTATTTGATTTTTTATTTTTCCATCGGGAGAAGTTCACGGCTGGACTTCTCGTATGAATCGTCAATAATTACTTATATACAATACATTACAATATTACAATATATATTCATCAATAATTACTTTGTTGACTACCACTTTTGTCCCAAAAATATTTGATAGCATATCGGCCTCACCAAACTTTACATTGATAATGTCAAACGGCATTCTGCTTGGTGACTAGGCTACTACAGTGCCGTATATTTATGTCATTCCATGGTTTATCTCAATTACGATTTTTTTCGATGGCTTTATATAATCTGTAAGGCTTCTTCAGTGAAATTATAAATCTATACTAATGAAACACGGTATAGCGTACTTTTTATTTTTTGTAACAAAGTTGTAACCTAAAATAAGTTCTAAACGATAAATTTTTTCGTTATCTTATATTAGTCCATTCTGCGGGAACAATAAAAACCAGCTGCACATTTTTACTACAAATCGTCCACTTTTGTCGGATTTCATCGTTGAGTTATAGCGGCACACATAAAAGTAAAATGAGTCGATAAAACATGAAAAAATACATATTCCGACGATCACGCAAATCTCAGTCGACCATCTTCTGACTTCCTTCCTCTGCGTCTGACGAATGCACCAAGCTCGGCTCTCTCGCTCATATATTCGCCTCACCAGCGGACACATGATAAAAACCTTGTCGTAGTTCCGTTTTCCGGCTAATAAATCTACACTACGAGGAGTTCTGAGGTCGAACTAGGCAAGTAACACTAGGTTTTATGTTTGTACTTGGGAAGTTTCTCAGATACAATAAGAGAGTTCTAATACCCTTTTTCCTTCATGATTTATGACCACGGTAATCCTTTCATAAACGTTGTAAGTTTTTCGGCATATAAATCATAAAATGAAATAATAAAAAATGTATTATATTATTATTATTTCTTATATTTTCTTTCCTTGTTTTTTAGAACCATATAAAACTTAATCTGTTATTATTCTTAGAAGTTCTAAACTCCTTGACAGCTGTGTTAAAAAACTATAGTCCTTGATGGAAAATTACAGGTCTAATATCACACTGGATAGCGGTTAATAAAACCACCTCTATTGACACTATTACTTATAATCCAAAGCTGACTTCGCTAGTGTTTATCGACATCATTTGCAGACTATACCGATCGCTTGTGTTTGTGAGCCCGTTTTGGTTAAAGGCGGCTGTGGCTGGTGGTGAACGCGGTTTGATGTTGGTTGCCCAGTCGGTGCTCACGTCAAAACATTATAGGCCAGTTTTTAGGGTACAAAGAAGACGTCTGAGACCAAAAATAAAGCTATAAAACATAGATAAATCGAAAGATACGTGGTGTATTTAGGGTTGCCCGTTGTTTTCGAGAAAAAAAAACCGGACAACTTTTTAATTTGTTTTATTAGCCGACAAATGACATTAAAAATTACTATAAAATCTTAGAATCTTAATAGAATAGAATAGAATAGAATAGAATAGAATAGAATAGAATAGAATAGAATAGAATAGAATAGAATAGAATAGAATAGAATAGAATAGAATAGAATAGAATAGAATAGAATAGAATAGAATAGAATAGAATAGAATAGAATAGAATAGAATAGAATAGAATAGAATAGAATAGAATAGAATAGAATAGAATAGAATAGAATAGAATAGAATAGAATAGAATAGAATAGAATAGAATAGAATAGAATAGAATAGAATAGAATAGAATAGAATAGAATAGAATAGAATAGAATAGAATAGAATAGAATAGAATAGAATAGAATAGAATAGAATAGAATAGAATAGAATAGAATAGAATAGAATAGAATAGAATAGAATAGAATAGAATAGAATAGAATAGAATAGAATAGAATAGAATAGAATAGAATAAAATAGAATAGCAGCATCAACAGCGACTGCTATATTGGTTTATTAGAGCGTTTGAAGACTGAAATATTAAACAAAAAGCCTCATTCGTTGAAGAAAAAATTATTGTTATACCAAGACAATGCACAATGTTACAAGTCGATGAGAACGATGGTAAAAATGCACGAATTTTGGTTTAAATTGCTTTCCCAACCACCATATAGTCCAGATCTAGCCCTCAGAGATTAGCACCTTTTTTCCGATGTAAAAAAATGTTTCGTGGCAAGAGATATCGTTCCGTTGAGGAAGTAATTGCCTAAACTGAATTCTATTTTGAAGGCAAAGATAAATTGTCTTAAATAAAGAATAATTTTTGCTAAACTTTTTGTTGTGCTACTAGTTAGACCTGGGACTTACTGACCGACGTATTAATCAATACTATTTTTCTAATATTTGAAGAACACAAAACATGTAATTTTAATATTCGCTGTTATGAACGTTCTGTCTGGTATTCATTATTCGTTGTGCTCTAACAAAAAAACGATCTCATTTCACTTATGCACCGACTCTATCAATTACATCGAGACCGGTAGTTCGTTACGGCGTGATACTCAAACTAGTTGAAGCTCGCCAATGTATTGTCTATTACCGAGAAGCTGAGCAAAATTCAATTTTATTCGAACTTTAGCTACATCAAGTCAGGATTCCAATTTGTTCCTGAAACTTTTCAAAAAGTCGAGCGAATAATGAATTTAACGCTTCGGGGAGAACTTTCAGCGTAGTGTAGTTGCGAAATGGCCAGAGTCAGAGTTTAATTTTTGAACTTTGCGATCAAAGTTTAGCTCGGCGGAGATTGAGAGTGAAAATGTACGGTTATATGTTTCCACCAGTCGTGCGATTAGCTGCTAAATGTTTAGAAAACCGGGAGACTCGTCTTAGGGATATCAAGAAATGCAGACACATCACGCCGACTGCTTAAATTGAGATGTGTCTGAAAGTTTGTGATAATTTATGTAGAAGCAAAGAAAGTGACATTTGAAATCAACTTTAAGCATATCCACGTTTCTGCTGTTATATCACTTTATTTTTGTATAATAAGCGCTTTTAAATTTTCTTTTAAGACTAATTCAAACTTAAATCAATACCGAAGGGAACCTGTGGCCAATTAAACAAACAATTATTTATTACGAGATAATTAATAATAAATAAATTAATATCAACTATATTTTCTTCAATAGCCCGGTGAGGTAAATGAACTTTAACTCATAGGTGCAAACAGTAATCAAATTTTAATTGGTTGCAATAAAGAATCACAATAATGTATCTTCTTCTTCTTATTGCACCGTCTCCTTTCGAAGGTTGGCGATCCAAATAGTAATTGTAGCTTTGGAAACTGCTGCACGAAACGCAGTCAAATGCTTTTAGATAATCAATAAAAAATGCATATGCATCTACATTCATGTCTCTAAATCATTTTGTTAACACATTTAAGACAAAAAAGCTTCTCGTGTTTCCAATCCATTTCTAAATCCGAATTGAGTGTCGCTCATCTGAAACTCACACTTCTTGTAAATTCGTGTATAAATGATTCTGAAAAAAGTTTTAAGGACATGATACATCATGCTTAATATTCGATAGTCATCACAGTGTGAGGCATTGGATTTTTTTTGGTAATGTTACGAATGTTGATTCGTAACATTACGAAAACAATGTATAGGTTAAAGTAAAACTAGGTGTGGACTTACAGGTAATTTCAATAGTAATTACACTATTTTACGAAACCACCAACAAAACGAATTTTAAGACGTGTCCATTGGTTAATCGTATTCTTCACAAAACTGAAAGTAGAAAGAAATTGGTCCACAATATTTCAAAATGGGGTTCTCGATGCTTTGCAAAAATTCTTAAAGATATGTATCACAAAGTAACAACAAGAAGAAGGCAAAAGTGAACAAGAGCCTAGTAAATTTCATGTAAGAATAGGACTGCCTTAAGCCTCAATACTCAGTTGTAATAAAGGAACGCTGGACTATCTTGTTTAGTGACTTCAACTTGCTCTCCTAGGTGTGGGTACGTTCTTGTCTTAATATAAAATGCATAACAGGAAAATCAGATGGCATAAATCAGTACAAAAAGGAAACCAACACTTGCCAACGCTTTACAAATTTATAAAATAAACAATTTTTAATTCTGCATTAATAAAATATGCTTTTTCTGGTGTTTTATCTTCGGTAATTGGCGAAGAAAACTGCTGGCTGCACTGTAAAATTAATTTGCTGGAACTGCTATTGGTACATGTTAATTTTGGTTGACGTTGAATGAAATATTGCTGTCTTGCAGCTAACATCTACAAAGCTCTTGATAATGCAAGACCAACTCTTTGTATGTTTGTAGATTTATCAAAGGCATTTGACACTGTTTCACATAAAATATTGCTAACTAAACTTAAACAATATGGTATTAGAGGGCTTGCATATAATATTCTAAAAAGTTATCATCTAAACAGGCAACAACAATCCAATTCTCTTCAATATATTTATACATTAATGATCTATTCAGACCGAATATTACAGGTAAGATAATAAGCTTTGCAGATGGCACGGCTATTTTCTATAATGAAAATACATGGGGTAATTTAAAACAAAAAGCTAAAACAGACTTTGCTACAATTCAGAAATGGTTTAAGTTTAATTAGCTCACCTTAAATGTCTTCTTCTTCTTTAAGTACCATCTCCGCGGCGGATGTCGGCAATCATCATAGTTGTTCGGACTTTTAAGACGGCTGTTCTGAAAAGTTCATTTGATGTACATCCGTACCACTCTCTCAGGTTGCGCAGCCATGACATTCTACGCCTCCCTATGCTTCTCTTTCCTTGGATCTTTCCCTGCATAATCAGTTGGAGCAAGGTGTATTTCTCTCCACGTGTAATATGTCCGAGATATTCTAATTTTCTTGTTTTTATTGAATTTAAAATTTCCATTTCTTTGTTCATCCTTCCCAGAACCTCTTTGTTTGTGACGTGTTCTGTCCATGATATTTTCAGAATTTTTCTGTACACCCACAGCTCAAATGATTCCAGTTTTTTCATTGATGTCGCATTCAAGGTCCAAGATTCCATTCCATAAAATAAAGTCGAAAAAACATAGCACCTCGCAAACTTAACTCTTAGTTCCAGTTTTAAATCCCTGGTACATAGAACTCTTCTCATTTTGTTGAAATTTGCTCTAGCCTTTTCTATTCTTATTTTTATCTCCTGATTGTAATCATTTGTGGAGTTAATCATTGTTCCCAGGTATGCATATTTGTCCACTTGTTCGATGTAGACACCTTAAATGTAGATAAAACAAAATATATGCCATTTGCATCGTATGTACAAGTAACATGTACAAGTTATAAGTAACCTCCCAAATCTTAAAAGTCAATAAAAGTCAATGCAAAAAATGAAATTCCATATACATACGAGATTAAATATCTAGGTATAATAATTGATAAACATTTACGATGGAATTCTCCAGCAAATAATATAGTAGTTAAATTAAGAGAGCTACTATCAAGATTCAAATTTTTAAAACAAGTTTTAGGAATAACTCATTTAAGAATTATTTATTTTGCACTAAAATTTCAACTTACCTATGGCCTTTTAGGATGGGGTGGAATACGGAATAATTACTTGCAATCTATAAACATTATTCAGAAGTGGCTAATTAGAATTATTTATGGGAAAGGAAAAATTTAAGGTATGCTAGTGAGCTGTTATATAATGAAAGTCAATTTTTAACCGTACGTAAATTATTCTGTTACAAAGCCGTTATTATATACATATACATGAAAAACAGATAATATTAAACTTTAACAATCATGCCTATCAAACTAGATATTCAGGGAATAATGCAATTTTACCTAAATGTAATAAATCCATACTCCAGAGATATGTTGGTTTAATAGGGCCCAAATTATACAATTGACTACTAGAGAATTTAAAACAAATTAAAAATTACAAAAAACATAGATATAAATATGAAATTAAACAATGGATTGAAAACAAAACAACACAATTCTATGAAGAACTTATTAATGGACAATAGTAATAAATAACAAATAGGTATCTAAATAGACTTTGATTAAAAACTACAACATTTCATTAATTTACTGCAATTAATATCATGTACTTACATTTAGTCCGAAGACTTACAAAAGTCCGAATAGCTATGATGATTGCCGACCTCCGCAGCGGAGATGGCACTTGAAGAAGAAGAAGAGTTACATTTGTGTACTCACAGTTGTGTCATATGCTATATTAAAATTAAAATTAATGTATTTAATGTAAGTACACAAATTTAACTTACTATTATTATTATTTATACCATTGTTAAATATTTCTTTATTTGAATATATAATTTTAAGTCTCAGGCACAAGGGGTGCTACTTTTATAGTCTCTACTTAAGTGAGTTTTTATGTTTATTTAATATTTAGTATGTTTTTTGTTTCTTTTAATCTATGTAAGCTTTCTAAATAAACATTATTATTATTATTATTAAAAAAATGGAAGTTACAGCCTTTGTAGTACTTCATCTTAAGTAATGAAACTGTTTCTGTACAGTTTAAATAACTATATTAAAGATACTAGTGTTAAAGGCACGTTTCTTTTTTATTGGTTTACCATTTTATCAAGTAAGATTCCAGCTTTACTCACACACCTTCAAAAAACAATACATTCAAAAGCTATTGGCTAGTGTTGTGAATAGTAACACACAGTCGTACCCACAATTATTCATTCACCAATAAAAATGTAAGAATGTAAAACTAATTTTACCGATAAGACGAGTAAAAAACCTGTCCTAAAACTATTTGACCAAGTTTTGGGTGTTGCCGATTTATAACTGGTTTTGATTGGAACAAATCACGTTGGCAGTTCTTATTTTGGAATAATTTTATTTTTAATGGTAAATCAGAAATTTTTGTCAATTTAGAGAGTTTTTATTTAGAAGATATGATAGTAGAATAAAATTAAACAATACAGTTGTTAAAATAGTTTAACGAAAATATTTAAATTCATTTTTTTAACAAATGCCTTGGTCCAAGACTTGGACCTCGATTTGGAAGAGTTTGATGCAGATAATCAGTAGTTTTTTAGTTTCCTTTTCCAATTAAAGTTGATGTTGCGTATTATAAAGAACAAAGTATAAAAAACTGTTTAATTTTTTGTCCTGGAATTTATGTAATGTATAGTAAGTAAACTATACATTACATAAATTAGTAATGTATAGAAATTTGGCATGAATAAGTGGGTAAGTTAGATTTTTTTAATCGTAAGTGATATACTCACAGCTCATAATTATGTACGTCATTCGTTGCACGATTACCCACTAATTTCTATAAAAACGAAATTAAACTTTTATTCTTCAAAACTATTAAAATGTTTAAAATGGCCATACTGAAAAATTTATATTTTTGATTTATCGACTTATTCACAGATGGTACAGATTTATTGGACTAGATTGATCGATTTCAGCCATTTTCCAACCATTTGGTACATGCTTAACATTTCAAAACTGTTTTATCAGTTTTTAAATTTCAATTGGAGGTTAAAGCCAAATAAAAATGTCCCTTGTTAGTATTTAAGTGGGCTCTAATTAGAATAATCTTGTCATCAGAAAATCTTATCTGCAATTTAAATGCCAATTTTCTCTTTTCAGCTGCTGGCTGCGTTATCTTTACCGAATTGGTCCTATGTTGTTTTTAACTGCTATTTTTGTTATTGTGGACGTATTTTTATATGCTGCCTGCTAAACTACCACATTAGATGTAATAATATTCATAGTTTTTACTCTTATTAAATATCACTTGGATACAAACTTCTATCTTGAAGAATCGTACAGCCGATTTGGCAATAAAGTTTCCTCCAGTGGACCGGACGGGGCCGGTGTGAACAAATCGACAGCCGAAAACAGCATTAGAGTATCGATCTGAAAATTGTCACACGAAACTTGTCGCCGAAAAGTTTCTTGTAAAGAAAAACTTTCGAAAGACTTGAGGTACTAACTTTTGACTCGCGACTCGGTGACAAAATATCGGATTAAATTACGGAGGCAACAACACAAAAGGGGAAAATTTGCCTTATTGATGACTGCGATTTTTGGCTTGATGGGAAAGTCAATAAGATGGAAATATAAAAGGAGTATGAAGGACTTTTATTCAACATTTTTAATCTAATTTATACGTGAAAATCAACTTAAATATATTTTAAGTACTCTTAAACAATGAAATTAAATCAAGTAGGATATTAGGATAAAACAACTTATACCTACAGTATAATAGTGTGCAGAGGATGGCAGAAGATTTACCAAAACGACTATTCAATTAGATACCACCGAGACATACACAACGTGGAAGCTCGATAAGAACTGACGAGAAGACATAAATAAAAAACTTTAATTTAGAATTACATTTTATATTTGTTTTGATTCTTTTATTTTTAATTTCATCTTTTTCTTCACTTTCACTTTGCACCATAGTTTTAAAAGAAGTTTTGTTCTTTTTTATGTGCAGATATAGGCTCTTGTATCAAATCTCAACCGAATCGTCTTAAAGTAACACCAAGTTCTGCCGAAGCTGCCTTACTATGCTGGAGGTTCACCTGCAAGCCTCTGATTGGAGTTATCGAAGTCTCCGATGGTTTTGAAGGATACCTTTACTGAAATTAACAGCTCTCAAGACTTTGTAGGAGACCTCGTCGATGGTGTAAACTAGGATTTGCGTTTTCTCCTGGATATTCTGATTTTTAAACAATCAGTCTTCCAACTAAAGGTCATGATGTTGTTTCATTAGATGGGTCTTGATAATTGGTTTATTAGCGTCTTTCTCGGGAACGCAGGCTGTTCCATCTCACAGGCCATCCATGGTCCTCACCATAGCAGTAGTCTATTTTTAGTCCATGGAAATATGGATAAACGATCTGATTTCATATCTCATCCATCATCAATGTCTAAATGATTGGCTAAGATACTTTTGATGATGAAGTCCAATAAGTCATCATTCCTGTTGATATTATATTGCTTCACATTTCTTTGCTATTATGGCGGCTAGTAGTTCTTTGCCTTTAGTGGTTATAAATATTGGCCTCCATTGTTATAATAATGTATATTTTTCTCATACTTTTCATATATTCTACATGTTGTTTTAATAGCTTGTGAGTATAAACCTGAAAATTTATGAAACCCGTAAAAACCTTAAATCCAGCATATATATATATATATATATATATATATATATATATATATATATATATATATATATATATATATATATATATATATACAAAATATAAATGATAGGTTTAAATTAGCACTGATCTTGCCTCTAGTTTATTACACTAATTAGTTAGGGATATATAACTCATTTGCATGTCAACTCACGTGTACTTGGAAGTGCATTACGCCATGAAGTGAACTAATAAGTCAATTTTAGGGCCGCTTCTTGGGAGGATGTTCGAAGCCAGCTAATCAAATTGAGTAGCCCTTAACGATCGAAGTCCTGAGTGTGTGATAACATTGTCAGTTACCAGGGAAATATTGTTATAAGTTAGTTTGATGTCCATTGCTGTAATGCACATTCTAAACGGTTCACGAAATTACAAAATAAACCAATTAACATAAATTTTGTTTCTAAACTCTTTACTTTACATTGAGGCTGTTCTAAATACGAAAATGTACAGAAAATTTTGAATTTTATAAACTTAATTTTATATTTTATTAATAGAATTTCTGATTTATTCAAAAATTAAATTTTTTGGGACTACCTTCATAACTTAAATCTTTCCTTGTTTTATAAAAGTTTAAAAACTTTCATAAAGTCGTAACGTTTCCCGCTCTCTCGGTCATAGCATCACCGCTACGCAACTTTGGTCCATATTTTGAACTCTTGCGTGAATGAATGAAACTCCTGCAAGTTATATATTAACACACTATTTCTCTTTTCCATAGTCTTATTCTGGATGCGCCTGTGATCGAAGTCGCCCATCCGGCAACGCCGCAAAGCCCTACAATCGCCTGCCTGCGTTGCGGCCGATGCCATCATTCGCTAACGCTCGCCGGGTGCCGTATCGACTTGACCGCGATGTTGCCACATCAGTCTGGAACGATTTTTATACAGGGGTCTCCTAATATAATGATCGGTCGTAGTTTGTTTCAGGAACGACAAAAATAAAAAAAAAAACAAGCAGCAACAATCGCCCTCTCTCTTTCATCTTTCGATCTTTTCCTGCATTAAATTTTTTTAAAATGTATATATTTGTCCTCTTATTAGATTGCTCAAATATTACAATTTTTTTCTTTTTTATAACAGGCCTTTATAATTAAAGCCGGCCTTGGAATAAGCATTTCTTCGTAAATTTTACATTGAATATACAAAATTCACAAAATGCTTAATACTATAGTCCAACAATATACTGGAGAGGGTGACTCACTCTCAAAAACGAAATTTGACACTGTGAAGTATCAAAGATTACCACAATGCCAGCGGCAACCACATTTTTTTTTTTTTTTTTTGATTGAATTATTTTATTAACAATTCATTTCATCGTGATTTCTCTGTAGGTACCTTTGTCATTCCGTGAATTTTTACTTGCTCAAGATTTAAATATTTTATTTATAAGGTACTAAACCACAATCATTCATCGTCACATTTTACATTATTTTTTGACATACATTTAATAACAACCGTGGACAAAGATCTATGATAGATTATGTTATAACCAACAGACATATACATCGATCGAAAATAATCGACGTAAGATGCCTCAACTCAGCAGATATTTACTGACGGCTCTAAAATTCAAAATAAAACGGGTTGTGCAATATATCACTGGAATTCTGATTACAAAGAATCATGTCGATTGCCCAATGAAGCTTCAATATATACTGCCGAACTATCAGCTTTATTTCTTGCGTTAAAATATATAGCCTCTAATGGTATGAATAATTATATCATTCTGACTGATTGTAGAAGCATTATGAACAAACTCACTTCTATCAAAACCACAAAAAACCTAAACCATATTGAGATAGAAATAAAGAAGTTACATTATGATATTATTTCCGCAGGTAGCTCTATTATTATTTGTTGGGTAAAAGGACACTCTGGAATATTAGGAAATGAAGAAGTCGACGAATTAGCTAAATCTGCAGCTTTAACCAAACATAATATAAACAACATACTTCTTCCAGTAGCAGACATAGATAATATCAGTAGAAATAACTGCAAACAAAGATGGCAACGTTTATACAACCAAAGTACAACTGGAATAAACTTTAGAGCTTGCCAACCACTAATACCCAATGAGAGATGGTTCAAATATGAGACAAATAGGTTATTTATAAAAACAATAAACAGAATAAGATCAAACCACGCACTCACTCCTGCATACAAACACAGCATAGGTATTACTGATAACCCCTATTGCTCCTGTGGTAAAGTGGGAGATCTGCAGCACTTTATATTGGAGTGTGGACAGTACAAACAAAGTATCAAAATGATGTATGAAAAACTAATTGAGCTAAATTGTTCATTGCCTGTCAATTTAAATACAATTATTTTTTCAAATAATAAACAGATATTAAAATGTATCTACGAATACATAACATCCTGTAAATTTAAATTATAACTAGTTTTAGGTATTCAAATCAAAACTTGTAAATATGTCAAAAATTGAATGTGTATACCAACATATTACTTCCTGTAAATTTATATTATAAATAGGCTTAGGTAATAAAATCAAAAATTGTAATCACCACAAATAGTCTGGCTAATTGGCTATGCCAAAGCCATTATACAATAAAAAAAAAAAAAAAAAGGTAGCGACCATAGCCTAGTATGATGTAAAATAAAAATCATCCTGAAATACTTCACACCCAAGAGAGGTGTCAAAGGGCTAAATACGGAATCCACGGAATACTTATATAGAAAAAGAATATCAGAGAAGATCGCTGGGAATGAAATATTAGATCACAATAACATCAAGGAAAGCTGGGAAAACTCAAAAATAAGATAAGCAGCAACAGAAACACTTGGAGAGAGGAAAGTAACAAACACTAACATATCAAAAAAGAAAACACATTTACAAAACAGTCATCAGACCAATAATGATATATGCGGGAGAAACAAGACCTAACACAGAGAGGACAAAAAGGATGTTAGAAACAGCAGAGATGAAAACACTTAGAAAAATTTATGGTAAGACACTATGGGACAGAGCTAGAAGTACAGATATACGACGTAGATGCAAGGTGGGAACATCAAGAACTGGGTAAGAAATAGAAGAGTAGAATGGAACGATTATATAAGCCAAATGACAACAAATAGAGTAGTAAAGAGGGCAAGAGACGGTTCCCCAATAGGAAGACGATCAGTAGGAAGACCACGAAAACGATGGAACGACAACTTACTGGAGGCACATTGAAAAACAGACAGTCATGTCTACATGAAAAGAAGAAGAAGAGAAAAACATGTCTAAAGGTTAAAAGCGTAGATGTTGAAAATTAATATAAAGAGTCGAATTCATGTCTTTATATTGCATTTTTGTTGATGGTTGAAAATTTCATCTGGTATTATCCAATATTTTATTGCGAATTAAATATCGGATAAATGTCCAATCGGTAACACTGTTATTTGAAACTCGAGGAAAGTTTTTGCAATCAGTTTTAAATTTACCCATATTGTAATAATATCGAATAGTGAATTTATTTACGATTGCTTCGAGTTGATAATTTTGGTATTCATTTTGTTTATTGGTCTTTTATTGTGAGTTAAGATAAATATGTTGAAGTAAGACAACTTGCAGTCCAGTCGTATATTCCATCTGTTTTTCGCAGATTAAAAATGGATATAGCACACGATACACGATATCCATGTTATAGGCCCGTCTCATAACATAAAAAACAAATTATCAGGAAAGTATACGGTAGACTAGAAAAAAACAACTATCAGTTGCCATCTAAAACCCATTCAGACAAGGTGTGAGAGTTTGCAACAACCCTTATTGGGTGTCATTACGTTGCCAAGCAGGATATCTTTTAAATCACAAAATATTTTTAACAATAATGTAACACACAACAAATTTTTTAACTTTCTAGGGATTTTTACCCAGATATTTAGTGGTTTGACTCATATATATCTGATAATGGGCTTCTTTGTCCGAAAACGTTCTGTGATGTAGCCCGAAAGGGTATTTTTAATTATATACATTTTATAAAGGATTTTTTAATAAAATAATCTGATGAATATTACAAAAAGTTCAAATAAAAAGAGTAAATCGAATTATAAAAAAAGCGTAACATTGATAATTATTAATAGTTTTGCATAACCATTACAAAAACATATTGCATCAACTGGTCACAAGTAAATATATTTATACTAAATAATTTAGACAGTATTGGTATATCCACGGAAAAATCAGTAAACGTGGCAAATGCGCAATGGTCCGTCGCTCGTATGTAAACCCGAGAGCGGCGCAGCTACGCCGGCATTACGCAACGATCGAGGGCCGCCGCTCCTCGCCGGCAGCCTCTACAAACGCTCCGGTATCCTAGCGACAATACGCGTCGCTATGACGACGCGTCGTTGTTAGAGATGAGCTCGGATTTGTATGCGAAATGTTGTTGTAAAAATTATATTGATGGAATACCAGCACAATTCTTAAACTGATAGCGTCAAACTTTTTTGCTTATAAAAAGTAGGTACTGAACTGAAGAAATGTTTCGCTAGAGTTGTACAAATTTTGAACCTTTACGATATAAGAAGAATTTCACCTTTTAAAACTTATAATTGATATTAATATATAGAAATCATATACGTCAAAATTTTTGACTATGTTATAAAGGTAATCAATGTTTGAATAATTCTTCACATAATATTTGGTGGTAATATTTCGTTTAAATAGGGCATGTCGGCGAGCAGAATCTCATAGCTTAACTTTTAATGATATACAAGTCATCTGTATAACTTTACATGATGTACCTATCTATCTACCCAATCAGTCAAGATTATCTATGTTTAAACATAAGTCTCCTCCTCTGTTCTCCATCATTCATGTAAGTTGTGGTGTTAGCTCTATCTTTAAGTGTATCCAGAAAATTTCCTAATTTACAAACTGAAATTAAACAAGCAATTAGACTTTATAAGTCCTTTACAGTAACAGTACTTTTAGTTGCAACTTTGGAATGGGAAGTCCAAGGGAGTTTCTCACCTGTAATATCATCTTTAAGTTATAAGATCTCATTCGACATCCATTTGTCATTTTCTGTTCGAGTAACGGAGAAGCTGTGTTCATAAGTCAAGGTTTTCACATTGTAATGATGTAAAATGAGTGAAAACAAAGGAATATAGAATACCCTTTGAAAATATAGAGCGAATTCTATCAATAAGTGCCTAATCACACGGATGAAGAAGTTTTTATAGATTAATAAATGTTGGAATATTTTAGGTACATTTTCAGACAGAACATAAATCGAAACGCTTTTAAAATCAATGATACTATTCATAAATTTTTCTTTGCTATCTCAATCTAAACATCGTTCGTGTAAAACCTAAATAACAGTTACTTTTTCCCCTTCTACCTCTACTCTTTGTTGACGTTCGCTATTGCAAAAATGGTCCTGTGGTCGCCGGATATCTCGGCATCTTTGCGCTTCGCTCCCTTCCTAGAATCTTGGCAGGATGCAGGATACTTAAGGTTCTGGATTTTATGCTCTGAAAGATACGGGTCTGGAGATAATGTCACCGAGAGAGAATAAATCGTCTTCGATTGTTTTTAACTGTACCGAGCGAGACGTAATCGAGAAAGGAGTATGTCGCGGTAATGATGCTGGAAAAAGGGTTTCAGAAGCTATTTTTCTAATATTGGTATTTTTAGCACCTTGCCAAATATTTCTACATGTTATAAACTTTTTCTTTATATCACCTCTTCTTTTTAACCTCTTTTTTGTTTTTGTTTAAATACATCCAAAATCATGCTGGGACTTTTTCTCCAATTTGGTCTATCAAGAAATTAAGTTACCTTTTATTCTAACTTCAGAAGTCATGATTTACTACTCTCCATCCTCATACGTTATGTTTTTTTATCTCCTTATACATAATTGCGACTTTTTTAAAAAAACTGAAAGCCTTCAAGATTTGGTGTTACGGGCATATCTTAAGAATTTCGTGGGTGGACCAGATGATTAATATTGATGTTATAAGTAGAATCAGAAGGAATAAAATTAGACCCTTAAAAACAAAAAGAAATATGGAGACAATATTTGAAAGATCGATTTGATGATTATAGAAAATAATTATACTTAGTTAAAAAAAGTTAGGCAAACTATCTTAGTTTCTAACTAAAATTAGGAAACAAAGAGCGACAAAGCACCTGAAGAAAACCTGATAACAGCCCAACATTTTCAACATCTAAGTGAAAATTTTATCAAAAAATCAATCTACCTTTTTAATAACATAACCGAAAGCAAAACTTTACTATAAGATTGGCTAACATCTACGTAAAATGCTCTTCCAAAGAAGCACAATGCGAGCAGTTCACTTGTGAGCAGTTGTGTAGGGAAGACACAATATGTTAATGCGTCACGCTACAAAAATATTTATGAGAATAATATTTGATTGGATTACCTAAGAATTGGTAATCCAATTGTGAAGAATACCTAAGTCGGCCCCAGTATGGATTTGAAAGGGAACAGACACTCTGAGAGGTAAAACTCTTTTCCTTTATCTATGTCATATATGGTCGTTTCTACACTGAAAAAAAATTTGAATTTAATCTATTTATAGCTGTTTTTTGCGGTTTTTGTATGTTTATATGTTTATTTTTTATATGTAATGTTGTGCAGATAGATAATAATAGTTTGACAATTAGTAGTTAGCTTATTTTTGCTTTGATGAAAGTTTTCTTTCTTTTGTCTTGTCTTTAAATGTTCAGTGTAGTTCCTGACACTGTCATTTCTATTTTTTTTTTGTGAATTCTAGGAAATCTTTCTTGAATTTTGTCTATTATCTAGTATATTTTGTCTTGAGATATATTTTAGTTGAACCTTTTTGTATGATTTATTCTTCTTTTTCTTCTTCTTCCTCTTTATAAGCAATTCTGCTTGTTTATTGGCGGATTAATACCTCTATGGAAGGTTGTCACTCCATCTTTTGCGCGATCGTCCGATACTTCTTCTGCCGATGGGTGACCTATCTTTTGCTATTTTGACGACACGGGTCTCCTCCATTCGGCTTATGTGGTTATTCCATCCATATTAAGAGATAACCGTGCAAGCGTGCATTGACAATTGAATACTTTAACTCCAAACATAATTTATTACGAAAAGAGAATTTTTAAGTACATACACTTATACGTATTAGAAGTGATAAAATTAATCATTTCTAGATAGAGTTAACTTAAAATACGTTTTCGTCAAATGCTTTAAATGCTCTTTACTTTTTTCCGTATTATTTCTAATATTTTCCATTTTTGCGTTGTTTCTGTTCGCTGGGATTCTTTTGCACTCCTCATCAGACCAGTGTCTCTCTTTTCTTTTTCTGATTTCCCAATGCTAAGGTCTGCCTCTAGTATTATGGTTGTTTGTAATAATTCTCATTCCTCCCCTACCTAATTAATACTGTTAAAATTTGGAAGTTGTTTAAACGACTTCAAATAACATTAGAATGAAAGAGAGGTGTGGAAAGCATAGGATAGACAAAAATTATCCATATTTATCTCAAACCTTAATCGAGAAATCATTTATAAGAAGGACCTTACCACTAAGAACGAGAATGTGACTATAAAAGTAGAAGTATCAGCAATTATAGCTAAGAAAACTATCAGTAACAATATATTCTAATTATGTTTCGTATCCTCCAATTTTTTCTGAAATAGGATAGTTGGGGGCAAAACACGCAGTTTGTTGTGAATGAAAAAAAAATGATTTTTTAAAAAATCTTCATTTGCGTACTTTTGCCCCTAAAAATGTGAGAGAAATACGCAAATACGTATTTTTGTCCCAAAACTAAAATGTATAAAACCCCAAATAAAAGAGATGGTAGGAGTTTAAAAGAAACCAATCTTTATTGAAAAAAACCAAACGTAAAATACAAAACGTTAATCTAAAAGAGAACTGTATTTGGGGAGGTCGTCAGAGAATCCTACTGAATTTGAAAATCTAAAAGACTTGGTTTTTATTGGCTTTGAAAGCTTTAAAACAATATCGGCCTTTCAAAAAAAAGGCATCTTCCGCTGTCTCACGAAAACAAAATGTTGAGGACAGTAGCTTAAAAAATATGCCCTCATAACATCATTTACTTGGCAGACTTTGGCGACAAATAATCTGTATGATTTTTTTCCAAAAACCTTCACTACGACAAAGTCATCAGGTAAAATATTTGGTACAACATCAATGTCTTCATCAAGAATTTCTTGAGGACATTGATGAATTTCTTGATGAATTCAAGAATATCTTCATTGTTATCGGAAAAATGAAGGTCACAAGAATCAATACTTTCTTCATAGGAGAGTGCTACTGATTCATCAGATGATGATTCGTCCAAAACTTTCCTTTTGGCAGCACGAATTTTAGCACTTTGAGATTTGATCTTTTGTTTCTTCAGTAATGCTTTCCTCTCCTTCCCTTTTTCTGCTTTCTTGTTTTCTCCTTGTTCTTATAAAAGTCGCTCCTTGTTAGGTGTCGATGTTAGTAGGGATGACTTCAAACTTTTTCTGGTTCGTTTCCTTTTTATCTTAATTTTTGAAAAGCGAATAATGTCTGAAAGTGAAATTACTGACTGTTCTGATTTTGATGATGGCTGGGGTTCTTTCGTGTCAGTAACAGTTTATTTTTAAATAAAAAACAAATTCTTCTTCTTGCTGAAACTGGATAAAAACATGACCTTCATCGTCTGAATCTTTACCCAAATCTTGCTCTGTTACTTCCGCTGGCATAAAATCTACGTCTGAAAAAATATTTTTAACTAGTTGGTAGATTCCTGTAGACCGAAAGCCCTGTCTTGCTATATCTACAGTAGCAGTTTTTGCAAATGCCGTGGAAAAGAGACCAGCCACATGGTAAATGGAGAAAAACTGTCCTGGATGGGAACTGATCCAGCTGTCAGCGACGCTCTCATAATAAACTTTTAATGGTTTGAAAAATGCCCGATCGAGTGGCTGGTTCTTATGGCTGCTATGTGGTGGCAGACTTAATAAATAGATGAAATTATCTTTTGCAAATATTACTGCTTGAAGACTTGTGTGCGATACATGATTATCTAGAATCAGAAGAATGGGGTTCTCCTCTGTTGGACTTGTATGTTTTTTTTAATGCTCCAGGCACTAGTGCAACGTGGAAGTGTTTATGTACTCACTATCAGTAACAGCCATGTCGTGACATAGTGTGTGCCATAACATGACTTAGATTAGAAGATTAGAAGAAGATTCATCCGTTTTCGAGCAAATAAGAAAAATGGATGGACATGGTGACCAGATGCACTCATATAGCAAACAGCTGTAATTGTTTGCCCTTGCTCGGCAGCTATAGCGTTTGCTACATCTCTCTTTCCGACTGGGGCCACATGTTTGGGCAGATGGTTTGGGACTATCTGAATGCCTGTTTCATCGACGTTATAGATACGGTTGGAAGGTAACTTATATTTTTTTATAGTGTTCTCCAAAATTTCAAAATACTGATCTAGTTGCACACTATTGAAGCAATACTTGTTTTTCGTGGAACTCGTAAAGATAATCGGTTCCTTTCCATGAAAGATCTAGTGAAGTCCCGACCAGCTAACTGATTTACAGGTGAAAATGGATGTTCAATACGGTTCCTCACTTAATAAGAGTAAATTAATAAAAAACGCAGTGACTTCAGCGTCATTCCATAAAATTGTTTGTCGATTTCTTTGCAATGCTGAACTATTTCGTCTTCTGGGATCTTGGTTAGAACTGCTTAAATCTGCCTAAAGACTGGACACCATTTCCTTTTTTCAACCTTTGCGTAGTGTCGCTTCATGAAATCCCACAGCTTTTGCTGTCTGACGTATAGAAACGCCCTTATTAATAAGTTCACGAGCTTCGCACAAAATAACTTCTGTCAAAGGATTGCGCTTTGTGTTTCTTTTGTAGTTTCTGGAAAACAGAAACCAATATTTAAATGAATTGAATATTTAATTCCAAAATTAGTATAAACAAAATTAATTTATGATAATGGGAAAAAAATACGAATTCGTCGTTTTGTCAAATAACTCTCGCGTATTTTTGCCCCATTCGGCAACACTGTCAAAACCATCTGTTGAGATTGTAAGGACTTAACCTCAATCGAAAACTCTTTTTAGAAAACCCGAATAAACTAATTTAACGAAAACTGCCAATATAATTTTATCACAAATTAATTTTGTTATGCCAATATTACAGTGTAATAGTAAAAAATAATACCTCATAGTTTGTAAACAACGCCTTGAATCATCTTTAAACTTGGAACAACACATATGGCACACTGTTACCAAAAGTTTGTAACTAAAATCGGTTCAAACTGGACATTAGCGGCAAATAAATTAAATGAGGTGCGTTCTTTTGCCCCGTGCGTGTATTTACCCCCAACTCCCCTACTTCTTTTCGTATAACTTCGATGTCGTATAGTTAAAAATGATGACGTAGAGACAGTTTAAAGAAATGATTTACAGATCTTTTTCACATTTTCATTCTACTATCCCATAATCAACTCTTTTACGAAAAATCTCGCCTATACAGAAATATTCAATAGTTTTTAATTACACTTCATTTGTTCGGCAAATGCATCAGACATTAGAGAATCTCTCGAGCGAGTCGACTTTTCTTCGTGCTCACTTCAGCAACTTTCAATATATATGAAGAGTATTTTACAAGCTCGACGCCGAGGTCCATTCTTTGTCGTCTTTTGTCGCTGCTTTTTAAATCCTCTCCGGGTTTTAGAGATTTTATTTACGGTACGGGAACTGTGAAATTTCGTATGAGATATCAACTTTCTGCAACAATCTTTTCTTTTCGGGATATTTGAAAAATGTAGGAGGTCTGCCTTCCTGAGTTTAAGTTATGAAAAATATTTATGAAACGGACGGAAAGGACTTATTTCCTGTATAAAATGAGATGATTTTGGGCTGATATAAATAGTTTGACACTTTTATATATATATATGTATATATATATATATATATATATATATATATATATATATATATATATATATATATATATATTGTTATGATGTGTTTTTTTGTTTGAATGATGAGCAATGAGTATTTTTAATAATATATATAGGGTTTTTATCGCGGTTCTCAAAGAATTAGCTTGTAAGTACTTTTTTAAATTATCTTTATTATAACTATTATGAAACACACATATATATCTAACCTAGTCAATGTAAATTTAAAATAAACTATCTTTAAATTGATGTTCTTATAAAACTAATTAAATTCTATAGACAATGTTAAATTTAAACAAACTATCTTCAAAATTGAAATTGTTATGACATTAACTAAATTATATTAACAAAATTTTGTACCTTTCTTTCACTGAATGCCTAAATGAACTGTTTTCCACTATATATATTCTAATCACCACTGAAAGTCTTCGTACTTCGGTTATCCTTGTTTTTGTGAAATTACTTTTTTCAATTATCAGCTTCTACCAATTTAAGATATAGTTTTCTTCACCAGCATTTCTACACCACCAACCAAACCAGCAAACAGCATTTATATTTATTCTTCTTTTCAATATAGCAATATCCAATTATTATAAGTTGATTTATACTAATCTCCAACCATAATATAATTTAATTTCTTCCAATATACCTTTTTTTATCTTCAATAATTATTTGTGTATAATTATAAATGTGCATTAAATTATATGCATAATTTTTAATCTTCATTTAACTCACTATATTAAACAATTTGACTAATTGTAACTGATTCACTGACTGTCTTGAAAATTCTGAACAATTTACTTCACTCTACTAACTTTCATAATAAACTGGCCTGACTTCTGACTAAAAACTTCCAAAAACTTCTGAACAATTGACTTCACTAAGTAAATGTATCTATCTTCTAACTAACTTTCATAATAAAACTCAAAAACTGCCGAAAACTTCTGAATAATAACTTAAAACTGCCTCTTCTGAATAAAAACTGCCTCTTCTGAATAAAAACTGCCAAAAAACTGCCATAAACTGCCATCTTGAATCCAAATCACGGGTATTTATCTCTTTCGGATATTCCAGAACCATCTCGTAATATATCATGTTCTATTTTGTTCTATTAACTACTTGTCTGAATTTTCTGGAACAAACCATTTCGCAAACATGGCCATCTCCGGAGATCCAGAGAATTCCATTCTTTTCTATTAATAATTTTGTTTACATTTAGGCTTTTCAGATCAGAATATATAATTAAATTAGTAACTAACACTCTAATTTAATAAAATACACATTTCAAACAATATATTATTATAATAACCCCACTTATATTCGTATTATGATTCTTAATTTGACACTTGGAGTATAAATATCTGTCAATCTCCGAGAGTATTTTTGGTTGCCTAAGCACATGGCTCACTTATATATATTTACAATATTAAAATACAATCTTTTTACAATTGTTATATGCTAATTTATTAAAAATGCCCTCACATAAATATATTTTTATTAAATTCTCTAGTATATAACTTATTTAAAACAACCAAATATCTAATATTATGTAGTATATAACTTATAAATTATTTTCTATAAACCCTAATCGTATCAATACCCCAAAATAATATTTAAAATAAATAATTTACTTATTATTTTTTTAAATATTAATTTTCTCATACCTTATTAAATTTAATAAATTAATAATTCAATTTTTTTTTTATTATTTAAAATGTGTTAAATACATCCCTGTTCGCTGTCTATGTCAAAACAGAAAACAACGGATCACAGTTCGGCTATTCTATGGTCAAACTGTCATGTCAAATGGAGAGAATAAAATATAACCTTAATTAAAAATATAATGGATATTGTGTTCTGTTTATTTATAGACAAAATCTAGGAATTATTTCCATTCAACAGGCTTTCATCCATATGAATTGGTAAGTTTTACACTTTTTATAAAGACATTTACACAATCAATTCTGTATCTAACCCCAAATTATGATTTTTAGGGTACAAATTAATTTCCATATATACAAAATTCAACAAGTATGATGTCAAATTTATTCACAACAAAGAAATCTACCATCTATCTATGAAATGGATCTATCAGTAAGTTTTTTTTTTTAATTCTTTTCTTTGTTTAGTTGACATATTGGGCATTGGGTAGTAATTTCTTTTGCTATACTTATGTCATTCTTTGCAAAATAATTGTCCCTAAATAGCATCCATAGCTTTCTTGAACCAATATGCATATAATTGTTATGTAAATTTTTCAATATTTTCTTTGCTAAAGTTCTAGTTATTACATATACTTCTATGCCATTTATTATTTTATAATATACCCCATCTTTCCTAAGGACTTTTTGTTTTTCACTCAAATTGATCTGATCTCTTATAATTTCTTCTTTAGAATATAATCCAGTACTTTCTACTAATTGATTTAATCCAATTTTTATTGTTCGCTGCCCTTTTTGTGGTGTATTTTCTAACCTTGATAAAGCATCTGCCACTATATTGGATTTTCCAGAAATGTATTTGATTTCAAAGCAGTATTCACTAAGTATTAGACTCCACCGATGTATTCTACTGTTTCCATATTTGTTATTTAATATAGACGTTAAAGCTTGGTGATCTGTTTCTATAGTAAATTCATTACCCAATAAATAAAATCTTAATTTTGTGACACAGTGTATTATACTTGCTAGTTCTAATTCTGAAACTGAGTAACCCTTTTCATGTGGCTTTGTAATTCTTGAAATGAATTGTATTGGGTATTCGACCCCATCATGTATTTGTAATAATACCCCTGATAATCTCTCTATTGATGCATCTGTTCTTAATATGAATGGCTGTGTATAGTCAGGATAGTATATTTTCAAATTTGACAGAAAAATGTTTTTAATTTCTTGGAATGCTAGTTCTCTTCTCTGATCCCATCTCCATTTTACACCTTTTCTCAGTAGTTCAAGTAATGGAATTTCTTTTATACTTAGATCTGGTATCATCCTTTTATAATAATTAATTATTCCAATAAATCCTCTTAAAGTTCTTAAATTGTGTGGTGTTTTATATTCCTGAATGACTTGTGTCCGTTCTGGATCCATTTCGATTCCCTTAGTGTTAAGTTTATAACCTAGATATATGACTTCTTTTTGAAAAAATGTACATTTTTCTTGATTTATTTTTAGTCCCACTTTGTCTAATCTATTTATTATAGTTTTTAGGTGTTTCTCATGATCTTCAGCCGTTTTAGAAAAAATTAATATATCATCAATGTAGTGAATTACAAAATGTTCATATTGATCCAAAATATCATGAAGACATCTACATAGAGCACTGCAAGATGATTGAAGTCCAAATGGTACTACTTTGAATTGATATACTACTCCATCTATCTGAAATCCTGTATACTGTCTACTTTTTCTTTCTAGAGGTATTAACCAAAAGCTATGCTGTAAATCAATTTTAGTGAAAAATGACATTCCTGTAATTCTTCCTAGTATTCCATCTATACTCATTGGTGCTTCAAATTGCTTTTCAGTAATCTTGTTAATATTCCTTGCATCCAAACATAACCTGATTTCACCTGATCTTTTTCGTACTACTACTATGGGGTTGATAAAACGTGTATCTGCCTTCTCAATGATCCCATCTTCTAACATATTATTAATTGTTTTGTTTACTTCTTCTCTGTATTTATATGGTATTGGGTATGATTTTGTTTTAAAATCTTTTTCTTCTTTAACTTTTATACTATGGATATAATTTTGTGCAATTCTATTTTCTTTATTGACAAGTCCCTTGTGTTGCTGCAATATGGAAATGACTATTGATTTATATTCTTCAGGGCAATTTAAAACTTTCATTATATCTTCTTCTTTACAAATAAAATTATTCTTCATTATGTACTCATTATTCCTTGCTTCCAATTTTACGCACTCCGCCTCGTAGGCATCCATCTGCTTAAAATTTCCATTCCTTAAATATTCACTACAATAATTATTCTTTACATTCTTCTGGGACATTTCCCTATCCTCAAAATACATTTCTTCTTCATAAACATCATTATTTTCTTTTAATAATATCCTATCAACTCTTATTCCTTCTTCTACCTCATCTTTCTGCATAAATTTAATTATTTGCCCTTGCAAAGTTACCATTTTTTCTTCAAAATCTATCTTTACTTTCTTCTTTTCCAATTCATCATTTCCCATTAATATATCAACACATAAATCCTTGACAATAAATCCTTGCATATTAATTTCTTTATTAAGAATATTAATTTTAAAATTGGCTAGTTTATCAATTTCACCCAACTTCTTATTATTTGCACCAATAATTTTAATTTTTGGAATCTTTATTATATCTGATAGTTTTAATGTATTAAAAATAAAATTCTCCGAGACTAAAGTACTTTCTGAACCAGTATCTATCATAATCTTAATCATTTTATTTTTGGCCAAAGCATTTATATAAATTAAATTAATAGATTCAATAATTTTATCTTCATCTAAAGAAATAAATTCAGAAGGTTTTTCATAATAGCAATGGCCTAACTTGTAATTCAGAAAGTTTACTGCACAAAATTTTGATTATTAGAATTGTCAGATTGTATCTGACCACTTGGATCTGATGTCCTATGTCTTTCCCTACTATGACTTCTACTCACATTTTCTTGCCTTGTACTATTTCGTTCCCTGTCTTCGCAGCTTCTATTCCTTCGAACACAATTTACCTGTCTGTTATAGTTAGGTCGCTCTGTATTTCTTCTATTGTTAAAATCTTGTTTATTATTATTAGTACTGTTATTAAAATGTTGTCTATTATAACTATTATTATTATTAAAATTTTGTAAACTATCAACATATCTATAATTATTATATGATTGTCTATATTGTTGATTATCATTTCTATTATATTGAAAGTTACTATTGTTTTTTCTGTTATTATTATTACTTGTCATATTGCCTCTTTGTATTCTTTGAATAAAATTAATAAAACTATCTATTGTTTGAATATTTTGTACAGTTACGGTTTGCACAACATCAGCATCAAAATGTCTAGATACATTTAAGACTGTTTCATCCTCTCTAAGTGGTGGTTCTAAATATTTTGCAACTGTTATCAATTTCAATGCATAATCTACCATATTTGATTTTAAATTTTGATTATACTTTCCAAAATATAGAATTTCTCTAAACTTTGCTTGCTCTAATTCACCCCAATAATAATTTAAAAATTTATTTTCAAATGTTTGAAAGTTATCTAAATCATTTTCAATACTAGCAAACCAAGTTGCTGCATTGTCATTTAATGTCATTCTAATATAATCTTTAATATCATTAATATTATTCACAAATCTTAATTTATGTTTTAAACTAGTTATGTATACTCTAGGATGCAAATTTTTTATATTACCAGAGAATTTAATCCCAGTCTCATTTGTTAAATTTAAGTAAGGTCTCCCTATGTCTCTCATTTGTGAAATATCATCTATTCTCTGTTCCACATTTCTTATTTGATTACTATTTATTTGGATATTTTGTTGTATATCGTCTAATTTTTCTTCTGTGTTTCTCCTGTCTTCGTTAATTTTTACTTCTAAGTTACATTTCTGTAACTCTATTTTCTGTTCTATATCTATTTTATTATCTTGAATAATCCTCTTTACTTCTGTCCTCTCATTGTCTATCCTTTTCTTGTAGTCATTCCGTATACTTTTTATTTCATTTGCTACTTTTTTCTCTGCAGCTTCAAGTTTTTTATCCATTTGTTTTTCCATTTGTTTTACAATTTTATTATTATTATCTTCTATTTTCTTTTCTAATTTTCTATAATTCTCTTCCAATTTCTGTTCCATTTTTTTCATGTCTTCTTTGACTTCTTGTGAATTCTGTTCCATTTTTTGTTCTATTTTTTTCATGTCTTCTTTGACTTCTTTTGAATTCTCTTCCAATTTTTTTATGTCTTCTTTGACTTCTTTTGAATTCTCTTCCAATTTTTTTATGTCTTCTTTGATTTCTTTTGAATTCTCTTCTATTGTCTTGTTCATCTGCATCAATAATGACATCAAAGCTGCCATATTGACATTTTCCTCTCTTTCTGGATTCATTTCTGCAGTATCTTGTGGAACTTGAACTAAACTCTCCTCTTGTATAGGTTGTGTTTCTACTTCCACATCTTCTTCATTCTTTTTGCTTCTTGTACCTTTTTTTCCTTGAGACATTTTGAGACTTTACTTGTTCAAATATAATTAAAATTAAAATCTATACTTTTTCTTTCTACTGATAATTAATTTAATTATATGAGAGCACTTATCTTCCCAAACTAATTCTTTTAAATAGAGAGCCACCGCGTTGGGTGCCAAATTGTTATGATGTGTTTTTTTGTTTGAATGATGAGCAATGAGTATTTTTAATAATATATATAGGGTTTTTATCGCGGTTCTCAAAGAATTAGCTTGTAAGTACTTTTTTAAATTATCTTTATTATAACTATTATGAAACACACATATATATCTAACCTAGTCAATGTAAATTTAAAATAAACTATCTTTAAATTGATGTTCTTATAAAACTAATTAAATTCTATAGACAATGTTAAATTTAAACAAACTATCTTCAAAATTGAAATTGTTATGACATTAACTAAATTATATTAACAAAATTTTGTACCTTTCTTTCACTGAATGCCTAAATGAACTGTTTTCCACTATATATATTCTAATCACCACTGAAAGTCTTCGTACTTCGGTTATCCTTGTTTTTGTGAAATTACTTTTTTCAATTATCAGCTTCTACCAATTTAAGATATAGTTTTCTTCACCAGCATTTCTACACCACCAACCAAACCAGCAAACAGCATTTATATTTATTCTTCTTTTCAATATAGCAATATCCAATTATTATAAGTTGATTTATACTAATCTCCAACCATAATATAATTTAATTTCTTCCAATATACCTTTTTTTATCTTCAATAATTATTTGTGTATAATTATAAATGTGCATTAAATTATATGCATAATTTTTAATCTTCATTTAACTCACTATATTAAACAATTTGACTAATTGTAACTGATTCACTGACTGTCTTGAAAATTCTGAACAATTTACTTCACTCTACTAACTTTCATAATAAACTGGCCTGACTTCTGACTAAAAACTTCCAAAAACTTCTGAACAATTGACTTCACTAAGTAAATGTATCTATCTTCTAACTAACTTTCATAATAAAACTCAAAAACTGCCGAAAACTTCTGAATAATAACTTAAAACTGCCTCTTCTGAATAAAAACTGCCAAAAAACTGCCATAAACTGCCATCTTGAATCCAAATCACGGGTATTTATCTCTTTCGGATATTCCAGAACCATCTCGTAATATATCATGTTCTATTTTGTTCTATTAACTACTTGTCTGAATTTTCTGGAACAAACCATTTCGCAAACATGGCCATCTCCGGAGATCCAGAGAATTCCATTCTTTTCTATTAATAATTTTGTTTACATTTAGGCTTTTCAGATCAGAATATATAATTAAATTAGTAACTAACACTCTAATTTAATAAAATACACATTTCAAACAATATATTATTATAATAACCCCACTTATATTCGTATTATGATTCTTAATTTGACACTTGGAGTATAAATATCTGTCAATCTCCGAGAGTATTTTTGGTTGCCTAAGCACATGGCTCACTTATATATATTTACAATATTAAAATACAATCTTTTTACAATTGTTATATGCTAATTTATTAAAAATGCCCTCACATAAATATATTTTTATTAAATTCTCTAGTATATAACTTATTTAAAACAACCAAATATCTAATATTATGTAGTATATAACTTATAAATTATTTTCTATAAACCCTAATCGTATCAATATATATATATATATATATATATATATATATATATATATATATATATATATATATATATATATATATATATATATATATATATATAAGAGAAGTGAACTATAATAAAATAAAATCACTATTTGAACTGTTTATTTCAGAAACAATCTAAGTCACATTCTGACAGTTTGCAGGAGATGAAAAAAACGTTTTGAGAGTTTATCTCAAAACTGAAGTGAAGTTTAAAAGTGAAGTTTGAAGTTAATAGATTACACCTAATGTAAAAATTTATCAAAAACAAAAGCATTCAAAATCGTTACTTAACTCTTTAAATAAACATTTTTAAAATGGACTTTTTGTAAGCAGCAATAAGAACAAACAATAGAAACACTATGAATTTTATAGGTTATGGTAAACGTCAATATGCAAAATGACAACTGACAATTTCTTGCAGAAATAACCTTAGTCCGGGACTAAGGTGGTTTTAGAAAAATATGAATATTTTAAATCGATATAAAATCAACTATGCTTACGAGACTTAGGTGTATTCTGAATTAAATTGTGTGTAATCCACAGAAACCCACATGTTGGTGTTACAAACTCAAAACCGCCAAAATGTGACTTAGGTCTGAGCAGGCCTTAAAGACTTCAATAATTCTGTGGTTCTGTTGTTTATATAAAACAACAGGTCAGTTTTGTAAAGAAAGAAAAACTGCAGTGGCTTTTGTTACTGTATTATTCTGTGATGGTGAATTTTTATTCTATATTCTATTTTCTATAGTATGTTTGTATATTTTTGTAAAAAGTTATTAATTATGGTAGTAAATAAACGATTGAATTTTTTGTTGCAGTCGCCTCTGGGTCAGGGTATGCGCGGTCCCGGCCTGGATGCTCCTTGCTTTCCGACGGCGATGTCGTCCACGTCGGGCAGAATCAGCCGTAGTGGAAGCGAGCAGTTCATGCCGCCGTCCATGGAGGCGGCTGCACCATCCTCGGTTTACCCGGCCGCAAAAATGCACCAGGATTCGCCCTTACCGCCTCCACCTACCCCAACGCCCGGAGTGCATGCTGCATACATGCAGGTGCGGAACGAAATTTCATATTTTGCATGCGTATTCTTTTTAGTTTATTTATAATAAATATACAGTCAGTTTCACTATTTTTATTACAACTAGTCCAGTTAGCAGAGATTTATTCTCTAAAATGAGACGAAGTAGATGCATTTTCATGATAATGTCAATTTAGCCCTCGTGGGGGAGAAAAAACAGCAAAAGATCGATTTACCAAAAATCTGTACGCTGTAGAAAAAATGTTTCAAACAAAAAATGTAGCTGCAATAATTTTGATCAAAAAGATTTACCATCACTTTTTCTGTAGAATGACTATTTATATTTATTCATATTGTGTCGATAAACAGGAAAACATTGGAACCTGTTTATTTTACTAGTATTGTTGTTGAAAGTAAACTAATTATTTATGAACTTGTTTGCAGGTGGATGTTTTCAAAAGTTGTCTCGTTTTAAAACGTGTTTTTTACGATTCTCATGAGATCAACGAAATGTATCAATTTCATTGATCGGTCGTGGTGGAAAACGTGGTAAAAAAAAGTGGTAAACGTTTTTGCGTCTTTTTGGGGTATTAAAATTGACATTCTCAGCAAAATACAGCTTGTTCGTATAATTTTTAGAGGTTCAGTGGCATTTTCGTCTTTGTGGACTGGGGTAACAAACAAACTAAAAGGAATTATTGGTTACTCATGTATATATTGCTCACCTTTACACTGATACATAAGGTGAAGTACTTTTGGGAAAAACAAATATCTGGTAACCAAAAATAGATGAAGATGTTCTTCTTGTTCTTTATTGCAGGAATTAGCAATTGGTTGCTCTTTGTTCCATTATATTTTAATAGTTAATATGTAATGTAGTGATCTTCAGTAGATATTGTATTATTTGGCGATTCAAGTGACGTCTTGATATCCGCTTTTGATCTTCTAAAAGTTTATTCGGCTCTTAAATTGGTGGTGTGGTGAACAGCAGTTTCTTTTTTCCTTTCATGATAGAGTTACATCATTGAAAATGGACAAGTTCTTCAAGAATTTGTAACATAAGGAAAACAAAACTTTAGTTCTTTAATAATGCGTCTTCTTCTTCAAGTGCCATCTCCACGGCGGAGGTCGGCAATCATCATAGCTATTCGGACTTTTGAGACGGCTGCTCTGAAAAGTTCATTTGCTGTACATCCGTACCACTCTCTCAATAATGCGTAATAGAGTTTAAATTTATGCATTTACCTGCATTTTGAATTGAAATGAGGTCTATACCGGGATTCTGATATTAGTATAATTATTGTTAAACATATTATGTTTGTGATATTCATAATGATCTTGATTTTTTGACAGTCTTTCTTACCGAAACTTATAACAACTAAATATTAAAGCATTTTCCACCAAAAAAAGTACGACAAACTGCTGAAAAAACACCCGTGCAATGGTCTAATAATGAATCTTAGTAGTAGTCCTCTGTAGTCTTACAGATCTAATCTTTTTTTTATTGAACACATTGCAGATGCCACTAAGGATCCAGATTTGTTTAAAATATATAAACAACAAAAATTTAATACAGTCGGCAATTACAAACTGCAAAAAAGTCAGCTTACTGTAATTTTGCTCCACAAATTAAATTACTATGGAATCAGAGGTATCCCTCTTAAGCTTATAACTTCTTATATATGTGGCAGACACCAGGCTGTAGAGTCTAAAGATCATCTCTCCGATTTTCTATCCGTAAAACATAGAGTCCCACAAGGTTCGGTCTTAGGACCTCTTTTGTTTATTATTTATGTCAAAGATTTGACTAAATTAATATCTCCGTACAAATCCATCCAATTCGCAGATGATACAACATACGTTATATTAGGAAAAAATAATGATGATTTAAAAATGTCTTATGAAGAAGTTTCTACTAAATCTAGCACATGGTTTGCTGCAAACAAACTACAACTAAACTTTGACAAAACGTAAAATTTGTTTATATCTGCAAGTGGTTTACGCAATAATCCAGATAACAAAAAGACTGTTAAACTATTGGGAATAACCATAGATAATCGACTGAACTGGTCGGTTCATATCTCACAACTTAAGAAAAAGCTATCAATGTCATTATTTGTTATTCGTCAACTAGCAAGGGTTGTCAACTTTGAAACATTGAAATGACATATTTTTCTTTATTTCACTCTCATCTAAACTATGGTGTAATCATATGCGGCAATTCAACAAATGCACTTCAAATTTTTAGAATGTAAAAGACAGGTATCAGGATTTTAGCAGGGGTTAGTTATTTAGAAAACTGCCGACCTTTCTTTATAATAATAATAATAATAATAATAATAATAATAATAAAGGTCTTTATTTTTCCTTCAAATTTATACAATACACAAAATATTATAATTTATATATGCATAAAATGCAAAAAGAAAGAAAAAATGCCGAAGATCAGTTGGTGTTGATTTCAAGAAATCAGTACCTCTGCTTTTCATCTTAAGCAAGAGAGAAAAAAAAATATATAATATATTTTTTTGCATGTTATGTAACAATCAATTAAAAACCATAACCAATAGAAACATTTAACATTTAAATATTGTCCAAAAACTATCACACAGTTTATACATACTTCATAACAGGTCATCAAATAGTTGCACATGTGTTACTAACTTAGCAATTTAGATTTAAGAGATTTCTTAAAAGATATATTCGATTTTAATTTTAATTCTTTAGCTAATCCATTATATACTTTTGATATGTAAATGAATTTTTGAATTGTTCTGTACGATGTGGCGGAGCTGTAATTGTATTTTTATATCTTTTATTAACATTATGTATGTCAGTTCTGTATATAATTTTTTTAAAAAGATATGCTGGTAGAGAGTTTTTTGATAATTTTGTGGAAAAGACAAGCAGCATGTCGAAATCTTCTCTTTTCCATGTTCAACCATTTTACATGTTTTAATTTGTGAGAAATAGGCTGGTATCTTCTTACACTACAGATCAGACGAAGACACGAATTTTGAACCACCTGAATTCTCCTGTCATCTGAACTAATACAAGGCCCATACACAACATCTCCATAGTTAAATTTTGATAGTATCAGACTTTCGCACAATATTCTTTTTACTTTGTATGACAGATAGCGGCGATTATGGTAAATTGTTCTTAGACTGAGAAATGCCTTACTCACACAGGTGTTAATATGTTTTGTAAATTTGAGGTAATCTAAAGTTAAACCTAGATTTTTTGCACTAGTTACAGGTTTAATGATTTCATTATTAACAACTATTTCAATAATGTTACTCATTTCCAAACACACCCTGTTTGGACCAAAAACCACCAGATTAGTTTTTTTAGAGTTTATATTTAATGCATGATTTCTTGCCCAAGCAATCAATGATTTAATATCTTGATTAACAATCTCAATAGCACAACTCAATTATCAAATTCAAAATTATGCCGCTACCTACTCTTTGATATTTCAAGTTCTAACTGAAATTCACAAAAAACGTGACCATTTAATAAAGCAGTCAGATCTCCACGTCCATAATACGCGTAACTGTCACTATCTACGAATAAATCGCCGTAGATTACATCTCTCAGATAAAAATTGCCTTAATTAAAACTATTACAATATTTTGACAAAAAGTATTAAAGAGCTAAGCTGTAATAGTTTTGAAAAAGTTATAAAACAATATCTTTTGAAACATTGTTTTTACTGCTCAGAGGAATAAATGACTTATTGCAGAACATCCACTGAACTGCTTACCGTAACTTTGCCATAAATCTTTTTCTGTTTAATATGTGTTCTTGTTTGTGATATATTTAAGTTACGTTTTATATTCCTTATTTATATACCATGTATTTTTTTTTGACTTGCTACAAACAATATTTGTATTTGTTATGTAGTTAAATAAATAACTCTAAACTCTTGTAACTATAAACCGACCTTGGAGACGTATATTTAAAAGCATTCTATTTTCGATAAACAACTAATTTAGAACAAATTGCTAATAGACGTTGTGTGGGGCCTCAAACCGCGACCTATCCCAATTGTAAACAAGTTAGAAGTTTGTATTAAAAGTAAATAATAATATCTATGGTGGTGGGAGCCCAACACCATAAAATGTTTGAAACGCACGCAAAAGGCAAAAGTGTGTTGATCTTATTGGAGAGAATTTTTTAAAATAATAAACTTATTTTAGTTATTTACTGTCACTTTCAAAATTTACATATAAACCTCATATAACTCGTATAAAATTCTTACATAAATTTCTTTTGTATTTGAACAATCGACTCGGATATCCGATATAGTTTTTTAAAAATAAAAACGGCCAAGTAATCCAAACGACTCAATGATTAATTCCAGAAAAGTTAATTATCCTAAACCAAGTAACCCGATCCGAAATAACGATTTTTTACAACGGAACGGAGTTGAGGAGCGCGTATTGATCTGGGTATCTAATTTCATATGGATAAAACTGCCATGACGGGGTGAAGCATATTGTACTGTTCAAATATTGACTAAAATGGTTTATTAGCCAGACTGAATGGGAATTGGAATGGTACGCGCCGTGGGACGGCATACTCTTTTATGGATTATTATTTACGAAGTGTTCGAAAATAAAACGCGAAGGTTAATTTTGGGAGTAATAATAGAATCGCTCTTCTACAGGTGTCTATAAAAATAATGAGCACTAGGATATTGTGAGTATTGTCAACTCTAACGAGTTATTCTTAAACGTGCAAAAAAATTATTTGTAGAATTTCATTCTTGATAAAATAAGAAAAATGTTGACTTATATTTTGTCCATTTAATTGTCTGATTTTTTTATTGTAACCATTTAATTATAGAGAGATAAATCACTGAGTTGATGTTTATGTAGGTACAGAGATTTTTGTTTACGCAGGTTAATAATAATGACACTATTATTTAACAGAAACACTATTTAATTACACTATTTTATTATTTTATACAGATTACACCATTTAATTAGAAAAGAAATAAGTTTTATTGTTTTACAAGTACAAGTGTAAAGTCTACAGAGACCGATAATAAGTGACAAGTAAGTCATCCGTCATCAACAAAAGGAAAACGTGTTGCCAACATATATAAAATAATATGAGTATTGAATACTGAATTATACAGCAACAGTCCTTCTCAATTCTACAAAGTTATCCAATGAGTACAAAGTTGGTAAATCTACCATTACGGATATGAAAAAACAAAAGACATAAGCATAAGTAACTTTATGTCCCAGCTTGATTCTTCTGATGGATACACAAGTCGTAAAACTATGAAACTTGCCTCAAATACGGATTTAGATGATGCTGTTTATTTTCTTTCATGAAATGAAACATAATAATTTTTAACATTATGAGTAGAAGGGCTTATTTTTCCACACACATCCGAGGACACATTTTAAAGTAAGCGTCGAGCTTTCATACCACTTAAGATGCTCTTTAAAAATACTCCTACTCTATCAAAAGCTTTTTCGTGGTCAACAAAGCACAAGTGTAACTCAACGTTCACATCACGACATCGCTAAATCAGTATGTTGATGGCAAATAGTCCTTCTCGAGTACCTATTCCATTTCGAAACCCGAACTGCGTCTCACTAATCTCCTCCTCATAACTTTTCATAGATTTTCTTATTATTCCGGTATCGTACACCGTGTTGAACAAATCTGCCAATACTTTCAAGTTATACTCTTCCACTACTTTTAATGGTGCTACAGATACCGTTCGTCTAATACAGCCGCCTTATTATCTTTAGAGATTTTGATAGCATAATTGAGTTCATCTATCGTGATCTTCTATATCTCTAAAGGATTTAATTTTTGTATCTGAATTGCATTTCACCTGTATTTCACCTCTTTCATCTTGGAAAAATTCTCTAACGTACTCTTCTTAATTTCTTGGGTAAATCTACTAGCAGTTTTTTTAGTCTTTTATGTGTACTTGTTGACTTCTTTCTCCCATTCCGGTCACTTCTCTTATATTTTTTGTGCATATTTTTCATATCATATCTCTGTTATAGTTCTTCTATATCTTTAAATTGTTTCATCAAATAAATTTCCTTAGCTATTTTGATTTTTCCTTAATTAGTCATTGTATCATTTAATCAGAGCTTTTTAATAATCGTCCTCACTTATCCAAGGGATAAAAAGCAAGTTAGAGGATATTCTAGACGGCAAGAAAATAACAGCAACCTCAAGGAAACACATACTCTGAAAGAAAATACCCCAGTCAAAACCGAACGGTCCATGCTGATTGTGATAGCCGAAGTGAAAATCGAAACATCCAAATAAACATATTTTTAACTGAAATTGTGGTTAATTTCCGTTAAATTTAGTAAATAACACTTTTTCTTACATAAGTTGCATCATCATTTTCATTATATCTGATTCTTAAATATTTAGAACGTCCAACAACAATAAAATAATATAGTGATGCTACACATTAAGCAGATTATTCTATCAACAGACTGTCGCCTTTAAATAACGTAAATCTTAAACGAGAAACAATGAAATCACCTTGAGGTACACCTCGCTATTTATCTTCATTCACCAAAAATGATTTTCGTCGGCGGCGGCACGCGCTTTACTAATAATCAGGACTTAAACTGGCGGTTCGAAGCAGCAAATCGTAAAACACATTTATATGAGGAATTTAATATACATTTAATTGCCGTTACGAATTTCGGCAACTTGTTGCTTCCTCGAATGAAAAGGGGAGAAGGTGAACCGAGCGCCCGTCACCAGCCGCCCCCCGCATGCCGCTCTCTTAAAGTTGAATGAAATATTTAGAAGCAGGATCGGACTTTCTAATCCTTAACAAATTTTAAACGTTCCATCGTATTTGTTATAAAATATGTTGGTATTCCGTGGTATTTTGGATATTCGTTTTTCTAAGTGTAGTATCAGAAACTGCAGAAACTATTATTATAAGAATACTCCAACAAAACGAACGAACTTTGACGAAGAATGTCACAAAAAGAATGAAATTAAAAACCTCGCGAAAAATGAATGGCTAGAGAATGGAAGGCATGAACAACGCGAACAATACCGAACAGAAAAGCGTGCGGTCTAATCCTAGTGTAGAATAGAATAGAAATATGCTTTATTGTCACTGGAAATTGTACAATTTTATGGACAAAGCTTACAAAAAGTCAAAAAAAAAATAACAATAATAATTAAAATTTACTAAAATTACAAAAATCGTCAATATCACAAAATAAAAGATAATATATTATACAATTCATTGAAAAATTTAACTAAATTGCAAATTGCATAATAAAATCTTACGAACTAGTTTACTAATAAGTTTCAGTTGCTGCATTCGATACCCAGTATATATAAAAATACTTTGTTGCTTGTACCTAAACGTACTGTAATTTCTTACTTATTCGTTAAGAAACTCTTTCACTGAATAATATGGTCTTTCAGATAGATAGGCGTTTGTCAATGTACAGAACTTACGGAAAGAAGTTGTAGATTTAAGTTGCTATCTTGATTTTTAATTCTATCAGCAAACCCAGAGCAAAAATTTCAAAATGGAAATTATCTCAAGCTAACTGGAAGAACTTTTCAGACTTCATTGAACACAAGATCAACCAGCTAAAACTTCCAGAAGATCCTGATATAGCACTAGACTCTCTAGTGAGTTTAATCACCCTGGCTGCTCAAACACATATTGGAACATGTATAAGATTGTCTTCTCGTAAAACTGTACCCTGGTGGAATACTGAATGTAAGAACGTTATCCGCGAAAGCAAAACAACATTAAATAAATCTCGTAGGACCAGAACTAAGTCAAACCTGATTAAATTCAAACAACTAAAAGCTATAGGGCGAGGAGTCATAAAACAAAGTAAAAAATACTGTTGGAACAAATACATATCTTCCATATCTATTGACGCCACTTCCAGTTAAGTTTGGAAGAAAATTAAACAAATGCACGGGAAAACAACACACTTGTCAATTTCAGCGCTTGGTTATCATAATTCAATAGTAACTGAAGATGATCAGATTGCTAAAATTATGGCAACTCATTTTCATCATAAAAGCAAAACCGACAACTACACAAATATTCTGACTCCCCATAAAGATCTTCCTTATACTATAGATCTCTCAGATGACCTTCTCGCTTTAAACGCACCTTATACTTTTCAAGAGCTTTCCTTCGCTGTATCTACCTTAAAAAATTCTGCAGCAGGAATTGATAATATACCTTCCATATTCCTCAAAAATGTAATATTATAGAAACTTATCGATAATAATTACAGGCAATATTTACAAGTTCATAGATAACTTTTTAGTTCATCGTAAATTTAAAGTTGCAGTAAACGGTAATGGGTCAAATGTTCTCGAACAACTCAATGGTGTACCTCAAGGCTCTGTTTTAAGTCCATCTCTGTTTAACTTAGCAATTAATGACATCTCAAAAGAAGTTCGTCAACCTATAAAAGCTCTACTGTAAATGCTGTAAATAACGTATATTCTTGGTCCACACAACATGGCATCAAACTTTCCAGCTCAAAATCTAAGGTACTAAGATTTATCAAAAAGCAAAGTGTTCAAAACCCGGAAATATATCTAAACGATGTTCCTTTACCTACAGTAAATCATCATAAAATCTTGGGGCTAATATTCGATCAGAAGTTAAACTGAAAAATACACTTAAAAAATCTAAAGGATAACTGTGCTGGTAAACTAAACATATTGAAAACACTTGCACATCATCAATGGGGAGCTGAAGAAAATTTGTTATTGAGAATCTATAGAGTTCTTATTCGCTCTAGATTAGATTATTGATGCATCCTCTACATAATCGCCTGTAATACTTATCTTAAATCTCTAAATTCAATACAAACGACCTTCTTACGTATATGTCTAGGTGCATTTCGATCTAGCCCCGCCGAAAGTATGTGCATTGAAGCTATGGAACCTCCTCTTTTCATACGACGTCAGCTTTTACTCTCTTCTTATTTCACTAGAGTTTCCGCCATTTCAAAAAACCCAGTAATTAAGCTCATTAACATCCACCACGCTCCTGAAAATAGAGATAGATCTGTGTACCCCATTCCACAATTAGTAAATCCTTTGCTAGCAGCTATAGACCTGAATATAACTATCCCCATCAGTACTTCCAATATTCCTACATGGACCAAAAAGCTACCTGCTTTCAATACTAGTGTAACTCGACATAAAAAAGAAGACACTCCTAACCACCTCCTTAGACAATTATTTCAATAAGCAATAAATTTTAAAACAGTACAATCAAGTTCTTTATACCGACGCATCTAAAGATAAAAAGAATACTGGCTGTGCTGTATGTACCAAAAACATAACCTTAGCTCTACACCGACTACCAACCACTTGTAGTATTCACATTGTAGAATTATATGGTATCATTAAAGCTCTTAAAAGGACTTCTCCTAATGCAAAATCTCTAGCTATATGCACCGATTCTCTTTCTTCAATTAAGTCCATTGTCAATATACTCGTTAAATCCTATAGTCCAAAAAATTAACACATCTGTCATCAAAACCACAGCAGAGGAACATCAATAACCATTCTTTGGACCTTTTCTCATGTAGGCATCAGTGGAAATGAGACTGCAGATATCGCAGCAAGAAAAGCAAGTTGTTCTGACCTACGCCTAGAAAAAAATCAACTTCATCATAGGTAGGAGTAGGAGGGACAAACTCATCATTCGAAGACTCCGAATAGGACACACTCGCTTCACTCACGGATACCTGATGACCTCCGAAAATCCACCTGCTTGTGAACATTGTGATTCTCACCGCCTTACAGTAGAACACTTACTTGTTGAGTGCAGTTATTGTAGACTATATAGACTAGCGCATAATATAAACGGTAACTTGAAACAGATACTTAGTTCGCCAAATGTGTACAGTGCACTAATTGACTTTTTAAAACATTGCAGATTATATTATCATATATAACAAATATTGTAACATTGTTCGTTCCAAAAAAAAAAAACAAAGTTTGTAACACTATATGTCTCATAACATCGTTATATATATACCAAAAGCATTGTTCTAGAATCATCTTGAATAGTCCCACCTCTAATTCGTTGTTTGACGAGTCGACCCCTCCCGCGCTCCATACATTTTTGTCGAAAGTTCTAGGCGCTTTCGAGATGCAACCGTTACATGGGCCACGCCGAATGCATGTTCGTAACAATATTTTTCCAAATCTAATGTAACTTACTGTATTTATCTTATATAATCTAAAAATGTAATACTCCAGACGTTTTTGTACCCGTGTCAATGGCCATAGATGTCGAGACACGTTAATTTCAATAAAAAAATTAGGAGAATACATTGATAATAAGTTGCCAGTCAAAAAGTGGCCGCAAATATTTGTAATTCAATTAATAGTAATTAATTTTTAAATAAAATACGCTGCTCATGACGTATATGCATGTTTTTTATATCAAATTAAAGCCATTTTTTTTTTCATAATAAAGATATTATGTTTGCCTAGGAAAAAAGGATAGAAAATTAGAGTTGCCAGCAGTTAAAAAGCCGGGGTATTTGACAAGCGATATGTGTATTATTATATATCTATGGAAGGATGCTTTAAAAACTCACAACTGCCACTTCAAACCAGTAGCGTGGCGCGCTAGCTGACTTTTACTTTATTTTGTGGCCATTTTTTTCTCAGGCAACCTTATATCGTTATATTAAGAAAAAAATTAGTTTTAATTTATTATAAAAATTAACATGCATATACGTCATGAGCAGTGTATTTTATTTAAAAAATAAATAGACGAAATAAAACGTGTGTTCAAAAATTAATTAATATTAATTGAAATAAAAATATTTGCAGCCACTTTTTAACTGGCAAACTGTTATTTACATATAATTAATATAAAAAATATTTAATTTCAGAAATATTGGAGTCACTATCACTTAATCGTTCATCTATATATTTACAGCTACATACTCGTAATTTTATAAAGTCTGTTTCTTTAAATTTTAAAATATACTTTTTGTTAGATTTAAAAATTTAATTGCCTCCTGTGAGGTTTGAACTCACGACCCCTGGTTTACGAGACCAGTGCTCTACCACTGAGCTAAAGAGGCGAGTGGCGGATTTAAATATTTGATATAATAACCTTTATCATTTAAATATTATTTTAACAGAATTTACTTTTTTATTTTATTTTATAAACTTCCGAATAAGTATAGCAATATTAGATATTCTTTAGATAGTGTAATCTTATATTTTTAATTTAATAATGTCTGTCAAATGCGAGTAGTATACAATATTATTTGTACAACCGTGAACAAATAGGTACATAAACAAAAAAATAATGCTTGAAGAGTTAACCCTGAACTGGTATGGTTAAAATAGAAAACGATTAAGGTATGGCGGGGTTAAAATAGGACCTTTGAATTTTTTGTGTAAATAAAACAAAAAATAAATGTACAAAAGCGAAAAAAGTAGTATATTACATACTAATAATAAAACTGTGAAAACCAACATAGGTATATATTACTATGGATGATTCAGGAACAAAATATACAGGGTCAATAACAAAACTAGGTTAATGTTGAAAATATTGAAACAAAATCGTGTCGAAAATGAAGAATTCTCATTTAGAAATGTTCATAAATCTTAAAAAAATCAAATCACGTTAATTTGCGAATGTAAACAAATCAACCAACAAGTTGTTGATCCTTACATCTATTACAAGTATTTGTTTTGATACAATGATTTTTACAAATATATTAATGACATTTGTTAGATACAAGTGATTGTTTGTTATCATTACATGGGCAAATATAACACATTGTACGTTTAGATGCTCTTTTAACGGGCTTATCTTGGTCTTGGTTATCTGTGAGATGTGGCAAACTCGACGAATAACTTCTCTCAATGCCCTTAATGACTTTGTGCCGTCTTAATTCAGATTCTGGATGGACACTGTTGTATAAAATACCCCATTTACACTAGCGATATCCATGATCCGAAACCAAATAGCCTGTGGCCATCTTCTAGTACGCCTTCCTACTTTATAATTAGCACAAGTTTGATCCAGTACATCCACTCCTACTTAAGTAATATTGTAAAAATGTATCATCAAAATGTAAAACTTCATTATGATGGAAACTGATCGATTGTTTTTGGTACGCAATGCAGCAAAGTTACGTCTATAGTAAAACCAAAGAGTGAAAGTGAAGGATAAATCTCGCGTTGATTATCACTCTTTGACTAGCTTTATCGAGGAAAACTAGTTATTCCCAGTCAGATTGCTGTTAGAATTCACTATTGGAGCAACCTAACGAAAGAACATTGAGATTGAGACTTGGCATGGATAACTTCTTGGAATTCGGTATTCTGTTTTCTTTTCCAGCATACACAAAAGCGTTCAATAAATAATGGGTGGAGGCATCACAAAGGCACATTATTTTGAGTCCATATTTTTTAAGCTTACTTTTTATAAACATTCTAAATTTGCACTTACTGTGGAAAGAAACCAACATTTCATCTACGGTTACATATTCTCCACATAAATAGTTAGTATAACAGTTAATTACGAAACAAGTTCTAGTACAACGACAGTACAAGTTAGTATAACACTTATTTACGAGTACAAGTCTGGAATATCTATACCAGTCATCCTGGTATAGATATTCCAGAAGTTCCATTCGCATCGTTCGGAAAAATTGAACCGTTCTAATCTACAGTAACATTCTATAGCCTAGTGAGAGATCAAAATAAATACAATTTTAAAGATGAATTGCCGAATGAAGAGTTTATTGAACTTTTTGACGTCAAAGATGTTTGAGCTTACCTTATATAATACTTTAGTGTTCTATAATTAAATGGAGAAACCTCAGAATAATGATTAATATACATGTATCATTTTTTATTTGTTATTAAATTGTTCTTTACATAATTTGTATAATTGTATAATCAAAAGAGGTATTAAAACATTATTGTGATTTTTTGACAATTAATTCAATATTGGTGAGTTCCGAAATAAATTTTACATTTATCTTATAGATAAGTAACCGCAACATAATTTGACGTGAAAAGACGGGTACATTTTGTTTTATAAATAAATGTCTATCCTTCACATAACGATCGATTTCATAAGACGACTTTACGCAAAAGTTCAGCAATTCACCAAAAGTGACTTATTTGTTATGAAAGTTGTACAATAGTAATAATATGTTATTCTGTTGTCGTCCTAGCCTTAAATAGGAGAAAGTTAGAAAATACTGATTGGAATGACAGTAGATGGCAATTGATTGGATCCCCCGTCGCATGGTGACGGGTAAAATCACTAGTCATAAATAAATACACTCGCGATCATAAAATCCGGGTCACCTTGAAAATTTCAAGTTTCTTGAATATTTTTGCCTCTGGTGCAGTAATAACCTTTTTTTTGGGCTGATTCGTCATCATTGTTTGTTTTGAAAGAAAAAAAAATCGATTTTTATTGTTTTTATTAAAAAAGCAGAAAAAAAACCAAATTGTTGATAAAACAGACATACGAAAAAAAAATGGAAAATACAGAACGTAGTAAAATATCAGTGAAATTTCAATGACTAATATCGTGTATTGCCTCCACTTGCTCTAATAACCTCTTGCAGACGACTGGGATACTCTTAATTTTTCTCCGGATCACATGTTGTGGTATGTTATTCCATTCTCTCACTAACATATCCTTAAGCTCCTGTGCGTTGTTAGGAGGAGATGTTAGGGGTTGAATACGTTTTTTCAAATCGTCCTAGAGATGTTCGATGGGATTCAGGTCCGGAGACCTAGCTGGCCCGGGTAGCCTCGTAATTCCAACCTAGTCCAAGTATTGCATACTGATCGTGGCAACGTGCGTTCTCGCGTTGTTCTGCATAAAAACGACGTCTTCTTCAAGCCCTGCCATGGTATGCATAACATGTTCTTCCAGAATCTCCGTAATGTCCCTTCGTGCAGTTAAGGCCCCATTTTCGATGAAGGGTAATTCTGTGCGGAAGTCGGAAGATACACCTCCCCAAGCCATGACCAAGCCCCTACCAAATGGCATTCTTGGAGAAATGCAAGCTTGTGAAAATCTTTCACCGGTTCTCCTCCAAACTCTTACACGTCCATCGGATCCAGTTAGGCAGAAACGGGATTCATCTGAGAATAACTCTTTGCTCCAATCGTTAATTCCCCAATGTGCGCATTGTCGAGCAAAAATTAGTCGTGCAACTCGATGCGCCAGGCGAAGTGGCGGTTCTGTATGCATTACCAGGGAAGATAGTCCAAAAGAACAAAGTCTTCTCCTGACTGTTGCAACGTTAACATTGCGATTTCGTACTTCCTGTAGACGATTTCGATGCACAATCGCAGTTGAGGTTCGGTTTCGTAAAGCCTGAAACACAAGAAAACGGTCATCTCGTGCCGTGGTCGTTCTTCTTCATCCAGAGCCAGGTCGTCTGGATAGCAAACCCGTCTCCTGAAAGCGTTGAAGCACTCGTTGAACCGTAGAAAGGCTTACGCCAACAGTTCTTGCGACTTGCCTTTGAGTGTGACCGTCTTTCACAAGCACAACAATTTGTGCCGTTTCAATATCAGTCAAGGGTATTTTTGGCAAAAAATAAATAATAATAAACACTAATAATGGCACTAATAAACACTAATGGTGGCAATAATAAACGTTTGTTCGTTGCGTTTGAACAGAAAGTCGAAGCACAATTGAGACATTTAAAACAAGCGGCAGTTACAGGTACCATTCATTTTGGGAAGTGTGCACTTTTCCGCGAAATAGGCACTATTGGAATTCTTTGTTGCAAAGAAAACCACTAAGCCGACAACAATTCTCAGAAACATGCATTAGTTTGTATTTGTTTTATTATTATTTACGATAAAGGTGAACGAAATATCGGTGATTTTCAAGGTGACCCGGATTTTATGATCGCGAGTGTATATATAATTATAGAGGATCGTACTTTCTTTAATTTTATACCAAACCTAATATGATTCAATATTTTTAGCACTACTAGAAAGGCCACATTTTAAAGGAAACGAAATAACATAACCTTCCACTTGAGATTAACCGTTTAGTACTATATATTGAATACAAAAAATATTCATTTCTTATATTTTGTTTCAGCCCAATCCTTTAACACAACTTCAACAACAAACGGAGATGTGGCACAATTACCAAGACGATTTGAGGCCAAGATCTTCCGGTATGTAAAACTGTAATCAAAGCCAAATAAAAGTACTCAAAGTTTAAATTTTAGTTAAAACGAGTGTTTTAATAGGTAACCCTTTCATGATGCAAGACATCCAATCACCGTATCATCACCACCAACCGTCTCCCCCGCTCAGCATACCCAGTCCGATGATGATGGACAAACACCGACAAACGCCCGTACACCACATACACAATATCAACCCCATATCGATGCCCATGACTCCTCCACACTCCAACTCTATAATGGCGATGACCCCACCGCACTCCAACGAGAACGTACCTCCTGATGAACCGGTGCATCTCAAGGAGAAGATAATGCCCCAAGATTTTCAACATCTCGATGTGAAACACACAGTGGAAGCTCCGCAGCCGTTGATGGAGAATAACGTCCAGCATCAAAATGAGTACGGAAATTCCGTTTTTGGGGCTAGCGTCGGAGTTAATCAACAGCAGAGTCATCATCAGCAGTTTGAGAAGATGGAAGATACTAAAATGAAAAGGGTAAGTTATTCACTACAACTACGGAATCAGAAACAGATCATATAATTGTATTCAATACAATTGCAAATAAAAGTGAAAAACTATGCCAAAGCCCGCCATATAGCTTTATACTGTTTATTTGGGGTCATAGTATATTTTAAATTATCTAAGTAAAATGTCCATAATAATAAACTATTTATGTTTCGGCAGTCAAATACGCCATCAATCAATATCGCTCGCCCTCCGTACTCCGTAGCACCAAAGAAACCGTCTTCGAAGCCTCTACCTGATTTCAACGAGGCTTTCGGCTCTACGGAACGAGGCCGTTTCCAGAGTCCACCTGATCCTCGACTTGGACCCAACAAAGGTTATTTGGATCTCTTTTGCGAGGACGGACCTCAACTTAAATTTGAAGATTTTCAAATGTAAATTCAATTACTGGTTGTCTGTACGTTTGAGTAAATAATAATGATATGAAACAATCCAGCTTAGCAAAGATATCAAAATTATGATATTTATGGTATTTTTTATATCTGTTATTTTCTGGTGAGTCATTCATTGTAATTCTTGTCTTTTAATTGAATAATCAGGATAAACAACTTATTTTTTTGCCTTGCAGTCCATATTTCATCAGTATCGGTTTTTATATTACTTTCCTTATCTATTACAGACCACGTTTAAGATTTAAGTTCTCTTGTAAGGAGTTTGATCTGAAATAAATCCCTCGGTTCATTTCGACAGCCATGTTCCTCTATCTCTCTAAATATTTGAGAGATGTAATCAGCTTTGTCTTGCGTCAATGATTTCTTTGGATAACGCTCTGTATTCATCGTTTGTTTCATATCTAGTTTTATGTTCTTTTCTGCGTTGAATCACAGTCCACGTATTATCGGATATCTACGGCTTACGGCCCGTAGAAACCGCTGCCTTACAGTCTTTTGCACCCTCGATTACCTTATCTTTGAGGTAGATCCAAGTGCTCTCAGGGTCACTACCTACTTGGTCTAAAGAAAGAGCTTCTAGATTTTGTTGGAATTCATTGATTTTTAATGGATTTAGATACATAACTTTTCTTAGGGGTCTTCTTTTGGAGACTTTAAAACGAAGTTGAACGTTCAATATCAGGAGCTGATGATGGCTTCTACAGCCTGCGCCAGGATGTATTTTATAGTTGATGACCGCCGACTTTCATCTTGATCTTATTAGGATGTAGTCTATTTGATTTCTTGTTCGTCCATCTGAGCTGTGCCATGTGTATAATCTTCGTGGATGATATTGACAGAGCGTGTTTGTAATTGTAAGATGTCCACTAGACGGTCGCCATTCTCATTTTTCTATCCCAGTCCATGTTTGCCCAGCACTCCTTCAATATTTTCATTAGATGACCCTACTTTGGCGTTAAAGTCTCCTAAAATTATGATTAGTTCACGATTCGGAATAATGCTAACAGTTTCTTCTAGACGACCGTAGAACCTGTTGACGTCTTCTTCTTGTGCAGCTGTTGTAGGAGCGTATATCTGGACAAGGTGTAGGGTAGGGTAGGGATACATTGGTGGATATTCTCATTTTAATGGATATTATCCTGTTATTAACAGTATTATATCCAATTACGCAGTCGTTTAGTTTAGAGGGGACAATTATTGCGACTCCATTTGTACTTGTGTTATCTGGGCCTGAAAAATAGGCGACTTTGCCAGCAGTTGTTTTAAAATGGCCTAAAAACTCTCCAATGAGTGTTTGAGAGTTTCAGTACCGAAAGATTGTAGTCATCCATTTCTTTTTCAATTATTTGTAACTTTCCAGGGTTTTGAATCAGTCCCTGGACGTCCGTGGAACCAACTCGCTGAGATTTTCGTAAATCTAGTGCAAATTTACATTCAGTCTCAGAATTTCTGCCAGGTGCCTGGTCCCTCACACCTTGGCAACCGGTAGCATATTTCATACCATCCAACCCGGAACCGAGATGGAGCCGAGCATGAGTCGAGTCGCTATACATCCCATCTTCACTTACTGAAATTGTCATCGTTATGGGAAGAAATTCTCATGGGAAAATAGTGCAATGGTTTCTCATTGCCTTCTGCACCTGTATATGTGCCGTTTCTGTCTCCATCATTCTCGCCGCATGATCAGTTTTGGAACAGCTAGCTGCCACTGTCTAACCTATCGCCATGTCTGGCTACCCTCACTGAATCGTGCCCGCCAGTTGTTATATTTCTTGTCGCGGTTGTTCAATAGTTTGGTCCATTTTCTGCATGAATAAGTTTACCACATACTTAGCCTTGTACTTCTTGATTAGGTTCGTAGTTAAGATGATTAGTCCTGAAACGACCTAAGTGCTGAATTATCTTCGTAGAAATTTTTCGTAGCTGCGTAGATCAGCTTGCAGCTTGCTCCTGGTCTTTAGTAAACCTTCCCACTTCGTATTTTTGTTAATGAGTCTTCTTATTTTATTTTAGTGCTTCAAATCGTCTGTAAAAAGATCTTTTTATTGTAAAAGCCATCATTGTGTGTCCGGTTGTTAGAAGGATTACAACTGTGTTACTTGTATCTCTTCTAACTAACACACAATATTTGTGGAGATTTCTAAAATCTACCTGCCTTAATTGTTTCAATTATTATTATTGCCAAACGTACGAACAATCGACACATCTGCAGAATCTCAAAAATCGTTTGATTTATTTATTTTGATTTTTCCTTGGAAGCTTACACGCCCAAGGAAACTTTTGACTTATGTTTATCATTCGTTATTCTTTTTGTATAGATAGATACATATATAAGCTTCCCGAATGTGATAAAAGGGGGCTATTCGTGTATATTTATCATAAGTAAGCGAATATGAAATCAAAAGAAATTGTATCCTTAAAATAGTTTTTATTATAAGTAATTAAAAACAAAAACGGTTAAGTATTTGTTTTCGAACTGACGTTTATCTGTGATATTGACTTTTTTATCCCTAGAAGCATACAAAAATTACACTGAAATAACTTTCTAAGTTGGTATTTGCCCATTTTGAAAGCACTGTTTTACTGAACAGTACTTTTGAATCACAGATAAACGTTTGTTAACAAATTCCATTAATTTTGTTTACAAATATTATTTTTCTAGAGTAATATTATCAAATTGTGCCTTTAAAAGGACTGTTTTATCTCTACGTTGAATTTTTTTTTGCGTTTTCGGTTTTTTCACATATTATTTTGGGACCAATGATTCCTCTAGTTTATGTTAATGTTTACGAGTAATATATGCTCACTAGTATTCCGAGAGAAACAACTAGAAGGCGAAGAGATGACAAGGAAAACGGTAGAGGGGGAAAAATAAAGATCGATCAAGTGTGACTATTGTTGGATTTTTACAACATTAAAGAAACTCCGCTGGTGAGAACGCTAGGAATAATTTAGGCAACTTTCCACAATAAAACCTTTATTTCACAAACACAACTTACACTAAACTGATTGGATTTCCAAAGGAAAGAGCCACTTATATTTTTATATAACTTATATATTTTTTTTAATATCTAAGTACAATTTTTTATTGGACTGACAAGAAGCCATCCTTTCTGTCCGACATTTTAAAACGAACCTTTTGTTTTTTAACAACGCGCATGTGTTGGAACTTAAAGTCAAACATAGAACACCTTGTGTCACATAAAACATAAAATATGTAAAAGTATATTGTGTTGAGAATTAATTTCGCCAACAACTACAATTAAATATACTATAGAAAGTAAAATAATGCAAAACCTATAGTATGATAAGGTTTTATGCAAGATACTTATGTCAAACACTGACAGAAATAAAGTTTCCTATAATTTTTAAAGTCTACAGCCAATGCAATACCAAGGAGGTAATATCACATCATAAAATTTAACTGATAGTACTACAAATATGTTTTTACTCCAGTTTAACACCAGTGAGATATATGGATGTGTCCTATAGTTTTATTAATATTGTTTACAAATAAAAATGTGTATTTGAACAATAAAATCGTCCAATCTGTCCTCTTCGTCTCTTCGCCTTTAGTAAATATTTTAGAAAAATATTTAGTAACTAGCTACATGTGACGTAGACTAATATATTCAACATTTAACCAACTAGTAAAATTTGTATAAAGCTACTTAATGTTTATTGTACGGACACTCGATTTTAAAACCTGTAAACTCTACTTTCTTTTAGCGAAATGGTGTTTTTACGAAAACATAAAAGAATATTTATCGATATGTACAAAATTTATGTCTAAAATTGCACGAAACAATTGACAAATGACACGTGAAAACGACAAGTAACACATGACAATTGACAAATACTAAAAAAATAATGACAAAAGACACTTGGCAAATGATAATAGAGTAATAACATAGTAAAATTTTGTTACAAGAGGGGTTTTTATCATAATTGCGCCAGAGTCTGTAGATATATCACATAAATCATCTATTTAAGATCAGTAAATATTCTTTTTATTCATTTGGAGCATGCTATTGTAGTAAAAGAGGTATTGTGATAACTAGCAAAATTTTATATTTAGTAAAAATATTATATAGACTAATAGAAGAAAATTCTAGGAACTTTTCCACAGTTTTGAGATCGAGTGCAGATCAAGCATAACTTTATTCTAACCTTTAAGTACTTAGATTAAATATTGGTATAATATTTATCAAAAAAAAACACACTATATCAAAAATTTAAAGCATACTCCGATTGTAAATATTTTCTTTGATTTGGTTCTAAGAGAAAAAGATGTTTCGTTTCGTCATACCAACAAAAATTTTGCGGAGTTTAAAAATACATTTGAAAAACTGTAGGTATGAGTCCCGTTTCAAATTGTTTTATGTTCTGTTTTCTACATTTTTAAATGCAACAAATTATATTATAAAAATATTGTCTATTTATTTATTTATTTACATATTTTTCAACTGTTTTGTAATCATTTTATCTCGTGGCGTGGTAACTTTACATAGAGAATACCTAGATAGCGCGCTGCAATCTAAACCAGTTCACCAAGAAATCCTTGCATCTCTTTCTAATGACCGAGATTTATCGACCACGTGACCTTCCCATTACCAAACAATCTTCAATGTGAAGATGACGTGATCGAGAAACCTAACCCAACCTAACTTTTTTT